>NC_134458.1:129489070-130114070 GCF_047948215.1 Lycorma delicatula | reverse complement strand
AAAAATGGGGTTTCGAAGACAAAAATAATCATACCATACTTAATAGTCACTGTATCGAATCGGTTTAAAATGGTTGTTAGTCCTCTAAACATTACCTAAAACTTAACTTTTTGTTATGACCTACCCTTACGGCAAGGGATGACCAAAATGTTGTTGGAAGGTGGAGCTTTTCGTATACTAAACATGTAAAACTTTTTTCACATGCAACCATTGTTGTATTGAGTAAATTTGAAGTTTTTCTTAACTTTAAGGTGGAAATCTTTTTATCTCCTACTTAGCACTGGTGAAATCTACCTCCGCCTTCCAGCGTGCCGAAAGAGATTTTTTTAAATGAAATCATATAATTTTTTAATAATATATGTAATTGTAATGTAATGAGATAGTTATTACCGTATTTATTTATTAGTATTTTATAAGTTTATAAATGAATTTTCTTGTTATGACTATATTATATCTATATGTAACAATGTGTATAAAAAAAATCTGTACATTCGTTTTTCCTTCCTCTTTATCCAGTTCTGCTAGGTTTAATTTTACATACAAATATGACATATGTGCATCCTATTAATAACATTATTTTAGGGAAACAAATTTTTGTAAAAAGAACAATTTACAGATAAACTTGGTTAAGCTTATCTTCATTGTGAGTTAACTTATTTAATGACGAACGTTTTATTATTTTAATATTATAAAAGTTTTCCCCTTCATTTTTTATAAATTGTTTAAAATTAATTATCTTTTTACATAATGACAGGGAACATGCCAAAAGTTGGCCAGTTTAATTAAAAAATAAAAGAGAAATGAAACTGTTAATAAAGTGTAATTAATTGTCCTGTACGCAAAATTAATCGATAATTAATTATTGAATGGTATCAGAAAATTAAAAATATCATCATCAGAAGAATTAATAACAGCAAGAGTAGACTGATATGACCGTCTTCATGTACTATGGAAATCCTAGTAACAGTTGCGGTACTGAACCATACTTAGAAAAGGAATAAAAGTATATAGTACCCGAATGGCCATCTCAACACCCTTCCCTTACAAATACCAACACAACTCAACCGTCCGTCCGACGCACAAACTAATTAGAAGTCCCTCTGGTTTGCTACGACTACTCGTATCTTCATTCCGAGACTGACAAGAGGGAAGGTACAGATCCTGCCAAAAGTGATTGATTGAAGAGGATCTGACCTTCCAATTAACTGCTACAAACCGTACTCCCACCCGTAGTATGACCCCTCTTTCTATCTTTCCACTACCGTGATCTCTTTGCCCTTAAGAGGGCGGATTCTATCCGAAATGAAATCTGCGACTATTGCTTGTACCCTCTCGAGTGGATGGATCCATCTCATTAATGAATACCCGTATTACAAAGAGAATGTGCTATGCTTGTATTTTCTACCTTATCTCCTTAATTAGTTCTGTATTATTTTTATTTTTACTGCTGTCCTCTATTACTAAAATGTATACGTAGCACTTTTCAAAAATACTATTTTTTTATAATATTTTCAAAAAAATAATTATGTTATAAATACTATATTTATAGATTTTTAATAATGTAATTTTATAATTAATTATTTACTTCCTTAAATTTATAATTAATATTTATATATTTAATTATTTAAAACTATTATTAGATGGGATATATTTCGTATCAAAAATAAACGTCCTTTAAGTATTAAAATGGTTGTTCTGATTTGTTGTTTGGTGAAATACTGGATCTATTTTAAAGATTTACGTATAAGTATAAAACTGCAGTTACGAATTACTTCAGGAGGAAAAAGAGAAAATTTTATTTTCATTTATTCTTTAAAATTCTATCTATTTAATTTTAACCCATCTTTAGTTCAGGAGTTAGAAAACGACTTACATGTTACATGTATATTAAAACCTGGAAATTAAAAAAAAATATATATTTAATTAAAGTTTTTATTTATTTTTTTATTTGTGTGGTTTATGCGCTTTCCATCCCCTTCTGTTCTTTTCTCTGTTAATTATTTACTCTAAACATATTTACTAGATCACACAGCCCCAATCATGCCATTTACACATTCCAGTTTTGTCTTCCTGTACAACGTTTACTTACGACACACCTCTTATTTAATAAAAAAATTAACCAAACGTAGATGTCAGATCTGCAGGGTTTCCCGAGAGTTAATGACCAAACAGAAGAGACGGATTTAGAAAATAAAAATAAACAAAAGACTTCACTTGGACAAATGTTCTATCTTGCTTTACCCTCTCTCCACGGTTTTGAATTTTTTTAATAAAAATTTATATCTTAATAACAAATTGAGATATTTTATTGAAATTTGGTGTACGTATATCCAACAATATTTTCTACTAAATAAATAGATTTGATTATTCCAAATATCTGCCATTAAATTTTTTTTAATCAATATTGGCTTCGTAAATAATTTTTTTATCAATTGATGTTTAGTTTGATAAAATATAAACTGTTTTATTGTGAACAAAATTACACTTTATTTGTTGAAATCTGTTGATAATACAGTTGAGATAGGGCTGAAATTGTTAGTGAATTGTAAAAATTATGCAGTTGGACCATTCTATGCCTGTTTTCTTTTCCTTCACAAATTAAATTAATAACTTATATTATTATTTAATTATATAAATTATATGTAAATAATAAATTAATATATCTATAATTATAGAGAAAAAATTGTCAAGCTCTTATTTTTTTTTGAAGAAAATATTGTTGGGTACACGTAAACAAAATTTTATTAAAATATCTGTATTTCGTTCTTAATATATACATTTTTATTAAAATATCACCATGGTTGAAAGAGGGAAAATTAAAATAGATAAGGCATTTCTCCACATGGACCTTATTTGTTTGTTTTGATGTATAAACAGTCCCTTAAATTTGGTGAACAATTCCCGGACATTCTGTATTTTTTATCAATCATACTAGTAATTCAAAAAATTTTTCTGCAAATTTTTCTCATCTCAGGACTGTCTTAAGGTCTCTTCAAATCAAATTTTTCACGTAATTTAAGTGTTAAAGTAAATAAAAAAAAGTATATGGAAATGCGTTTCGGGTTTTCGTGCGGAGGTCCTTTAATAAATGTAACTCTTAGTGCTCGCTCTTTCATAAAAAAAAATTGAGAAAACATAATTCTAAACATTTTATTTCTTTTGAAAAACGTAAAACAATAAAAAGCCATGTTTTACATGTTATGGTTGTAACCGTACATCTCGTTTTATTTTTTGTACTTTTACTTAAAAATTATAAGTGTTAGTGATTTGTTTTAAACAAAAAGTCATAACTTTTACTTACATATTTTAAGTGAAGGAATTGTTATTATGTTATGTAATAAAGGTATAATAATTAAAATTAAATACAAAGGCTTTCTATATTGTTAACGCAGGTAGCAAGGTATAATTATTTTAATAAATCTCATAACCTATTATATTTCTGTAAAATTTTAATTATTTATTTTTAAAAAAATAAATAAATTCACAAGTGTAAAAATTACATTTTTCAGGAAGTTCAACTTAAAATACCTATTTTTTTAAATTTTTTTAATAAATAATTGTAGAAAGAATTATCTGATTTGTTTTAAAACTGTAACTTTTATTTAATTTCGGTAAAATATTTTTCAGCAAATAAATTTTAGTTCAAATTATCTGTTAAGTTAATATAAAAGGACATTTAATAACACTTCATGACGTTTTAATATAAGTTTAATAAAAACTTTTATAAAAGTTTTATTCAATTGAACTTACTCAAGTCTTTTAAAATTGTATTTGAAAAACAAATTTAAAAACGTAACCGTTCTTTTTGTTTGTTTCTTTTTTAAAGATTATTTTATAGTTATTAAATTTAAAATATGGTCTTTTTGATTGATAAATATTTATGACTGTAATTAATATATTTATTACAAAGCAACAATTTTTTAAATGTCAATTATTTTATCACTTGTTATCATTATTTTATGTATCTATATATTAAATCTGCGGTTAAATATTTTATTGCATAAATGTAATTTAAATCTATTTATAGATAATTCAATAAACATTTTATAAATCTTTGAATTCATTTTAAAGTTTGTTTAATGGCAGTTATTATTATTATTATTAAAAATACGAGTACCTGTTGTACATCAAGGTTATTTATGATTGATGAAATAGTAGTAGTAACAATAATAAAAATAGTTAATAGTAATAATAATATTAAAAATGAATTATCAGCGCAATTACTGAAACCCACACATAAACTAAAGACGTGGAAATCCCCCAATAAAACACTCGGAGAATTAAAGATTGACTACATTGCCATCTCCAGGAAAAACGTCAAAAAAGTTCTCAATGTAAAAAAAAAAAAAGTATTCTTCGAGTCTGACCACAACATACTCAAAATCAAGGTAAAATTTCGCCTAATAGAAAACGGATGGTGTGATCAAGCTGTCGAGGGTAGGATTAGATCCTGGAATAATTCCAAGACTCATAAAACAACAGGAAAATGACGAGAATTCGTAGAGATGAGGAAAATGTCCTCCAAAATTATTCGACGATAAAAACGCAACTACGTCAATAATCGGTTGAAAGGAATATAACAGGAGTTTACCAAGAACAACACCCGGAATTTCTACAAGATTTTTAGAGAAAATCTTGCCGGCTACCAGCCTCCTAGCCTGTACTTCCAACGACCCGACAGGTCCCTGGAGATTAACACGAAAACTAATTGTGAAATTCTAGCCAAATATTTCAATACGCTCCTCAACTGCGAAGCGCCCTCGGATCAACCAAGGTTTATAAAACTAACATCAAATCCTAACTCACTTCCACTCACACAAGAAAAAAAACTGTGAACATAATCAAATAATTGAAAAACAACAAGGCACCTGGCGAGGATGGAATTATCGCGGAATTCTGGAAATTTTTCCCCTGTTTAGCCTTCGGAAATCACCGTCAGGTATTACTTCAGAGGATGTATGAGGATGATATATATGAGTGTAAGTGAAGTGTAGTCTTCTACAGTCTCAGGTTGACTATTTCTGAGATGAGTGGTTAATTGAAACCCAACCACCAAAGAACACCGGTATCCACGATCTAGTATTCAAATCCGTATAGCAATAACTGCCTTTAGTAGGATTTGAACGGTGGAACTCTCGACTTCGAAATAAGCTGATTTGCGAAGACGCGTTCACCACTAGACCAAACAGGTGGGTTTGGAATTCTGGAAATTGGACCACAAAAAAATAACGTCTAAAATTCATAGAATAATATTGGAAGTTTAGAGAACAGAAAATTCCGAAAGAATGGAAGTATACCTTGATACACCCACTCCGTAAGAAAGAAGATAGGACAGATCCGAACAATTACAGGGTACTCACTTCTCCCAGTCATATAAGATCCTCTTTAGAGCCTTGCTGAACCGACTTGAACCCCAAGCTAACCCGCAAATTGGCCAGTATCAGGAATGATTCAGAAAAGGAAGGTCCTACCTCTATCGATCAAATTTGGAACCTCAAGACCACATCAGACAATATCGGAAGACCACAGTCACATTTGTCGACTTTAAAAAAGGCTACTACTCTGTCAAAAGACGAACCTTGTTTAATAACCTACAAGAATTTAGAGGCGATAGAAAAACCAGAGCCATCATCCAGGAAACATTATCAGGAACCACCTCAAAGGTCAAATTCATGGGAGAAATCTCAAACCCATTCGAAGTTCACACAGGAGTCTGAGAAGGGGACGGCTTATCACCACTTTTGTTCAGCATCGTCTTGAAGAAGGTATTCAGAGAATGGGAGAAGCAAGTCAAAGGCAACAAAGCAACAGGCAAGTTAAATCGGAAAACAGAAAGAAAATAAAATTACCGTAAAATGCTTGGCCTGTGCAGATCGTCTGGCTATATTAAAAAACGACAAAGATGAAGCCATTTTCTCATTAGTGAAACTGCATGAAATGGATGAAATGGAACTGCACGGAATTTCTTATGAAAAGACAATATACGGACACCAAACAACTGAAAGATTCCAGCTGGTAACACAGTACGGTAAATCTAACAAGCATCCTACTTCAAATACTTGGGAGAAACCATCCAACTCACGGAACTGAATACGATATCCAACACAAAAAGAATACTCAAACTGCAAAAGGCGTACAGGCTTACATGGAATCATTATAACAAAAGGGCAGTGTCTCGCAATGAAAACTACGACATTACAACACATTTGTCTTGCTGGAGGTCTTGCATGCAGCAGAAACCACGGAGGAATGACCAAAATTCATGAAATCCAGAGGCAAGAAAAGAAAATCCGTGGTGCGGTCCTCAGAGACGGAACCTGTATCAAGCGACCCACAAAGGAATTATATGAAAACACAGACTCTATCATTGACAGGTTTAGGAAGAGTCGTCTACAATTCTACGGGCATTTATGCAGGATGGGTGAAGATTGACTCGCTAAGAAAATTTTCAACATCCTCAAGGCAAGTATGTTATAGTCCATTTGAATGAAAGAAATACAAGACGACCTGGAACGACAGAACTTTTCAAAAGAAGAAATCATAGACAGAAGGAAGTTTAGGGACGAAATTAGAAATAAGAAAATTGAACAAAAACGAAACACGAACAAAAATTGAAACTTGAAACTTGAAATTTGAACAGAAATTGAAACAAAAACGTTTTGGGAAGAAAAGAAAAGAGAAGGAGGTAAAGCGATGATTGGCTCAAGTTCACTCGCTCTCCTGAAGGGGAGTAATCGGAAATAATAATAATAATAATTAAAAACGAATGTCTCTGAAAGAGTTACCTCTTCAGGGCGATTCGGCTTTTATTGTTTTAAGTTTCATATCTCTAGGCTTCTTTATTTTATACACAGTTTTTGTAAATTTTATAATCTGTACATGAATCTTAAAACGATGGATAGATCACATGCTCTTCACATGTTAATGAACATTTTTTCAATAAATTTTTGTGTTTATATCTCACTAATGAAATATTTATGGAAATTCCTTCGATGTAAAAATGAATAGGTTTAATAGGCGTAGAAGTCCATTACTAAGAAAGAATCGCACTTAAATAAATTAACGAATTTTTCTTAAAAAATTTTTTATTCCTATATGTTATGTTATTGTACTCTATAACCTGTCGTAGTAAATTATTACATTTATTTTTTATTTAATGAAAAATAAAAGACATATACAATAGTTTTATTACTATTTGCTTAATTTTCTGACAAAACCATAAAATAGTTTTAACCAATTTTGTAAGCAGCAGCTTTGTTTTGCTTTCTTTTAACATAAAAATATACATTGAACGTAATAATGAAAATTTTTCTTTTTTTTGTTTATTTGCTTTTTCAGTAAATCTAAAAATAAAAAAGTTTATTATTCAGAGTTTGTCAAAATGTTTTACTATTGGTTGATTTTTTTTTTGGAAAAATTATTTATTTCTATAAAGTAGTAAATTTTTTCTACTGTTTTAATTTCCTGTTTCTGATATTGTTTTCCAGCTGCGATTTATTATATTTTTAAAATAATATACAAGAAAAAAAAATAGTACATTTCTATTTATGTACAGAAAATGAAATTATAAAAACAGAACAAAAGGAAAACATTTGCAATATTAGCTTATCTATTTATTTTACATAATTTTGTTAAAATATACGTGAATTATTAATTTACTTTTAACTATTGGTAAATAGCATTCATCTGTTACAACTAAAAAAATAAAACAATAAAAAATGTTATGGAATATAAAATATTTAAACGTATAAAAAGTAAAAAGAGGTTGTGATTACTAGATGACAATGATTTAATGTGATCTACTGATCATTTAAGATCAGTAGATCCATGATCTACTGTAGTTTAAAATATTTTTAATTCTAGACCTATTACCGACCTATTAAAATCCTAGATAATCAACCGATTTTGCCTTCAAATCGGTTGTACATTGTTATGGTTTTATAATATCCAGCTATTACTGGTAAATTGATTTCCTAATTCAGTGTTACTCTAGACAGTTCTTTGCTTCTTAAGCAGTGATGGTGTATTGAGTACCCAATAGTAATGTTTAAACAAAGTGGTAAGGTTAACAAACTTCAGATATTGCTTATATCTTCGAGGTTTGTTAACAAAAAACTTTAAATTTGGTGCATGACTTCTATAAATGATACATCGGTGTCTATCAATTTTTAGTTTAAAAATAATTTTTTGATAGAGGGGAGAGTTTTCTCTAAGAAGTTAGGAAATTTATGAAATTATTGTCGCCTTAAAAAAATTAATAGTAACTATGACACAGTCATTGATAAATCCTCTATTAGTTTTTTAATTAATATACTCCGTCTTGAGTTTTGAGTAAACCCTCTTTGAAAAAAATTATTAGTTGAATTGGAAGCTTCAGATTTTTAATTCTGTTAAAAAAATGTAATTTTGCTATTTTTCATACATATGAAAAAAATGGTTCAGATTAATTTCTTTAACCGTTGGTTTATTAAAATAAATATTGTTTATCATCTACTTATATAATTTCCTTATTATATTTCTACTTATTTGTCATTATTTTAAGGCTTTTAATATTATTTAATTTTCATTAATTGTGTAGCTTATTTTCATAAAATTAATAGTTTTATTTAATATCAGTTCTTTAATATTGAATTTGCAACATATAACTTTTTTTCAGTTTTTATGTTTAAGAACATATTTTGATAAAATTTTACTGCACTATAAATAAAGTTATATAATAAAAAATTATATTGTTTTAAGGGGTTTTCTTGTAAATAAACCAAAATGAATCAACGTAACTGCATAAAAAATGCTAAAAATAATATTTATCTCGTTTCAGGTATGTTGGAGATTACTTCATTGCATTATGGTTTTTATTAATCTAATAGTAAGTACGATTTAATTTTTCTGTTTTATTAATTATTAACGTTTGTTTTAAAAGTTAATTAAAGTTTTTACCTTCATGTAAAAAAAAAAATCTCCATTAATATTCAGCCTGATTTACGTTATATCAGCGTTCGAATTTTTTATTTTATCATTGTTAATTCCATATCTTTTTCATTTAAAAAATAAAAATAAAAATTACTTCCGGCAGTGTTAAAGACAGGCAACAACTAACTATATTGGGTAAAAGAAGACGCGACTGCAAATATTTGTAACCATCGCCGGTCCGATTAAACAGTCCCTCAAATCTATTCTTAAACTAGCGAAGTGGTCATCAAAGCGTGATCACATTAATAATGGTTTGAATATGAAACGATTTTGTCCAGTTTTCGTGAATGAATTATCGGCTAGAGACATGAAACAGCGTGTTACAGCCTACCGTGGTTTATTACCTTGATTTCCAAATGCAATGTCCGTATAAGAGTGTTGTTCACTGATAAATGTGTGCAATCCATCACAGTTCAAAAGCCAGAATTTGATTTTCTGGGCTCTTTTTCTGTATAGCCTCCGCAGCCACCGTAAGATATTATTTCTGAGGATGAATGAGGATGATGAACGAGTCGAAAATCCATCCCATGTTATGATATGAGGGGAGATGACATCGAGACAATTGTTTTGGCCGTGTTTTTTTTATTTATATATTTTTTTTAAAGTACATAAATGATTTTTTTTTAAATATTGGACAAGTGGTTAATAAGACCCTTTAAGTGAAGAGATAAAACAAGACAAGGCTCCAACTTATTATTTTGCTCTTCATGTTTTCGATTTACTGAATGAACAATTTCTAGGCCGTGAGATTGAGCTACATTGAATGGCCATCTAGAGCCCCGACGTTGTGAGGAATAATAAAAGTATTTCAACACGATATTCATTGAATGAAGAACTGTAATTATGCAGGAAGCTTTTTGAACCTTAACTCCAGAGATGCTTTACAAAATGTCAAGGAGGTCATGGTCGTGGTGACGCATAGCTCAGTTCTTAGCAATAGAGAACACACAGAATGTGTAATTGGAAATTTATGTATTCGTAGATTTATTAAATATGTGTTGCAAACCCACAATATTTGTTTATGGGTACGAGTAGTTCTCCATTTTGGAAACCAATCATAATCCCGTAGGAGATTAGGAGTACCTCATTAAACTTTGTCTTTAAATACTGTTGAATGAATTTAATATCCTAAAATTTGTAAGAAAAAAGAGAAATTTTTTATTATATTAACATTATATAACATAATTAAAACGTATTAAAAATATATTTAAATAAGAATGTGTTAAAGACAGTATAGTAAGTAGGTAGTTATGTAAATTTATCAGTATCCAGAACAAAATTATAAGGAATAAACATCGTTTTCATTTTTGTGGAATAATTTAGAAATTACTGGTAATGGTACTCTTCGTGTCTCTGTATAATATATGCGATTATACGTAGATATATATGCGGTGTAAGTACGTTCGCTGTACCATATGTTTGTTTAGCCGTACCAAATCCAGAATTGTGGATAAACGTGCACCTGTGTTACTTGTTTTGGCACTCTCATCACTATTACAGGTTATAATATTATTGCCATTGTTATTCACTGCTGGACAATGAATATTAATGAATTTGAACTTTATACGCACCAACAGCATCAACGAAACCCTTCCCCGATATTACTACCACCATCACCATAATAAAGTTGTTGTATGTGTTTACATGTATGGGTATAATAAATTATTATTAACTGTTGTTACTTCATGCATGTTGAAATGAAGTGTAGCTCTGTTTAAACTATCAACTCTGTACTATACTGTATGTGGTGAGTTTCCATATAACATTCTCTGCCGGTAATAATATTGATAATTCAGTATACATTCTCTTAGCATTAGGTACTGGTATAAATAAATAAATTTGACTTCTTAATTGCTTGTTCTTGCATATTAGGTGAAAATTTTGTATTCATATAATTTAATACAATCGTTGACCGGATGAAAACCTGATATCGGAAGCCTACAGGCTTAATAATAAATTCATTTAACGGTAAGGTAATACTATTATTTATAGGTTAGTAAATATTTATGAATATTTAAATTTTAATTGAAGATTTTAATTTTATTCCTTTAAAATTTAGAAATTATTCAGTTTGATTCTTTATTACTATTTATTAGTTTTCATTAATTTTATTTCAAAATTATTTAATTCCAATGAATATGTTATTTATATATAATATATCTATGTATATTTTTGTTTGCCTTTCAGTGGTTACTTTTTAATTATTTGATGTGCATTATCACTTTGTCTGTGGTAGGATTTAGCTGTATAAAAAGTTACCCTGCAACGGCTCTTTTTTTTAATATTTAAAAGTTTTATTCCGTTGTGTTCATACTGTAATTGTTTATCTGTGTATTAATAATAACGTGAAATCTGTTTAAATGGATTGTCATTGCTTTATTTATTCTTTAGGCAATGTATTATTTTAATCCATAGTATTATTTATTTGTCTCATTTGACTGTTTTCTTTTTCCATTTTGTATTAACTCTTTAGAGGAATAATATTATTTTTAACATTAATTAATATTTTGTTTAATATTGTAACAGTAAAAAAACATATTTCCATTTGAGATATTCCATTTTATGATATTCCATTCAAACATATTTCCATTTTGTTATAAATTTAATAATATTTAATATTTACTAAATAAATTGAAACCATCAACCAACTTTAATTTTATTTCTACTTTTTCAATTATGAGCTGGTATTAAAGTTATTTAGATTTTTACACCACTCTTAATTTTGATTAAACTTCTATGTAACTTACCACATATATGGCAGGTTAGACTGACTATATTTTTTCTATTTGTACATTACTTTCCTTTGCAGAGAAAGAGAACAAAAACCTTTTCATTATGTTGTAAATAAACAGTGATAGTTGTCAATCGTTAATGTTGAAACGTTCCTTTGAAATTTTGCGATACGAAAAAAATTATGACCTACCAAAGAGTTGGTGTATAAATATATAAAACATTCCTTCTGGAAAATTAAATTTAAATTCAATAAACATAAGCTGCTAATTATAAAAAAATAATTATATAAACAAATATAAATCTTTGTCAGAGTAACGACTCGAAATTCAAAACAGAGACGACTGTGTTCTTATTTTATTTGACAAGCCTTAATAATGATAGAAACGTATTTTTCTTTTTTCTTTGTTAAAATGCTTCGGTTAAAACTTGGGTTCATCACATTTACCCTGAGGCAGAACAGTTTAGCGCCATTTTTCTGCCGCCTGAAATATTCTAGTTTCAAATATTTTGGTAAAACTGATTTAGAATATAGAATTGATTTGTTTAAGAGAACATTAAACTACTTTAGAGAAAACTATGCCTACATATACAATATGCATATAAATGTTTCATACGCTACAAAATGTTGCTTCCATATCGAGCTTCAAGCTTATGTAGTGATATCAAGCAAAAAAAAAAAAAAAATAGAAATGTTTGTGGCAAGTCCTCCCTGTCTATTTGCAACAGGATCACACGAGAACCAATCAATTGATTGCTTTAAGATTTTCAAGTAACATTTGTATTGTTCCAGGGAAGGTTTTTTAAGGCATAGATCGAGGCCGTAGCCCCCACGGGGGTGATGTTGTGAAGTTTACCTCGTCAAAAGTCTGTGTACTTGAGTTAGTATAGTTACTTCTGTTCTGTCTTTTGTATTTTAGTTTTTTTTTACATATTTGTAAAGTTTGAATACTTTGTAATTTATCAGAATTATTCTCACAAATATGCATATAACGAAGACAGCAGGGATTCAGGGGACTCCACCTCTGACCGGCTAGTGTATATATGATCTTTCCCAAATAATCTAAAGACAGGCAGCACTGATGGGTGTAAAAGTAATGAAATAGAGGAAAATTACATCAAAAATATGAAATAAAGATGCTAAAAATTCTGTCAGTTTTAGGTTAGATCAGAGTATGAATTTTAATGAAAAGACTTCGTTTACAGTAAAATTTATAATTATTGTAAACGCAGTAGTTAATAATTATTGTTTGCTATTATTTTTTTATATTTTTATTTTTTGTCGCATCAACAATTAGTCATAGCGACTTATTAGTGAAATGTAACTGTACTGGTAAATGTGTATTCTAGAAGAAACTCAGGCCGAACATTCCTGAGAGTTGTAGTTAATTGAAACACCAAAGAGCACCGGTATTCACCGTCTAGTATTTAAATCCGAATAAACTATCTTTATTGAGATTTGAACCTAAGAACTCTTGACTTGAAATCACCAAATTTAGGACGACGAGTTTACCTCTGGACCAACCCGGTTGGTTTGTCATTTAAATTCACTAAATTAGCGTAAATTATTTTAACAAAAATTTATAACACGTAATATCTTTTATTCTGTAAGAAAAATTAGCCTAAAAAAAAAATATTCTAATGAATTTTAATCGTAGAAATTATTTTTACAGTTTACGCTTCTTAAATTATTCAAAACGAAAAAAAATTAGTGAATAATACGTTATAAAAAAGGGGATGATAAACTGTTAAAATGTTTGCGATAGAATTCGTAAATATGTGAATGGCTTAGAGGAGAAAAAAATGAGAGAAAACGATGGATTTTGCAAACGCTGTGTGTGAAAGATTTATGCAGTTAGGTAAAGGGTAATTTTTTTTTTGTTCTTTTTTCTTTCTTTCGGTAGAGCACAAACTGAGCAAGTTCAGAGCTGCGTATATCCATTTGCCTTTTCTAATACTTCTACCTTAAATCTTTTTTATCTTACGTGTCACCCATATTCTTCTCAAATAAAATATATAACTTATCTATAATAAAAGTATTAGCAGGCTATACTATAATATAGTCTTTTTTTGTTGTACGTAGTACAGATACGAACATGGAATAATGATTTTTTTTTTATGAATCCATTTTTTCGTTTCTTTTTCATTTTTCATTCATAGATTTCTTTTGTTTTATTTTTCATAATCGTTTTTTATTGGTAATTCCAATTTTACTTATTCGTTTTAAAAACATGCACTTCTTATATTTTTCATTTTACATAATAAACAGGTACAAAAATTAACATGGTGACAGTCAGGGAGAGTGAGAGGTATGAAAATAAAATATTATAGTACAAGTTCTTAGGTTGAAACATTTAAATATTCCATGTTTTTTTTTTTATCAGGCTCAAGATTTCTACTTTTCTTTTCATTGTCCCTTTTATCTACATTACCATGTAACTATTACTACAGCACCCTATTCTTTCGGTAATCTCTATAATTTGTCAATATATATGAAGAATAGTGCTCATATCTTATTAAGTGGCGTAATCATAAGTTTTTATGCAATCTCCCTCGAGATAATGATCATTATTAAAATGGCATAGCTTTTTAAAATAATTATAACTATATAATGCCAGGCTTTCAAGAGAGTTAGAAATAAAATGATTTCAGATAAATAAACTTTAAATGTGTACAACAATGAGAAATATTGAGATAGGAGTTATAAAGCGACACAATATACTTATTTAATGTGCAATAATTTTATTATTTTAATACTACATGAATAAAAAGATTCTATTCTACAAATTTATTGAAACAAACTATGCTCTCAAGCACGGTTAAGAACACTTTATATAAAATCTAAATTTTATTATTAGACAATTATAAATAAAGAAAACTGCGGTAAAAGTAAATAAATAAGTGACAAAGAAGAAATAATAAAATCATATTTAATTTATAGAATCAGAGTAACGTTTTTTTTGTTTTTTCAAAGCTTATTTACAATCGGTTACACTTACATAAACCTGTAGTAAATTTGATGACATCTCAAATCACATGATTTGAGCGTCCTCAACGAAACTCCTCAAAACTGCACACTAGTATAGCATAAAGTCATATAAGAAGCACATACAGTTTACAGTTATGAATGACAATCAACACTACTAAAATAATAAATAGCAAAATAATATATCATAATAACTAAAAGTAAAGAAGAACGATGAACTAATATAAAATGTGAATGTAAAGAAAAAAGGATAGTTTTTGCAATAAATTTGAAATTAAGAGTCAAAAGACTATGGGCAATACTCACATCCGAAATTACTAGACATATTAAGAAACTACGAGAATAAGGATACTTAGGTTTACAACGCGCAGTCGGTTCAACCTTCTGATATCCTCTCCATTGTCTAGTAGGTTTACTTCCAAGTAATTTATGCGGTAGTTAGCCGAAGTTTATACTTTGAGCTAAAACGTTGTTATTTCCTGTCGCCCGGATAATAATCCTAAATAATCAGGATCTCATTGTTCTTTGTAAACCAAGATGTCTCTGTTATTATACACCTTGCTAGCTTACTCCAAAACCGCTGTAACATGTCGACATTGCTTTTGCACGCGGTGCCCCGTATTTCGATCCCATGGATCCAGATAGGTTTTAGAATTGTTGAGTATACTAGCAAGTTATTAGACAAGGATAAACCAGAACGTCTGCCCAACGACCAGAATATTTCTTTGAACTTTATCTGAAGTTGCCGTTCCTTCTCTATTTCCTTCTAACTTTCCAGTTATTCGACGATTAAAGTGTAAACCTAGGAACCTCATACTCTCAGTTTGCGGAATTACAACGCCTTCAGCTTTCACGGCGTCTTATTTCTTCATCGTATGTATCACATGGTTCTATTTTGTTTGTTAGCGTGTATTCTCCATGTACTAAACAATTTGTTGATTAAATCCAACTCAGATTGTAGGCTATTTGACGCTATAGTTGGGCTTGCCAAGCAAGCTATTGCTTGCTTATATCAAGCAGGTTATATGGAAGAGACGGAAGAGCGAGCGACGCTCGCTCTTCCTGTTTTGTCCATTATCCTCACGGTTGTGAGAATAATAATGATGAAATCTCCGAAAGAAGTTATTTGAAAGGTGCTGTTGTAGGTTCTTGTGTTGCTAACAAAATCATTGGATTTAGGATGATCTCCATTGATCGGTGCTTCAAGCCTCTTCGGGGGTTCTTGAATTGAGGTAAAAATGAACCTTTCCTGATTCACAACACATCCCTTTTGGTTCGCCTTTCTATTTTCGAGTATGAAAATACGAGTACATTTCTGACATGGCCAGATGTTTATGATCGGCGTACTTAATTTGTACATTATAGCTAAAGACATTTCTATTCTTGTGCGACCATGGCAGCTCTACAAAGACATCAGTATAAACTCGTGAAGAATTTACGCGCTATTCGCGTTGTAAATTTATTGCAGCTCGAGTCTGAGCGTAGCGCTCTCGGTCAGCAGCAAACCGAGAATAACACACTTCCGCTGTTTCAGAGGATTGAGTACTCACATTATTTTAGCAGACTTTGAATAGTAAGAAAGTTAAATATGGTTGTATTTTTTTCTCTTTCTTGAAGGGGATATTTTTTTAACTTCTGACAATCCATTACCGAGGGCCAAAATAAACAATCAAAACCGATAAAAGTTCGCTCAATATGTATTTATTTCATTATTGTGTTTCTGTCACCATGGTAACAGAAACAGGTTATGAATTTTTTGTTGTCAAAGGTGTATGTACTTTAGTTACCTTAATTACTACTATTCTGCTTTTGTAATTTAATTCCTTTTTCAAGTTTCTATAAAGGCTGAATACTTTAATTGAGGGTTGCAGGGCTCGTAGGGGCGAGGCTCTCTACCAAGGTAATGGCAAGGGAAGCGAGCTTTGCAGTCCTGAAGTAGGCCCCGTAACCCCGGGAAGCTCCTGGGCTGTCCTGGGTCCCGGAAATCCAGGTTGGACGGTTGGGTAAGCGAAGCGAGCCCTGGCAGACTAGTCATATAATAAAAAATAAAAATATTTAAGAGAATGTAGATCATAACTAAAAGATCTTCTTTTATAATAAACATTTTCAATATCTTAACCTAAATTAGCAATGCTATGTTAATTCTATTTGGAAATAATGACCAAGCCTCTTAAGGTAAAAATCTGCTTTTTTTTCAGACGTTTTTGCATGATACGTGCACAGGGACGACCCTAGTTATCATTTTATAATATGTATAGATTAAACCATGCATAATATGAATTTTGTTTTCATACATATTAATTGTAGTTTTTTCTTTTTTTGTATTGTGTACTGTCGATGTTGTCTTGTATAGTTTAAGATTTATCTATAAGGTAAAATGCATGAGGTGAAGTCTAGTAAGTAATGCGTCAAGTCCAGTTATATTATACATTTTAAACTTTTTTCACTTTAGAATATTTAAAAAAAAACGGTATTTTTTTTCTTTGTCAGGTATTTTCTTTTAGTTTTATAGAATAACCTGGATATACTTAAAATGATCTTCTTCATAGACAAAAGTCATTATAATTCAAGGAATCGTAGGCGAGAATGAACCATTTTAGGCCGATTAGAACAGAATTACAATTAAAAAAAAAACACGCTTCCTTGTTTAAACTTTTAAATTGTCTTTCTTGCTTAATCCAATCGCAACTGTTTGACTCGACCTCCCACTTACAGAAACGGAAACTTTTCATTTTTAACCACTTAAAGTGATTAGGATTTCTGTAGTCCTTTGTACTAATTTTTAAATGTATTTACGAACAATACTTCGTAGAATTAGTTGTATATAATAATATACAACTAGTCATTTTTTGAAAATTAAATTTACAGTAATTATATTTTTGTGTCACTTGCAATGTTTAATAAATGAATTTGCGTATTAGGTGTCAAAACCGGTAATGGTTATAGCTGGCCTCAATCGCATAACCATTCCTAACCAGAAAGAGTCGGAAAGAGATTTTTCTCCGTTGCCTCCTTCACTAAGCCGCTTGTACTACTGTACATCAGTAACTCATGGTGGAATAGGTATAAAATGCATCATTACTCTCAGAGAAATCAATTTTGATGCATCAGTTGCTTTCTTTATTCCACAGACATAAAAAAGGATATAACAAATAATGTAAAAAACAGATAAATATTCGTTCCCGTTTGTATGGGTAACAATGCCTTATATATACTGCTTCGGTTCAGTAGAGAAATAAAAATTTTAATGTGGTGTAAATATAATTAGGAGAAAAAGTGTTTTGTTTTTTTAGCTTCTGTTAACGAACTGGGTAAAGAGGAATGTATGTGATGTGTGAATTAGTATATTCTATTTTATTTATCTTTATTAGATATCTATAAATGTATGTTCAAATATAATTTCTACAAACTAAACCAAAATTTCAGTCATCCCATTGAACGGTCACTGGACTTTCTCTACTGTTATTAAATGGAATTTTCTTTACACATCTCCAGTCATTACAGTATTGACTATTTTAAGAATATGATAGTCGTTATTATCTCTTAAGATGTTTAACATTTTCCATTGTTTATCTCATTTAACACAATTCTCTTTTTAAGACTATTTATTTTTATTTTTATTGTTGTCTTTTTATGTTCATTGCAAATTAAGTTTTATATAAAACCTTAAACTTGTGTTGATCGCAAAATATGATTGTACTTGCTATAATGAAATAAAAAAAAAAACAAAAAAAAACTTAATATGTAATTTTTAGAGGTGGGTAATAAATTAGAAGGAAACTTTTTCTAAAAATATTCAAATTCGTTTAAGCTTAACGGATTTGTTTAAGTAACGTTTTCTCTGAATCTAATACCCTCTTCAATAAAGCTGGATATAATAAAAAGAAAATATTCAAAACACTTTTCTGCATTTTAAGTTGGGGTAATTAAAAAAAAATTGTAGACATTTCTTAATAATTAAATATATGAAGTACAACTTTTAAAAACTTTTTGAAAAAAAAATTTAAACCATAGGAGATAGAGCAATAAAAGAAAATCTGAATTTTAATTTTTAAGAGGTAGGGGTTGATTTTTTGAAAAAAATTATATTTTTGATTGTTTACATATGCAAGTTAACAATTATAATTTAAATAATAATTATTCTTTTTTAAACAATTATAATTTTCTATAATAAATTTTTTCTGTAAAACATCTCTGAAGAATATCAAAGTTGGGTTTTTCAAGAACCCTTCCCCTGAACGAATCTTCAAAAAAAAATTATATGATCAATATCTATATAGGAATATATGAGCCAAATTTGAAGAAAATGGGTTTGGTCAATCCTGTGATATAAGACCAAAAGCAGTGCGACACACATACGTTCTTGCTCACACATATAGTAATAAGAATAACACTGATGGTAATTCATATCTATACTTATTGTTACACACGTAGGTGTTTCTTAAATATTTAAAAAATTAAAAAGAAATTGCCTCGGTAGGTTCTTACACAAATTCATTTTTTTCGGATATATAGATATTTCCTAACTGATATACCTGGTCCTTAAAGAGAAGAATGATGTAAGAATTACATTACTAGTCAAGATTTTAATGACTGAAAAAAATAAGTATTTACTATGATTTTTTAAATCTGTGTATTTAAAAATAAAAATTTCTTTAAAAAATATATATTTTTCGAGAGGAGGTTACTATTGCCGTTTGCGAATAGGGCATACTTACACATGGACACCTAATGAATCAGACTGATGCACCCGGTATGTTCACTGCAACTGCCAACTAACAATACACTATATCCTTGTAGAGTGTGTTATAACCTTGCGTGTGTTACCTTGTGCTACCATCCGAGATATTCTAGGAAACAATCTGAGGATGTTATCGAACATCTTGTTTTTTCTTAAAGCCGGACATCTATATTCGATTATCTAATACTTATTATGTTTTCTTAGTATGTTATATTGTGATTTAACTTTTACTTTCTTATTGTGCGGGTTTTTTGTTAATTCTATTCTTGAATTTATTTTTTTCTGTTATTCAGTTTATATTTCGTTATACTCAACGCATTTGTAATTTATATATTGTAAAATCATTGATTTCAGGTGCTAATAACGAACCTTCGTTGTTAGCAAAAAAAAATATATATATATACATACACTTTTTTTTGCAACGACTCCTGTGGTCATTTGCCATACAAGAATGGAAATTTGTAGCTCATGAAAAATGCCGTGCCTGACCGGGACTCGAACACAGAACACATATATTGTTACGTTACGTTTTAAAATATATGTATACATATACTCGTATATATTGGCTCTTTGCATTGTTATTATTATTATTATTTAGAAATTACAATTGTTAGTTCACGGTTTAATAAAATTACTTTTAAAATCGTTTTTCACATCTATTGGTCAACCCAACAAGTTCGTTGCATTCTCGTGATACGATATAATATTTTTTTAGTATCTTCCTTGATCATGTATTTTATATATATATATATATTTTATTTTTATTTTTTATTTTTTTTTAATCGTACATGTTATCATGACTTTATGGCGTCAATATTTGACTTTAATCGTCAATATTTTAAGTTACCTACAAGCAAATGCACTAAATTTATATTACCAAACGATCGTATCTTTAAAAAAGTTGATTAATAATTCAAATTAAATTTTTTTTCTTTATCCGTTTATAAATTTTAAAACATGACTTGAAAGTTATTTGGTTACAATTAATAGTAGAAAATAAATTGTAGTGACGTAGTGATTGTAAATGATTGGTGTTTATAACAGATTGTAAGTTCTGTAAGTATTTGGAGCCTGATAACTTCATTAAATAAAGAAATTAAAAAACAATATATACATTTAAATTCGTATTTAATTTTCAAAATTTTTGACATGAGTCACATTAAAAATAACAACTACCGTAAAAAGTAAAACGTATTTAGGTGTTGTTTACATTTTAATGAGTTATTTTACATAGGTGTATGAATATTTAATAGTTTAATTTATTGTATTTTTTATTTAAAAATATTTCTAAGGATAGGAAAAAATCATATGTGAAAAAATCCGTTATTTTAAAATAAAAAGTGAAAAACTATCGTCTTGATAAAACAAAGAAACGATTACTGAAGGGAAAGTACTTTAAGTATCCGCAGACGTTGGCACGCGCTAAACCTGTTAAATGTGAAAACTTACTTTAATATAATAGATGATTTTATACAACAATAAATTTACCTGACGTGTACCTAAATGGGTTTTAAGAAATGGGTGCATTTAACATGGGATATAAAAATGGAATTTTAGGTTGAGTGGAAGCCTTAAGATTATATGGTAATCAAGGAATAGATCCGCTTATTACTTAGTGTCCAAAGTTTTAAGTCTTGTGGTGAGATTAATTCGAAGTAAGTAATTTTATTATTACTTTCCCGGAAAATATTGCTGGAATATTAAAGAAGAAAATATGATGATCATGTCAAAATGGGCATCGGGTTATTTTACTAATCTTTACATTTTAGGGTATAATTACTTCATCTAGACCAGGGTTTCGAACGCAACTGATACTGCGGACCAATAAAAATTTTGAGCCTGTATTGAGAACCAGACAAAAAGTTGCATACCAAACCGAAGAAAGTGCAGGTTTTTTTTTAGTAATTTGCGGTCTAATTACCTAAAACGTTCAAACAGTACTGTAAGCTCGCAGTTGTACGGTAAGCATGTGCTCGATTTTATCAGTTGTATGCATTATTATTGTCATTAAAAAAAAGAGTAGTAATGCATTTAAAGTTTGTAAAAACTATGTAATAAATATAAAGAAGTTCACGGACCACTAAAACTTTCTTGTCGACCACCAGTTGAGAAACACTGATCTAGACGATAAAAACATATGTATGTGTGTGGTACTGATTTTGGTTTTATATCTCAGGATTGATCGAAGCGATTTGCTTCATATTTGGCTTAAATATTTCTCTATATGAGGGATTAATTATTTTTTCAAAATTCGTGAAGGGTTACCGGGGATATCGCGAAAAAATATATTTCGATTTCCTTCAGAAGAATTTTAGATAAAACTTTATTAAAGCAAATTTACTACCTACAATGCATGTATAATAATCCAGAAAATGTTTTTTTTTCAAAAAGTAACCACCACCTTTTAAAATTAAAAAAATATATATTTTTTTGTTCTTTTCCTCTCCCTTCGGTTTAAATATTTTGAAAATTGTAGACCCTGGTCCTTAAATGCAAAAAAGGTTTTTTGAAAAGGTTGTTTTTCTTATTTTAGATTTTATTGAAGGGGGTATTACATTTAGGGAAAGCTTTATTTATCTATGCAAATTTGTTAAGCTTAATCTATATACAAATATTTTTTTAAAAATATTTATGAAATTTATTCCCTCATCACTAAAAAATACATATTCTGTTTTGTTTATTTTGTTTTTTGTTCTCTTAATTTTCATTATTAATAGCCTTGAAAATCATACAATATTTTACCAGCTTTTTGTTTATTTAAATGATTAATTCACCATGAACTTGAAGCTTGTACGAGCTAATATGGAATGGAAATTTCATAATATATGAAAAATGCCATCGTTGACCGGGATTCAAATTCCGGATGAAACGCCATATGGAATTTGCAGATCTACATTTCAAAATATTGATGCCGTGGTATTTTACATAGTAAATTTGAGTTAAGGTTGTGACCTTTAAATAGTCACATAGTTTTTGGCATTGAAAATTAAAAATTGCTTGTACTGTTTTTGTTAGTGCTTTTTTACACTAATTTGTAAGCTAACAAGCTTCTAGATGAAAAAGTTGATAAATTTAAGTTGAAATCCTTCCAAACCGGTTTGAATAATATAAAATGACCGTATCGTCTGGGCAAGACTGTACTGTAGTTGTCATGAAACAGAGTGGTGTATACGCGCGCGCGTGTATGTGTAAAATATATATATGTTGTACAAAATGGAAGTGAGAATTTAAGCCTAATCTAAATTTTTAATTTTCGCTATTAAATATTTATTTTCAATTATAAACAAACGTAAATAATATGTTTTAATAATAAAATCATATATGACAATTTAACAACAAAAAAAAAAGATTCAGGAACCTCGGGAAAGAAAATTTATTATACAGGGATAATAAAAAAGATATAAACCAGTTAACATTTTGAATAATTACCATAATAAAAAAAATATTGTAGGCTGTAGTATTTTAACGTTGACGAACTACTATTTTGGGGTTGGGGAGAAAGTTACGCTTTGGGAAACGAGATAAAAAAAAAACGCGGCTTTAGTCGAATAGGGTGGAGGGACAGCTTGGACCATCAATCTGCGTCCTGTTAAATTCCCTTATCGGTATTTTGTGCACTCCTTGTTGGTCGCCATTTTGTTTAAAATTTTGTAAATCCTGTATATTTGTAACTTAAACAATAATTCAATTAAAGTAACTTGTTATAAGGTAAACTTTTCCATCCTATTACAGCAAATTTTTGAATATTTCTTTTTTAAGTAACTATGTATTAATTTTGCTTACTTACTATCGTATGTTTAATAACTAAAAGGTAAATAGTTGTTTTTATCTTTTTTAAACGCACATGATAAAGTAAAATAAATGTAAGGATCATTAAGTTAGTAGAATTTAACCGTAAAAAACAAAATTCTATAACAATATATAGATATAAATTAATTTAAATCGGTGATTAATTTAAATCACATGAAAACAAATTTCTCGCCAAGTAGAATACAAGTATGAGCAGCTAGTAGTTTCAAAGAATAAAGTCACATAAATGATAGATTCCTTGTTTTTAATAAGTGAATGTACAACTGATAAACAATAAACAAAAGAAAAAGTGCAATATACCGACTCCTGATTACGATTATGTTTAATTGTATTATCATTATGAGAGATTATAGTTACATTATAGATGATTTGTATAAACCTTGGCATTTGTTTGTCTTATTTTGTTTAAAACAAAATTACTTATTTTTGACAAAAGATTATTTACAATAGATATTTTACAATTTTATCCTTTTGCTATCAACTTAAACGTTCACGGTGAAATTGTATTATCTTCTTTTCTTTTAGGTAGATTTCATAAGAAAGCTACCTATTGTAATGGGTACCATGATTCGACTTCCGAAAAATTTCAACATATCTTCTTCGCGTTTCACATTTCCCAGACCCCAAAACCACGGTCAGCTCAAAAGTTTATATATACATTTACATATATTTCACTTTCTTGTGGACACGATAACTGCCGTAATTTTGCGCCAACCACTTTCTAATTATTTCTTAAAAATAACTCATCCCAAAATCTTGGTTGAGTTCGTTGACGGCCAAAATCAGACCATGGAGAGGCTTTTTCAAAATATCTCTCTAACTTTCTTATTAAGTAAAATATCGAATTTGTTTTAAGTTCCTACTATTCTTTGGATGAGCCTAAAATTTATCTAAGTAAAGTTTTTTGATTTCACCAACCATTTATTTTCTGTAAATAAATAACAATGATGAATTTTGTTATCAGGCAAGACGATAAATCTACAACCTAACTTAAAATGTAAAGTAGTATGTTACAGCACAGCAAAATATTTAATTTAGAGTTGTGTTTTAAAATATATCATTTTCAGCCATATAATTTTGTAATAATAAGAGAATACATAGTACAAAATGTACTGGCTATTATTTATCATTCAGTCGGTTAGATGGTTTACTGAAAATTTTTCTAACATTTTTTTGTTTAGCCGGAATCGCCGTAAGGTGATTCCGGAGGCTATCATATCAATCATACCATATCAATCAATTCAGTGATTGATATGTATGAATGTAAATGGAGTCTTTTACAGTCTCCCGCCGTAAGGTGATTCCGGAGGCTATCATGTCAATCATACCATATCAATCAATTCAGTGATTGTTATGTATGAATGTAAATGGAGTCTTTTACAGTCTCAGGTCAACCATTCCTGAGATGTGTGGTTACTGACAAATTAAAACTCTATTAAAAATTGCATTAAAACGTTCAAAATATTCTTAAGGAAGATTGAAAATTAATAAAGTGATAAAAATTTAAGATTTATTTTTTAAACAAGTATTATCGTTTCATAAATTGTTTAACTGGAATAAATTGATGCTTTTTTCTGCGCTTTATTGTCAGGTAAGATTTTTTTTTAATGAAAATTTAAACATTTTGCTATCTTGAAACTGGGTTTTCCGATTTTTTTTTTGATTTCAGTAACATCTTTGCATGTACGAAGTTTTAAATCGCTTTAATGTAATTTGGTATATCTCTGTCACCGACGCTTTTAGCAATTCCTTATCACTATTTTTACCGTTTTGTCAGGAAATTGTTGAAAATAAATTAAAAAATATCTGTATTTTTTCTTCAACAGATCTCCATTAATGTTAAAATAAAACTTGTTTTTTGTAATTTATAATTTGGGATGTCCTATGTGTGAATTAACTTAATTCAGAAACGCCGATTTATTTTTCTGTATTTACGTCAGAAATATCTTTTCCTTTAAGAAACCCAACTTTATGAAAAAAAATTAATTTTAAATGTGTACAAAATCGGGGCTGGTAGGTTTGTATATGGTTGAATAAACAAATATCAGATCTGTGAAATAAATGGGATGATGACTTTTGTAATAAAACATTATGTTCTCACTCTTCATCAAACACAATATAGATATACTGTTTTTATCTATCTATTTACATAAATTAAAATACGACTCATGAGTAAATATAATATAAACATCTGCTATATTTGATTAAAGTATTTTTAATAACATTAGTAATAATTTATATCAACAAAGTATTTTTAGCCAACATATTTTTCTGGTATGTTGTTTAACGTCCTGCTGTTTAACTGGCCGTTGTTTAAAGTTATTCAGAGAAATGAATTGTCCGATAATAATAGAACTTTCACTTTTCCTATTATATAATAATGTAAGCTATTATGTTATATATAAAGAGGAGGCATTATTGGTCATTTTGTATGAATTTAATCCTCGATTTTATTAAAGGATTAATTTAATGCTGTTTACCTTATTTTAAATCTATTGTTCCTGAGCACAATTTATCTGTAACATCATATATATATATATATATATATGATGTTATGTATACACAATTACCTTCTCTATCCACTGACTCAGTGCCTGCTGCTTTTAATCACTCACTTCCTTCTCAGCCATACCTGTTCACCGCCAATATGCAGATCTAACATAACACAATTGCATTGTTCTTTTTCAGTTCACTCTTCCATTCATGTATTATGTTAACTGATGCGTTTATCTTTTTATATGTGTGTGTATTAACACACCTGTGTGCACAAATTTTTTCTTTGCTTCGTGTAGTTGGTCGATGTTTGTTTGATAAATCGTATATACTTTAATTCTAAATATTCACGTGGCTATTGTTTATCAAATAGTGAGGTAGTTTAATATTAAAATTATAGGATTGAAGAGGATAAATTACATAAATGTGTACACTAAGGCATTGTATAAATTGAAGCTTCTATTTGTATTATCGATTCTGATTAATTTATAATACATAATAAGTTCTTATTCACAGTAAATTTTATAATGTTCCATTTCATTAAAAGGAGAGCATCACTATACGCCAATTTTTTTTCAGATTTTGTGTACCTTAGGATTTGAAAAAACTCTTCTAAGAATGCTGAAGTTTTGTATACTTTTATAAATTTATAATAATGATTAAATTCTATATTTGTGACAGGTCAGCTGTTGAAAATACTGAATCCATTCAAATTAGTGGTGGTTGTGCAAGGAATTATACAAGAAACTAATTTCCACAGCTTATTCATTATTTGTGTTGTCAGAAATCTTAATTTTTAAATTTGGAAAAAACTGTCGTTAATATATACAGCAAAGATTTTATTATGGTTCTTACAGTAAATACGTAACATCATGCCAAATCAATACACTGAACGAATTAGCGTTTAGCAATTAATTTAGATTGAGAAAAGCATGAAAAAGCGTGATTAAAGTTAAAAATTAAAGTATTTTCTTTGAAATTAATAAATATTTTCCTTTAAAAAGGCAAACAATTTACCTTCCTTGATGGAGAATCAAATATTATTATACTGTACTAATGCTCCCCTGGGAAAGAAATTGACATTTAGCTCCGAGAGATCTTTGTTAAGAAATATTTCCATTAGTTTAAAAGTACTCTGTATAATGTTTAATAATTTTTAAAGCCATTTATAGCTGAGAGAATTCATATTTTTTTACCGCAGTATTTAATTTACCATTTGTTCCAATTTACCGGAACCTTAATTATTGAATACCAAGCAAATAAACAACGAACTAAAAGTATTGGTGATTACCGACTCATTGGATGCTAATGTTAATCTTCACTTACCATAATTATTTGCATCACTGTTCTCCCCGCCATGTGATCAGAGATGACTTCTCTAAATCCCTTTCAACGCTAGGTACTCGCGTTATAGCAAATGAATGGAACGCGAAGTATCTCCACTGGGCTCCCGGCTCATCACTACTCGGGAGAGAGCTTTAAAGGATTTCATTAGAAAGAAGCTCCTGAATATCATCTGTGGGATGCAACCTATGAACTGACCGCCGGATCTGATAAAAATCCCAGACTTATTAAACTTTTTGTCACGTCAGGTATTTCGCCGATGTACAGTGACGTTAGGAATAGCTTTGATTCGACGTCTGATCATTCAGCCGTACTTCTACCATTAGCAAGGCAGTGGTAAAAACGGACAAACCAACTATCTTGCACAATAACAGGACTAACTGGAGCCGGATTTTGGACAAGTTAAGTGTGGCTTTTCCTTTGAAATATGATGCTGATAGAGATAATGTGACGTATTACTTGATCGCAATCCTGCAAAAGGCAGCTTGGTGGTCGACACCAGAGGATAGATACGGAGGACCGAGAGACACGGCGGTCTACCCAAGGAAGTTTATGTATCTTATTTCTACCAAAAGGAGACTTAGAAGAAGGTGGATTATTACAGAAGGTCTGAGGATAGAACATCTTGAACAAGGCTGCTCGTAAATTAAAACGGCTGCTGAGGTCTATTAAAAACCAGCCATTTAGAAACTTCCTAGAGAATCTCTCACCTTTCCAGTAGAATGACTACTCACTTTGAAAGGGCATGATGAACTTCAATAAACCACCACTATCGTTCCCACCTTTGAAAACTTGGATTGATTGTGGGCTCTAGGCGACAATTCGCAAGTCATTTTTAGAAGGTCTTTCAGCCTTTTGACGTATGAGGGGCTGGTGAAGAATAAGAATTCCGGAGTAGTCCAATTCCTATGAGTCTTCTTGTGAAACATCTTTCGTCAGCAGAGGTTCTGCGAGTAATCAAGAGAGGACGGAATTCAAGAAAGCCCTTGGATATGACATAATAACTAACAAAATGCTTTTTATGCTTCCATTCAATGCCATTCAGCGTGTAACAAATCTCTTTAATGACATTCTTTGAAATACAAGCTTCTTGACGAAATGGAAGGTTACAGGTGATAATGGTCGCGAAACCGGGTAAGCCGGCTTATGATGTAGCTTCATACAGGCCGACGAGCCTGCTAGCTATTCTATCAAAAGTATTTGAAAGACTAGTTATTCTGAGGCTATTGCCGATTTTGGAGGAAGGGCGTGTTATTCCTGACCATCAGTTTGGCTTCAGACGTGCTCACTCAACAACCAAGCAAACAGGCAGGATTGTCAATGTTATCAGAAAGTTCCTAGAAGAGAAGATATATGCTGGAACGTTTTTGGATGTTCAGCAAGCTTTTTGATAAGATCTGGCTTCCTGGTCTCCTTCTGTATAAGTTGAAAAGAGGCCTTTGTTTACCGTATTATTTGAATCTACACAGCCACCTGGATGAACGTTTTTCAGGTGAAGTACAATGAAGACTTGTTTGTATTCTTTTATAACGGGCCGGGTCTTCCTCAGGGTTCAGTTTTGGGGCCGATTCTATACTCTGTCTTTAATGAGGACCTCCCTACTCCAGAAGATATCTCAGTTGTATCGTTTTCGGATGATGCGGCAATCCTGGTTCTGGATGCTGATCCTATCGTAGCTTCTGCTAAACTGTGTTATCTAATTAACGAATGGCTAGCTAAATGGAAGATGAAGATTAGTCCGGCTACGTGTAAGTAGTTACGTTTGCGACGAGGAAGGGAGACTACCTGCGAGTTCAACTTAGTGGCGTATTCATCATGTATGCTAACAGCATGCGGTACTAGGATTACCTGAATCGCCGTCTGACGTGGAGGATTCTTATTGGGGAGAAAAGGATGCAGCTTAACGTTAAATTCAAGAAGGTATATTGATTGTTAGGCAGGGGTTCGTAACTGTCATTACCTAAGAATTTATAAGTTAAAAAAAAATGTTAAGGTGTGCAAAGAAAATCATATAATAAATAATGTTTAGGTACTTATTTCTATAATTATATTTCTAAAAATTCAAATTGTTAACAAAATTAAATATTATTGATCTTATTTATTTCAAATGAAAGCCCTCTTTTTGTTAATCATTCTTTTTTATTAAATTCATAAAATCAGCATAATTAGGCGAGTATCCTTCAAAGCTCAACATTTCATGAATACAAATACTACATTGAAAACAAAATTCTGTACCGAATGTTATGCAGTAACTCACTTTTGTATATATGTATATGTAATGACATATGGAAGAAGATTTTCTTTATATATATATATATATATATATATATATCTGGCACTCGTACAGATTGTTCCTGATTTTATTTTTTTTGAATTATTTTTAATAAATTTGTTGTATGAAAACATGATATATCCTTTATATCTTAAAAACTCTTCATCTCAAACTTTACCATCCCATATTTTATTCGGGATATGTTGTAAATTCTAAATTTTAAAAACAACTTCATTTCACTGTTTCTATAAATATTTTTTGAAATACGTTTTTTTTTAATTTCATTCATTTTTTTTAATATTATCTAAACAACAGAACTGTTTTATTATCTGCCTTATTAATATTTAAATTTATTTATTATTATTTTACTTTTCAGTTTTTTCAAACAAATTTTTTTATTAGTATTTTTTTTTAATTTGTAATTTAACCGTTGCGTACTCTTAATTATTTATCAATATTAAATTCAGTTATTTTAATTAATTAACAATTGTTATTTTAAACGAGTGAAAGTAGACTGTAATTATATAATTCATATTATATATAATTGACAAGTGGTCAGAATAGAACCGAATGGCTTTGGGAAGTGTAGTTAGTACCTTAAGGTTTTTTTAAATATAAAACTTTTTAAATTGCTACTATAAAAAAAAGTTTATTTTTTATTATCACTTGTTTTTATTATTGTTGAGTGTGATATTTGTAAGTGACGACCTAAAACGACGTTATAAATCTATCCAAAATAATGACATATTCTTCTCCAATAATAACAAACATCCCGTGCCTGGTTTCTAGCTAAATTTGAGAAGTGGAGTATTTATCCAATGCCTTTTTCACCGAGTTAAATACACGACTGCGTATCTACATGCTAAATATAGATGATATTCAGCGCTGAAAGAGACAGGCTTCATTTTTTTGAATATAGGAGGCTATATAATTAAAATTATTACTTTCAGTAAAAGCAAATTTCGGCCATGAGAAAGACTGAAATGAATACTGCAAGGCAACAAATACCCCTTTCTGAAGCAAAACATTCTGTTTTATACACTGTTTCAACTCAGTAGGGAAAACTATTTTTTTTTTATTATTTATTTATTATTATACTAGTAATATATAACACATAATATATATAATTTAACGTGTTAATAATGAGGCAGCTCTACGTCAAAAGCATTGTTTTATATATGTATTAACAAAAACATAAACCTCTTTGATACCAGTGATTCATCATGTAATCTGAGACCATCTAGTATCACCTTTATAATACCCCAAAATGACCTATCAGTCTGCAAAAGACATTTCATTTATATTTCTGCTAAACGAATATATCTTATTCCTGCTAAATTTACTTATAGCAGAGTGAACTTCTTAAAGAAATAGATGAGTGGTTAATGACAACTAACTTGTACGAATTACTATTCTAAACATGTTTTTAAGATCTTGTCTAGATGATACATAATTAGTTAATTTTCTAATCCAATCTTAATAGCGTTTTTTTTTTTATATAAAATCCTATAACGGAGCTAATACAAACTAAGAAAGGCAAACTTATTATGGGTAAATTTATAATTATAGTCATAATACTCGTTTTAATATTATTTAGTATTACTTAGTATTATTTCATATTGTTAGAAAATAATGCTAAGAACATAACAAATATAACCATATTCATTTTACTTCAGTTTATACAATATACTAAGCATAAAAGTGTACAACAATATAAATATTATTTACATCTTCTTGATATTACTAAATCTAGAATGTTGAGTTTTAATTCATGGGTGCAGGTATTCATTTGTTATATTATTGTTATATTCAACTTTTTTTGTATTCTTTCGTCCTTTTTCTACGATAATAAGTTTTAATACTAATTGATCCTGATTTTTAAGAATTAAGTTTTTGTTTGTAAGAACTTTTATTTATTTATGTAGGACCTTACTATTTATTTTAAAAATAGTTTTAATTTTTATATTCCCTTTTTATAAATATTATATATTTATAAAAATATAATAAAATAAGCCTCTGCGCAGGCTTATACTTGCGCAGAGGTTATCTTTTACAGGCATTATGTTTCCTAATTATGTATTGTAATTTTTCTTATGTCATATTTTGCACAAGGGAAATAAAGGTTTATTCATTCGTATAAAATGGAAAGTCTGTCTGTTTGTTTCTTTGTTTGTTCTCACATCATGCGATTAATTGCTTTCAAATATGCAGGATACATTCCTGTTTTCCCAGGGAAGGTTTAAGCCGTAGATTGAAGCCCTAGCTGCTTGGTAGTGAAGTTGTGAGTTAAAGATATTCATAAAAGAAAAAACAATCTATTTAATTCATTATGATATTTCTGTTGTCTTTTTTTATAATAAATTATTTTATTGTTGCATTTTTTATGTTCTTATATTTAGTTTTAATTTATTTTCATTATATTAATATTCTTTTATTTTTGGTTTTGGTTTATATCAAATAAATCATTTTTTTGTTTGTAATTGATACGGATTTTGTCTTTCATTTGTTTGATCACGTATATTCTATTGTAATGGATAATTAATTATATGAATTTTATTATAACACATTAATATTTTATTACTTGTATTTTTGTATCATTAGTTTTGTCTGTTTTAATTAAACTATGGTATTATATATACCTATTATATATATATGCTATTATATTATATATATATATATATATAAAATCCCTCAGTACCTAAATATCCTCTAGAGAACGTAGTACTATAGAATTATGAAATATTCTTTGTTAGTTTTATATGCATGATTAGATAAATAAAATGCAAATAAATTATTATTATTTAAAAATTAAAATATATTGAAGAATAAAATTTAATCAAATAATTTATAACGAAAAAAAAGAAAAAGTATTTTCGTAATTCTTCTCTAGTCTGAAAAAAATACCATTTGGTTATTCTACGTAGCGAAGTAATTATAAATATACTGAGCGCGATGGAAATGGTAGATATATTACATATTGCAGGATTGGAATGTATGTGAAATAAAAAGAAAGTTAGTTTACTTATTATTTTGAATATTATGTATCGTACATTTATTTATGAAAGCAGTGAAGAGTGAAGGAGCGTTGAAAAGAAACAGAAAAAGAATTCTTAAAAAGAGTTGAAGTAATATTAGTACGGTTTTTTTTTTTAATCGTATTATTAGACCATAAAACCTGAATCTTTCAAGGGTCATTGTACTTTTTTTAAAAATATAGCCTACCTTGATTTAATTTTACTTATCATTATATATAAATTTTATTCAAAAAAGAGAAAAGAATATTGGTTTCGAAGTTTTTTTTTTTGCCAATATTGTCGCTACTTTTATTATTTATATTATGTTACATAATGTTCACATTTTTGAATTATTTATTTATGCATAACTTATTTGTAACATTACTTCATTATTTATTTATTTATTCTCCCTCAGTATCTGTTTATATCTAAAATTACAGCTAATTTAAATATTTGTTTGGTTTTATTTTTAATAAGAAATAAATTTAATATCGTGTGAACAGTTTTTTAAAACTAACAGGAATTCGAAACCAGAAACTTTCGAATAAAAAAGCAAAACTGTAAAAAGGTGATCGGTGTTTATTTTTTCATGATGATTTAAGTTTAAAGAATTTACTAGCGTTTAAGTTTAATAAATACCATTATTTATAATTAATTCTATTTTTTTAATTTCTAACATTTCTTGTTTGAAATGAGTTTGTAGTTTTGGAACTACAAAACTTTTAGTTCCAAGTTTTTTTTTAATAGTATACTTTGTATTAGAAATAAAAAGGCATCAAAAAATAAAGTTACAACAGGCTGTACGCTAATGCAAAACAGTATTGATAGGTTGTAAGCTTTCCGAGAGAAATGATGATACCGTACATCTTCTTCTTCCTTGGTGTCATTTGTCGGCTGAAAAATATTTATATTTAAGTAGTTTTGTCAAACAGATGACGAACAGTATATTCAGCTCAATCGAAATACTCAAAGATAAATTATTACATTCATCACTTTCACTAGTTTAGCTTGACAAAGGATGCTGATTATTCTGTGTATAGATTAACATGCTAATATATACGTTAAAACAGTTTGGTAAACAAATAAAAAAAAAATAATAATTTTTCTGCAATTACTCAGTAACAAATTCCTTGGGATCTTAAAACATTCATTACATCAGGCCACAGACAACTAGCGTGCTCCGACTTGGCTCACTCATTTATGAGGGGAGTTTTAAGTGAACATAGCTTTACTCATGCTCAAGTCTTACCTCAGTGGCATTGAAAATGAAACCAAACTGAGTTCGATAACTCAATTCCTAAAAACGTTTTGAGGGAATGTATTGTTCTCTTACTGGTTTAAAGCACTGAAAAATGGAATAGCAACTGTGTACTTTAAATGTAACAGTGTATTATATATGATACAAAGTGTGAACGATATAATCGATATACTGTACACACACACACACACACACACACACACACACACACATATATATATATATATAGAAAGCGGAGAAAGAAAAATAAAGCTTTTAAAAATGGGAAAGTGGAATTGAAACCTATGGGTCGACGCAAAGCAAATGTTTTCTGGAAGGAAGTCTTATGAACCTCAAAGTAGATTTTCTATTATAACTAATGTCAAGTTATTTAGTGATGATGCGGAGCAGGATGGGTCCCCTAGTAATATTAGAATAAAATTACTGAATATAAGAGAACATGATTTTGATTTTTTATGTAATTTGTGGTTTTGATTTATTTTTTTTTAACATTTGGCACTGTTGGTATTGATATAATTTGTATAAACAATATATTTACACTTATAAACAATTTTTTTAATTCATTATCTAAGCGTTTTCAGAGTCATTTCTCCATCATCAGGGATTATTTTAAACTGTGAATTTTTTTCCGTGCATACGAGATACGTATAACACTATACAATTGTTATACGTATCTATGTATGTATGTTGGATTATAATTAAAATGAAATTAAAATTGTTATTTTCATAACAGTTGGTCGTTAATAATTAAAATAAGTTATATGTTAAGTAAAATAAAATATCATGTCAGTAGATGTTTTTAAAATAACTGTAATTCAAATAATTTTAATTTTAATCATACTTATAACACTATATGAACGGATACAAATTCATAGTTTCAAGTAATCCTTGATGATGGAGAAATGCCTCTGAAAACGCTTGGATAATACATTAAAAAAATTGTTGGTAAGTGGAAATGTATTGTTCATACAAAATATAATTTATATTATTCGGTAAATCTGTAAAATTATACCTTAGACCATTTTAAACACGTTTTAATAACATTTATGTTAATTCGCGATTATCGGGTAATTATAGGGTAGATTTGCCTCAAATGAATAAATTATCGGAATTCAACTAAATTTTACTGTTATTATACTTTATTTTCAATGATTCTAATGCATTATTGTGAATCATTTTTTAATAAATATGAATTTTAGTTAGGTGTATATTTCTTAAAAAAACAATGTATATATTCGTTTCCATAAGGCTGTTCTACAAAATAAAATTGTGTAAAATTCATTGTTTCTCTATAGAAAACGTAAATTTTAATGAGAGTTGCATTAAACTATCCTTCACAGCCGTTTTTATGATTATAAAGTGGGTAAGTCATTTGAGATGCAAGTAGCAATAATTAAAGGTGATTTTTCTGAGAGTAATGATGTTCATTATACAACCAGATTACCCTTGATGTAGAAATGAAATATGTTACTTAAATTTCATATGTCACTTAATTGTCATCTGCAGTTCATGATTTTTTCATGCTACATTATGCCACAATGTCCAAAGCTTATTAACGAAGTTACAGCATTATTTTTATGAAGAATTTAATGAACATAAGTATCTATTCTCGATTTGCTGAGATCACTACTATTCTGGTTATTATACAAGCATAAAAAAATTAAATTTCGTGAATCTACGTGTATCTCAAGTATAAATCTTTCGTGTGCATATATATATATATATATATATATATATATATATATATTTATTTAGGTGTTTATTCAAATAGTTAGAGATTTCTGAGAGCTATTATTTCCGTTGCAATCCACAGGAACAGCACTGCTAACAGAAAATAATTATGAATGTAAATTTAAAATAAATTAATGTTTTTGGAGTAAAAAGAAAGCAATAATGAATTGAAAAAGCTTACAATCTAACAATACTCTTTTGCATTGGCTTACAGCCTGTTGTAACTTAGAATAATATTGAATAAAATGTGTTCTCTGCTCACTTTAGTTAAATTTAAAAATACCCACACGCGTACTCGCACGCGCATACACACACAGACATCCATATATACATGCATGCATGCTTAACTTCTGAAAATGTTAAAATCTTCCAAAATAATTAACGGATGCTTTTATTTTGTACAGAGTTTAATTTGTGCTGTATGTACAGCTAATGATTAAGTAGCGAATTAATTAAATAGATATAGATTACTTCTCATAACAACTTCATATCATTTAAATGTGTAGAGTCGTTTCGAGTTCATGTTAACGTCATTTGAAAGGAATTTAAATCAGTTCTCTTCTCTTATTCCTCTTCATTCTCTTTGTTTATCTCTTTTTACCACTCTAATGGACTGTAATAGAGCTACTGTTTAAAATCACAACTAATTAGCAGCTTTTGGTGGCAAGCTGTAGAATGTTTACAAGTATTCAGTAGCGTGTTGGGTTTTCCTTCTTGATCAAAGAGAGAGCCTCTCTCTCTTTGGGTGCATCTTAATGCACTATATAAATGCCAGATCTGTTATAAAAATTATCTAATTTTACAGGAAGAAACCTACGTAATCTTTTAGTTACGTACTAATATTTATCGTTATTTTGTTGCAGTTTTATTACAAAATTTTCTGAACCTTGATATAATAAATGCCCAAAGAAACCTAACTTTTATTTTTATAAGATTTTATAATAAATTTCTTTCCTCTTATTTATCGTAAGACCTCTTCATTTCTTACTTTATCAGTCAATGTAATTTTTATTATCCTCGTGTAACAAGAGTTTTTCAAAAATCCTTTTCTGCTTTTACGCTTTGCCATGTTTCCTTATCATAAACCTCTCTAAATTCTATGCTGGTTCGGTTTATCATATTCAACATCACACGTACTAGGATATCTAGTACGTGTAGTAAATTTCTTTTACTGGCGGATTTAATATTGATAGATTATAAAATTCCATCAATTAACTTATGTTAAAGTTTAATGCTGATTATGTAATTCTTTGTTGTAAACATCGATTTAACAAAAAAAAAAGAAATTGATTTGTTTTTGACAATCGATGTGGCCTCTTGTTTTAGGATTTAAATAATTATTTTGTTAAATAATATTTTTATATTTTCCAGTTTTTGAATCAACCTATAAAATACTGTAAGTTAAAAATGGTTATCGATTTTTTTTAATTTTATTAAAATTTTTATTTTTTTACTTTTTCTGAATATTTATGAAGAACTGTAAGATACACAACATTACTTGGTTAGAAAAAATAAAACTGTTCCATTAGTTACATCTCTACGATTGCACAATAATTTATCCTGCCTGACTGATGAAAGTAATCTTTTGTAAACAAGAAAGGATATATTGCAATCATAATAATAACATCATATGCATTATGTGTCTGCAGTTTGAATTACAGTTATAATGGATTCATCTACTCATGTTTACTTCACTTTGCTATAACATAAGGGGGGCCTTATAAAATTCGCTGTATAATTTTAATTTATTTATACAATTGTATTTTAGTAAATTGATTCCAACATTTAAAATGAATATCTTCCCGTAAAATGATAAATATGGTAATATTAAATAAAACTATCTATTTAATGAAATATATATTGTATTATTCTACAGAGTGTTCAAAAATAAATATCGGGATTTTAAAGCTATTTGATAGCTTTAATAATACACTCTTAATGTATATTTTAAGTTAATACATATTAAATATATATATTAATATGTAACAACTTTAACATTAAATTATAGTAATGAATCACAAATAAAATTAAAAAATGCATTTTAAAATAAAATTCAAGAGTACATCTTACACATTTTCCCTACAAGTGTCCAATATGATCACTTTTCGTCACGCGGCACACATCCAACCGATGTTCGTCTCACACTCTAAGGTTCTTTGTAAAATCCCCAAAAAAAATATCGCATGTGGTTACGGCAAACCAGCTCTGTCATCGAGTCCATACCGATCAATCCAACTGTCGGGGAAAAGTCATTCAATTTATCTCGTACATAGTTATCTCACAGAAGAAGCATACCATCTTGTCAGATAAAGTTCTCTGATTCATCTAGCAGTTGAGAAAAGAGCCAGCTAGCAGCAGATAAGCAACTCCTGTTACGCTTGTTACAGTAAAAAAGCCTAACAGATTTCTTGACTACCAGATACGGATATTATGTGTGTTAACTTTGCCGCTAAGATGAAAGTTTGATTCATCACTAAATAAAATACGATCAAGCGTATCATAATTTTCATCCTACAAAATTTCGATTACGAAGTTTGCTCAAGCACAGTGTAATCAGTAAACTTCAAACTCTGTAACGGGCAAAACGGTATGAACGCGTATGTAAGTGTGGTTCCTTAAAGCCCTCCACACGTCATTACTGGCATAATTAGCTCGTGGCTATCTTCCTAACAGATTTTGTAGGACTACGCTGGAAAGACTCTCTGACACGTTCAATATTTTCTTCAAACACCCTTGGTTGTCCTGTACTCTACTCTTTACATTGATATCCGATTGTTTCAAACAAAATTTGTTATCGTTCTTAAAAAATTTGGTTGTGTCCATTTACGTTTATTCCACACAATTTTTCAAAAAATTAAAAAAAGTTACGTTGTTAGTTACACATTTGTTGCGTGACTTATGTTTTATAATGACTCGTTTTATAATAAACCTTTTGTCAGAATATTTTCCGTATTAACTGAATTCCATACAAAAATGACAATTTTTTACGGCACATTGATAGGAGATGTTCGTAAAAGACTAGTAGTTAGATAAAAATTTTGTAAACTCTCATTCTGCCACATGTGGACTGTGTATATTATTATTATTTTGTTACTTAATTCTTAATACAACGAGAATATTTATTCATAACGCAGATTTGATAAAAAAAGGTTAATTCCAGTTTTAACTTATACTTTACGAAGTTTTTTACTAAATTTCATTAATTAACTTTTTTCTGCTTTATACGTCTTAGAACTGACAAAAACGCAATCTTTTCTCTCATTATTTTCGTATTTCCCTTTGTTCTTGTCCGTTTTCTTGTTCTCCTATTTTATTGTTTTTTTAACTTTCGTCGCTGCCTATATGATACATAATTTCAAATTTTCTTTCTTTTTTTAATTTATGTAAAATTAAAAATTCTATTCTATCTGTTCGCCTTTATTAGAGAATCTGATTTGCTATTTTACTGAACCTTGATGCGGCTTATTTATTGTTTATCTAACGCCCCTCTATTTGTCCACCGAAAATTTTAATTTAATATTTTCCTTTTTAATATAAATCATTCCTTTATTGTGGTTTTATTCATTTATTGTTATTTATTTTTATTACTGAAGTTTCAAAATGCTCATAAAAATAATTTATGCAGTAATCCTTTGAATTCAAAACTTGGATGTCAAATGGAAATATATGCGCATAAAATAACGTATTTATTCATCATACATACATGATGCTTGTACAAAAATAAAGTATTCGAAAAAGGATTCAATTTGAAATATCTGTCACGTTTACTTGAACTGAGATCACAGTTCAGCTTTCGTTCTTTAGCTGGTTATACTACTACGTTTGGTCGAAGATGCCTTACGTTATATTTCGATTTAGTTCTCAGAATTCAAGATCCATCCACATATTCTTATTGTGGATGATTGAAAAATAACTCCCTATTCTAATTCTGTCCACGTTATAATAAACTTTCATGAAACATATATATGCTTCATGATGTGTATGTATAACAAATATTTTATAATATAACCTTAAAAAAATTATATGCGTAATAGAAATATAAAATATAATTTTCACTTTATATTATGTATAGAGTTGACTAAAATATATAAACCTTTATTATAGAAGTACATGAATCTGTTTAACATCTTTTATTGGGTACTTACTGTTGCAAAATACCGAATTAAAAATTTGTTTGTAATTTTGAAATAAAGCTTCCAATTTTTGTTTCATAAATTTGTTAGTTAAACATCATTATGAATAGAGGTATAATTTTACGTATCATTACGTGATATATGCACCGAGACAAATCTTTTGCGTAATGTTCGTCTCCATTATCTTCTACTTCCCTCTATATCACTTATCATTTTTATACTTTCCTGATCTATTTTTCTGCACATCCTACTGATCCGTTTATTAATGTTTCATTCAATCCTTTTCTCCCAATTTGAAGAGGATTGATTAAAATTATAACACTTTATGGGTATAACTTGACCGTTACAAATTTTTAATTTTTCTGTTTTTTAATATTTTTTTAAAAATTAGGCTGTAACATTTGAACGACCTGTTAATTAGTGAAAATTAATAGAAAAATCACCTGAAAATCATTCAGTTTTTCGAAACGTACGGCATTCAGATCTGTAATTAGTTTCTATACGTAGGTTTATAAGTTTGCCTGATTCTTTTAATCAAAATTTTACATTATGTATTTACTAATTACTTGAAACTATTAAATTATATCAGATTATTCCGAGTTTAACTCGAGGTTTTACTGAAAGATGAACTAGCCTGCGTCAATTACTCTCTACCAGAATTCGGCGTAGTCATAGTAACAAGCGGCCATTATCACCACCATCTAACATTAAAGCATAGCATTACTGAATCAACAAACTGATAGTAGTTACTAATGGTTTTGTTCCTCGCCGTTTGCTAGAAAACTGCTCTCACGGACACGTCATATAGGCCACCACCAATTTGAAGTCGAAAATTATGGTACATTCGATTCCAATTTGTGTTTTCTTTTGTTCTATCAACTATTAATTATATGGAAACGAGTTTTATAATCACTCTATATGTATTTTTTTAGATTTGTTAAGTATTTTGGTTTTTACTTTTAAATTATATTATTTTATATTGAGGATTTCCAATTTCATCGTGGGATTCTGGCGACCAAAGACTCAAAATTACCTGCTAATTAAACATTTTTATCATTCTAAACGCAATTTGATTGGATATGTTAAACATGGTTTTTTATCATTATTTATTTGTTTCTCTTTGTTTTACCGCTTTTATAAAAATTCCAATATTTCAATATAGTAAATTTTTATTTTAAATAGCTTATAAATTTCTCTTTTCCGAGTTTTCTATAGGAAAATATCGCCAGGGCCTTTATATTAATGTTTAATGAATCATTTTAATTCTAATCTTTCTGTTCTGATGTGAATAGGGGTTAGTAAAACAATAGGGGTATAGTTAAGTGCCGGCCTTCGTGGCGAGATTGGCAGCGTCTAGGCTTTTCATCCGGAGGTCCCGGATTTGGATCCCGGTCAGGCATACCATTTTTACACGCTACAAAAACTGTCGTTCATCTCATCCTCTAAAGCAATACTTAACGGTGGTCACGGAGGTTAAAAAAAATAAAAAAGTATACTTGTAACATTTAATGGAGAGGAATCTCTGCTGCTTTGTTATTATAATCATGCGTAGATCCATAAAAACTGAACTTTTTCTTTTTTTTGTTTAACCTCCGGGACCACCGTTAGGTATTGCTTCACAGAATGAGATGAATGATTTGTAGCGTGTGTGAAAATGCCATGCCTGACCGGGATTTGAACCCGGAACCTACGGATGAATAGCCGAGACGTTACCACTCGCGCCACGGAGACCGGCAAAAAACTGAACTTATTTATGCATAAAATAATAATGATGGATTTTAAATATTATACTCTAAGAATTGCAATACGGACACGGAATTACCTGAATTTAATATGTTTCCGTTGAGGTAATTAATTATATTATTATTTTTATTATTATTATTATTTTATATGTGATACAGTTTGTTCTTCTTTATTGGTGTAATGTTTCGAACTAAAAAAAAATCACTTAAATAATTTAACCGTATAATTGAATTGGTATAGCATCCAAAGTTTTCACATTGGAGTACATTGTTATAATTGTCGTAATATAAATAAACGATCTTTCTATGAAATAACATGTAAAATTACTAAGCTGTCCAAAATTATTTATCTCATTATTTTTTTTAGGTTTTCTATAAACTAATAAATCAATTTATACAATAAATAAACGTTTATTATGTTAATTTAGTTAGTTCATTTAATCTGAATCAATGTTCTCCATTTTCCCGCCATATTGTATTTAAATTCTCTAATGTTAAATATATGCAAATCCTACCCTTGTACTGTTTTACTTGCTCTATAGTTATATTCTTTTGTTGACTCACTCTCAGGGCTAGTTAGGAGTCCTGTTTTAATTCTAAACAATTGAATTTCTATGGAACGTTGGTCGTTAAATGCTACTAAACTTATATTAGCGCATATCACGTAGTACGTTTTATTTTAATTTTCAGTCTAATATAATTTAATATTAATTCATTATCATTATTCATATATTTATTTATTTAATTTGATTATTATTTTTATTAATTAAGTTTTACACTTAGATTTTAAATAAATATATTTCTAAATAGTTGAATTTAATAGATAGACGTAATTTAAATTTTAAAGTTGGTTAATTTTTAATGTATATTTCTATTTAATATTTGTCTATAAAAAACATCAATATTAAATATCATTTTCTTGTTGATTATTATTTTTAATATCTATGTAAAAACTAATTCTCACCTACCTACTGCTTAATATTATTACGTTCTCATTTTTTCATACTAAGCGCTTTCCCAGAGATTATTGTTTCATCAAAACGTACAAAAAAACTTGAGCTCTAATTAAGTTTAAGGAAAAATACTATCCATTTTTGATATGTTTTACTAAGTAAACTAGTTAACAGAACGTATAATCCGTTTTTAGTATGCTTGAGACTATTGTAGAGTACGGTGTAAAAGGAAATGTGTTGTTTTATTTTTTTAATGTTTACTGATAATTTATTCGAATCAAGTCGAATCTTGGTATAATGAAAAATAGTAAAGAAAAGAATTATGTTACATTCTTTGATAAAAATCATAAATTTTACTCTATTTACGGATTAAACTATATATATATATATATATATATATATATATATATATATACATATATATTGTAAACCATCAGTTTTAAAAATTGACGGTTTACAATTCCTTCGCTTTGTATTGAGCTCCCCTTGTAATTTAACGAATAATTGTACTTGAAATCGTAAAACAAAACTATCTAGGGCTATCACAAACTCTGCTCTCTTTGGATGACGAAAATATTGACTAATGTTCACAAAACCAGGCGGTTTGACTGCTCATTTCTTTCTCACCCAATACGAAAATGAAGACGCCAAGTAATTAGCACTTGTTTCTCCATCTCAAACGATCAATTGTTGATCAGCACCATGACGACGATGTCAACGTGAAAAATGATGAATAACATTGATTATCTGCATTCGTGGCGCCATTCTTTGAGGAAGGAATGAGAAAATTGATTACAAGATATGAAAATTGTTTTAATAATGGTCGAAATTATGTAGAAACCTATTTTAAGGTATGCTCTTACATATAATAATAAAATTATTCTGTTGAAAATGATGTGCATTTTTTAATAATGAAACTGTATTTATTTTCTGGATCCACCTGTATGTATATACGTGCGCGTGTGTTTTATTTTATGATTTTTTATTTATACAATAGAGTAGTATTTAATTAAATAATAGTTATATGTTGTGTTATTAAGAAATACCGATAATTTCGAAATTCATATCTAAAAATACGTTAATTATCATAATATAAAATCTTTTTCTTATGAATATTTCTTTAAAAAAAAAAATTGGCAAAAGATTACACTATTGGTGAACTACAACGAAACCTATTCATCTCTTAGATACTTTTGTAACATTTATTTATTGATGATGAGATATACTCTGATATTTTATAATTGTATCTTCATACACGCGCGCGAGCGTATGCAAGCAAACAGACACAAAATGATAAATATACGCTTAAATTTTTATGTTTTGATTATACTTTTGATCGAAGATAATAATCACATAGAGATACTTGTGTGTATTCATGAATACCGACGTCATAGACAAAATTGGAACAAGGGTGTTAGTTATAGTTTAAAATTATGTGAATGAGTAGGATGTCATGTAGACGATAGGCAGGTGCAGGTGATCTAACGAACGGTAAAGATAGGAGTATTTAGATGACTACTAATAATAAGAACATGTTGAGGTTTAGTTTAGTTGTGGGTCTGTTTAAAAAGAAAAAAAATAGATCTTAACAAGATAAAATGATGCCAACAAGAATAAACCAACCAAGAGCAATGACAGAGTGACTGACTAAAAAGCGAATGTAAGTTTGAAAATAAATATTGAATACAAAAATAGTCTGGACAGCGGTTTTGTAGATAGATAGTTTAGTATTCTCTTAGTTATATTTTAAGTTGGTCTGATATTATAATGGTTAGCCTGTCTGGCTTCCTATCCAACTATTTTGGGTTCGATTTTTAGCAAAGTTTCATGATTTATTTAATCGTTATTAATTGTTTATTATCGGTTATTTTAATCACAATGCTCTTTATATATTTTTGTAATATATTTGAAGAAAATAATCAAATTTTTAAAATTAACGAAGTTGCTCATAATCTATTAAATTAATTCCTGTGCTTCATATTATGCCCCTTCTTTGTTAGTCACAAACACAGCTTTTTAATAAAGTTAAGAAAATAAAAATAAAGAAATAATTTCTATAACAGAATATTATTTTGTGTAATGTTAAAAAGAAATGAGATTTTCCACAAAAGCAGACATTTCTCTTGTTATATTTACAATTATGAAATTGAGATATTAAAAAATAGAAAGGTTACAACGTTATAAAGGTAAGAAAGGTTACAAAGTTACAATGTACAAGTATAGGTACATAATACAAAGAAGTTGAGCATAATTAAAAATTTTATCCCAATCATATCTTACTGTACTACAAAAAGGAAAACATACAACAGGTAAAACAAAACACCCCATCTTTATCATTTTACCTTCTTTGCTATTCATTTTCTGTAATCCCATTAATGTATGATCTCGATTCCATTAAATAGAAATTATTAAGTTTTCTCGTTCTTTGTTTCCATGATAGTAAATAAAATTTATAGAATCAATTTTTTTTTGGAGGGGGGAAAATTTAGAGAAAGTATTTACTATGAATTACGTAATATTGCTGCATACATTTAAAAATAAAGCTGGCAAAGTATTACACGACTTTCCCATCTGTTAATAATAATAATAATTTGTTTATTTGCTTTGTTTGTGCAACAGAACAGTTACACAAAACCTTTGTATGTTGCACAATATCACATAAAATCACAAAAGAACAGCCACAAGTCAACAACCCACATATAAATTAAAAATACAATATTCAAAACACAATAATAATATAATAATAACAATTTATACAGTCAATACAAAAAAATAATAATTAGAACTTTATAAACGGTAGCTATGGAGTGATAATAAAAACACAGATGAAAACATACAAAAACACAATATTACTAACACATTCCAAATAAAACAAGTTATAAGCAATAATCCTTAAAAACCAACAATAATTTTAAAATCATGAAAGTGAGCATTACACCAAGGACAATAATCCATCGCCACGTAACCCTCTCAAATGTTTAATGAAGGTCGTCTCATCTTCCCAAAAGCTTAGCTTATCCTGGAACTCCACTGCAACACTGGTACACCGCTCAATCGGAGACACGGTGGAACCAACCGGTGTCACAAATTGCCTAAAAGACCTCACTGACCTGGCCTGGTTTTGCAAGACAACATGGTAACGCGTCGGAAGTTTATTGTGCAGAGCTTTATAAAAGAAAACCAAGTCAAAGTACGTTCTTCTATCAGATAACCTGGAAAGGTCTAACCGCCTCAACATTTCCTCTCTACTAGTGCCAACAAAACAATCTCTTAACTTAAAACGCACACAGTTCCGGAACCTATTCTGAACACCCTCAACCAGATCAGAGGCAAAACTCGTATACTATTCCACACCACGGTCGAGTACTCCAAGCGACTCCTCACCAAAGATTTGTACATCAGATTACAAGTGGAAATACTGTTAAACCGTCCACAGATCCAAAGGACAAGACCAAGGTCCCGGCGCGCTTTATTGACAATCCGAGCAACATATTCGTGAAAATACAACTTCGTGTCAAATAAAATCCCGAGGTCCTCAACCAATGTCTCAGCGACAAAAGCGTGCATACCAATCCTATAGCTGAAAACAGAGCTATAATAATAATGATATTAATAATAATTAAAAGGGTTAGAGCACAAACGTGGGGAATAAATTTAAAAATAATCTTTCTAAAAATATTCATATATAGGTTAAGCTTAATAAATTTGCTTAAGTATAGTTAACTCTAAACCTAACACGCCTTCAATAGACAAAGAAAATTTAAAAAAAAAGCTTTTCTTCGGTTTAGGTTCAGAGTATATAATTTTAAAAATTATAGACATTTCTTAATAGCTCTGTATATAAGTATATTTTTTCAAAAAATCGTAAAAAACATTGTAACCGAAGGAAGATTGGGCAAAAGATAAAAAAACATATATTTTAATTTTTAATAGGTGAGGATTGATTTAAAAATAAAAGAATGTTGAATTATTTATATATGCATTGTAGATAACAAATTTGGATAAATAAAGATTTCTCTAAAATACCTTTAAGAATATCGAAATTGTTTTTTGCCATAATCCCCGATTCCCTTAACAAATTAAAAAAAAATTGATGTGATTAATGATCATATATAGAAATATTTGAACCAAATTTGAAGAAAATCAATTTGGTCAGTCCTGAGTTAAAAGGCCAAAAGCAGTGCGATACATGTACGTGGATACTATACGTTTGAACATATATAAATACATGCTTTTTGATTTAGATAAATATGTTGGACCCTAAAACAAAGATTTAAAAAAATCCCATATCCCATTTTTGACATGATTACCATACTTTTCACTTTAACATAGCTAATCTAACTGTATTAGCCGGGAAAGTAAATATTATTCTATTTTTATTAGGGAATTTTTTATCTATAATCTTCACTTTAATTGAGACAGTCTTTGTTACTTCATTATCATTAACTTTTTTAAATATTTTCTTGGATATTATTCAAAAATAAAATTTTTGTATCGATAAAAAAATGTGTATCAGTTTTCTACAATTACAGTTTTTTCAAGTTTATAGTTGATTATTCTTACGTTAAAATACAAGTAAATAATTCTTTTTTTTAGTTTGATATATCAAAATTAATAAAGCTGTTTTAAAAATCTGACTTTTCAAACATTTCTCTTACTTAATTACTCCCAAAGTTAGGAGATTATAGAAAATAGTTACAAAATAAATTGTTGAGCAAAAGAATTATATTATTAAAATTATTTTTTATCCAGTAAAATGAATTTGGTTATTTTTTTTGTTAAAAGTGGCTCCATTTCTTGAAAACTGAATTAATATAAAACATTAATAAATAATATAATTTAGGTTTATTTTTACTTGGAACTCGTTATAAAATATTTGAAGTATCTTTTTTAGCTGCATTCTCCTTGAACTGATGCTCTCACAACTCGATCCTACATGTTAAGCGTAAATTTATCTCAAATAGTGTTTACTTTTAAAATATAGTTGTAAAAGCATGTTAAACGTTAAAATTTCTATTTATAACAATGAAACAATCGGTACATAAAAAAATCAGGAAATCACAATGTGTTAAAGTTCACAATCGTAAAAAACAATTTTTATATAAATTAATAATTTCTGAATTAAAATTATAATAATTAAATATTTTTAATTTGTATTAGGCAAATGAATTTTTAGTAGAAAACTTCTTTGTTATTTTGACAATATGAGGACTCGCTCCAGATTTATTTAATTTTTTGCTTTAATAAATAAATAAAAAATCGATTTTTTTTTTTACCCACCCACAGAATCACCTCAAGAATTTTTTTTGATTTGTCTATATTTACTAAGTTTAATGGAAGAAACTACAATAAAAAGTTTCAAAAAATAAAAAAAATGTGTATATTTAGACTTTGGTTCCCTTATGCCCAATATTGCTCCCAAAGTATTTTTTGGGCCACTTACACTACTGATATGCTTGAGAAAACAAAAAAAGGTTAAAAATATACAATAAATAAAATAATAGCTTTTTACGATTTTTGGGGAAGGGGAAAAACACATGTACCGAGGCTTAATATTAAATGGGTTAAATTAGCAAAATTTTGAGAAAATTCACCCCGAATGTACATAAGAACATTCTCCTTTCTTTTTTTCTTTTTTGGGATCTCTGGGTCATGGAACATCAAGAAATACAAAACACCCATATCTCATTTTGTGACTGATTACCATACTTTTCTTCTTGCAGCATAAGCTAAGATTATAGGAAAGTAAAAGAATTCCTATTGTAAATAAAGCAAAAAAAAGAGTAATAATCAGGTTTTTTCATTACTCTTTCATAAAGTATATTATTTAGTTTCAGAGAATTAACTATTAATATCTTACTTTTTTTTAATTTATGAAAAACATAATAGTATTCTAAAAATTGTTACTTCCTTGCACGAAGTAAATAAAAGGAAGTTTGTGATCACGAAGAATTTCGGTTTTCAAATTTCAACGGAAATATCCATTTTGACCATTCCTAATCCATTTTGACTAGTTTCAGCGTGACGTCTGTACCTATCTACATATCTACGTACGTATGTGCGTCTATATCTCGCATAACTCAAAAATGATCAGCGTAAGATGTAGAAATATTTGAATTAGGACTGTTGTAACATCTAGTTGTGCACCTCCCATTTTGATTGCAATCTACAGGACCAAAAGTATCCAAAAAAGCCTAAAATAAAAAAAAATAAAAATGTATTTTTGGACTTTTTCTCAACTACAGTAATAAGCAGTCATTGAGAGCTTTTCAACGATATATCTTACTTAAGTGGTACTTATTTTCATTGCTTCCAGAATTATAACCAAATAAAATGATAATTAATAAAATATTTGGATCTTACAAGGAGAAGGCATATCGTTTCAAATGGACTTAATTTCCTTTTTTTTTAACTTTTTTTATTAAGTTTAAATATATTGTATAAATATAAAATATATTGATTGAATAAATATACATTTAAATATATTGATTTATTAATAATTATTAACATCTGATTATAAAAAAAAAATTACGATAAATAATTATTCAATAATAACAATAAATAGAAAAAATATATGAAATAATATCAGAAGTTATTAATGAAATAAAATTTTATTTACTTTTCCTTTTAAAAAAATGTGTATATATAATTTAATAGGCGTACGTCATTTAATAGGAAGTCATGTTGTATCCCCATCAGACTTTTTAATTTGTCTGATGAAAAAATTAGTCCTGTTTTACCTCTATAGAGCAAAATAGGAAAAAATGTCTTGATGTAATTTTCTTTCAAGACTAAAGGATTATGGAGTTACCGTGACGCGATTCCTTGAATTTGTCATTAAAGGCTTATGTAGTCTTGTATATATATATATATATATATATATATATATATATATATATATAAATCTTCTCCAAAATGTTTTTTTTAAATTTACTAATGAAATTCATTATATAACAAGAGACAATACCAATCTTAACATATGACATAGTTCATTTAGTTTTACAAAAGAGTTGTGTTTATGTTTGAAATGAGCCAAATAAATGTCGCCGAGATATTGTAAGATTTAAATGGTTGATGACGAAAAGATTTGCCTCTGTAGTTTATATTATTCGAAAATTTACAGTAACCTAAATAAGAAACTCTTTATAAAAACTTTTGTTGATTGATTGTGACATAGTTACATTATTCTATAATATAGTGCCAAATTTTAAAGTCATCGCTATACTTAAGTAGACAGTTTGTAATTAGAAACTAAAATGTATTGTGCTTCAGTGTATAAATGTTTAAAAGATTATTAACCTTATGTTGAATAATTTTAGTAATTTATGTTTGTATTATTAAATAGAATATTTTCAAAACTGTACAGGTTAAAGATCTAGTCATAATGAACACTATTATCTGGTTAAGTATTTATTATGTGTGATTGTATTTGAGTATGTCATATTTAAAAAAAAATATCCTACCTAATGTTTTAAACTGATATTTCTTATCTGATGTTTCTGACTTTCTCATTTCTTATCACATTTTATTAAATAGCTGAAAGAAAAATATTTATACTTTTCTGGCATTGGTTGAAATGCAGGAAATTTTGTATAATGTAATTTTTATATACATATTTATTTTTATATAGTGGACAAATAATTATACATTAAAAAATTTTAAAAAATCGATTTTTAATCGATAATTAAAAAAAAATCAGTTAAAAAATATGGAATAAATAAAAAAAATTTTCCCATTTTTGAGAAAGGGGAATAATTTGGGGATAACATTTTTTTAAAGTGATATGATCACTTGCACAAGCATCACAAGCATGTACGATTGTACTAAGCTTAGTATAAAGTTGGGTAATGTTTGCAGTTTTTTTGAGAAAATTGATCCCAAAGAAACTATCTGCTCACTCCTTGTAGATAATGACCCCTAAACATTTACCAAAAAATTGCATCATAGAAACAAGTCTCTGTGCCAAATTTCACCAAAATCGTTTTATCCAGTCAAAAGTTATTAAGCTTTAAATATATCAACACACGTACATACGTACGAATATTACTCCCCGTTTTTATGTTTTTTTTTGCGTCCCTGGGTCATAAAACGTCGAGAAATGAAAAACAACCCGTATCCCATTTTTGGACTAATTACCATATTTTTTTTCAGCATATTTCTAAAGTTATGATACCAGAAAAGTAAAACTGTTATGCAACTACAACTGGAAACTGTTATGCAACTGTATATGGAAAAGATGTAGCTACTATTTCATACTTGCATTGGTAAGGTTAGATATAAAATGATCGGTGGAAATTTAACAAAAATATTTGTAAACTTTGTAACATATTCTACATGTTTAACCTCCGGGTCCGCAGTCAAGCAATTCTTTCCGCAGAGTATGAGATGAGTGTTTTGTAGCGTGTGTGAAAAATGCCATGCCTAATCGGGATTCGAACCCAGGACCTCCGGGTGAAAGGCCGAGACGCTACCACTTGCGCCACGGAGGCCGGCAATATTCAATTTCTAGATCCCACTAATCTCCCGGTACAGATAACTCACTATTATACCTACGATAGTACCTGGAAATTACACTACTGCGCCTCGATTATTGTTGCAACAATTAATTTGACGTAATAATAATCTATAATAAATAATTCTTAAAAGCCGAAGCAAAATTCTACAATGAACAGTAATTTTTTTAGTAATCTTTTTTCAAAAATTTGAATGCGGTGGTACTTACATTATAAATTAAAAATAGATTACATAATTATTATGTTTAAAGTTAAAATAAAATAATTATTTTTCGATTTAAAAAAAAAAGTTTTGTAACACATTCTTTTTAAGAATAATATAAATCAGAAACATTGCATGTTCCAAATATTTCTGTACCGTTCCGACGATCACACATGCGTTTATAAACCAGTATCATCTTATGTGCATTGGAAATCGTCCAATTCCTGGAAACTGTATCTGTTTTTATGTATAAACTCGAAAAACATGTATAAGCTCTATATACTACATACTTACACACATTCATAAATATAAGTATATATATATATATATATATATATATATTTGGGTGTGTGTATATATGTGTGTGTGTGAGTAAGTGAGTGAGTAATACATACATATATAATGGTAGGACTATTTTGATTCTAAAGGGTAGAAAATCTCATTGCAATGAGATAACGCTAGAGTGCAGAACCTTATGATAATAAATAAGGGTTGAATGTGCTACATTTAGTTGAGATAACTTGGAACTCGTCCAGAATCCAGGTAACTACTAACTAAATGGATGATGACACCTGAACGGTCTGCGTTTCTCGTAATACTCATCCAGTACCCATTCTTCATAAACTCTCTGTATATTTTACTTTATCTCATCTGTTGTATTGAATGGTTTATATCTTATACCTTATGGAATTCATGTTTTCATTAGCCGTAATGTAACTTCATGATTTTTCTTTTTGATGAAATTGGTATTGTGTATGAATGCATTTCAGAAAATTCCATCCAAAACTTGTGTAGTAAAATAATAATATTATTCTTCTATATTTTGGACTACGATCAATTTATTTTTTATAATTATACCACACCATTCGTTAATAAGTGCTATTCATGATTACAAATGTGTAAATGTGTTTTGGACGTTTAAAAATTTTTAACAAGAGGATCAGTTAATATTTTTGTTAAAATTAAATAAATTTATAAGCATCATAATTGGTTCGTCGATTATATATTAAGTTAATTTTTTTTTTTTAAATTGTTCGTGAAGCTCTTTCGCCAACCTAAAGATTAAAACTGAATATTAAAACAGTTAAAACTGAATTAAAACAGTTTTATCTGTTTGCTATGAAGTAAATTTTTGAAATTTAGTTAAGTATAAGTTTTTCACCAAAATTTATATGTGAGAAGATAGAAACCATTCCTAAACAAAGTATCTTCTCAAAATGTTAGATATCAGCACTAAATTTTAATGCCAATCAATATTTTATATATACAGAAGGTATTTTGCCAAATTTATTTATTTATTTTTTTTTAATACTATGATACTGATAAATAATGCGATTTAAGGAGGTGACACACATAAAAGTTTTTGTTTACTAAAAACTTTCACAAATTTCCTCGTTTTGATATTCCTGGAGCCCAAAGAATGATAAAATTGTGGAGGTCATATTTTTGAATGAATGCAATACTTTCCTTTGTTATATATAACAGTCGGGTATGTAAAATTTTTAGAATTTTTTATATTTCGTATTGCAATTTGGTGTTACAAATTTAACTTGAACGCGTAAATAGTTCGCTTATCACAAATGAGATTAAGCAAACTCAAAATTATTATGTTATTAATAAATAGTTAATTTTTTCCACTTACATTAGTGTATTTGCGCGTAAATATGGGAGAAGTAATCATATTTCCCATTTTTTTTTTTTTTTGAATTCAGGGATTAATTAAACATCGATAAGTGGAAAAAAAGTGAGACGGTCGTATAAATGTTCATTCGTATGCACGTTTATTTGTTTTTTTTTTATTATTATTATTATTAAAAACGTGGGACTAGCTGTAATAAAAATCTTAGAATTTGGCACGGTGTCTTTTATGAATCATAGAAGTTTAACGGAGTTGACACTATTAAAGATTCGAACTGGAACCTCCACATCAAATCATCTTATCTAAGTATCAGCTGAAATTAATGCAAATTTTACTCGTATGAGTTTTTGGGCTCTTTTAGAAAGATGAACATTACATTTTTTTAAGTTGGTTTCTAAAATGAATAATAAAATTCAAAACTGACGATTTTAGTTGAAATTTTGGTTTTCCTCGAGAATTTTAGTTTCTCGTTCATGTATGGTACACATATTTTATAAACAATCATAATTTATTGTTGCTACTAAATTTTAGAATTTGGGTCTCAAAAGGGTATATAATTAAAAATGAGTTTAACTCCTCAGATCTAGCTTTTTTTTGTATTTTGGGGGCTAAAAAATATTAAAATTGATTTCTATAAACATATTGATTTGGGGATAGGAGAGAGCTAACGCAGGGAATAGTATTATTAGCGCAGCGGTTGACATCTTCTACTTTCACGGACCATTTCGTTGAAACGTCAACGAAACGTTTCGTTGTTCTACTATGCCTTGTCAGTTTATTGAAACCTGAATAAATTTATTTGTACTGTAAAACCTCTGATTACTTAGTGACATACTGGGCTTTTTTTATTTCTGTAAAAATAAAATATACTTTGAAATTGTTTGTGATCATTTTAGTAATTTCATATTTATTAACATTAATTAAAGTAATTTTTTTGTTGTATATATTATGAATCTGTCTTCGTATTTTGTTTCCACTTACCAATTTTGATAAACTCATCAAGCGACTTTGGTTTCCAATACCAAAGAACTGTAATAATTCAATATGAACAAATATAGTAAGGTTGGGTGAATGTTATTAGCCTGTTCAAGAAATTTGTGCCTATGAATTTTAATATATGCATCTTGAGTAGGGTACGTTAGAATAATTTCAGTAATGTTGTATTCCAGCAACCAAAAATATGCATCAAAGTATATAAAATAGCTGTTGAAAAATTTCTAAGAAAAAACAAACAAAAAAATACATTTGCTACAAAACTTTAACAAAGCTGTAACCGATAATTTTCTATAATTTCTTTTCACCTACATGATACATTTTCAGCACAATTACTAGCCAGAATATCGCCTACAGCCATCACAAGACTCCCTCTTTGAAGGGAAAGCGTTGGACCCTCCACAAAATTATTTATTACACTTTATTCTGGAGGCCAATAGGATACACTATCATGAAAGAATTCTTTCAAAATAAATCACAACCCTCACAACGGTGACGCCACATAAACTCGTCGGAGATACGAGTCAGACATCTTGCGTTTCGTGCCACACTGCACAATCGTGACTGCACGCTGGTATGCGTCACCATTTCAGAATCAACAAAATTGTCGTTACGTGCAACCGTTTTATGTTCGTAGCTTATAATTTGTAATTGATTGTAGGTCTTCCATTCATCCAATATTATGATTGTGCTAGGTAGAATAAATTTCCAGGATGTTGTTCAGCCGATCTATTATCAACAGACTGCAAGAAGTTATTTCTGATTCCCTTCAGAAGCACTAAAACCCACTGTTCAAGAAGTTGACATCCAGTATGATTTTTTCTACGGAAAATAAGCTCTCGTCAGTTTCTACTGCAATGCCCAGGCCACCGATTTCAATTGGATTTTTCAACAAGTAATGAATGAATCAGCTGTCACTTCATCCAGGTAATTCCTGATGATAATGCAATTGCGATACCATTTCATGAACATTACTACATTTTAATGGCTCATTCCAAACACCATGATCTTGAAAAAAATTTTATTGCATCTTCTTGACTTTTAATACTTTCATCCTAACGAATGGAATTCATGTTAACACAACTCAACTATCGTTTACAACAAATAAATCAAGTTGCAATAAGCTGTCTTCTCTGCGTGTTCTAAGTTACAAATAAACAGGTTGATTATAAATATTTCTTTAAGATTTTTAATTTAATTATTATTTCGTTCCTATTTTTACTCAAATAGGAATATTTAATCGTTTTAATTCGTTCATTTGATTATATCATTTCAGTCTTTGCAAAACTAATGTAAATAGATAAAAGAAATGATACAATACAATCCTATTTCGTTAGTAACAAGTTTATACTAACCGATTTCTCCTCCTCCCACATTACTTTTACCTGCATTTCCTTCCAATACTGTAGCAACTGTTTTTAGATTTATGTTCATATTTTCGTTTCTAACTTTATTGGTCCAATTAAATTTTTATTTTCTCCTCAAAAATTCAAAATTTAAAGGGCTTCATTTTTCCTATTCTTTCATTCTTCTTTTTATAAAGTTTATTGCCCTTTACTACAAAATATGTTTAATAACTTCTTTATAATTCCTTAATCTAAATATTAATATATTTCTTTGTGTAAGAGACCTCATATGAATTCGCTTTGACTTTATGTTATTTTCATTATTTTACTAATATTTTTGGCAAATAATTAAAGCATCCGCTTTTTCTTTTATTTTCATTGATTCACCCATATTTTTTTGGAAATTAATAAAGTTCTTTGACTTCTGGTTTCATTTAACTTCTTTTTAACATATTTTTATTGTTAATTTAATTTGTTATTTTTTTATTTCATTACAAATAACTTTTAGGTTAGTTTATCTTATTTAAACATCAATATCTAAATTTTTGACATTCATTTCCTAATCGTTAAATTTATTTTTCAAATTAATATAATAGGGAAGATTAACAATATATTTATGTATATTTTGTGGGAGGATTGTAAAAGTGTGGTTTCAAAACTTTTTTTCATCAGGTTTTATCATGATTAAAAACACGGAATTTCATTAATGTTGCTAAAGGTAATTGCAAAAAGATTGAATAATAATAATTCAGATTCATACATTTGATATGCGAAAATCAATCAGGATGTTTTATTTATTTTTTACATTTATTTGTGTTTCTATTCCATGAAGTTTAGTATAATCAGTTTTTAATAACAATAATTATAACTAAAGGAGTTTCAGTTAGCTTATGAAAATTGATTCAATTTCAGTTACCTTTAGAATTTGGTTACTGAAAAGTAGCGAAATATATACGACCTCTTATGTGATAAAGAAACCTTAAAACAGTATTAACTTTCTGCGTTTTCTTTTGCTTTAATAAATTTTATTCCTTATTTTTCTTTACAGTGTTTTCTCACAACTTTATTTTCTATTTTATGGTTCAGTCTTTTAATATAAGACTTCCCTTTAAGTGTTTCACTTGATGACTACTTTTATTTTGTTAATCGATTGTTTGTACTTAATAAATTGTTTGATTACGTACATCTTAAATTATTGATTTCCTTCTTATAAATATTTATTTACCTAATAAAAAGAATAAAGCAATTAATTTATTTTTCAATTTATTTGTTAGTTAAACTGTGAAATGTTACAATTTTTCTTATTAAAATTTCTGACATATTTGAAGTTTTTAGATAAATACAGTTATGTATATATTTAAAACATTTTTTTTTTTTTAATAGTATGGTGAAACAGTTTATTATTGTTAAATTTATGTGTACTTGTATATATGTGTGTGTGTGCGCGCGCGCATGCTCCTAGTACACACAGAAAATCTACATATATATTGAACGATCTGTTGTCTAATTTTTTCCTTTATAATATATACTTCTTTTCTTTTTACGGGGTTGGAGCAAGCAATGTCTTGCAAACAATGATAAAATATTTACCTTGTCTGTTTTGTCAGTCGTGAGAAAATTGAAACGTGCTATTTTACCTGCTTAGATTTCAATCTTTTTTATCTGAGTCGCTTACTTTTCACGTCTGCCTTTTTTCCTTAGGTACAATACAACCCATACTCTATTTTTTCATGGTTTGCCTCCTGTTGTTTTCTTAACTTTTTAAAATATGTAATATATTAAACCAATATATTATTTATGAAAGTCAAATTAATTTTCCAAATTTCTTAGACCGCTTTCGATGACTAGTTATCATCTTCTCAACAGCTTTAAAAAAAAATATATATATAAATACATATACATGTATAAAACTATGAATATTAAATAACAGATAACAGATAATTCCTGAAGAATTATTAAAATAATAATTCAGGAATATCGAAGTATCGATCAGTCGATATAAATAATTATTATAATTTCACTCTTATTAAAAATAACGTATATAAAAAAAACAAAATGTATAAAGTACTTTATAATGAATACAGAAAATTTTCGTTGCATAAAAAATACAAGACAAAATCATCGACTAAAAATGTGCTTTTTTATACTGTTATTTTTACAGTTCTAATTTGGCTATACATCTTATTAATAATACTCGTAGTTACTAATTATTATTATTATTATTATTAATCAGTTCTTTAACTAATAATAAGTACAATTAAAGGATTTAGAATAATAACATAAATGAAAATTTATTTTAAGTTTACGTCATTAATATCAAACATGAATAATGATAATTACAGTTATATAACATATGTTAATAATCTAACATATGGTAGATGTGATAACCGAGAATGTATTTGACGACCTGACATGCGGTATAAATCACATCTGAAACTGGCACAGATATACTCAAGATCTCAAGATAACAAGCGCTCCATGCCAGGCCTACGAAGTAAAGTTAAGGAATTAAGTAGTTTACCGTTGCTTTCTTAACTATACTAAATACATTGTTAAAAATCTGTGTACTATCAGTCTTCAGTTGATGGTCAACTTCAGTTACTCCTTCACTTTGTTCATTACTGGGATTAGCTGTTTATTGAGTATTAATCCTCTAAAAGAAAGTAACTAGGGAATTACGAAATATTTTATATCAAATATTGCATATATATTTAGTATTTATAAACCACCAGTTACACACATATAAAGCAAGATTGACCTCACCTTCAATCTAATAAGGCCTTTCAAATTCTTTAGATTCATCAGTTATTAAAATACTAAAATTATCATTAGCACTGATAATGATAGACGTCGATATATATATACATAATGATTATACGCCGGGTGTTTGTAAAATAGGCCGCCAAACTTCTGCAGCGGTTTATTTATATTAAAATAAAGAACAAAGTTCGTATAAATATGGAATCGGAAATGCTTTGTTTTCTTGCTAGCTGCCATTTTATTTATTTTATTAAATAATTTTTATCTCCAGAATCGCTTGACCAATTACGCTGAAATTTGGCATGGTACTTACTGAGATTACTTATTGTTACAGAAATAAACAATCTTATGTAATAAAATTTTTCAAAATGGTGGACATTTAAAAATTTTAAATCTAAATAACGCGAAAACGATAAATTTTATTAAAAAACCAGAATAGCCAAAAAAGTCTTATTTTTTTTAAACAAACTAGCTCGGTTTTTTTGTTTTTAATTTGCTTTATAAAATAACCAAGCCTTCTACTGTAAGTGAATACACCATTTGAACAAAAAATACATTAATAATCATAAATATGAGGACATTTTTTGAAAGATAAATATTTTGAGAAATAAATAATTTATTTTTGACAAATTAGATGTATTGAAAAATGCATGAAACAAGCTTACAGCAGGAACCTAAAACATCCACAAATAGAAAGAAAAAATCACAAAAGGTGCTCGAAATGACCTCCATTTGAGGTAGTACAGAATACAACACATTTTTCCATTGGCTGGCGTACTCATTCAAAAATCCCAGGTTGATTCCTTATGACGTTATATGATTCTGTAACGTCAGAATCGTTGACGAGTCTCAACATCATTAATAGGCGCTGAATAAACCAAAGATTCAATGCCCCCACACATAAAAATTGATAGGATTCAAATCAGGTGATCTAGCAGCTATAGTATCAATCCGCCTCTTCCAATCCAATTCTACCTGTACGTAATGTTAAGTAGCTGTCTCACATGTTGTGTGTAGTGTTCTAGTTTACCCTTGTGCATAAAGTAGGAGTTGTTTCTTCTTTCCAAGGGCAAATTTTCCAAAAGTAGAGGGAGTTTATTTTCTATAAACTATCCATAGTTATTACCATTCAGTGTTGGTTGCAGGAAGTGAGGGCCCAACAAGCTTTCCCCGAAGATGCCAATCCACACGTTCACTATCAAGTGTTCATGGTGGTTTCCTTCAAATGTGGCTTGGAAATTTTCATCTGGCCACACATGATTGTTATGCAAGTTTGTAATGCCATCTTTGGTAAAGGTAGCTTCATTAGTATACTCGAACAACACGGAAGCAGCGAACATGGGACTGGCATTCTGCTGTTGATATCACTGGCAAAAAGTCACTCTAACTGGGTAATTTGCAGGTGCAAATGATTGAAATCGTCATATTTGGTATAGGTACAACAACTGCTCGTACAGCACTCTCTACATTGTTGAATATCCTACTTGTAGCATATCTCCTAGCTGTCGAGTATTTATATGTGGATCTTCTTCGAAGCAATTTAAATTTTTTCCTGTAGAGCATCTGTTCTTGTTTGCTGTGGTCTTCCTTGGTCCTCTGTTTTAATGTGCAGAGTTCCATTTTCAGAAAATTTTCGAAAAATTGAAGGGAATGTGTGATGATTAGGTTGTTGTCGGTTAAAAATGCTTCCAAATACAACTGCCCTACTTTCTAGCCACTACCATTGGCTCGTCCGTACATAAACATCATATCCGTCTGCTCATGACAAGAATATCGAACCGTTTTAAATAATATTAAAACCAACAAATAGAGTGCTTTTAACAACAGCTCTAAATAATTTAAAAAAAAAAATATTTGCTGATTAATAAAACTTGGATTTTAATGCATCTCTTGTTTTTTTTATTTTTAACAATAGATAATGTAAAATCACGAATGAAATGTTGTTGTGCGTTAGTTCGAACATTCTGTTATGCAAATAATGATATACAAATAACGTAAGTAACGTTGCTATTTTATTGAACAAGAAAAAACCAAGTATGCTAGTTGTTTAAAATTAAAAAATAAAACTTTTCGACAGTTGTGGTCTTTTAATAAAATTCATCGTTTTCGCACTATTTGGATTTAAACATTTAAAATGACCGCCATTTTGAAAAATATTATTAGATAAGATTGTTTATTTTTCTAACAATAGGTCCTTATCTTTGACAAATTTCAGTATAATAATTATTAAAACCATTCTGGAGATTTTTGTTTTTTTTAGTGAAAAAACAAAATGCCGGCTAGCGGGGAAAAAAGCATATCCAGTCCTATGTTTATAGGAACTTTTTTCTTTATTTTAACAGGTTGACTGCCTTGAGATATCAAATGATGTCTCAACCAGTTATCCATTATTACTACAAGACATAATCTGTCTCAGTTTCGCAATCCAATATTGCTACGAGACATCAAATTACGTCTCAATGTAATGTCACACTTACGATGCAATATTATTTTTTATTTTTTATTTTTTGTACCAAATTACATATTATTTTAAAGATAGAATTTTGTGTATTATTGTGTTGTATGTAGCTTATATGCTTTTCTTTAAATTTGAAATTAAAGAATGTTTTTTTTTTTAAATCACCAAATAAAAGAAAAATAAACATAAATGAAAAGCATTGCAATGAAATCTGAATTAATTTTAGTTGTTTACTGACAAAGTTTAGTTATATTTTAATACGAAGTACTCTTATAAAATATTAAATTCAAAATTTACTTTAAAAATCTCAAAAGCATAATTATCAGTAAGATGTGATTTTATTGCAGAAAGTATGACTTTCAGTAATTTATGTTAAAAAAGTATAGTAATTAATAAAAATGGTATTGAAACAAATCTGGAGTTATAGAATTAAAAATAAATACCATCAGTTCTTAGTAAGTAAAAAATATTATAATTCAATTAAAATATGTTTACCATTCTGAGACATCAATTGGTGTCTCATTATCCACGGTTGCTATGAGACACAAATTGATGTCTCAACTTTATTTTTGAATATTTAAAAAAGTAAAATTGCGAAGTGAAATTGGTATGAAAAATAACTAATAGTGTAAAAAAAATATTATTGAAATTGAAAAAAAAAATGGTAGCACTGGTGGATATGTTTAGCAAAATAAGTGTAGCAGCCTTGAAAATGTTGCATTTTTCAGTGTGGCATTCAACCTGCTAATATAAGAAAGCCACTGCAGAAGTCTGGTGGCCTCTTTTAGAAACATTCTGTGTGTATATATATTTTTATTGTTCTTCAGTTTTATTTTTCAATCACTTTTTAAAATATTCTTATGCTAATGTAGTGTAATAATAAAAAAATATGAAGTTGGAAAAGTGAGTTAACCTAAAATTTTCTTTAATAATCTTTGTAGTTAATTTACTAAATAATTCTTTAAATGTTAAAAATAATTCTAATTTAAATGTTTTAATAGAATAAAAAAAACCATAAGAAAATCATAAAACGTTTTAAAAAATGTTATAAAGAATTGTACCTTATTATTATGATAATTTTATTAATTTTATATATTTGAGACATATAAAGGATATTTAAAAAAAAATTATGTCAATTTTAATTATTAATTAAGTAGTCTAAACTTTTGTCTTGATTATTGGTTACTAGTCTTATAAATTTAGTCACTAATTGTTGAGGTAAATTTAAAATTATTGATTAACATAGTCTTCTATATACGTAATTAAACATTTTAAATCTTACATCGTGAAGGATACTTATAATTCACTCGATAGTATATGACCGTAAAATGTGTATTTCGTTGAATTGTTTTGATAGCGACGGCTCAAAACATTCTTTGGTCAATAAATTTCTTTTCTCTCGTATATATATATATTTAAATTATGTATGTAGATGAATTTAATGAGATATGCAATGACGATTTTTAATTACAGAAAATAAACTTTAAATACTAGATGAAACTTATATTTGAATAAAACCAGTATGTTATTCATTGTTAATTAATTTTTGTTAAATTATTTCTATTTTAATAATTTCGTTTTAATTTTAACAATTATTTTTATTTTAATAATTTTTGTTTCACTAACAGAAGAAACGAAACTGATTATTTTATTTAGTCTGAACAAATATGTATTAAGGAGAAAGAGGAAAGAGAATGAGTAAATCAAAGAGTTTGATTCAAATGTTAAATAGTCGGAAAAGTTTGCAATAAAAGTTTTCATGATCATAATTTTATTTCTGAAAATGATATTTTTACTTTGCCGTGTATTTTCTAATAGGAATTTTACCCGGCTATTTATAACGTTTTTCTGTAATTGAAATATCCTAATAATTCATATAGTAATCTACGGTTCAACTTGGTCAATAAAAGAAGTTTACTCTGAAATGTAATATAACATTTTTCATTTATAGTGAATTATGGTTCTCGTATTATGGTACTCATAACTTCTTCACGATGGTGCATAACATATGCATACTTTTCTTTTAATAATCCGTTTTATTATACAAAATACACGTATTGATTACTAAACAGTCATCACCATTATGTAAAATTAAATTAATTGATACAAATTACAATTATATAAGTAATATTAATATTTTAATTTATATATATATATATATATATATATATATATATATAAATATATATATATATATCCCTCTCTATATAAATATATAAATATATATATATTTATATCCTCTCTAAATATATATATATCTCTCTATAAATACATATATATCCCTCTCTTTCCCGCTCCATATATATGGAGCGGGAAAGAGAGGGAATGATTAACGAAGTATGCACAAACTTTTAGGATATGTTTTATCGATGAAAATAAGGAAGAAATTTGATTTCCCCCTGATTTCTTTGCCATCGGTAAAATAAAGCCAGACTATTATTCGGGACCAAAATTAAGGGTAAATTTAGTGATTTTATCTTAAAAATTTGGCCTGAAAAAGACTGAAAAAAATAGTATCTCGAACTGAATTAATAGTAGCTTTCGAGAGATATAGGGGTAAAAGAAAAAAGGTTGGGGTCGAAAAGCGTAAAATAACTTTTTAAATAGGTATTAAACGCGTAAATGTTGTAAACAAAACATGTAGGAAATTTGATTCTGAGAAGAATGGTAGGGATACAGTTCACAGAAAATAAAAACAAACGTAAGAATGTCGAAGTTTATTAAAAACAAAACATATCATAATGTAGCAGATTTTTAATTAGATATTAAGTGAAAAAGAAATTTAAATATTACAAAACAAAAGAATTAAATATTTATAAATGCACAAACAATAATACCAACAGGAACAATGAAATAAACTGCTAAAAAATTCGTTCGCCGTAGTGGATACAGTACTGTGACCGACGAAAAATATTTTTTGGTGGCTTTCCATATTTCAACAGGGTTGTTTTGTATTAGTTGTACGGAATTGAAAATTTTAATATCTTTTTTCCATACTTCATATAAGACCACTAAATTTGCACCTTAATTTGGATCCAAATTACAGTCTAATTTTATTTTACCGAAAGCATAGAAACCAGGGTGAAATTTTTCGCCAGCTGACATTCGCTAACGAAGTTAGGAAGTGTCTTCGGAAACACTCCGTGTTTTCTAACCTATGTTTATATGAACTTTCTTCTTTATTTTCACCAGTAAAACATACCCTGAAAGTTTGTTACATTCTTCGTGAATCACTCTATATACATATTTAAAATTTATATTGATTATTATTTATTTATTTACAAATGAAACATTATCTTTTTGGGCAGTCCAAACTCAAAATGAAATTTTGGTGAATTGTAATTTAATAATTTTTTTAAATTTACATTTGGATTAACTCAAACTAACATATAGTATAAACATAATAGCAACAAAGAAATATCGCATATTAATAATTTAAATAACATCGTACTTATTAGTACTATTAGATTAAATGCATTTATGTTGTTCGGTGCACTTGTAATTATTCGTGTAACTACTATACCTATCTTTCAGTGTATACATTTATATTATTGAAGAGTTATTCAGTCACTTTGTATGTAACAATTTACATCAATATATATACAGTATTCACATAATATTAAGATCATTAGTATAATATATATTTTGAAACTATTACGATCGCCATAAAAATTTTCACTTTAATACCGTTTAAAGGTGTTTAATACCGCACTTCCGGTATTAAACACACGGTATTAACACATAAACGGAATGCGGTATTAAACACACACAATTATTATTTTTTGATGGTTTATTTATTTATTTAATATTCATTTAATTGTTTTCCGAATTTATATTTTCATTTATTTCTGCTTTTATATCTATTTACAGTTGATTTAAACATCCACTTTTAATTTTTAATATGTTTACACAGTTGTTGTTAGGTTTTATTTTTGCTGTTTTACTTGTTTCTGTTTTGCGTTTATCATCATATAATTACAATTAGAAAAAACTATAAAACAATTAGTGTAATCCAAGGGGGGGGGGGGGGAGTATTGATGAAGCAGCTATATATGCTGCTTCATCAATATTGCAGTTTTGATAGAACGATAAGTAATTTACAGAAGGGGCTTTTACTTACGCAGCGAATATAGCTAGAATAAATTGTTATATTACATTGAAAATTATGATCGTTAAAAAATGGTATTCGATTTTTTTGTGAAAGGTTTTACGTTTTAGTGTCCAACTAGTTCATCAAGATTAAAAAAAAATATATGTATATTTGTATGTGCGTACTTATGTATGTATTGTGACGCACTGATTTTGGCTTTATATCTCAGGATTAACCAAACGAATTGTCATCAAATCTGGCTCCAATATAGCGCATTGATCATTTTTTTCTAAATTCGTTAATTCGAGATCTCTGCATAACGCAAAAAACAATTTTTTTCAGAAGAATTTTCGAGAAAACTTTAATTTCATATAGTTTTTTGTTATTTTTGCTCTATTTCCCTTTAGGTTAAATTTTTCAAACTTTTTTTGAAAGTTATATAAAGCTACCAAGAAATGTCTACAATTTTTTACTTCCTTGTACGAAGTAAAGGAAGTATTTTGAACGGGAACAATTTTGGTTTTCAGATTTCAACGGAAATATCCATTTTGACCATCCCTGAATCCATTTTGATTAGTTTCAGCGTGACGTCTGTACGTACGAATATATCTTGCATAACTTAAAAACGATTAGCCCTAGGAAGTTGAAAATTTGGATTTGGACTGTTGTTCCATCTAGTCCTGCACCTCCCCTTTTGATTGCAATGGATTGAACCAAAAGTGTTAAAAAAAGCGCAAAATCCAATTTTTTGGATTTTTGGTTTTTTCTTAAGTGCAGAAATAAGCCCTCACTGTCAAATTTTTAACGATATTTCTCTCATAATTTGTACTTATTTTCACTGGTTCCAGAGTTTTAGCCAAACGAAATTTTAATTAATGAAATATTTCGATGTTAAAAGGGTAAGACACATCGGTTCGAATCAGAATTCATTTCCTTTTTTTTAACTTTGTTTTTTTTTTTTAATCTAAATATATTGATTTATTAATAATTATTAACATCTGATTATAAAAAAAAATTACGATAAATAATAACAATAAAAAAAAATATCGGAAGTTATTAATGAAATAAAATTTTATGTACTTTTATTAAAAAAAAAAAAAAAATTGCATATGTAATTTAATAGGCGTACAAGGAAGTCATATGCTGTCCACATCAGATTTTTTCATTTATAGACTTCGGACCTAAAATTTAGAAATGAATTTTGCAATGAAATTTCTGTGCAAATTATTGTGTATGACTTGACCCAATGTAGCCGGGAAAGTGATACTATACTTTGCCAGTTTTTTAATTTTAAAATTCGATCATATGTAAATACGCGAAATTATTGTTGTTTTAATAAAATAATTTGTAATAAAAATTCATTTTATATACCATAAAAGTCTTCCTGATGATTAGGATTTGAATATTAAGAAATTGTAGAAAATAATCTACCAGTAAAATAATATTTTTTATATAACATTGTTATTATGGATGTAGTAAAGAGTTCATTAAAAGAAAAGAGAGCTTTCGTGGAGAATAAAAAAAAAAAAAAATACAAAAAAGAAACATTTATATCGGTGTATCATTTTACATCACCAAAACTTACATTAAAAATACGAGGAAGATGATAATTATACATTTTTTTATAATGCAGTGTTACAAAAAAAAATTTTAATTTAGCTTGGTTGTTCTAAATGGAAGATCAAAATGACGAGATTCTGAGATGAATCAGTTAAAAAAAAGAAGCATATACCGTATTTTACATTGTCTTAGTAGACTCAGAACTACGACAGTTTATCGTATCTTAACACTTAAGTATTTAAAATAATTTACAGGAGTTAGGAATTATAGAGATAGACGATGTTTTGAACATAATAAACAAATAAATTGAAACTAAGGATTTAACAAATATGTTTCAGATTATAGCATTACAGTGTCAAGATACTAGAAGTAATTTCTAACCATAATAATTATGATGATTGTAAAGTTTGTTTGTTTATTTCATTGACACTCTTTCTCTTTAAAACTTAATGTACATTGTAGGTAGGCGTATTAAACATTCTTAGTCTTTGTGTTACTTTTTATAGTCTTGCACGGTCGATCGAATTCAATGATACACGTGGCATTGTTAAATTTATTTTTGTTTATTATTACATCTTACACATATAGCACAACAATACTTAACATCCATATAACATCTCTTCCTAGAAGTGTTTGTTCTAAACATTTTCTTATCATCGTGTCACGAAACACTAGTGTTACTACAACAATAATGTCTTATTCAGGCTTAAGCATCACGCTACAATATACATATATATATGTTTAACTATAAAATACACCTTCATTTACTTTGCTTTTATAAATTGGTCTAAGTTAGCTTTTAATTTGTGTCTAAGAAGATATAAATCATTATTTACTTAAAATTATTTTGTTTCGTATAATTTTTGTTTTTATTTTGGTTATCTGTATAAAAAATTATGGGTTTTATTTTAATTTCTACATTAGTATGCTTTTACCCGATTAATTTTTTAAATTTAATTTAAAAAATATATATATATCAATGTTGTGGATCGCACGGTGATGAATTATATCGTAATATTTTTTCGAAAAATATGAACGCGTTTCGGTTAGTATAATACACTAAAAACGAATGAATTACGAGTCCTTTCGTAGTCGGCCAAAGCTGCACTAGATTGACAATAGTTTTTTGGTGTGATTACGGTCAGTCAAATAGCAAATGATATCAGTTAGTTTCTCTTAAAAAAAAAATAACTTAATTTTGATAGACTTTTTATTCATCTTTATGTAAAAGTACTTTTTAATTTTTAGTAGTATTCCACAGCTAAGATTATATGAATTAAAGTTGTGTAATTTTATAAAACACATAATTAGTTTACTTACATAGAATTACATTTTTAAACGAATTATGTAAGGTTAAGGATATCTCGTAGTGCGTTAAAATCTTTCTTATATACAATACAGATATTCACGTTAATAAAGTTATGTAAGAAATTAAAAACATATTAAAAAAATACGAACAACTAATAAAAAAACTATCCGAGTCATTTAGCGTTTAGTATTTTAGAAAATAGTGAAACGTATTTAATGGATAAAAAAAAATTTTTTTGAACTTTTTGTTTCTAAACTCGAAGATTTTTTGCATTATGATCAATAATATTTTCATTTTTTAACGCCTTTGTTGACTATTTTTTTTGTAAATATTTTAGAGTAAGAGTTGTAATTTTGATCTTTGTTAAAAAAAAAAAAAATTGTCGATTACTATGGCACAGTATCAGCCCAGAATTTATGTTTTTAAAATTTCTATACTTTTAGATGAAAAAACTGAAAAGTATTTCATGACGTTTCCCGGCTAAACCGGTCACGGCGTATAACTTGATAAAAGTATAACTTTTATGAAAGTAATGAAAAAAAACCGGCTTCTCATTTTTGGTCGGGAATATTAAATAGGTCAGAAAGCTACTTTAATTTTTTTTTTTTAATACTTACATTTATAGTCGCATCAACAATTAAAATCATTAGCGACTTATCAGTGTAATGTAACTGTACCGGTAAATTTGTAGTCTTTAACAAACTCTGGTCGACTACTCCTAAGACGTGTGGTTAATTGAAACCCAACCACCATCATGGCTAGATGAACTAAGACACTAATACCAGATATTAAAACCTGGATAGAGAGACGGCATGGAGAAACTGACTTTTTCATGACCGAGTTCCTCACAGGACATGGGAATTTTAATAGCTACCTGCATAAGGTGGGTAGACGGGAAGAACCAAGATGCATGTACTGTGAGGGACTGGACGATGTAGAACATACGTTCTTAGAGTGTAATAAACGGGCAATTCTTAGAGATAATGCGGGTATTGTGGGAAAGAGCCCACGCGAGATAATAAGACATATGTTACGAAGTGATGTACAATGGAAGAAGGTGGCTGATTTTGTAAGACATGTGATATCTCAAAAGAACATGGATGAAAGGAACTTGAGATACTAGTTAGAGTATAGGGAAGGTCGGATAGCCTCAGCGGGGAGAGTTGGCATGCTGAGGTGTGTCGATCTTGATGAACCGCTGAGGACTCCAAGGGAGTACTAGGATTAGGTGACAAGAATAAAAGACCCGACATCACGCCACGACGTACCTGGTATGGCGTGGTGTCAAAAAGGGCAAAAACAATAAAGAACTCTCAAAAGAGCTGACCGGCAGGCCGACCTACCATGCCGGTATATAGCCGGTAGGTGGGAATGTCTGTTAGAGTAATCAAACACTCCTCTGGGTGGCGTAATACCAAGTCGGATCAGCCAAGGGGAGTAGAGAAAAAAAAACAATAAAAAAAACACCAACATCTAAACATCAGCATGCACAATCTAGTATTCAAATCTCAATAAAAGTAGTTTATTAGGATTTGAGTACTAGATTAGGTTGAACCTTTATTAGGATTTGAACCTGAGAACTTCTATTTCGAAATCAGTTGATTTCCGACGACGAGTTTACCATTAGACCAACCCGGTGGGTTACTACTTTAATTTTAACAGCTCTTTAAGTGATACAAAAGATTTAAAAAAAATACTTTTTTTTTTTAAATAATAAAAACAGAATCAAAATAAAACAAAAGCAAAGTACAAATGTACTTTTAGAACAGTGGGAATAAATTTTAAGAAAAACTTTTTTAAAATTAGTCATTTGTTGGTTTAGCTTAATAAATTTACATGAATAAATTTTCTGTTAATATTAACACCCTCTTCAATAAAGGCTGAAATAAGAAAACTTTCAAAAAATCTTTTCAGCATCTTTTTAGGACTGGAGCTTATATTTAAAAACAATTTGACATTTCTTGATGCTCTGTATACGAAGTATAAACTTTGAAAATATTTTGAAAAATATTTAACCCGAAGGGAGATGAGCAAAAGAACATAAAATACATATCTTTCAATTTTAAAAGGTTGGGGTTGATTTTTTGTTTTGTTTAAATTCTGTAAATGCATTGTAACAAATTTACTTTAATAAATTTTTCTGTATAATGCTTTGAAGAAAATCGAATTTTTTTGCAATATCTCCCACTTCCTTAAAGAATTTAGAAAAAAAATATATGATCAATGCCTCATATACAGAAAAATATTTGGGCGGAATTTGAAGAAAATCGGTTTGGTCAAATCAGTTATAAGAAAATCAGTTATAAGGCCAAAAGCAGTGGGACACATATACATGTTTTTTCGTCTAAATGAACTAGTTGGACCCTAAAACGTAAAAATTTGCAAAAAGAAAAAACCATACCCCATTTTTGACATGATCACCATACCTTCCCCTTTAATATATGTATTTAATTTGTAATTTGCCTGAAAGTAAAATATTACAGTAATAAAGTTTTGCAATTTTTAGCGTAATTACTATTTTAAATAATTTGTATTTTTTTAAATAATTAGTTTTTCGTCAATTGAATTTTCTTAAATTTCCACTTATGTGGTTTGATTTTATGTAATGTCATATTTAAATATAACTACCATTTATCTTTCTAGAAATAATATCTTTTTATCTTGGAGAGAGTAAAAAAAAAAAGAATAGCATATGTTTTTTATAAGTATTCGATGGATTATTTTTGCGGCTGTTTGAAAAGGGATTTTGATTTTAAATCTTTTTTTTTAGCTTTTTTTTAAGTAGTTTAAAAAAATTTCTTTTGAAAGATTATTTTTTGTCATTTCTTTTTTAAATCCTTCGTTTATAAAGTTTTATGGTGGTGGAACATTTTGTTACGGTATGAAAATGTATGAGGGAGCTAGTAAATGAGTAAAAGAGAAAGGTAGATATTCAGATCAGTGAAGTCAACCCGCAGACCCGCAGCATTGTTTAATATAAGTACAGTACACTAGCAGCGGTAGTTGAAGTTTGTGTACCGGGTGCAGCAAATTGCCGCCCATTTCACTCGTTTTGTTACTCCCCTATGCTTTGTGTCTAGGTGATACCGTGTAACTAGGTTAGTCATATTCAAACGATTATTAGTAGTGGTCTAAGAAATTTTATTGTAACATATATTACAATAACAATTTGTATAAGTTTGCAAGATTGTTACGGGTGAATGTTCATAATTAGTCGTAACTGTAACGTATGGTATAAAATATAATCTTTTTATAAGTTGGAATATAGCTATAGTAATCAGGTTGATTACTCATTAAATCTTGAACCAAAATATTATGTAACATTGTGCATTTTATTGCAGTATGAAAATTTTACTTTTAGTCGTATTTATAATATTAAGAATGACATGAATCATATTTAACATTGCGTTAAAAGCAGCAACATCAGACACGAAACGAACAGTTAGACTGATTGAAATATGTGAATATTTAAAAAAAAAAATTCATTACACAAAATCAAATATTATTGGTGCTTACAGATATATACATATAAGTAAAATAAACGAATTTGTCAATTTTTTACATTCTTTATTTTATATTACTTTTAGATAGCTTCATTTATTTAATTATTAAATAAGTAAATTAGAAAAGCGGCAACGCAACAGCGTAATATGTAACTTTGCGAAAACATAGAATAACAATTATACTAGCAAGCGTAGGTTAAAAAGACAGTAATGTAACAACTCAAGGGTGACTAAATCTTCATTTTAGAATTTCACAATTTGCTCACCGGACCAGAACTCTTGATGTGTCTTTACACTATATCAGATTTTTGTGTGTAAAATGTATAAGTATAAAAGGCGACCTTATAATGTAATAAATGGAAACAAAAGATACTTATGTAATAAAGGATGTGGAAAATTTCTAGGAATAATTTTAATGGAATTTTAATTCAGGAGTTTTCGTTAGCTTAGGCAGAATTGGTGACACTTAAATGAACTTCACTAATTTATAAAAAATTTAGAAAACCATGTCTCTAGTAATGAAACCTTGTGATTTATTTTATTTCATTTATTATTTACTATTTATTTTATTTTATACATAAAATAAAATAAATAGTGAAATAGTAAATATACATCAATTTTATGTGATTACGTATGCCTCGGTGGGTAGGTATACTATTCCATGAATACAAAAAAGGAATTACCCCTACCATTTCAAGGGATGGTTAAAGGGAAACCTGGTAAAACCTTGATCTGATCAGCATCACAAAATATACAATTAAATGTAAAATAAAGAACGTATATGGTTATAGATAATGCCAATAATTTAAAGTAGAATACGTGTATTGTTTCTATAAAAGAAAATCTTTTAATTTAATTTGAAATAGATTGGGAGAAGTTCTATGATATTATAATCATATTAGCGTATTATGCATCTAACTTCAGTAATGGGTAGGTATGCTATTCCGCCGATGCAAGAAAGGGGCTGTAATTTTTGTATTTTTTTGGCTATCCATTCTCGTAAGGCGAAATAATATGTTGAAAAACTGTCGTATAACTTAAGTGACAACTCTTTTTTGGCTAAGATTGCCGAATCAGAAATTATATAAATACACTTAATTATTAACTTATTAAATGTCGCTCTACAGGATTTGAATTTATTGGCTCCAAACAATAATCTAATACCTTATTTTTGTATGCAATTGAAAAAAAAATCCCTTTCGGTACGTTGGAAGGCGGAAGTAGATTTCACCGGTTCTAAGTAAGGGATAAAAACATTTCCACCTTAAAGTTAAGAAAAACTTCAATTTACTCAATACGACAATGGTTATATGTGAAAAAACTTTCACATATTCTTACAATTCTTACAACCCCAGCAAAAGTTTGGTCATCCCTTGCCGTAAAGGATGGTGATATAAAAAATTGTTTCAGACAAAAGTTTTAGGTAATGTTTAGAGGACTAACGACCACTTTAAACCGATTCGACATTGTGTCTATTAAGGGAAGTATGATTTTTTTTGTCTTCGAAACCCCATTCTTTCCACTTCCTGGGCCAATGGTTGGTGATATCAAAAAACTTTATTTAGATAAGTTTTAGGCTCTTATCCAAAGAATAGTAGAAACTTTAAAGAAATTCGATATTTTACTTAATAAGAAAGTTATAGCGATATTTTTTTTTTCAATAAAGGCCCGCCATTTTCACCTCCATGGTCCGATTTTACCCATTAACGAACTCTATCAAAATTTTGGGTCGTTATACTTTATTTATCAATAGGAAAGTGATTGGCACAAAATTATAGCAGTTATCGTGTCCGTAAGAAAGTGATATATATATATATATATTTTTAAACTTTTGCATTGACATGGATATGAAATGCGAAGATATGTCAAAATTTTCCGAAAGTCGAATCATGGTACCCATTACAATACGTAGCTTTCTTATGAAATTTACCTAAAAAAATTATTCTAGGTAACCAAGAATTCTTTTATTAAAAGTGTTATCTATTATCATTTTTTAAACAAGAATATTTTTATTAAAAATAATAACCCGAAATTTATATTGTTTAAAAAATTTATATTAAATTGTTCGAAAATTAGTTATGTATTTGTTTACTTCAAACATCGTTTATTATGCTTCGTTTATGTTATTGACATCTCTTTTATAAGCTAATGACTCTTACCTTCATAGAATATATACGCAGTACATTTGTAAAATATACAGAGTGATTCACGAAGAATGTAACAGACTTTCAGGACAAGTTGTACTAGTGATAATGAAGTAGAAAGTTCATATAAATATAGGTTCTAAACGCTTCGCTTCGAGCGAGTGTCGGCTGACGAAAGATTTCGCCCTGATTTTTGTGCCTTAGGTAAAATTATGCTAGACTGTAATAAATGGTAAATTTGGTGGTTTTATATGAAAACTGACCTGAAAAATTGAAATATATATCCCCGAACTGTATTTTTTGTAGTTTTTGAGAAATATGGGGTAAAATAACTTTTGTAAACGGGTAATAAACAAATGTTTTAAACAAAACTTGTACAGAATTTGATTCCGAGTAAAATGGATTCAACAGAAATCAGATACAAAACGTAAGAATTAAGTTTTTTTTGAAACATATCAAAATGTGGAACATTTTAACTAGGAATTAAACGAAACAAATTTTTCAGTATTACAAAACAAAAAAATTAAATATTTTAGAAAAATAAACAACTAAATTTTCAAAACTAATTTTATGTAAATTTGTTTGACGTTATTTACTTCATAAGTTTGCAATACTAACAACTGATTACAACAATTAAAGTTTTCGTATTGCATTTGAATTGCAATAAACATTTAAATAAATTAATGGAATGGTGCGGGTCAATATCTAAAAATTCCTTATAGACTTTTAAATGAAGAATACTCGGGTATAATTTTTTTTTATCGGTTTTACATGGAAACGCATGTAGCACAGAGCAAGAATACTAGCAAAGATAGATATTCGCTATATATATATATATATATATATATCTAAGGGTTTAAAAAATGGCTGTTTTTAGTTATTTTATTTGTATAATATTGTCGTTTTCTCCACAGTTAAATGTTTTAAAATTTCTTTCTTCTACAGTGTAATGGTATTTTAATTATGTTTACGGAGAATTTAAACTTGAATGGGATTTGTTGAGCTTATCTAATATGAAATATACGAATTCTATTTTGCAATCCGCATTAAGTTATTTGATTCCGAATCATTAACCATTATTTTGAATGGTATGGGCTAAAAAAAAAAAAAACATGAAATTTAAAAATAGAAATATAATAAGGTAGAAATAATGAACGTTGGCTATGTTTTCTACAGTGAATGACAAAAAAGGTTTCTATGGTGGGTGATACATATATATATATATATATATATATATATTTACACATACCTACATGCATGTGTACAGAGTGAGAGAGAAGTAATAAAAGTAGTGGAGATGTACAGGTTTACGACAGAGAGATTTGCAGTCGTCTGTCTTTTTTACTTTGCGGCTTTTAGGTGTGAACGACCTTTAAAATGCACTGTCACTTCTGTTGAGAGTAACAGAGATGGAATAAGCAAGCGAGATAGACGGATAAAGTTCCTTCACTGATTTCACGGTCAAATAGAACAACGTTATTTGTTTCTTCCTTGTTCGAATCGCCTGACCGTCGTGTTCTTTGTATTGAAAAATTTGCTCCGATGATTTATCTTTTACTCATTCTCTCGATTATTGTTACTATTAGGCTAATTTATCGTGACTTTGTTTTACTTTTACCTTTAAAAAATAATTACTTGTTTCTAACCTATACTATTTCTGTATATTTTTGAAGTCGTATTTTTCATTGTCATTGATTTCAATTCTAATTGAAGGAATAATTTGTTACTGGAAGCTTTGAAGTTTAATTTAATTGTTATTTAACTGTATTTAAGACTCTCTTGAAAATAGCTCAGCAAAAACAAAAGATGATCGGAAATTTCAATACACTCATTCTAGAGAAAATAATGAAGGAATGATTCAGTTTCCCATTCCCATCTACTTGAGCGGATTAAACTATTCCAAACCAGCATTACAATCCTACTGAAGTGCAACCAACATTCTGGCCTGCAAATGACACTCCAACTCTATTCAGTCCAGAAGACTGTTCGCTTAGTAAACATTTATTGTTTTCATAGAACACACTTTCAATTACCTAATGTATTTGGGTTACTTTACATTTGTTACAACCACTAAAAAATTGGTACAGATAATTAAATGTACCCTCTCTTTTCCTTCCTTACATTATTTCCTTATATTTACATTTTCTATTTTCATTTAGCAAAATATAATTTTGATTAAGGATAATAAACGAATTTCATATACGACTTTGTTTTATAATTTTGATTTAAAGTAGTAGGATCATGATTTAAAGTAACAGCAGGTTTGATCATCACGTTTTATATAACGAATCGCTAATTTAATTTTTCTACTTTCCCCATTAATTCAGTATTGCTTAATATCCAAAGAATTTTTCTGAAATTATACGTTTAAAACTATTTGATCTAGGAAAACGTTTCTTGGAAAATACAGACATAAATATTCGTTTAATAATTCTAGGAGCCTCCTCTATGAATCATGAGACCTTGCCGTTGGTGAGGGGGCTTGAGTGCTCAGGGATACAGAGTAGCTGGACCGAAGGTGCAACCATATCGGAGAGGTATCTGTTGAGAGCCAGACTAAGGAATGATTCCTGAAAGAGGGCAGCAGCTCTTTCAGTAGTTGTTAGGGGCGTGAGTCACAATGACTTAAACGGCCGTATCAACATCACTCAGTCCTCTGAGTACTGCGCAGCTGAAAGCAATGGAAAACTACAGCTGCTTTTTTTCCAAGAAAATGTGGCTCTCTGCATTTTCACATAGCAAAAATGGAGGCGCCTTCCTTGGTAAAATATTCCGGAGGGAAAATAGTCCCCCGTTCGGATCTCCGGGTGGGGACTACTAAGGAAGGGGTCACCAGAAAATTAAAAAATAACATTCTACGAGTCGGAGCGTGGAATGTTAGAAGCTTAAAAAAGGTTGGCAGGCTAGAAAATTAAAAAAAAACAAATTGTTGGGGATGTAGGATGTAGAGGGTATACTGAAATGAAACGACTAGCACTAGATAGGGAATCTTGGAGAGCTGCATCAAACCAGTCAAATGACTGAAGACAAAAAAAAAAAAATTCTAGGAGAGATTTTTTTTTGCTTTTTTTGGAAAAAATGAAGATAAAGTGATACCATGGCCCTTTTCGTGGATGTTCAACCCATGAGAAATTGAATGAGCGAGAAAATTTTGTTTTAGACGCTACAGTGGTGATATCTCATTTGCTAGAATTCCCTTCTACTCGAGAAAATTCAGTTTCATTATTGGATAATGTTCTGGAAGGTTGGCCGTGTGAAATTTACATAATAAAAGACCTGTGGTTCAAAAATATAACACAGAATTCCTGAAAGTCTTTTAACAGAAATCCATTCACTGCCACCCCTCGCCCATTTATGGAAGATGCGCAAATGGCATTTTTCCGACTCGTAAAAAAAAAAATAACTTTTAAGGAAAGTATGTTTTTTATAAATTTTTATCCTATACAATAGTTCTGTAAAAAATTGCCAAAAAATTAATTAATTTAAAAAAAAAATCCTAAAATACACTGCACTTTATCTGACTCATTTATAATAATCTTTGCAATTCTACACCCTTGTACTATACTTCAATGAATTTCTTCGAATCTTAATTGATGGTTAGGAATAGAGTAATTTTCTTAACATAAAAAGTTTTTGAAAATAAGCAACAGGTTATTTTTCTATACAAAGTTTTATCGTGACCGGTAACAGACAAATAGTTCTGTAAGAACTAGGTTGTGTGGTTTCCTTTTCACGCTGAAGGGTCATCCCGACTTCAGCAACTTTCAACTCTACAGGAGAGCTTCAAATTGTCGTAAAATCGCGATAATACTGATTAGTAATTCTATCCGTATTTTAAGGAGATAAGAATTCATTTATTTATTATTAAATTTAATATTTAATATTAGATAAATATTGTACTCCAAATCTAATTTATATCTTATATATTTTATAGATAAAGATTTTTGTCAAAAATCGTACATATCCTGACATTGTAGGCTAAATGTGAGACTTTAATTCAAAATTCGGTCAGCGCAAAAAAGTAAAGATGTAATATATATATATATACATACATACACACACAAATCGTAGCTATAGACACGTCATCACGTCATTAAGCTTAATTCTAATCTGTTAGGTAGATTTCATAAGAAAGCTACCTATTGTAATGGATACTATGTTCAGACTTCCGGAAAATGTCGACATATCCTCGCGTTTCACAGCCCCCAGACCCTAAAATCACTGTCAGTTCAAAAGTTTATATATTATATATATTTTTCATATATTTTTTTAATATATATATTCTTCAAATATATATATATTTTACCTTCTTGTGAACACGATAACTGCTGTAATTTTGCGCTAATCACTTTCAGATTGATATATATAACAACCCAAACTCTCATTCCAGTTCGTTAATGGGCAAAATTATACCGTGGGGGTGGAAACAGGGAGGTATTTTTTGAAAAAAACAAAATATTGCTATAACTTTCTTATTAAGTAGAATATTGAATTCGTTTAAAGTTCTTAATATTCTTTGGATAACGGCCGAAAACCTATGTTAAGATTTTTGATATTACCAACCATTGGTCCAGTGGGTGGAAAAAATGGGGTTTTGAAGACAAAAACAAATCATACCTCCCTTAATAGGTACAGTATCGAATCGGTTCAGTATCAGTCTTTTGTCTGAAATAATTTTTGATATGACCAAACCCTTACGGCAAGGGATGACCAAAATGTCGCTGGAATAGTAAGAAGTTGGGGCTTTGGAAATTTTTTTTATCCCCTACTTAGCACCGATGAAATCTACCTCCGCCTTCCGGTTTGCCTAAAGGGATTTTTTTTTTGTTTTCTAATATATTTCATGATGGACATTTTTATATATTCTCATTATTGGATTAAAATTTCTGTATATTTTCGTTTCTATACAAATGCAAATGAATTAAAAATAAAATAGTTTAAATTTAATGTTTCTGTATACGATTTTTGATTAACTTCATAGAAAAGAAATTCTTGTAATTCTTTATATTTCTATAAACAATAGAATTGTGTTTATAAAAAAGAATGTTTATGGAAAAAAAGAAAATAAAAGTGTTTAGAAAGAAATACGTTGACATATCTGTAGAAGGTTGAATCATACTTGGAATGGCGGTGTAAAACTAAAGAAAAACGTATGTATGTGATTTATGAATCATGTTAGTTAATATTACATTATTTTTTTTAAAACAAATAAACAGATACATTGTTTAGATGGCTTTTAATTAAAAATGATTAATATTTCAAACGTTAAATAATTTTTTTAAAGTAAAAAGCTTAAAATTTTCTCGAAGTTTTGCAATATTTATATTTCAGAGAAAACTAACTAATCTTTGTATAACTCGAGCACTCTGAAAAAAAGAAAAACAACAAAGGTACAAACTAAATTTCAGTTTAACAATTTTTTAAGTAGGAATAAAAATTTATTTCAAACATTGTTTTGAATTTATTTTTTGAGTTATGATAATCCATCATATTGTTGTCAATGAATGAAATAAAAACAAAGTTCCAATTCAGATTTAATTAATCTGAGCTAAGAAACATTCCAGTATAATACACATTCAAATTGGAACAGTTTATATTGCCGTTACGTGAAAACATAAAAATGGAAATAAAATCTAAAGACGATTCAATCGTGTTGTTCGTACAATAAGCTAGATTTTCCAATATTCACTCTGATTTTTACGTTACCATACCCTATTGTCCGACAATATATTCTCAGTTTCATTTGATTTTTTTTGAGAATATTCAATGCGGTGACTAGTATAAAAAAACGGCTATTGCATGTATAATTCTTATGTAAACACCATTACGACAGAAGATTTAATACTGTTTAAACAAAACTGCTTCAAAAATTTTTCGTACAACTGCATTGGCCGAGCGGTAATTGCGTGGGGCGTGGTCATATTCAGTGACCCTGCACTTTAAAATTAAATGAGTATTGATTGGCTGATCCTTCATCCCCACCCCTCTACTTAAATAGATTTGTTAATTTATAAACAATCTTTACGTTTTCTATCAGCCCTCTCACAAACTATTAATTAGTGGTTGAATCAGTTTCTTACTATCTAATCATGAAACAAGTAGACTTTCGTAAAGAAATAAAAAAGTATTGTGTAAGAATAAATGACGTTATCTAATATTTTTCTTTAAATTTTTTCGTGGTTTATTGATAATTTTATATTAAAATGGGAAACTTCTTTTAATAAGGATACTAAATGCTTTCTTAAATAAAAATCATAACAAAAATTTATAAAAATTACTAATAAAATTTGTAACAGATTATTTTTTTTTAACTTTTTTTTTGTCAAACAGAGAAATAAAATTTACGAAACGGAAAATTAAAAAAATAATTAATAAAATATTAATTTCTTAAAGAAAAACCTGCCGACTTCTCTAAGCTGAATTTCTGAAATCTTGGATGGATGCAGTTTCCATCATTACGTGTCGTTATAATTCAACGGAATTTATGAACATGATTCTGTTGATGAATTTGTTTCTGTTTTTTTTTTTTTTTAATTAGTTCAGCAGTCCTTTTTGAGCATTAAATAGTTAGTTTAAAATCAAAGAAAGGGTTTAATAAAATATATCAATCGTAAATAGAAACAGTCAGGTTTAGCAACTCAAATATCCTTAAATATATTATTACTATTATTTAAGATTTTACAAAACAGCTATTGTACTGTTATAATTGATCTTAAAATTTAAGTAAACAAACTCATCGATAGAGTATGGAACAGTACCTATCTGAGTAATTTTCATCGAAGATTTCTGGTATGTTTGAGGCTGCTGTTTTATTACTGCTGTATATTAACCAGCTGATTTTAATTCCTAAAATACATCATTGAGTGATTATCTTGGATACAAAACATCACAAAGTAATTTCGTTTCTTTAGTAAACGGTTGTTTAGTGTTAACAAGGATTTGCGTCTACCTAATGACACAATGACTTTTATTAATTGATATTGATTTATAACTTTATTATTATTATTGTCTTCATAAATTTCGATAAGGAAGCTATTCAGAAAAAAGATTATTTGTTTAAAAGTAATGTTTTTCTCTAGAATTGAAAATTTTGTTTCTTGGTTAACATTCCGGCAAAATGCACTAAAATAAATTTGGAAGTATTTTTTTAAATAATTTTAATAAGTTAGTTTTACAGTATGTTAATGAATATTCCGGTGGGAATTTGTTGAATTATTTTAATCAATGTATCTGTATGTATTAGTGGTATATCTGTTAGTTACAAATAATAAAAAAAAAAAAAATTGATAATTGTCTATTATAATTTATATTTACACTTATCCTTTTTTATTAGTATACTGTATATAACGGATTAGATAAAAGAGTATCGCTCAGTATAACTATATATAGATTTTCAGTTACGAGTCCCGAAGGGCTAAAGTCACTTAAACTTTTTTGATTTTTATTTCCCTTCAGTCCAATAAAATCGTTCTCATTTTTACAAAACTTTAAATTGATCTTGAGATTTTCTTTAATCCTTCAATTCAGTTCATTCTTAGAAGAATATTATTGGTAATATTATTTTTATTTTTTTGAATGATATTTGCTTTTTCCCATTATTTCCTGATCAGAATTTAAATTTTTCTTTTTCCCATTATTTCTTGATCAGTATTTAAATATAAATTCACCTTCGATTACCAGATAAATCGAAATATCTCTGATAATAGTATTATTATTATCATCAATTTTCTAACAATACCATAATTAAAGAAGATTGTCAAGAATCATGATTTTTCCTTCTGGTGAAGTACTGAAAGTAGATTTAGTAAATTGTTGATATAAAATTCAATTATTTCCATAAGTATGTATCTCTCTCCAATTTTGTTTAATGATAATATGTTTTTAATCTAGATTACTGACGAAACCGTTTCATAATATTCTTCTTTTTCTCTCAATTAAAGTTAATGTCTAGCGTAATTATACTCTGAAGGCTTATTTTCTTGAATCAGCTGGTTCATTTAATAAGAAGGCATTCCTTAGATGTTATTCAAAAACTGTTTTCTATGACTACTCCTATCTGCCCTATTTCGGCTGTTCTTAAATCTGATTGGTGAATGAGGTTGTGTGACGTAATGTATGACTAACAACTGATTCGTCTTTTCTTATTCGTTTGCTATCCTTGATGGCTTAGTGGGTGTATGTTTTTCCGACCAATTACTACGTTTTATGTGTTATTGCATCTTATTAACAAATTGTCTGACTTCAATCCGGTTTTCGTGAAATGAAATTTTATTATGTAAGAAAGATTATTAACTATTTAAAAACTAAAAATTCCGAACGTAGAGGTAAGTCTTGTCAACAGTTTTCGTTCTTTGTTAGAAAGCATTACTTTTCATATAATTTGTGAAGGTAGTTAAACTTTTATTATTCTTTTGTGGTTTTATGAATGTAGTTCTGTTACTTGTTTTCTAATTTTGTTATTTACTCTCTTATTTCTTGACAGTACTTAGGTTTGGCGCCGGCACCATTCTCAAACTACTGAATATTGAAATTTATTCCTTTGTTGAATCGATTTTTTCTGAACAATACGAAGTTCATCCCCATAAAATTTTGGTAAAGTTATCTTGGACTTCAAATGTAATGTGGAGGTTTTTGTTACTGTTCGGTTTTTCTTTATTGGTTCTGATAGTTCAGGAGTTATTTTTTCCTGAATTAATTCCCGATTATGAATCAATAATTAATTCTAAAGGATTTATCAACATTGGTTTCTTTACATGTTGCCCTATTCTGTAAAATTGTATTAAAAATTAATATTGTAACTTCTCTATTTAAGAATTTACATGTGTTATGAAGGCATTATATCTTCTTTGTTTGAATTTTTGTTGGTTTTTGTAATTTTTTATTTTCTTCATTTTTTGTGAGTTCCTAAAATAAAAATAGACTTCCATAGACATTTCATGAAAAGATTGCCAAGATACTTTCTGATGAGGAATTAGCATTTTTATTTACATACGAAAGAATGTGTAAGTTTCATAAGTAAATTAATTTTTACAATATCCAAAACCAAACTTCTAATAAGTTCCAATATTTTTGAACTTATTTGGTGTCTGTGTATTTGGTGGTTAATAAGGATATGGAAATCATATCCTTATTAGGATATGATTTCCATAAATAAAGACTATTTTTTATTTCGTTTGTTTAAAAATTCTGTACCCTCAAAACCATTAGTGATATTTACCTTTCAAAATGATCATAAGCTTCTTATGTATGCGAAAATATTTTTCCATAAAACTCTGCAAATCTATTTATAAGTTCATGAAAATAGTATATATATATATATATATATATATATATATATATTGTTAAAATATAAATTTGTTTGTATTCTCTAGAAGCTCTTTGCTGAATTTAAGTTTTTTAAATTGAAACTTGAATACGAAATTGTTTAGTTTTCACGGATGTTTCTTAACTTCTTACTGATATAAAATTTTAAGAGACGCAAGTAAATAAACTGAGCTCGTTTTCCACCTCTGCCATCTTACCTACGTATAGTAACTACTTACTTCTCTCTTGTTTTCGAATTCCTTGTTGCTCTTGCTACTATTACTATTACTACGACAACTGGAACAAGCGACGAGTTAGCAACAAGAAATACCAACACAATTTCAAAAGCAATCTAATGTACTTGTAAATTCTCAACAGGTGAAACTTTGCAAAATTGATTACGCTAAACAAACACTTTGTACTCATATTATAAATATATTTATAGACTGTAACGCCGGGTGACATGAGTAAAAACGTTTGTAATTGTTAATTAATATTACTAAACTCATTATAACTAGCTTTATCAATTTATCTTTTAAACGTAAAAGATAATTTAAATCATGTTAAATATCAAACATTACTACGTATATTATTTTAAATTAATTAATCTTTAACATAAATTCGATTTCAAATAATTTTCTATTAATTGATTTATTTTATCTAGTCAAGTAAATAATGTACTGTTTTTTCTAAAACTTTATTAATTAATTCGTTAATTTCAATTAGGCGTGTTTATTTACTCGCTTAATTTTACGTTACTCATTAATAATAATAATACCCCATATGTTAAAATAAATTGGATTAATTTATTTTTCTATAACAAAAACCTACACGTTATTAAGTTTTGTTAGAGATAGTGTAGATTCCAGATAATCCTGTTTAATAAGTAGCCATAAGATGATGCTGAATAAAGCAAAAATAAAACTGATAATTGTTTAGTCGGAATCTGATATCAAATTTCCTTTCATTCCTACCAAATATTTTTTTTTAAAAATACAACCTTCTGAAACTGAAAAAAATTAAACATTACTAAAGAAAGGTGCTAAAAATTATAATTAAAAAAAAAGTGCATGAAATTCGTTCTGAATTATGTGATATTTATTTTTTATATTTTATTGTACATTTCGTGTAATGTGTTTGTTTTGTTAATTTTATTAATAAATATGTATTAAATTCTTATTTTTATAGTCTATCATTTTTTTTCAGGTAAGAACCTCTTCGCCTTGAGATGTGCGTATATCATATATGAAATAAAACTCAGTATTTACATGATTTTTTTTTGGTTGGGGTAAGTGCTGTTTTACTTAATTTATATAAACCGATTAGTTAACATGATTGGCTCTATATATATATATATATATATATATATATATATATATATATATATATAGAGCCAATCATATATATATATATATATATATATATATATATATGTATGTGCGTTCGCTGTTTATTTTCTGACAGATGTCGTGAAGTATTTTTAAGTGAAAGTTGTTTTTATTACAATATTCTAAACTGTTTGAAAAATATTAAGTTTTTCTTAAAAAAATAATTATAAAAAGTTTTTATTGTTACTGTTGTAAAAGTCGAAGTAAAAACTTCGACTTTTAATGTTTGAAAATAATGATGAGCATACATACAAAATTACTATATTATAAAATTTGCGTTTAGGAAAGGCTGCTTTTAAAAATTTACTTAATGTAATACAGTTTATTAGATTTACAGGATAATATATAATTAAAAATGCTTTAAATCTTCCTGCATTTTTGGGTAGTGTATTTATTGCTGTATTGTACTATATTTGCTGTACTGTATTTATCTTATTTCTAAAACCATGTGTTTACTCATTTTATTCGAAAAATGAACTTTTCAATACAGTATGTATTTGTTTTTCTGAATTGAAGTTATTTCTACAATATCTTTATAATATTATTTACATTTAGAAATATTAGAATTTATTTATTTATTTTTCTTTCAATATCTCTTGTATAATCTTTTATTATAATTTAAATCTTTTTTTTTCCTTTTCTATCATAGTAATAAATACAGTTTTCTTAAATGGAGCGTTGATGCCTAATTATAAAATATCAGATGATTTTAAAGAAGCTACTCATTTTTGTGATGTTATTCAAGCAGTATCCTTATTTTCCCAGCGCTGCTGTCGCTCCAGATGAAGTTAATTAAAATATTTTAAATTAAAATTATCCAGTGTTTTGGAATAACAATATTAATTGGTTTTCGTCGGCTGTATTATAAAGTTCAGTCCGTCTATATCCACCCGACATCATCTTAGTTACTTATAAGAATTTTGCCCTCGGGAAAGAAATGGAGCAATCAATTTCGGTAACAATTTTCTTATTTTTCTCTTAACAGTCGTCCTCATCGTGGAAACGCTTCGATGAGGAAAGTATACGAGGGGTTCTGCCCTCTTTCCCTCATTTGTAAACTCCCTTTTTAGTTCGCTCTATCATTTTGAATTAAATGCACAATTTCCTTATGATCTGTTCTACTTCCGTTTATATTTTATCCTTTTCCACTTTTCTAATATTACCTCTTCTCCCCTTTCACTTACTCGTCCGTCCGAAAAACAAAACTAACTGAACCTTACCTCCTTGTCGATTTACTCTCATATCTTCGATCGTGTTCTTTTCATTCACTTCAACGTTTTCGATATCAAATACCAAACTTTCTCTTTCTCTATCCTAACGCACCAAAACTCACACCCTTTCTATTCCATCACTACTCGCAAGAGACTGTTTCAGTTTTGATTGCATTCCACCCTATCCCCTCTTTTTCTACCACCCGTCGTCCATCCTTTCCATCAGCCGACATCAACACTCCTTCCATTCCGGTATCACTCTTTTCATTTGTACAGAGCCCGTCTACCTACCTAATCTACTATCTAACTCAATTTTTTAAATGTAAATAAAAGAATAAAACAAATACCTTAAAACTGTAACAAAATAATTGGATATATTCATGCCTATACGTAGTTTTTTTTATTAGTACTAGCATATACTTATTACTGTAGAAAAGGTACGTCCAGATGTACAAACACATGTTGTAAGTAATTTAATATTGTCTTACCATTTCTATGACATAACTTCATGTTAAACATTACAGATACAAATATTTTTTGTTATTGTTAAATTTAATTTACTGTTATTTAAATGTGTATTTAAATTTAATTGGGATTAGTATTAGTTAAATGTTGCTATTAAAAAATCATCTTTGTGGCTTATCTTTTGCGTGAAGTTTTTTTGTAATATTATTTTATTATCAATGCTGATAATTATACACATATACACGCGAGCAATATATGTACTTATAAGATTAACTTTTTAGTTTACAGATTTTTTGTTTTTTCCGATGAGTTTTCCTTGGAGCCGAACCTGTTTTGTATATAAACGCAGCCAAAACGAAAAATTAGGGGGAATTAACCCCTGAACTTACTCAAATTTGTGCGGATAACCCTACCAACACTTTCGACACCGTGTGCCATTCACATTCGGTCTGCAGCGTAGCCCCCATATTGTTATCTGGGATAAGTATGTCGAATTCTCTTAGATATGCTTTTCTGTGTGACAGGAACCGATCACACTTGAACACCATGTGTTTTACGATGTCTTCCCTTCCACAATAGTCACACTCGCGAAGATTCTCAGTGCCCGCAAGCTCAGGTATACTTTAAAGGAACAATGACCGATCAGGTACAAAGTCAACTCGTATCCCAGTTTCCATGTTTGCGGTTCACTCATCTCTGGTGGTTACAGATTTTTAGTTACTCCCGCTTTATGGTATCCTAGTTTACTGAGGAGGTAAGAGATTTACGACATGTATTTTGTGAGTGTAATGAATACATACTAAAGATAACACAATTATCTCGAAAATTAAAAATGTTAATTTCAAGTAAACGGGGCGTAATAGTTACCTTCCCGTTCATTTTTTGATTAAGATAAAATTAGAAAGTAAGTAGAAGTTAGTTAAACATCAGTATAATTTACAGAATGTATACCGTAACTCAGATTTTATATAGAAAGAAATCTTTTAACAAAAAAAAAAAAATAAACAAAATATGTTATTTGATTTCCTCCGGTATAGCATCTGAGGAAGGTGCTGTATCGAAAGAGCTGCTGTTATTTTTTAAACAAATTTTGTTTAAACAAAATTAAACAACATATTTTGTGTATATTTTATCTTATCTTTTGAACTATCTATTAAATCATCATAATAAAAAAAAGATTTGGTGTGAAAAGCTAAAATATATCAAATATAATCGATTAATAAAGCCGTTACTTGATGAAAATTCATAATAACAAAAATAAAATAAAAAAATAGTATGTAATTTGGTTTGCACAAATATTATTTAAAAATCACGGCAGCTGTTTCGTTCCCCAATACCTTCCTCAGATAACATATTCTGTTTTATTTTTGTTATGATGGATCTTCAAGTTATGGCTTCAACTATAGATTATTTGAAATATTTTGTGCATTTTAGGCAAAATTTATTTTAATTACTATGATCACTCAACATATAATTCCAAAGATAACGGTGTTTTTCAATTGATATAACGATATACAATATCATAAAAACGATATACAATATTTTGATCCTGTGAGACAAGAATTATTTAAGATTTAATATCGTATATTTCTTTTCTATCTTATCTTTTTTACTTGGCTAACGAAGCTAGCGGTATTGCGATAAAAGCAATACATGATACAAATTAATCTTAATAAAATGTACAAATAAATTATTTTTTTTTTTTTTTTGGAACTCAGTTACAAAATAATGATGTGAACTTAAATACTAACAAAAACGCAGATATTTACGATACTGTCTATAACTGACGGAGGAGATGCGATAACAACATTGTTTCATTTACAAATAAAGATCAGAGAAATTTTTCCTGATGAATTAATTCCACACAATAGCCTGAGGCTTTGGAAACTTGAAAATGGAATTTTGGTAGCGTATGAAATATGCCATGCCTCACCATCCGGATTCCAGCCCGGGTCCGCCGGATGAAAGGCCGAGACGCTACCACTCCGTCACGGAGATCGATGAAGTGGTAAATTAAAAATTTTACAAAACAATAAAAAAAATACAAAACAAATTAATCATTTTTTTTTATCCTATTTTTCCATTCTTTCTTTTTCTTTTAATCCATTACATAGAGAAAATAAACAAAAATGAACTTAAAATTTTATAATCAGATTACAATTAAAGTGAAAGAAATACATAGTAGTAATAGTAGTAGTAGTAGTAGTAGTAGTAATAGTAGTAGTAGTAGTAGTAGTAGTAGTAGTAGTAGTAATAAGAATAAACAACATATTATTACTTCAGTAATTAAATTGCAAACGATATTGCCAAGCAGCTATACAATAGTTATCGACAGAATAACCAGTCATTACCCTCTGTACAACGTAACAATTCATCAAAGTCCATTATCGTTTTTTTTTAAATGCTAGACTCTGAATGCCGCTAGTACTGCAATTCTTAATTACCATACGTCGAGTAATAAAATGCATTATATCTAATTCTTCCGTTAATTAATCGATGAGCAAAGATTTCTAGTGTTACAACATTTATCTTAGGATATCCATCTCACCATAATATGGTTTATAAACGGCTTTACCATATGCTACGCATTCACTTTCCATTAACCTGGATTTGTTGAACATTCTTTTCCATCCACTCATGTTTTCTGTTTTCTTTTCTTTTTTTGCATAAAATATACAATTTTTTTTTGTTTATTAGTAATTAATTTTTGGTGTCCTACATTTTGTGTTATAAATTTATCGATAACAAACCAAAGATTTATTCTTGAATTGTTAAAACGTTATCATATCATTTGTACACATATTTAGTATGGTGTTACACTAAGGTGGGTTGAACCACCATTTTTAAGTAATCAAACAAGTACTCTTTATTTTTTCATGTCACATCGTTGAGGTAGGATTTTGTTATCATACAAGACAAAGTTTATTTTTTCTTTAACTTTTTACGTTTTGTTAAAATTATTATTATTATTGCTACAAAAATAAGCATTTTTATGTATTTGTATCGATTTGTGAAAAATAATTTTTTAATTATGTGTTAGATTTAAAAAAGTGCACGTGTAGAAGAGATTGTTACAAACTGTAAACACCTGCAAAATATATAATTATTATTAATTGTACCATTGTACCCCGTTCGCCTTTAGAATTTTTTGCAATTAAAAAAAAAATTTCTTATAAATATTTTATATCATATGAAAATATTACTACTTCCCTTAAATGGAATCATGGAAGGGAATAAAATAATTTGATTGTTTTAAGATTTCTGCTTTACTTTTGTTGAAATCAATTTTTTATCTTATTATAAAAGAGTGTTCATTAGGTCGCAATGGGCAGATTGAATCGTAAGTGCCAATAGTCAGACTTTTTGATCAGAACTTTGTTTTCGATTGGGATTGGCCAACATGTTGTTTTTTGAACATTTTTTTCTATAAAGTCTGATAGAATTTTTTTTTTAGTTTTTGTACAGTTAGTTTTTGTATTTTTTGTTTCTGTTAACTATTTCTTCTTTATCTTCTTAATTTATTTACTATTCTTTTTCTTTATTACATATATGTTTCTATTCTTCTAATAATATAATTCAGATTTGTTTAAAACTAATCATTATCAGGTTATGTACTCATTACGTGATTTGATTAATTAAATACGTCTAGGTATGAAGTACTATATTAAATTTATTTTTTTTTAAATCAAACTTTTCTCTTATTTACTGAAAATCTTTGGTTTATAAACTGATCACAAAACATTCTTCATGTTCTAAAATAAAAAAGTTAATAATAATTTAATATGTAATAAATATTTATTAAGGCAAATCTGGATCCAAATTTAACTCGATGTTAACTTCATTACCTTTTTCTAAAGAACCATTAAAATCATAATTACACATAACAATTTTTAATTAAAATTTAGGATTTTAATGTGGTTTTAATTATAAATCTGATTAAAAGTAAAAACGTTAACCGCACTTAAAAATGTAATTTTCAATTAAAAATACGCTTCTACGAAACACTAGTTATTTTCAGATAACAGTTTTCCATGAAATATGATGTAATCTATTGTATGATTTCTGTAATGAAAGTAATGAATTAATTAGTAAAATATTTAAATTAAATTTGATTTTTATTAAAATTACAATTAGGAGTATGGAATTGATAATAATTAATGTATTGTGTACTTTTTAAGATATGAAATATTTTCTTCGTTTTTATGATTAATTTTTTAATTACTAAATGGATACAATATCATTTACTTAATCCAATTGTTTTTAACTTTAGTTTCGTAGTACTTATCCGGTTTACTTGTGAATAGATATGTTCGGTAAGATTATTTTGTGTAATTTTAAAAAATTAAACCACGAAGATTAAAAAAATATACATCATCATATACTATGGACAAATGAATATTCTTTCTACTTTTTTATATCTTGCTTCATTTTTTATTCTTTTTTCTCTATTCTTATCTTTCCCTTTATATCACATTTTCGTTCCCTTATATTCACCGTTATTGTCTTTCAGTTCACTCCATTGGACTCGGGTTTTTTGTTTCTTTTCTTCACATCATCACCATCTCGCTTTCCCCCTTTTTTTACGATCGCTTTAGGCTAACATTTTACTTCCTCTTATATATATATATTTTTTTTTTTACCTTTTAAACATGCTTCACTGCACACATTCATCTTTTTCAAATTGTAATCAACTTCCTTTTTCCTTACATTCATTGAAAAAGAAATTGATGTCATAATATTCTTTAGTAACATTTTTCATATAAATATGTAATACTGTATGTTATTTTTAACCTTTATGTCACGTTAGAATAGCGGTTTTATATTATTTTTTTCGCGAATAAACTTTTTTTTGGTAAATTAGCTATTATTTTTGATCTCTTACAGGAGATCAAAAATAAGAGTAATAATTTAAAACAGTTTTGTAATATTTATGCATTCAAAAACTTTAGTTAATTTGCACAGACTGTTGCCAACATGAAAAAATTGAACTAAATATAAGCCAGTTAAAAAATTAAATGTTAATTACTTTAAAATAATTATATGTATAAAAAATCAGAAAACATTCGTCCCATCAAACCCCTCATTCAAAAAAAAAATATGCACCTCCAGCTAATAACCTTCCGGAAAAGTTCGTTCTATCCATCAAACATCTACAATGAAACCAACATTCTTTATTTTATGTATTTTTTCTTGGTTAAAACAATCAGGTTTTTTAATAGATAAGGTAATTAAAACTCCTTAAATTTTTAAATTATTTCTATTGTAAAGTAATCATAAATAAATACATCATAATTAAAATAGGTGACGTATAAAAATGAAAAACTAAATAAATGAAAACAAAATTAACATAAATAATATAGTATTGCGAAATACCGTTTCTAAAAAATAATCTGTATAGATTTAGTAAAGTCTGTTACTTTTTTCACGCAAAAACTACTGTAATTATTGGATCTGAGATTTTGCACGAACATAGTTTTTATACTTTGAAAAAACATAAGATTATTGGCGTTATAAAATGTTTCACCGTTTCAAGATGGTAGCTGTTTTAATGGCTTGTAATAATTACCGGTTCATGTTCCTTGTTGATCAACTTCACTATGGCCAAACCATTGATTAAATTGAATTCGGAGACTGCTTGAAGTATTTTAAACTGAATGTGATATAAAAAAGGACTCTTGTCTTTTTCGATATTTTTTTGCTTATCGTGAAAAGTAGCTTTAAATGTGCAACGGTGCACGGCTCAACCAGCACAGCCATTGCAACTGTTACTGAGTGTGTGATGAGACAGGCTGCTCCTGGCACCGGTTCTTCTTCTGCTGTCAATCCTAGGATTGGTTTGCAGCTGATCTCCATACGTCATGATTCTCCGCAATTCCTTTCAACTCCTTGTAAGTTCCACAATATATACCTCCCATGACGTACCTGAATCAAGGGAATCGAGGGAAAAGGGAAGGGAAGAACGCTAAAGGTACCTCTGGCCTACCTCTAGCGTTTTTCACTTCCACAGTACCTTCTATTATTGTTTTAATTAGCCAGCCTATTTGTCTCTTCTTTTCTTTAAAACATGTAAGAGATAAGGCTTCGCCACATTAACTCTCTTTAACACCTCTTCATTGGAGGCTGTATCCACCCATCTAACAATCATCAATCTGCGGTAGCACCGCATCTGTCTCCGGTTACAAAAATAAAAAATGAGAAACGAAGTATTCTCACCTCTTCATAATGTTTGTCGGGCAATACCGTAATCGTGCATAGTACTTTATTAGCCGTGCGAAGGACTGGTAACCAGATATACTACTATTTTTAGATCGGGGCAAATTATTCTGAAATCTACATACTTTGGAAAGTTTAAAGTCCAGTGCTGACCGAACTGTTCAAACCGTATTTATGGTATGTTTCTTATATACATAGTAAGATAAGAAAAGAGTCTATCTTTCTCGGGAGAGGTAGTGAGAGAAAGCACGAAGGTCCGGCGGTTATATTGGAAATATTTCCTGTGCTAAAAAATATTTCTATTAATATTATTAGATTTGATAGGAAATAATAAAAGGAATACCTATTTTCCTTGAGAACTGCAAAGAGGCATGCTTTTTTCCTATGAGGCATGCAAAGAGGCGTGGCAGCAGTTTGTCTTGGACGTTGAAGTGGTTTAGTTGTTATTTAAGGTAACAAAATCACTTTAAACTTTATATATATATATATATATATATATATATTTATTATTTTATATTTATATATATATATATAATATAAAAATCCAATCGTCATCGCAAAATCAGCTGATTTTCGAATTGGAAAGTTCTAAGGTTTGAGTGCTTGTAAAGGCAGTTGCTATTACATGGGTTTGAATGCTAGACTATGGATGCCGGTGTTCTTTGGTTATCGGGTTTCAATTAACCACACGTCTCAGGAGTGATCGACCTGAGACTGTTCCCGACTACATGTTTACTGGTATATTTACACTTACATTGTAGCTACATCAGGCCTGGCAAGCCAGTAGCTGTAATCGCATTTGCTTATACCACAGACTGGATCTGGCAGTAGCTGGAAAACTGTATATATATACGTATGTGTGTGTGTGTATATATTTTTTTTTCCCTTGTTTTTTTTTTTACTTTCCTGGATGTGGTTATTGCTTAAAAGTTATGAGTATACTTTGTTTTACATTATTACTATTTAGTTTTTATGAATAATTTTTCTTTTAATAGTTGTTTTTTAAACAATCTTATTATCTTGTTTAATCCTTTATTTATAAAAACTAATGTACAATATGTATTCTACTATGGTAATCTTTTTTTTTTTTCATTTTATACATTTTTAGTTATTGATGATATGGTTAACCAATTAAAATTTTGAGTTACTTTCTTCTTTTTTTTTTTTTTTTTAAGAAAGAGCAGGCATCATCATTTATGATCATTAGCCCGGTGGAAATTGGTAGCACATATATACGCTTTTGAGCGTGCGCGCGAGTGTGTTTAGCCCACCGGACTCTCTCTTTTTTCTGTTTAGCCTTTGGAACCACCGTAAGGTATTACTTCAGAGGATGTATGAGAATGACATGTGTAAATGTAAATTAAGTGTAGTCTTTTACAGTCTCAGGTAACCCATTTCTGAGATGTATGGTTGAAAGCCAACCACCAAAGAAAATCGGTATCCACGGGTCTACTGGGAAAACTCGTCGTCGCAAATCACATGTTTAACAACTAATCTTCGAAATTGAAGGTTCTGAGGTTCGAATCCTAGAAAAAGTTATCCTTACCAGGATTCAAACCCGGGATCTCCGCACGAAATGCCGAGATGCCATCTACCACCGCGGAGATTGGCATTTAAATTACTTAGTTATAATAATTAATGATGTTAAAATTGAATTTAAAATCTTTACAGTAGGTGTTTTATTTTTTATTTTTTAATTTACATACCAGTAATATTCTAACATGTCTTTTTTTATTTTATTAAAAAATAATAACTACTCAGGTATAATAAATTACATATCAATTCCGTAGAAAACTTTTTATTTTGTGTATACATTATAAAATGTGAATAAGATTTCTTGAATAGGATTGTTTGATTAAGAGAATAAATCGTAAGGATCTTTTTATCCTTAAAAAAAGCAGAAAAAAACGATCGACGCAGAATAAGGATAAAGAATTTACTCCCATCTATTTCATATTATAATAAGGGCGAGGTAATTTCATAGTAAAATTTGAATACACAAATTAATCAGGTGTTGAGGCGATAAAAGAAGTGGAAATATAGCTTCGCAGAGTACACCCTTACTTAGGTCCTAATTTTTTTTTTTAAAATAAGGGTGGAGTGAAGAAGTAGTAGTAAGAGTGATAGAGAGGGATGATGTTTTGAATGAATCTTTCTCTCTCTCTCACACGGTGGATAATGTAATTTATCACTATATAAAAGTTGCTCCGTTGATTAATGCGCTTGCCCGAATTGCATGAGTGTCAAGTTGATAGGTAGTTATAATAAATCTTATTTCCCCAATAAGTCTAGAAGGAAGGTTATTTCTTTCAAGAATAAAGATACAAAAGTAATTACATTGTGGAATTCGAAACCTTCTTCTATGTCCTGTGTCCTTTTTCTCCCCTATCCCCCCACCATTACTACCATTCCTTTACTCCTTCCACCTATTATTTCTCATCAGGGAAAGGAAGTTAAACTCCTTCGCTCTTCACCGACTCCGACCTATTACCGTCCACAAACATCATCACTATCATCCTATGACATAATAATACAACTGGGTTACGTTCGTCCTTACCCGATGTCCCTTGATTCTTTTAAGAGGGAAAAATGAATTTCCTCTTCATGTCGTAACCTTCAAAAGTTATTAATTTCATAATTTATCCCTGGTAAATACTTCAACATCAGCACTAACCTTTTTTCTGTACTAAATGTTGTTTGTACGTCCGTTTTGTAACTGTCGTTTTTATTTTTCATCACTGTCCCTGCCTGACCTTTTCTTTACTCTCTTAAAAAGAAAATTTAATCTCTTTCTTTTACCTCTACATCTTATTTATTTATCTTTTTTTTCGTTTTATGTAGTAATTGTTAAAAGTAACTGTGTAATGTAAAATAATCTTGTACCTCGTAACCTTTTATTATTAATTACTGAGCGATATTAAGTTACGTTAAGAATTTTTGGAATACAATTTTATATATTTTTCTTGTTGCGTATTTGTTATTTTATCTAATAAAATAATTTCTTGTTTGTGTACATTACGTAGCATTTCCTAATATTTTTCAATTAGCAAGTATAATAAAAATTATTTTGGGTGATATGACCAAAATTGAAATATTTTCCAATTTTTTAAATATTTGAATTTTTATTTTTCAGTTTTAATTTATTTTCTATTACTTCAGTGTAAAGAAATGTGATCCATTTAAATTTAAAAAAAATTTAAATAGTAAATGTATTTCGGGGATCCATTACAACTTCTACGTTATATATTTGAAATGTGTTACTGAGTAGTGCACGTATTACGTAGTACAAACATACCTAAATGTATCTAATTCATTATTGTTTTCATATTTAAAAGTGTTATTATCTTGTGTACTGTGCTTAGAAAATAGTTTTGCTGTTTATATTCTTCAAAGGCTTTTTTCAAAAATTTTGTAAAGTTTTTTCGTAGTTTAAAGAGAAAAAGAGAATTAAATAAAATTTATATAGTACTTTTAGCAAAAAGAGAAGTAGCATCTAAAAAAATTCCGAATAAAATAGCAAAAACTCGCAAGTAAAATAGGTTTTCATACGAGTATTTTATAAGAAAAAACAGAACGGCTGTCCGATACTCAAATTAATTACAAAGAATTAAATATATCAGAAAATAAAACAGTCAAAAAGTTAAATTAATTCAAATATTCAGGAGAAGTAATAAGGACTAAAAAAAACGAATGAAAGTTAGAGTACAGAAAATGAAAATTGCGTGTCATTTAATTGGTAACCTGTACAATAATTTATCAAGAAAACTTAATAAAACAGTAATCCTTCAGAAGCATTATATGGTTTTCAAACACTGCAAACATTCTCTAGAAAAAATAGAATCCTCGAAAAGTATATGGTCTGAAATATAAGAATGGAATACTTAGCTAAAATAGCGGAAGAATTATATCTAGAAATTGAGAATAGTGAAATGACAACGAGATAAAGAAGAAAAAAAATTACCGTCATGTGTATATAATGAACAATAATAGACTAATAAAGAACATTTTTGATTTTATTAATGAAAAAAAAAGACGAAACAAATTGGTACAAACGGATCCAAAGAGATCTCGAAGAACTAAAAATAAACTAAAATTTTATATATGAAAGAGATACTTAAGGAAATTAATCCGCCGGGTTAGTCTAGTGGTTAAATTCGTCATCGCAAAATCAGATGATTTTCAAAGTTGAGAGTTCTAATGTTCGAGCCCTTTGTAAAGGCCTTTATATAGATTTTAACACTAGGCTGTGGGGATACCAGTGTTCTTTGGTGGTTGGGTTTTAATTAACCATACCTCTCAGGCGTAGTCGGCCTGAGCCTGTTCAAGACTACACATTTACCGGTACATTTACAATTACACGCCAGACTGCGCACAGATGCCTTGGCATCTCTGAAGAGTACTGCTGACATCATATCACTGTGCTGTTACTGTGTAACCTGGTAAACATAAATATATATTGATTGATGAATCTAAGTTTCAAGAAAAAATAATAACCTAAGAGATACAAAAAAAGCATTGAAGAAATTTTGGGGAAAGAAGAAAGTCAAATTATGAAAACTTCGTTTGAAGATTGCCTGAATGAAAAAAAAATGATTGATTTGGTACCTATCATAAAAAATATTTAGGTAATATATTGAAATACAATGAAATAAAATATGGATTGAGTTGTCCATTATTAATTTAAAAAAAAAAACAAAAACTAATGCATCCTCTGTCATGTGCAATAAGAAAAGTGAGGGATGAGGTGGTTTCTGGTTGTCTTTTAATTTAGCTGAATATACCGTATTATTGCGTAAGATCAAGACAACCCTGCTAGAATTAATTTGACGTTCAACTTTGCAAAACTACAATCTCTGTGTTTACTATAGGCATAAAATTTAAAGAATAACGTTACTTTCAGGAATAGTGATTCTTATAAATTACTTTAATCATTTTACGTCCGTGATGAATTACATTAACTTTACGTTCGTTATACTTAGTAAGGTACTGCGACAAATTCTGTAAAATCATAAGTTACACGTTGGTGTTCCGTAAATGGAAAATATATAAATATCTTTACTCAAGAAGGGAAAATTAACAAAAAAAAGAATTATGTTGATAGAAAGTTTTTCTTATTTTAATTTATTTTATTACGGATTTCACAGCCTTTCGCTATCTACCGCCATCTATCTTGATCGAATACTTCCTCCTCTCAAGTTTCGTTGTCACGGCATCGAAATCACAATCCATTTATCTTTATCAGAATCTTTTCGTTTTACTGAAAAAAGATCTTAGAATTATATATATAATATATATATATATATATATATATATATATATATATATATATATATATATGTGTGTATGTATATACACTGTATATACATATATATGTATATGTATATACACTTTTTTGTATGCATATAGGGGTGATTCACGAAAAATGTAACGAACTTTCAGTAATGTTCAACTGGTGAAAATAAAGAAGAAAGTATAATAAAGATAGCTTCGGGAACGCTTTGAATGTCGGCTGGCGAAAGATTTTGCCCTGATTTCTAAGACTTCGGTAAAAGGCAGGAAGATAATTCTTGGAATCATACATTTCCCTACAGTAAATTCTATTTGAAATTAGTTTACTTATAACCACGATTGTAAATAATAGCTTTAACGAAAAAGAAGCTTTTGACTAAAAGAAGTTTTGTGGGTAGACTATCATCTGTTAAATAAGAAGCGTTAAAAATAATTTTAAATATATTTCCTGTCAATATTAAAAAAAGTTTGTAAATATTCTGTAGTTAAATAAAATATATTAAATTTTATTTAATTGTGAAGAAACACAAAGATATTGTTATTTTTCAATAAATTTATTAAAATTATTTACAGTTTCTAAAAATGGTTATATTGTATTTGAAAAATAAACATAAAACTCTTTGGTACTTTTTTTTGTTTTATAAATTCAAGTTTTAAGCTTTACAAAATATTTAACATGCCTATGTTTTTAAGTAATTGTACTATTAAAAATGTTGAGTTCGTGTGTACGTGTGTGTAGCACAACTCTAATAAGAAAATGACCAACTGCCACTTTGCACTAAACTGGGTAGTTTTCGAAATAATTGGGGGAGTATGAGGGGAAATATCAGCATCACGCAAGAACCAACCAACCGTTTTCTTTCAAATTTTCAGATACATTCGTGTTATCTCAGGGAAGGTTTTAAACTATAGATCACGGCCCTAGCACCTTGGGGAGTATCAGAACTTCTACGCGTATGTCAAAACGAGTGAAACATTGGTGGAAAGAAAGTTTTTCCTTCTTTAATTACTATTTATCGGTATTATTCTCACAACCATGAGGATAACAAACACAGCGGCGATCCAACGACGGTGCCTGTTGACCCAGTACTTTTTTTTTATTGTTTATATCACCTTGTATTACATGAAAACAGTGTTAAATTCAGAAATGGAAACAAATTCATTTCGTAGAAATCTAATTTTTATGTATATTTACTGTACTTATATGTTTTTTAATTAATTCGTCACCATATAAACTTGAAGCATGTGTGCTTGGGAATATAGAAAGGGAATATTGTAGCGTACGAAAAAAATATCATATCTGACCTGGATTCGAACACCGGTCCTACTGGATGAAAGGTTGTATTTACTTAATATTGTTTATTATATATCTAATTCATAAAAAAATAAAATAAAAATAATAAATTTAAAACAAATTTTTAACATTATTATAGTTTTTAGGATTTCTTAACACAATATTTTTTTTCAAATATAATTCTTTTTATTAAAAGATTAATTGCATCACGAAATAATTTGATAATTAAATGTATCTTTGAATGAAATTTAAATAAATGGGTATCGTAAAAAATTGTAAGATTTTTTCTTTGTACGTTGAATTTAAAATAAATAAAATGAAATAAAGAAAGTTTTTCTGCATTAAATTAAGATTATTTATTCCTAGTAAACGCCTTCATAAAGTAGAACGGCAACTTGCATTACATAACCTTACCAAAGCTAATTGTAATGGATTGTAAACCAAGTGGTATTTTAGATGTGATGATAATATTATTCACATAAAAGTTACATTACTCGTCGCTTTATATAAAATAAAATTTATGGTTTTACTGAAGTTGAGAAGTGTTTATATAACAAACATTATATGGTTTTTTATTTGTTGTTTTTTTAATATAGTTACTATAACGTAGGTTTTTTTTAACATTATTAAAAAAAATCTTGTTTTCTTTTTAGGATATTAATAATCTTTACCAGTTTTTAACTGTAGTGTAACTAATAAAAAAAAAATCGAAGAGCGTATATTTTATCCTTATTGAATTTTTAACACGTGTGATTTCTTTTAATACTTTTTGACAAGTATTGTTATTTGTACGCACGCGTGGCGTTGCTATTTGTATATGTGTGTTAAAAGTGAGAGAAGGAGAGATTGTGTTTGCGTTACCGGGTTTCATGTATGAATAGGTGAGGAACAGCCTGGCACTTATTATGGAAACCACAATACATGCCATACTTATAAATAGATATACATCCTGCTTTTGATAAGAAGCCTCTTTTATCTTGCAACGGAATTTCCTACGAAGCTTAAATTCCTTCTGAGGAAGAGATTCCTGAATGGTTTTTTTTAAACGTCATTCATTCTTCTTTCTTTCAATCTTTATGGTGTTTCGTTTATCATCAATATATATTTAATTTTTTAATGTATTATTATTATTATTATTAGTACTTGTAAAGGGAACGTATTATATCGCTAATAAAATTATCTTTTATGTCTTGAAATTTTTGAGGTCCCAGAAATGCATAAATACAAATTAGTTAATGTACGTTTTGCAGATTCTTTAGTCGTTACTAATTAGTTTCTTCATATTAAAATATCTTCTATGGGCTGTTTTTGTGCATTTATGTACGTATATTGTTGTACTTATGTACAAAATGGTAGTACCATATTTATAATTATTAAAAATTGTATTTATTTCTGTTGCTGTATTTATTATTACTTTATTATTGCAAATAAGTGTGTTTGATTAAAAGTTATGTAAATATATATATATATATATATATATATATATATATATATGTGTGTGTGTGTGTGTGTGTGTGTGTGTGTGTGTGTGTATGGTGCTTATTTAGTATGCGGTCCACAATCGGATCACGACGTCTAAAGTAGCACCGTTTCACCTATTCTGTTAGCGTTTCGCCTAATTTATTTTAAATAGTAAATTAATATACATTGTATATAATTTTTTTTTGTATATTTTTGTTAAATAGTAGACTAGGTTAGCGAGGAAACCGAGCTTAGGTTAAGTTTGGTTAGATAACATGTTTTTTCGATGTTATTAACGCAACACAACAAACTTAATACAATGATCGCTTCGCTCGCCAAAATCGTCTAGTTAACATTGAATGTACAAATTATATACAGTTGTATAAAGAATGATGTACGGTAGACCACATGTACTGTAGTGGTAGACCTTATGATTATTGTAGAACCCCGTAGAAGCACCACCATATATTATGGTATATATATACAAACGCACATCTCGCAAAAATATAAACAATCGTATTAGTTTAGTTTACATTTCAGAAATTATTTAACTAATAATGAATATTTTGGATGTTAAGTTGTGTATAAAATATTTTTTTTTGTTCAAATCGAATGATTGCGGAAATATATTAGGAGGATGACATTTCTATAATGTGATAGGATTTATAAAAAGCTCTTACTCGTATAGATGTTTAGATTTTAAAAATAATAAGTTTTAACCAGTAGGGATATGTTTTAGCCTTATCTCTATAGTAGACAAATAAAAATCTCCTTTAAGGAATATGTTATCTATAAATTTATTAATTTTTTATTGTTTTAACCTAAATAATTGAAATTTTATTTATTTACTTTTTCCATAGATAAATGAGATTGAATTAAATTCAGAATAATTTTCAACTTTAAATACATTACTAAACAATTAATTTAATTTTAAATAAATTATTTTTTTTTTAAAAGTATTATTTCACTAAATGAAATCTTGTGATTATTAAAAGTATTTTTAATTTTAGGGTAATGTAGGAATAATATATAAAAGAACTCAGTTCACGTAGAGGGTACACCTTTTGCAAATTTTCGTAACGTTACTTGTTAAAGAAATCAGTCAATTTTAGTATTTTTGTTATATCATAATTTTTCTTAAATAAAAATAGGATTTTATTTCATCAATAAGCATTTTTTTTATAATATACGTTCATTGATAAAAGAAAAAGGAATTTGTTGGAAAATTTTTTAACTTTGTGTGAATATGTAGAATATTTTATAGAAACACACTTTTTGGTATTTAAAGAGGATCATTCATACCGGAAACGTTAAGCGCATTCCCAAAAAGTTTACACCAGTTAAATCCAATGAAATATATTGCGATTAACACAGTTAAATAAATATTCTTGTTTTATCGTTTTATTCTCATTTTTAAATATGAAATAATTTTTTTTTTTAAAGTAATGAACTTACTTGAAATATGCAAGTACACATTAAAAAATTGTGGTTAATATCTTTTCTTTATATTTTGATTGTCGCCAATGCTATTGCATATATTAGATCTGTAAGTTCTCCAAGATTTGAAGTGAGTCAGCTACAGCTACCCTAGGGTGATGTGCATCGTCAAAATTCTTCATTTCATTTTGACTCTTACTTCCGTCGGTTCTTAGGTTTGTTTCACTGTTTCAATGTTTGATGAGTTATTCTTTTTGTGACTGATAAAACTATATTTTGGTGATTTCTTTGCTTTTTATGTCCTTAACTGTGGATTTTGATTTATTCTTTAGGCTCATCTTTGTACGTACTTATTATGTTTGTTATATATTTATGTATAATATATAAGATATGGATACGTATGTATACTTTGAGGGATTTCAATTGAAACCCCATCTCGCCATGTAATATTTTTTTTTTTGTTTGTAAATTGTAAATTAAATACTGCGACAAATAAAAAAAATTATGTTGAAGTTTGGGGTAAATTAAAAAAACCTATCAAAATATACTAACCCTTTAATTTTTCATCGAATTTCGACTTCAAAATTAAAAAAAGAAATGACAAAGCATTATTTTTTAATTTAACTTCCGTTTTAATCTTCTAAGATTTTTTTTTACTTATATTTTAATTTTTTTAAGTAAAAAACAGTTATACTTCCAAAAAACAAGTTATAAAAACCGTTAAAAAAAATCAAAAGAAGAGAAACCCCTAAAGAAGTCTAAAATTTTGATAAAAGTAATTTTAAGAAAGTATAGAAGTGAGATAAACGGATATATATTCATATATATATATATATATATATATATATATATATATATACATTTTTTTGTACGTTTATATACAATTTATCAAGTCCACCAATTTGGATAAGCTTTTTTTAACAGTACACCATGATCCCGTATTGGTGCCATATTATTATCTAGTGGTACTGGACCATTAAAAAAAAGGTAAAGTGAAACCTCCAATCTCAGTAGTTATTACCGGGTTAGTCTAGTGGTGAACGCGTCTTCCCAAATCAGCTGATTTGGAAGTCGAGAATTCCAGCGTTCAAGTCCTGCTAAAAGCAGTTACTTTTATACGGATTTGATTAATAGATCGTAGGTACCGGTATTCTTTGATAGTTGGGTATCAATTAACCATACATCTCAGGAATGGTCGAACTGAGACTGTACAAGACTAAACTTCATTTACATTTATACATATCATCCTCATTCATCCTCCGAAGTTATACCTGAACAGTAATTCCTGGTGGTTAAACAGTTATTAGTATTTTAATGATTTTGTCAGTATATTTTTTCATATTGAATTTTTAAAAGCTTTTGCATTGAATAGGTGCCTTAGATTACTCGAACTTTAAGCGTTCTCTGTATACGAGTATTTCTTTCATGAACTCTTTTATTTTGCAACTTTTCTCATTTATGTTCTCATACAACAGTCATTCGATGTGAATTTTTTTCGGGCGTTTCACTCTGGAAAACGTTTGTGAATTAACAAAAAAAATTGTGTGGTCTCTGTTTTTGATTCTCACTTGAAAGGCGCTTGCGTATCAAATAATGACGACGTTCCCTTTCATACTGCGATTCTTTTGACAACTTATATTTCACGTATTCCTGTATTTTAGAGAGCGTTTGGTAATGTAAAATATCAAACCCTTACCTCCGAATCCTACACATCCTTTCCCTTAAAGTTTTAAGTAGTTTGAACGAGGCCTGTTTTGTTTCAAGAGAATGTGATTTTCTTTTACGATAAGTCTTGTAAACATTAAGTTTGCCAGTATTTCAACTTCGAAGTTACAAAACTAAAAACAATATAATAAATAATTTTTGAAAATAATTGAAAAACAAAAAAATGAAATAAAAAAAAATTAATACGCTGGAAAGGAAAAATCGAAACATAATTTTTCCACTACCCCTTCAAAACAATCTTTGGATGTTTATTTTTTGAAGCCGGAGCCAAATTTTAAATGAGTTACGACTGATAGAGATATGAAAGATGAAATTTATTTGAATTAGATGCCTATTTAAAAAAACAAGTTTTAAGGAATGTATTAAAGGCGTAGCGGAAAAATAATTCCTTTTTCTTTTTTTTATTCCTTTTTTAAATAATTAATTTTCCTTTTTCAGTGCAATATTTTTGTAAACACTTAGCATTCACGCATACTAAACTTTAGCTTTCGCTTGAATCCTTTACTTTTATTTACCTATTTGATTTAATGATGTTCGATAAGTATGTAAAGTATTGGCTGAAATTTCTACAGTTTTTTAGAATATTTTTTTTTATTGAGAAATTTTACGATCATTGTGTCATGATTGGTTTTTAACTTATCACGGGCAACCATTAAAGAGTTTTAAGCATGAATTGAAGTATTTAGTTTTGGTGATAGTTCCCCAAAGCAGTAGATCATACGTTCTGTCCTGCATTAATATTTCTTTTAATAGTTCGATCTGATATTCTAAGAAAATCTGCGATTTATTTTAGTTAATTTATTGATGTTTAGAAACTTATAAAATTTTGCTGTTACTCTTATTTTACATAAGTTTAAATCTGGATGTTTTACATCATCCATGGAATTTTTTAAAAAGTAATGCCCTATATATTAAACACATATGTACCGTGCAGGTTATAAATCAAAAATAAATGTGTGTGGTCTTCAACCATGCTATTTATTAATATTACTACAAGCCAGCAAATATTAAACCTAATTAACTATAATATAAAGCGTTTCGTGAAATTGTTTATAAAATATAAGGACAATATTTCATGGAATTTGTCAGCGCATTTACACACAAGCGCGCGAGAAAGAGAGACACATACACACAATTTCTGTAATAGATAATACGTGGTTGTCTAACTAAAATAAATTTGATTTATATGTAATCTGTTTGTATTTTATATATAAATTTATTTTTTAATAGAAATTTCAAGGTATATAAAAATGTATAGAAGAATCCAAAGAAAATTAATATTCGCTGCATTAATTTTGTTGGATCACCTATCTCCTTGATGATTTATTCGGATTAAAAATGTTAAAGTTTTACTTTTCTTTTTTTAATGTTTAGTATTGTTTTACTACTCTTATTTGAATCAAGTTCCTTGTTCTTGTTTTTAATTACTTCTCGATGAGGTGAGGTAAACGGAAAAATGAATTTAATTACATTTTATGTTTCTAAGTAGTGGTCTAATACTTTTAGCGATATATTTATAAAAATTATGAAATATTCTTCGTTTATGGTAAAATTTTCGGATTTTTGTAAGTAAAAAAGCCGAGAGGGAGGGAGCTTCGTCCCTATCAGACTACTTCTTAGAAAGAAATCTTTTAATAAGCCTTTGATATTTTTGTATATTCAGTTCGCCATATTTTCAACAAATTTGTTACGTATAATTGTGAAATTTCATTTCACTTTTTTTTTCTTACAAACGTTTCATTGTTCTCTCCCGGTGTTTGCAAAAGCTGTGATACACAAGAACCATAGTGACTCAATTCCTGCAGGTAAATTTGAGAAGCTTTGACTGATGTCGAATTCTTGGCGCAATAGATCAGCAATCTAATTGGTCTCCCAACAAAAGTGATATCTAGACTCTGTTAATAAGGAGAATCTCAAAATCGTGACATGAATTATTAATGGTATTGTGAACCGGTGAAAAGAATTAGAAACGCTTATTCTATTTTGGATGTTACTGAAACTCATTTTACTGAACGGAATTATTTACGTATTTCAGGCTATTTTGTGCACATGACCAACCATTCAGAGGGCTTGGCACATGCAAGTACTGTTATTCTGGTAAAATCTAGGTTAAAATACAGTGAATTTCCTCCTGTCGACAATGCCCACGTCCAACGAATCAGAGTTGAGATATTGGACTGGTTTGGACCTCTATGAATATCTGGGATCTAACTTCCACTTCGTCATGGAAGTTCGGATATCATGTTTTGTGATTATCCTGAACTACGTTGCCGATTCATCGTAGGAGGGGACTCGAAGTACTCTGGAGATTACGTCTCATAACTACTCGTGTAAGGGCCTTGAAGGAGGCTCTCGATAATATGTGACTCAACATTTATCTGGGCTACAACAAACTTATTGGCCTTCAGATCGTACGAAGTTCCTGATTATGTTATGTTAGCTTTTGAACTTCCTTCTTTTATGTTGATGTGAAGAATTATTACTATTCCACATCCAACCACTTACCAATTATCTTAAGCGCAATGATTACAAAGAAGAAAAGTTCCTCACTCGTAATAGGAAAACAGGCTAGGAATCCTTTCAGGGTAGGCAGACAACGTGTTGCCTGTAGAAGTATCTTTAAAATACGTAGATTATATAGATGTTGAGACGTTTGGCTTCGACCATACGGAAAGCGCGTGGCGCTCTTTGCCTGATGGGACACATTAAGGACGGTAAGATAGGGATAACCCAAGAGAAGTGATAGAACTTATTGCCTCTAAGAGATTAATTTGGAAAAGGTGGCTACGCTTCAGGAGGCCTGAGGATAGAACGTGTCTGAATAGGACTGCTCGCAGACTAAAGCTGCTGAAGGCGATCAAAAATGAGTCATTCAAGGACCATGTCGAGAATCTGCCCCATCATAAGAGAGATGACTATTCGTTATGGATAGCCGTAAGGTAGTTTTAAACAATCTCCCTCCTTATTTCTTCCATTGAGGGCATCATGTTTGGGCTCATAATGACAGTCAGAAGGCCGAAGTATTTGCTACATACTTAAGTAAAGTCTTCAAGCCTAACGAAATTCTAGGGATATGGAAATTACTGCGTTCATGAATTGTCCGATTTCATTGAGTTTACCGATAAAACTAAAGCTGTATTATGTATACGATACCTCATCAACGCTATCCTCGAACAACGTATTTCCAGACAGAATTAAAGGTTTATCAGATTACAATGGCTCTAAAACCTGGTAGCCTAGGATGTCATCATAAAGGCATATGAGGCGGAGACACCCCCTTTTCGGGCGCCGAAGCAGTGTCGGGCTCGTTAAGAGGTTCCGCAAGATGTTATTAAGTGCGTATATATTCCTACGCACTGCCGACTAAACCTCCACCACTGGCAACCCATCCCTCCTGGAAAGCGCTAATAGAGCATTACTTCAGGAGGGAGGTAAACGCTCACACACACGATTGGTCACCACAAACAAACATCAAAATCCAACCATCACGCGCGCATCACACAAAATACAGCAAAACGCATCAGAATATCAACACGATATCATTTCAAGCACAAACATACTGGACAGACACATAGATATCTCGCACAGCTTGGTGCTGGTTATATCTAAAGTATTCGAAAGATTTTTCTTTCGAAGACTGTAGACTGTTTTTGGTTAGCAGTGGTGTGATACCCGATCATCAGTTTGGTTTTATAATTGGTCACTCTATTGTCGAACTAATCCATGATTACTAGTGTCATCACGTATTGTCTAGAAATGAAGGAATATTTTTCGGCAGCGTTTCCAGGATGCACGAAAGGCCTTTGTCTTTGGTTGCATGGACTTCTATACAAATTTAATATATGACTATCCCATCCTTTCTATTTATTGTTGCATAGCTACCTAGATGGTCGGTTTTCGCAAGCTAAATTTCACTAGGAGCTGTGAAGCATTTTCCATTCTATTATGGAACACTACTAGTAACTGAGGAAAATTCCGTAGCTTTAGAGAAAAATTCTGAGGGTATCAGACACCTCAAAACACTTCACGTGGTAGATGTAGGGATCGGATCCTGATGTTGGAGATGCTCAGCCTCCTAAGTTGAACGACTGTAAGGTTACAGAATAATTCGGGAAGATGGTATGTGTCTTGAACGAGTTATACAAAATTAATTATGATGTTAGTATATTTGCGCCTTACTATAATTCTGATTATGTGTTTACTTTCTGGACACTACGATTATTTCTGATATGATTATTAATCCGATTGTTATTTTGTTATTTAATTATTCCGATTATGTGTTGATTACTTCTGATTACCTTTAAAATTATTTTGTTTTTCAAATCAAATTCATATTAGGTAAATAAAATTATCAGTATTGTTTATTTGTTTTATTTTTGAGAAATATCACTGTATACTCTTTCACGTAATATTTTATAAAAAATTTATTTATTTGTTTCTATAAGGCAAAACGAAAATGGGTTGTTCTTAATGTACAGAGTGGCTGGGAAGTCACCATACCTCCTAAAGTTAGAACTGATTATTTATAATAGTTACAAATGAAAAATGCCATATAATAATGAATTATTTTAATTTACCCACTTGATACACAGTATTCATTTTTAATGGTCTAGTAGATCTGTTCGTCCTAATGTTACACGCGCAATTCTATACGTCTCCACGTCCTTTGTGACATGCGACGGAGCATTTCTGGTATTACGTTACGGAAGGCGTTCCTTGTAGCGTCACGAAATTCTTTATTTGTGGTATAGCGGCCTGTCCACCTTTCTGGAAAAAAGTTTTCATTCAGAAACGCACGGACTGATAGAGAAAAATGTGCAGTTGCTCCATTCTGCTGCAACCATACTTGTTCCATGAGATCCTTCTCTCCAAACTGTGGTATTAACCATGCCTCCAGCATCTCTAAACAAGTTTATTTATTCCATGGCTCGTCAAAAAAGTAAGGCCCAAACAAATGACGAGCTGTCATTCCAGCCTATATCATGACGTGCGGTGGATTTCTTTCCAACTCTTGTCGTGTAATAAGGATTTTCTTTTGCCCAAAATAACACATGAAGTGGACATGAAGATAACCACATTCTGGCACATGAAGTGCGATAGATTACACGTCAGTAAATTTTTTTTTTTAATATACGTAACGTGACTAAGAAAATCATTTTTGAGTGTTAAAAATAAATTAAAAAGTTACTATAAGGAATTTTTTATACTAAAATATTTGTAAAAATATGACGTAAATTATTAAAGAACGTTGGAGATAATTTTCATGCTATAAATTGATTTTAATTATTTATCAACAAAATATTTAAAAATGTATATCAACATTTTAGTAATAAAGCTTATTTTATTACCTTATACAAAACCATGAATAAGTACTGGTATTCGTGTAATAAAATTAAATTTGGTTAACGTATATATGCTTTCGAAGTCATTATATTATTAATTTCAGCATAGAGGGGTTTATATTACATTGGTGTTAAGAAGAGCTATATTGGTAGAATTGCTAACTAATACTCATAAAATTTATGCGTGCTACATAACTTAACTTTTATTACACTGTTTTATAATTTTAGCGTACTAAGTTAATGTTACACATATTTTTTAACGATATTTGTTATCTTAGATATGCAATATACAGTGAAAAGAATGTGATTTTTATTATCTTTCACAAAATTCCAAATCGTTTGTTTCCCAAAATAAACTTTCATAAAATTAGAAAATCTTTTATTTTTAAAATATTTTTATTTATATTAAAATAACCGAGTGTCCGAGAATTATCTGAACAACTTTGGTATTGAGTAAATAATTTATTTATTTATGAAGGTAAACGGATTGCATGAGTTTAGAAACATTAAAACTGAAAATGTTTTTTACATGTAATCAAAGACATTCAGTGTGTGCAGAGTAATTTAGTATTTCGCAAAATATCCAACCGGTAATCAATTTCATACCGTGTTCGTTGCAACATATCCGCATCTATGAGTTGGAATGCGTTAACATTCCTCTTCTTAAGATCATCAATATACACTACACGAGTTTTGAATACATTATCCTAGTTAAAACCTCATAGAAAAAACATATTGAGTTATATCCGGTGACCGAGTCGAGAAATAATCGGTCCATTACATCCAATCCAACGATTTGGGAATTCGTTGTTGAGGGATTCAAGCCTTAATAAACCCCAATGTGGCGGCGCTCCATCTTGCTGAAATGTAATTTCGGGTTTTAACTCTCCAAGCTAAGGATAAACAGACTCTTCCATCAAGTCAGATAGACATTCGTAACTGCGATTTTCGCAAAGAAGAAAGGTCCATGATCGTGAAGCAGTCCGCACCTAAAATTAATTTTTGGGTTATCTATAATACGGTCAAGTGTAACATGTGGGTTCTCTGGCCCCCATATTCCAACGATCTGAGCGTTCACTTTTCGAGACACGTGAAATGTAGCTTCCGTCTGAGAACATAACTTTTTTAAGGAATCAATTATCATTTATAATGCTGATTCCTTTCAAGCAGTGTGATCTTGTGGCGTACGGTGCTGCAATATTTGCAGCCCATAAGGACGCAATTTTAATCGTTTCTTAAAAACATCGTGAATGGTAGATCTCACGCTGCACTCCAAGCTGACGTACCAGGGCTGCGAACAAAAGACTGATGAATGATTTCCATTTTTTTATCTTATATTCTCCCTTCTTATGTTTAACAATGGCAGTTTTTTTTGGTTTTTTTTAATGATCATACTATGAATGAATATATATTTGTTTTAGAGGGTGGCTCACGTTATATCAAGTTCTACAATTGTATCAAACTTGCGTCTGATTTTGTTTCAATAAACCACTTTACGCATTTTCTTTCATCACGCGGCACACATCCAAGTAATAGGATAGTTCATCCCACACTTTAACCAGCATGTCTGGAATAATGAAAGCGACAGCCTGTGCTTCAAATAGGGTAGATCAGTAAGCAGCGGAGGCATATACACAAGATTCTTTGTAAAACTACGAAGGAAAAAATTCAACTGGATGACCTTGAAGGCTACCGTAAAAAAGTTTTGTTATCGGGTCCATGCTGACCGATCCACCGGTCGGAGAAAACGTCATTCAACCGATCCCGTACAGAGTTATACCAGTGGGAGGCACACCATCCTGTTACCAAATAAAATCTTGTTATCTGGTCCATCATGCAGTTGAGGAAAGAGTCATCTAAGCGCAGTATCCGAATAGAGAACTGGTACGGTCCCTTCAGCGATAAAAAACAGCCGATAACTTACAGTTGGGAAATCGCATAAAAAACATTTAATTTTGGGTAGACTCCTCTGTATTTTAAGAGTTTATCCCTACTTTTAAGTCTTACAATGCCTTTTCCTAACTAAATCTCAGATACTCATATTATGGTTGTGTCACTAAGATGAAATGATAGTCCAAAACTAACAATCACGAAAGTCATCATCTTTAAGCTGCAACATTTCGATCGTGAATTCGGCACGCACAGCGTAGTCGGTAGGCTTCAAAGCCTCTAAAATTTATAAACGGATTGAACGCTTATGTAAGCGTTCCCTTAAAAATTACCACATTATTATCACGGGGATTACTAGTTCCCTGCTAGACTTTATAACAGATTTATTAGGACTACGCCGGAATGACACATTCTGTTTCTGTTCAGGAGTCGCCATCTTTGCTAGAGACGCTGTCAGGTGGAACGATAGGGAATCAATCTACGGGCATGCATGCAACTACAATTGTTCATTTATTCTAGCCTTAAATCAATTTTATAACCCTCACTCAAAAAATATTAAATATTTTCCAAAAATTTAAAAATATCTTTATATGCTGGAGAAAATTAATTTGGCAGTTTTATATGTATGTACCTATTAATTAATCGTAACAATTTTGTTTAACGTTCAAGTAATACCAGATTAAAATGTTTTTATTTCATAAAATACAGATATAAAACGGACATTTTAATACCTTATTTGTGAAAATTAGTTTTTGCCTTTTTGACACTTTAATAAACAGAAAAACAAATTATATTTATTAATATCTATAGATTAGATCTTAATTGATCGCAGAAATATTTTGAACATAATTAATGTAATAAATAATACAATACATAAGTACACTGATCAATTTTCGATACAGTTGTTTCGCGATTGCTGAAGTGAAATGGAGAGAGATGGGAAGCTTGTTGTATGGTTGTATAAGCAAGTTCAAAGTAAATCGAATTGATATGTAGTATGGCAATTGACAGTATTTGAGCTAATAATTTATAAAGCCAAACCCCTACAAGCTGAGCAGATGATATTAAAATATTAATAACTTTTTAAATTATCTGTTTTAAAATAGCTCTGTTATGGTAATAAGTTGATATTAGCTGACTAAAATATTTAAAAAAAGAAGTGGTATTTACTTTCTAATGAAAAGCGAATTATTTCCTTTATTAGTGGTTTTTGTTTCCTATTTGAAACTAATTTTTTTCATTCACTTAAGTGGAAATTGTATTTATTTAAATGCTAATATAAATAACAAAAATTACATCGCAATACCAGAAAAGTTTAACCAAATATATTTTGAAAGAGTGATTTTACGTCTACACTTAACTATTCGCGTAGATGTAGACAATATTTTTATAAATTACTATTTTCCAGTACGTATATTATGCTCAAAATTACATATAATTTTATTCTTTATTTAATCAAGGCCTTTTGCTTTAAACTTGTATAATTTATTGAAAACTTGCTACAGTTCTACCCATTGCTTCTTTAAATACGAAGTTTTCTGAACGGTTCGAAAAAGTAATTCTTACTTTTTTAGCTGTAAAATATTTAGTTTGATCCAATAATAATCTGGTAATAAAAATTTGTTTACTCATTGAGATGATGATAAAATTTTAGATTTTCTTAAATCATTTTTTTTACGATGAACGTGAGAGAACATTAAAGTGCCTTAAATTTAATTAATAATAAAAAAATTTAAATCAAATACCTCATATACAAGGAGTTGGGGAAAAAAAAAATGTGAATGAAGTAAAATCAAGTATACGCATTATTCACAGAAGAGAAAAAGTGTTGAGTAGAGATAGTTTAATCCGCGCCAAATAGTCTTACTGGACATACACATCCTTTTCCCCCTCTATACTTAAATTCCTTCCCCTACCTCATATGATACCCTACGAGCATTTTGTGTTCCATTCTTTTTGCTACAGTGTCTTTTTCATGAAATGTCAAGACTTAGAAAAAAAAATTGCGGATAAACTGCAACAGTACCTTGCAATTCTTACAAGTGGTCAGTGTTTATTTTTATTTCGTTTCTTTATATTTTTATTTTGTTAAACACCAACCCTTTAGTTATTTCCCCATGAGATTTGATGAGTCAGATGTTTTTCTCTATGTTTAAAGTTAAGATAAATCGAATTAAATTATTTTCTCTATTTATCTTTTCCAACAAATTTTTAGTCTTTTACTTCAACGTAATATATTTTAATATTATATAGTGTTCCAAAATGAACTGATATTTTTAATTTGTCGCCATTTATTTCGTGGTATAAGCAGAGTAGAAATATTTTTATGCTGTTATCAGTAGACATTTGAGATTAAATTATAGAAAAGTACACACTTGAACAACGCGTGGAAATGGTAAAAATAACAATTTAACGAGAGTTGGTAAAGGGTTTTCGAGAAAAAAATTCATCTTTAACGATTAGACACGTTTTCTTCGTACCGGTTTTGTCAATAAACAAAATTGTCGAATTTGGGGATCAGGAAATCCAAAGAAGATTGAATAACTTACTATGCATCCCTGACGGGTCTCGGTTTGGTTCGGATTTTGGGCTGGGGGATTGATTGGACCATGGTCCGGAAGACCTCCGAGAGAACCCCGGAGGTTCCAGGGCCGGCCCTGGGGCTCTCCAATCCGGCTAGTATATGTATATTATAAATGTAAGTAATTATACGGGAACTGGAAATTAATGTCTTAAAAAAAAGTATTTGTTTAAAAAATGAAATCGCTATAAATTTCTGGGTAAGGTAGTTTTATAATTTGATTAAATTGTATATATCAACAATTTTGCTTGAAAAATGTTGAAGCTGAAACTTTATAATATAATTCTGGTAATGGGTGTTAAAATAATACTTTTAATGTACACTTTTATTTACTATGTTAATCTACAATGGATCATTTTTTAAATTTCAGCCTAATAAAATAAAATTTTAAGTTTTAGAGAATTTTAAAGTTAAATCGTCAAAATTTCACTGTAATATAATCTTTGATAAGATTCTGTCAGTATCATAATATTTAAAAGAATAAACATTAACACTATTTTATGCTTGAATTTAAACTTGGAATTAAAGCGTACAAAAAAAAAAATAGGTGACCTTGAGCTTTTACCTGTCAGCAGTGATGTTAGTAATTGTTTGTTACACAAGGAATTATTTTCATTAAGACAATAAACAAATGTTAAAGAAGATAAGGATGCACTAAAAATTAAAACTACTGATAATTAATGCGTAAAAACTTTGACACAAAATAAGATAAATTTAACGGAATTTGATCATGTTATTCAGTGTATGATAGTAAATTATTTTTTATATCAACAATGATGCGATTGTGAGATTTATACTGTGATTAATTATATATACTTAAATTGTTTTGATTTATAGCAGCTAAACAAAAATAAATATACATTTTATATGATCTCCTTCTTTAAAATGAAACTCCTTCTTTAAATGGGTAGGTTGTGTTATTGACGGTATAGCAAGACGTGAAATTAATATCCAGTACGTCCATATGTATTCCAGTACTATCCTTTACAATCACTACATAAAAAAGTTAATGCATTGATTGTAATTTAATGCATCCTGGGTATTTTGAAGTAACCTTCTTTATACATCCAAATTTAATTTTTTCCTGGGTTTTATAACAGTTTTCAAGCGTTTTAAAAGATCAGCTCGATTGGATTAACAAAATTTCTTAACCTCTCAGTAAAAATTAGTTTTAGGAACGTCGTTTTTATCTATTTGTAATTTCAATTTTTTTATTCGATGTAGGTTGGTCTTTAATATAATAAACATGGAGTAAATTGCGTTAACAGCAGCTGATCTGTTGTAAACGAACTGAGATCTATAGGATGAAAAGTACAACGACCAACACGTTTTTATGAGTAAAACGTAGCAACATCATTGGAATGTACTCTAGGTTGTGATTTACAATTTAAAGTTTGTGCAATCGCAGCAAGTGTTTTGAGTTTATTGGGGCGTAAATTGGTAAGTAGAGTTAGAGAGAAAAGGCAGGGTGAACGTGCAGTTGAATTAAATTGAGACGGAATGGTAAGAATCAAAGTTTCAAATGCGTTTGTATTGCAAATTTCGAGTGATAAAGCACTATTGATGTGTGTGGCGTACACAGAAGGGCCTCTACTGAGCGCCAAAGTTGTTTAGGAGTTTGACGGTAGAGAAATACAGAGAAGGTACTACCTAGCACTCGTTTTACTTCTGTGTGTTTCCCTCTTATGGCCGTCGACTAAAACTTGATTGAACTTTTTTTGTTCTCCTCCCCTTACCGATTTTCCTCACTCTATCTTTATCTCTTTGTATATTGCACTCTTCTATCCCGAGTCCGACCGGTCGGTTCGCCAACTTTCCTTCTAAAAGTTTTCGTATTTTTCTCGTACCGTACCCGGGTTTTGAGTGAGTCGAAGAAAAAAAACCGTAGGATGGGACCCGGTAGGGTTGGGTGCACTGTTTCTGAAATGGCGGTCGGACATCGCTTGAGTAATAGCCGACCACCTCTCACCGACTTCCACTTAATCCTTTACTCTTTCCATACCACCCCCCGCCGACTCTTTTTATCCTACCATTTTCCTCACCCTATTCCATAACCATATTCTTTTCAAACTGTTTCCAACGACCTTTCAAGTATTTTGTTAAGAAATATGTTATTTCAAAGTAATGTGAGATATTGAATTATATGTAGATAGTGGGGGATATATTTTCAGGAGTTTTTAACAAATGAGAGTTATTTATCACAAAATTTTTTATATGTAGGCCTATTTATTTACTATGAAATAAAAAGTTTTGTATCATTTATCATATTTTATGATGTTTTTTATATTCTTTAATTTATATACTCGTAAGATCAAAATTCTTTTTAAAAATTGTTTACTTCTCCCGTAAAAATTCTGTTAAAAAATATTAATGTCAAGTAAATTCTCTGTACTTTTTAAAATTTTTCATGGCTTATTTCCAGCCAACTGGGATTAAAATAAAACAAAAATAACACTTAAAAACTGTAGAAAAATTTACTACTTAATCATTTATCATATTTACTCCTCCTGTTCCTACACTTTGAATCAGAAGATACACTTTGTATCTTCTGGATGTAATTTCAATCTGTACATTTATCTTCCAATTTTTATTTTTTGGTTTATTCTGATATAATAATTATTTAGCTGTTTTTCATTTTGTTTTCCGTCTTACATTTTATCCCTAATTTTTTCTTTCTGAATATTATTACAGATATTTTTCAATTACACTTGTGTATTCTATTGTAGAATGAATTAAGATGCCTGATTGTATGGGAATGGGCTTCAGCTATTAGGCTTATTGTTCAATCATTGAACAGGAAGTCGTATCCCTGAGTCGTTTATAGACAGTCATTATTACCTGATATCAACGACAAACTGATTCTTTCAATCTGGGCACTATGAGTAAGAAAGTTATAGCTGAGTCAGACCTACACGTGTAAAATTAATAATGGAAAAGAAGGACTCGGTGTAAGGAAACGGTATGCAAGGACGATATATATTCGGAAAACTGCATTACATAATAAATAACCCTCCACCTTTAGGATTGACGACCATCCATTCCATGATTATTCAAGAGATCGGACCTGCAAAAAAAAATGATGTAACAAAAAATGTCCTATCTCCAAGAAATTATAGTACCCCGTTTCCAGAATATATGATATGAGGGTGTAACCGAACGGCTATACCCTCCTCCCGTAATTGAAGTTTATCATCTCTACTGGTCAGTGTCCTTTTAAAGAAGTTACTCTTGATTTGTTATAAGTATTTTAGTGTCTTTAAGTTGTATCCCATAAAAGCCTTGAAATAAGTATTATATCAAATTTTTATAGATTTTATACTATATATTTTTCGTTTGATAGTTTATGTATCTCACCCTCTTTCCATAAAATGAAGCTGTTATTTTATTTTGGCAATACGTTGCTACTTACAAATCATTTAATCTGTTAATTTTTTATTCAATTAATGGAAATTCTTTCGTTTCTTTTTGCTTTATATTTCTTCTCTGAGTTTTAAAATTCTTATTAATAGATTTAATCTGTTTTATTATAAGTGTTTCTTGTTTATTGGCTTCTCAATTCATTATATATTCATCTGCTAAGTTTGATTGATATTTATATCTTTTTATAATTTATTTTAACACATTTGTATAATGATTTTACATTTACATTCCATTTTTGTTTCTTCAAGAAAAATCTTAAAAAATGGAGTTCAACCGTTGGAAATGAGTATTCTATACCTTACAAAAGGCACCTTTATCTTAAGTTAAACTTTATTCGAAATTGATGAATTATAAACGTCGATTAAAAATTTGTTAATCTACAAAAAACTACTCGCTAAACCTTACACTTTTTCCAAAAAATTAAGTGACTATTTGATATACCATAAATTACTTCTAATAGAAATGCATGATTTTTTCTATCTAAATAAATAAACATTTATTTTTTCGTTGGGTATTCTCAAACCTTTTTAAAGACATTGTGACCCTTTATCAACAGATCCTTTAGCATTTTATGTGGTTTGCTAGTATTGTAGTTAATTTATGGTTAACAATAATAAACAGATTTTGTAATTTTTTTATTACACGTCAATTTATTATTAAAAAAAGTACTTCGGAATAAAAATAATTGGTTTTGTAGCTACAAGATTTATATATTATTTCTTTATTTATATATTTAAGTTACTTTAATTCAAGTAGGGGATAAAGTCAAGTCATAAAAAAAATATTCTCCTATCATTCCCTTTCGCTTATTTTTCTTTCGTTTGATTAAATTTTTTTCGTTTTCGTTTCAATTTTATTTTATTCATATTATTGAATTATTTAGAAGAAAATGTTATATACTCGTATAATAATAATAATAATAATAAATATATATATATATATATATATATATATATATATATATATATTTTTTTTTTTTGTAATTAATCTTATAGATTTAATGCAACTTTATTGAAATTATTTCTCATAGCTTCTTAGACGAATATTTCATCTCTCCTAGTGAATATTTTTTAAAACGGAAAATAAAGAAAGGATCTAATGATATAATAATAAATATTTTTTGTTTCGATTTTTCTATTTCAAGATATTTCTTTATGTAATCTAGTGATATTTTTTTCGATCTATACTGTTTTTATAATACACAGAGTACTTATTTAACTGGTATATCTTTTTTTCAGTTATAATTTACGTGAGTGAGCAAGGATAATTTATCAGTATTTGTACGCACAGGCTTATTATCACTTCCTCAGTACAACATTTTTATTTTCATTTTAAATATCGTTCAAAATTTTTGAAAATTTGTATCCCCGTTTTCTTAATTTTGGATGTAAATATCTACTTATAGAATTAAATGAGGCTTATTGTTATTATAAAGGCTATCATACATCATTACATTTATTGTTTAACATTGATGATGATTGAATATATTATTGTTTACATACAACATTAATTATTTATTTCTTACGATTATTAATTATTATTTGAACATGCAAGTCGTATAAATTAACATACGCAAATAAACCTTTACTAGTAACCCTAGGTTGAGTCAATAAATTCACGATACAGAATATCTAACTTTAGTTGTAAATGAACGTCATCATACCGTCAAGCGCGTTACGTAACGTATACATATTCGGATTGGTACAGAGGTTAAGGTTTAGAGAAACCAATTAGATACTAATTGATAGAGTGCCTTACTAATGAAAATCCATCAGAATACATTCGTCATAGTAGATTCCGTCTATGTCTCGTATCGGTTGATATGTGTGTCTTTTACTCTTGCATTACAGTTATAACTCTCTCAAGTAATGTTTAGTTAATATTTAAATGTCTTTAATTTGTTTTGATAATCATATGTACGGAATAGATTAAAAGTAAGTTTTTCTTTTATTACTATAAGAAAAAGGTGTTTAACGCGTCTTATTTCTGTCCTTAAGAATTTTCCGCACAGTTTACTGAATTATAGATTTTATCCAATTAAGTTTCGTGCCAATATATACAATTAACTGAGTTTTTAATAGATTGATAGAGTAGAATTAGGTCATTTGGATTTGAAGATAATGAATGCCATCTTCTTAAAGATTCGTCAAAATTAAAAATACGTAGGTGGTAAATCACATGAAAATAATGACCATTTCTTTCTTGGCATCTTACCTAATTAGGAAAAGTTTCATCGACGTGGTTGCTAATGTGAAAATTGTAAAAATGAAGATCCCACCTGACAGATAAAGGTAGAATAAACAATATATCTTTAATAATTTGGGAATAACATTTCCTAACATCTCAAGATTTGAATCACTAATTATACTTATCTTAACATAATTTTATGTAAATTTATAACAAACCTGTACTTCAGGTTCATTAATTTCCTTCTCCAAAATTGTGCGAGAATGTACAACCTTAAACGTATATTTTGAATATTACTACAAAAATTAACTGGAAAAAAATTGAATTGAAACTCTACAATGAGCTACAAAACGAAAATTACCTACTTTTTACAAAATTCTATCTGTCGAAAATTAGTAATCTGCTTATTGTTCTGTAGTAGAACAAAAACCCAACATAACCCAATAACATAATATTGATTAAGAGTTAAATATTTCATGAAAAAACTGATAAAAAGATAGTTACATCAAATCCTACAAGAAAATAAAAAATTTGAAATTTTTAGGATTCATCTACACCAATCGTATTCATAGTGTATAATTATATAATGTATATTTTTAAATACCGTAGTTGTGATATAATTGTTTGAATAAGAAGAAGCTGCAGATAAGTCAAATCAAATTAAATTGTGATCGAATGGTTTTTACCTTGATAGAAAGGAAAGTGACCACTTCCTCCTGTATATTTAGAGTAGAACGCCGTAAGAGATGAAAGGGCTGGATTTGCCTAATCGTAGATTTCAGATTATAGATAAACTTTCTATTTCCCCTGCTCACTTTCAAAATACTTAGCACATCACTATCTTACATAGTAAAAACAGGAAGCATAAAGCGGTTTCCAATTGGCTCGCTAAACAGGCTACGGCAAGTAACTGTAGCGCTTCGTGACGATTTGCCATGTTGTGCCCAACTGGTACTGGTTTTTTGTAATGAATACAACCAATGACAACGAGGATATGCCTCCCAAAACCTAACTTATTAAATCTTATGGAAAAGACAGTGCACTAATAAAAACTTACTATGTTCTTATTAGGTTAATATTGAAAATTATGTATGCATAACTTACGTTTTTTCTACTGAAAAGGGAATATATTATACTAATAATAGGAATAATCTTTTTCGACTAAAAAATTACTTCTAAGATTTTTTATATGACTATTACTTTTTAATATTGCAGACTTGATCAGTACCATATTTAAATATTAATCACTTAATAGAATAAAATTTTAAATTGTGGGAATTATTGATTTTAGTAAAAATAAAAAAAATTTTTTTCAATGCAATTTTACTTAACAGTATAATTTTTGGTTATTCACTTTTAATTCATTGAATCTTAGCAACATTATACACAGTATTAAATATTTACTATTTTAATTAAGTCCTTTGTACTACATTTCATACTTATTAACAATATGTTTTTTTATCAAGCACTAGCCGGTCAGCCAGGAAATTCCCCTTTAGCCAGGAGGGCAGGGCACCCTGGATCCCAGTTCATTTTCTTTATGCTTGTGAGAATAATACTGATAAATAACAATTAAAGGCTGTTCAATCTATAAACAAACTGTAATTGTATTTTAATTTGTTCAAGACAGCAATTTGATCAGCACAAGACTCGAAACTTTTAGTGATCTGAAGTATACGGGCTGCACCGTGCAGCCCCACGCGTGACAAGTCACACATATACTGTTATAACAATGGCAGTGGCTGTGTTGGTTGAACCGCTGCGTTGTCCACCGTCACGATCTTTAAAGCTAATTTTCTATATAACCGAAAGATATATCGAAAAAGATATATTTTTTTGTAGAAAATTTAATTTCAAATACTGCAAATGGTCTTCCAGTTTGATTTTGCTTGCCAATACTCAATTTGATCATAGCCAAGTTGATTATCGGCAACGAACATAAATAGGTTGTTACTGGAAGCCATTAAGAAAGCTACCATCTTGAAACGGCAAAATATTTCGTAACGGCAATAATTTTTTGCAATTTTTTTATTTTTAAGTTTAATTTCTTAAAGAAAATCTTTTTGGTATAAATCCTATGTTCTTTTCACGTATATAAACTATTTTCATGCAAAATATCAGATTAATTGGTTGAATATTTATGCGTGAAAGAATAACAGACTTACAGATACCTCTGTATTTTTATATACGCTATAATATATATATATATATATTTACAAACTTCCATTTTCTCATTCCCGCAGCAAGTTTCTTTTTAAACGTTTGTGGCAAATTAATTCATTAGTAAAAAAAAAAAAAAACTCTAAATTTTCCGTTAATTTGATTAGGTTATTAATATTTTTTTTTTTAAATTTGGTTTAATATTACTAACAGCAGATAGCACTAGCAGGTAGCGATAAAGAAATGTCAACGTTCCAACTTGCATCGTCATGAAGAACCACGCTTCTAACGTGCCCCGCTAAAATTTTTTTGACCTTAAATTGAGCGTAATTCAAGAACGACTCAACCGATCTTCATCGGATTTTCACGTGCACAACTTCAGATAAACTACTACAGCATATTTATTTAAATTTCAGTAAATTTATGTAGTTTTGGAGATTTTCGAGCCACAGAATGTTTTACACAGATCTATATTATACCTAGATTGTCTGAAAAGTTTTGAGCCTGACATAGAAACACGTGTTTTTTTCTGTCAAATATAATTTTATTATTCAACAAAATCTCCTTTCAAGTCCATACACTTTTACTAATTTGACCTCTTTAACTCTTTCAAATCGTAGCTGGTGTGTTTCTCCGAAAAATAGGCCTTTACGTATGCGGTAACCTCCTCGTCCCATGAAAATCTCTTTTCTCCAAGCGAAACTTTAAGGTTAGGAAACAAGAAAAAGTCGCTTGGGGCTAGATCTGGTGAATACGGTGAGTGGTCAACCAATTCAAAGTGCAATGCGTGAATTTTAGCCATGGCGACCGTCGAAGTGTGAGCAGACGCATTGTCCTGATAGAAAAGCACTTTCTTCTTCTATAAATGTAGCCGGTTTTTTTGGAATATTTGCCTATAGCTTGTCAAGTAATGATGAGTAATACTGTCCCGTTATTGTTTTACCTTTTGAAGATAATCGATAAACAAAATTCCGTTACTATTCAGAAAAAACAGTCGCCATCTCCTTCCCGGCCGGTGGAACCGCTTTCGCCTTTTCCAGGGCAGATTTACCCTTTGCAGTTCACTGTTTTGACTATCATTTTGGCTCAGGAGTGTAGTGGTCGATCCACATTTCATCTACAGTTATGAATCGACGCAAAAAATCTGACTTGTTTTGCTTAAACTGCTCCAGCAGGGCCTTGGAAAAGTTCATTCGAATGCGTTTTTAGTCCAAAGTGAGCAGGCGCGGCACCCAACGCGCAGATAGTTTACGCATGTCTAATTCTTCAGTTAATATTTGACAAACAGTTCTTTCGATATACCCATAGCCTCTCCTATCTGTCTAACGATAATTCGTCGGCCGTCCAGTATCATATGGTGAACGTTTTCGATGATATCAGTGGTGGTTGCGGTTTTTGGCCGTATCGAACACTCATCATCAACCAAGCTGGTACGACCATGTGTAAATTCAGCTGCTAATCTTTTCAATCTGGCAAATGATGGGACACCCCGTAAATAACGTCCAACTTGGTTTTAATTTGCGTAGGCGTATTGTTTTTCAAATGGAGGTATTTGATCACGGCACGATATACGGTTTTTCCCATTTTCACAAAAACACTCACAATGACTTACACGATTATCGAACAACAACTGAGGGTCAAAAATGGCTGAAATTTTAGTGTGTATCTTTCAGCGCATGCGCGAATACATTCTCTAACTTTTGTTGACGAGTGCTGCCATCTGCATGTTGAGGCTTAAAACTTTTCAGACAACCCTCGTGTATATATATATATATATATATATATATATATATATATTTATATATAGACCTTGAAAAGAAAATTCATGTTCACCCCATCCACTCATTCCATGCGACCGTAAGTAATTCCGTACTTTTCTTCGAAAAGCTTTTAGTTTAGGTTGTCATCAAAAACACGTGCAAGTATTTTTTGTACCATTTGTAAAAATAGCAATAGAGTATCATTAATGGTTTGTAATAAGGTGCTATTAATAACAATATTCTTCTTTGTTATACTATTTTCATCACTTTCATTAAATTTAGCAAATTCAAATTTCTCTTGCTTGAACGTAACAAAAAAGAATAGAAATAAATGTGTATATATATATATATATATATATATATATATATACGGTGTGGCCGTATGGAATTAAAAGTATATATTGCTTTATCGAAGCAACAAATTATAATTAAAAAAAAAACCGGCATATACCCGCTTTTCAAATGTAATTTTGTAAAACGTATTGAGTAGGTCGATACAGTAGTATATATGAAAAGGTATTATAACCACCTGAAAAAGAAGATGTTTATGCCAGAAATTTGTAAAAATTAAAAACTAGGAAACTAGTATTAGTTACTTTCGTGCTTGAAGAAATTGCAGAGCTGAAAACAGTTTTAAAGAGAGATTTAAATTAGAATAAATGAAACGTGTAATTATAGTTTTTAGATGTAGCTAATATATTTAAATGAAAAGCTTTAGTGCGTAATAGAAAGGAATTGAGAAGTTCATCAAACTAGTCAAACGTCTGATGTTAAAATATGCCTTACTTCTTTATAGCACGGGGGAGGGCATATGCTGTTCCGCTACATGTGCCTTTTTACACAGGACCGGCTGATAAGTGTCGGCGTAAAGTCTTTTTTTTACATTGCACCACTTTTTTCTATATTTATCAACATTAAAAAGGATAATCCATGCGTAAAATTAAGTATTTCTTTAATATAATTCTATATATAAATATAGCAGCTAATTTGTTAATAGATTATATTTAATTGTGAGTATTTTAATATTAATAACATTTATTAAATTAAAGTTTGTTTATTAAATCGGTAACCTTCTGTTTACGTTATTATTAAAAGAAAGAAACTAAAATAGTGTTTTAGTTTATGTGAAATTAGTTGTTAGAGGAATGGAGAACGTGTTGTGATGTAGTGTTGTAGCAGAGATAAACACATCTACTTCCTTAATAATAGTATTATCTGACGGAATGAAAAATATTGATAAGAAGGGTTTATATGTTGCAGGTAGTAATAGTAGAATGTCGGTTGGTAGCAAGCAAATACGTGTTATCGGGGAGGTTTGCATCCCTTGCCGGAAGTAGTCGAGTCGACCTGAGGGTTCGTGCAGAGGAGATAAAAGTGGTGTGTGGGAAAGGAAGATGGCCATAGTGAACCACGCCCCATCAAGTTGCGTGATTACTAAACACCATATCCAGGTCGTCTTGATATTTGGCCAATCAATAAGCCAGCAAAGTTACCCCGTTACCGGTTTGCCCTTTGCTTGACCCCTCTTTTCGTGTCTTATATTACTAGCAATACTTATTTATCCATTTTATAGCTATGTAGATCTAATATCTATTTCTAAGTACACGTCATCGTAAAGTTTATTCTATTGATTCAGATTCGAATAGTAAAATTTGTTTTTATTTTTGTCTTACGTGATTTATTTTGACCAAAGGAAAAAAGCAACACCAGTGTAATATAAAGTGGGTTTCAATCGTTACAGCAGTATGTACATATATAAATATATACACAATTCATATGTTTGTAGTTTAATGAAGAGAATTAATCTCTCTAAATTAAAATATTTAACATTATTTGAATTGTATGCATAAACAAAAGAAATATTTAATCTAAAAATTACCTTCATATCTTAGTCTGCTTTTGTTTTCTCTTACTTATATAGCTGCGTTGAGGTGAAATTACGAGTAAAAAAAGTTAAATCTTGATGGGGTGATTACGAAAATCGGCTAAGAATGTTCACTTACAAAATTTTCGATATCCTATATTTCTCTTTGATGATGATTTTTCACTGTTTTTACTTCCTTGTGTGAGGTAAAGGAAGTATTGTGATCACGAAAAATTTCAGTTTTCGGATTTCATCGGAAATATCCATTTTGACTAGCCCGGAATCCATTTTGACTAGTTTCGGCGTGACGTCTGAACATATGTATGTATGTATATATGTATCTACGTATGTATCTCGTATAACTCAAAAAAGATTACCATAGGATGTTGACATTTTGGATATAGGACTGTTGTAATATCTAGTTATGTACCTCCCCTTTTGATTGCAATCAACTGAACCAAAAGTGTCCAAAATTTTCAAAATTCCTATTTTGGACTTTTTCTTAACTGCAGCAATATGCCCTCATTGAGAGCTTTTCAACTATTTATCATAAGTGGAATTTTTTTAAATTGGTTCGAAAGGTATAGCCAAATAAGATTTTAATTAATGAAATATTTGGATATAAGGGAAGGCACATCTATTCGAATCCGACTTCTTTTTTTTAACTTATTTTTTTAATTTAAATATATTGATTTATTAATATATCATAACCTATCATTGGTTTATATCGATTTATTAACCTATCATTGCGAAAAGGTTTTACGGTAAATAATAATAACAAAAAAATAAATAAATAAAGTAACAAAATATCAGTTTTTAATGAAATAAAATTTTATGTACTTTTCATTTTAAAAAAAATTTGTAAATGTAATTTAATAGACGTAGAAGGAAGTCATGTGTTGTCCATACCACATATTTTTAAGTAGTGTTTTTTAAAATTTATTTCATAAATCATAATATTTCTGCGTTATATAACGTTTAGTAACTTTTAATTTTAGTGTAAAGTTTAGAAAATTTTAAGTGTATTTTTTGTTACCTTTTTCGTACTCATAAAAAAGGTTTTCTGACGAGATATAAGATTGATATTAATACGTTAAGGTCGGGATTCGAATCCAGGACCTCCGAATGAATTACTGAAACGCTAACATTTGCCATTGAAATCGGCGAATAGTTTTTTCTCGAGGGGAGTTACGAGCATCGACTGGTGTGGTCATTAGCCCTTTCCCTTTTTCCCAAACAAAAGTTATTATTCTTTACTTATGATGTTATTTTATGTTGCCTCTTTAATTGTTGCATCTATAATTTAACATTTTTAGTATTGTAGTACAACATTTCAATAAAAATTTTACTTTGTTGGAGCGATGAAGTGTTAAAGAAATTTATGCACTTCACCAAATTCAGCCAATATTGTAAGCCGTTATGAAAAAAAATTATAGAATTAAATAAATCCGAAATGAGGCTTTGTTTATGTTATAAAAATGATGAATATCGAAAATGTTGGTACTCTTAAAATGCGAAAAAAAAAATTAATAATGTACATTTGCCACGTCAAGCTAGTGGCACGTCAGAGGTAGAACAGGTGAAAGGGCTGGTAACATCTACAAGCCATCATTAGTTTAGTTCCGGATAGTTGATGGATCCTTAAGAAATTTACGATGAAATATCCGTTATTTACATCTTTTTAAACCTTCTTTTAATTATAAACACAACAATGAACAGCTTTCACACCGAAATATTACTTTCCATTTCGCCCAAGAGTAAACTTGCTACTTACTTGGTTACGTCAGTCATCCAATGTAACATAGTTACTGCATAAACCCGTATGGTAGGTTTTATTCGTCGTTCAACATGGTTACAATCCATCTGGTTTCTGGCATCGTTCAGCCCATTTTTAGGGACAGAAAAGGAGCAAGGATTAAAGTGAAACTACTTTGTTAGTGTATGCCTTTGATAATTTTATGCATTTATTCTTCATCTATGCAAAAAGATAAGAATCCAAAGCCTTTCGTATACATATAACAACTGTAACCATTGTTCTATTATTTGAAATTTTCATTCGCTTAGCTGTTCCACATTTTATTTATGCATAGTATCATCGTTATATTTACGCATATTTGTTTTTATGTTATTTGGGGTTTAAACTGTACCAATCATCTCCGTGTTCTTTTTTTCCCCACCTTTTTCGAGCTTAAATTTATAATTAATTTTTTTTTGCATTATTTTGCCTGATATTCGTTAATCCCAATTAAAAATCGATTTTGTCTAATTTATTATATTTGTTTGTAGTTATTTTGATTTCGTATTTAATTGTTGTATCTGACTTTCTTATTTTGTATTCCTTTTCTACCTAATGGCTCTAAAAGAGATTTTACAAAGAGTTCTACATCTTGTTTCTCCCTGGTCATTTCCTTAGCTTTAGCTCTAGTGAATCCTTTCCGCTAGAAAATCTTCCCATTCCAATTTACTGTAGGCTTTCCTTAAGGTTTATTTCCATTCTTGTTTCTTATAAATTGTATGAATATATTTCCCTCTCTTTCAGCTTTTTAAAATTGTCAGGCAGCCTAAATATGATATAGAAAATAAGATATTTTTTCTTGTTCTAATTTTTTTAAAAATAATTTAATATTTTTTTATAGTAGTAGTAGTAGGTAAATTAAACTTGCTTGATTAAAATAAATGTAAAAAATTTTAAATTATATGTGTAGTGTGATGCATATTTTATTTCAGAATTACGTAAAATGTTGGAAATTATATCATGCATATATTTTTTTTCAATTTACTAATAATCGATTCTGTTTTTTGCCTAACGTGATTTGTAGATTGTATAAAAATTTAATATTTAAGAATATTTAGAAAAAAAATTCAATGTGAACGTTTAAGTATGTTATTAAGTTTTTTTGATATCAGTTTAAATACGGTAGCCACTGTTTTAATAGACAAACGAAGCTATTTCAGCTCTCATAATGAAAATAAATTTCCTTTAGTGAGCTGAGTTTTTAAGCAACATATGAATATACTAAATCTAGGTAACATAAAAATTTCATTTGACGGTTGAATAAATTAATTTGTGAACGAAGGTGTAATTTCTTGGCAACTTGAATTTTTGATAAAGTGAATGGCCGATGGAATAAACTACCAATTCAGACAGTCGTATTTTTCAAAGCTTTGACACCCCTGGAGGTCTGCTCGATGTTTCAATCGAAATTTCACGAAAGGCGTCCCCTAATTTTTTTATGCAGAACCCGAATCAGATCTCAAAACCGGGAAGACGAATAGTCTGGATTCATCCGAACTGAATTTTTAGATTATCAGCATTTATGGAGATGAATACAGTGCTTCACAGTTTTTCCTTGCAACCATAAAACAGGTACCCTGGACTAGATTTAAAATTTATTTTAAGGGACTTTATTCATTCCTAACAGAATATGTGGGTTGCCGGGCTAAATGTCATTATAAATGATTATTTATTATAGTTTTTAATAAGTTACCTTATTACAATTTTTATGGTGCCAAACTATTTTTACTTTACCGGCTATAACTCTAATGCTACTGCATCAGCACAGCTATAAAGGAAATGTATGTCGATTGGCCAAAATTCTGAGTTTTTGCAAATGTCGACTTTTTAAGACCTCCTCAATACAAAATCACAAAAAACAGTTACCGAAATTTTCGGAAGATATATACATGTGCTGATTAGGATAATACCTAAGGACGGGCTCAACAAAAATTCTTCGAGAATAGCTCAAAATATTTCTACAAACGGAGCATTAATGGCATTTAATTTTAGACAGAATTAAAAAAGTGGAGAGGAAATTTTCGTCATCTTTTTTAAGTCAGATTTTTTTTTAATAAAGAAGTTTTGTGGGATCCCACTAAGAATTAAAAAAATCTTTTTAAATTTTTTATTAATTTTTGGGCACTATCTGTTTTTCATGTTTAGCGGTTATTAAAAATATTTATAAGGCAGCTGTGGGGCAAGGAGATCAAATGGAACCCAAATATTTTTACTAAATTTTTTAACAGTTATATACTAAAATTTTTATGATAAACACGTTAATTCGTCAAGGAGGCCAACTGGAGAAGCCAAAATGTTTTACTAAGAATTTTGATTTATTTCTCAAATATTATACTTATAATATTCCATAATTTTTAAGATAAAAATGTAATTTATGACGTGGTTTAAATCGCCCACCGGACTGGTCTAGTAGTTAACTCGTCGCAAATCAGTTATTTGGCAGCTGATTTTCGAAATCGAAGGTTCTGAGGTTCAAATCCTAGTAAAGTTAATTGCTTTTATACGTATTTGAATACTAGACAACGGATATCGGTGTAATTTGGTTGTTGGGGTTCAATTATCCACACGTCTCAGGGATGGTCGGCCTGAGTCTGTACAAGACTATATCTCATTTTGATGTCATATACATCACTATCATCTCATTGTTCCCGGGTGGGGGGGGGGGTTTGCATATTGTTCAATAGTTAAACAGTTTGCAACGTTCACTTAAGGAAAAGAATAATTTATGAAGGGGATTAAATCGGACCCAAATTATTTTACTGAACATTTTGATCGTTTTCATAATTATACTTAAGTATTTCATAATTAAGCCATCAATATTTAAAAATCCTTTGGCGTGTTTGAAATAAAAATCTGTCAAGGATAAATATGGAAAAGTTATGCGAACCTTTTCAGCTTTTTTACTACGTCGTAATGATTAGTTTATTCATTACCTATGTTAGTAATTATGTATCGGGTAGTATCAGTTTATGCAATTTTAAAACTTCAATTATCTAACTATGAAGTATTCATTTAACTGAATATATGCTGTATTTTAAAAAGCTTAACGTTTTCATCCAATGAAATTAATATACAGTTCTTATAATTTTTTAAACAAAAATTGTTTGAAACAGATTTACATAGAGGAAAATATATGGATTGTTTAATAATATTGAAATTCATGAAAAATAATGTTGTACATCGTATAATTATGTTCAATTTGGAAAATCAGAAAACAAAAAAAGTAGTAGAATGTTGAAAATAGAAATATTTTATATGAAATTTATTTAATTTTACAGTTTATATAAAATTATTACCTTGTTTTTAGTTAAATTAGGAAAATTAAAATCATAAAAAATTAACTGATTTTCCTACCGCATAATGATTAACCGCATAATAAAATAAGTTTATAACTTATAATATTTATCTAAAACTTTTATGAAATTCATTTTTAATAAATCAGTTTTTTTTAATTTAACCTATATTCTTAACTTAATTACTGGAAATATAAAGCGTGATTCTTTTACTGTGTTACGTTGTTTGTTTTCATTTTATGCAGATTATGCTGCTTTTTACTGATTTTATATTTATGAAAAAAAAAAACGTGTACATATATATAAATTATTAAAAAATACCATGTATATGTATATCTTTTTTAATTTTATCATGAAGTTTGATTAGTTTTTTTTTTATTTATATGTATATTTTAGTAACGTCTACAGAACTGCCTGATGAAATTTTATGGAAAGATGAAAGAGATATGAAGACTGCAAAGGTAGCGTTGCGTGGATAAAAAGAAAAATAAATTGTAGAAGTAAGATATTGAAAGGAAATAAAGAAGAGAAAAAAAAAGAATAAGTGAATAGGAAGTATCATTTTTATTTGAAAGAAGTTAATATCAGTGTAAGAGTGAAATAGAAATAAAAAAAAGAAAAGGAAATAAAGAATGTGAAGATTTAGATGGTGGGATGAGCGGTAGGTATAGCTTTAAAGGTTCAGAAGGCTTAAATTGAGAAAAGGTTTACAAAATGAAACAGTCTACTCGTCTACCTCTAACGTGCGCTCTCCGCCTCAAAATCTTCCGCATATCTGAAGACAGAGCAGGCTTTTTCATTCTTCTATCTTTTCTTGGTATTCGTTGTATAGTACCTGGTTCGATGAAAGGTTTATTATTTTTCTTTTAACTTACTATTTTTAAATTTAATGTAACGTGTAATATATTTAATGAATCTTAAATTTTAGAAACAATAATGGTAAATTATAAATCTAAAGCTTTTAAGTTTCTCAGCTCATAAATTATCTCTTTCCATAACTAAATACATGCATGGTTTTTTTTATTTTTATTTTTCACATCATATTGCCGGTAATTATTTTTATATCTGTTAATTAAAATTTTTGTGATAAATGGATTAAAAAACAAAATTAATTTTATTGATTGTTCTGATTAAAATCGGATTTACCTACTGTTCTTTGCTTAAACATTCCAGAGAATTCAACAAACAATGTTTTTGCCAAAAAGAAAGCTGTAAGAGTCTTATATTCTACATACGTTGAAGAATGTTTGAAGAAAATTTTGAAAAATATTCAGATTTTCTTCAACGTAAATTAAATCATAAACAATTATTTCTAATAGCTGCGATAAAAGGATTTAAAAAAAAATAGTTCCGTAAGATAATTTGTACGAATAACGTAGGAATACCAAGAAATTTTACAAACCTCAAAACGAACAAGAATTCCACAAAAAAATGTTGATATGGCTTCTGATAATAGTAGATAAAGTTTTCTGGAAAACGAAGAAAATTTTCAAACATTGATCTAAGTTTTCATTTTGATCACGTAATAAAACAATTCTTATCTACCAAATATCTAGTAGTTAAATTCTAGATCTGCCCCTCAATATGTTTAAAATTGACATTTACATTACGACACTATGCTACTCTGTTATGTTTTATGAAATAATATGTACTCAAATAATTTTGCCTAACGATTTCCAAATAAGTTTTTTTCTGTAATGATTTTATGTTTTTATTTAATTAATTTTAGTATATATAATTAATTAACCAAAAGGCTTAAAGTAGAAATGTAACTGAAATTTGTTGGTGTATGAAAAAATTGTTTGGTTCCAGTATTCAAACCTGGAACCATCCGGTTGTAAAGATAATAAACTACTACTTCACCATGGTATATATTATTCCTATTTAATAATATGCATCCTTTTTTATTTATTAATTTGGTAATTCGAAATGCAATTCTAAAGAACGTTTTTCCATCTTTTTCATGATGCTTTGTAATCAGTAGAAAATAATTTTTTCCTATAAAACCTATGCATTGCTAAAAATTACAGATTAGCTTTTTTATTTCGTCAATTTTTATGTTTTTCAATATTTTTATAATGTAGCTTTTTGATCTTTTAAAACTATAATTTTAGTACTTTGAATTATGTTTCTTTATATTATTTTTCTGATGAAGGACGGGTTTCTTTTTAATTTAATGCAATACACTTTTCATAGGTAACTTTGGTACATTATTATTTAAGTGAATATAATCATTTTATATTTGCTTTAATTAATTGATTAATGTTTTTTTCTAACATATTTAATTCATAGAGAAACTTAATTTCCTCCATAATTAAAAGAGGTTTTATAACATTGAGAATTACTATTGCTTGGTTTTAATAACTGTAAAGGTTAGAGCACCCACAGAAATACATACATGCAACACTATCATTTCTCCACCGTTTTTTTTGTAGATTCTAATTACGGAGATAGGGTCGGAAGGATGAAAAAAGAACAATTCGTCTCATCGTGACCAATTTCCTGCCTTCAACCGGTTTCTGTACGTTTTAGTGCATTTGTGAGAGTGTATGTTTGTTTCTTTTTAAAGTACAATATGCTCAGTAAATAAATTCAAATCACCTCCTTCTTGACAGTACTGTAAAATTTGCATGATGTCACTTTATATTGACTGACTGTATCTTATACTAAATACTATTATAACCCTTCTGTAACATAAGAAACACTCTATTGTCACAATATTTCACATGACGGCTTTAAACACGTCACAAGATAATAACATGAATGAACGTACAACCTTTAGATTTTTCCACCATATCATATTTTTAATGATTTACTTTCCATTTATAAAATCAAATAGTTTAGGATTATGTCTTAAAAGAGTATTTTGGATAAGTGTTTTTAGTTTTTAAATAATGGTTTGATTCAAGTTATTATTTTTTAAATGCAAAGAATTATAGGTAGATATGCTCAAGAAATAAATAAGGTCAACGAAGAGTATCGTCTCTCTTAACTGAAGTAATCTTAATATTAAGTTTTAACCCTTAAACTAAATAACACTTCGTGACGTATTAAAAAAAAGTAATAAAGAAAAAGAAAGTTACGGAAATTGGTCCAACATTCAAGATTTTAACACGATTTAGACAGCGATCCAGATGATGCAGTCCGTCTGGAATATCTTTTGTTAGAAAAAAATCCATAAGAAAACGGTTAAGCATGCATACACACCGTCGCCTTTGCCTTACAATGATGCCTTTACAATGATTTTAAATTTAAAAAAATAGATATTTCAAAAATAAAAAAAATAAACTACATATTTTCAAATATTTATTTATAAATAAAACTTTTGTGATATTTACAATGCCAGTAAATAGAAAAAAACAATAGTAAGAAAGTATGGTAAAGTTAAGATCACAGACCATTTTAAATATCTTGGAGAAATAATTAGTAGAAACGGAACAGATAAACCAGTGACTGAGACCAAACAACACGAATTAGAACAACTAAACTTGTACACAAAAAATATTTACAAAAAAAGAACCTTTCTGTAAATGCAAAATTAAGGCATTATATATCTTGTACAGGATGTAAACTATAAATATGACTGGATTAAAAATTTACTCAAGATAGAAAGAAAAATTTTAAGATGTATGGTCCAAGAAAAACACAAGGCCATAGACTGAGATCAGATACATGATAAAATTGAAGACCTGGAAGTCGCAATAAAAAATAACTACTAAAATTCTACGGACACATTGTCCGGATGAACCAGTCAAGGCTAAACAAGCAGATTCTCAATGAACTCTGAAATTATAAAGGTCAAGGTAGCTATGTTAAAAAGATGAAAGAAGAGCTCAAAAAGTACAATATTACAGAAAATGACCGTCTAGATCGAAAACAATACGAAAGGAAATTCTTGAATTAGCGGTTTCTGTGGCTGAAAACAGAGAAGAATGGACTGAAGAAAATACTAAACAGTCCTAAAGAATGAAGAAAAAGAAAGAAACTACATGAAATAGTATCTGCGTGGTCCTTGAAGGCCTATCCAAGGAAAAGAAATTAAATTTCTTAAACCTATGGGTTTACTTGATAGAAATTGATTGTTCTTCTGTTACTTTCGTTAGTCGGTAATGAATGTTACTTAAATTTACTATTTTATTTAAGAGAAAAATGCCATTATAATTGTACTTGTCTCAATGTATTTTTAAAAAAAGTAGAAAAAGGCTGTCTTCATCCTAGAAAAAAAATAAGTCACTAGAAAAAATTGCTAAGAATTGTTTTTAATCTAAAAATGTGATTTTAATCGACCAAAAGTACCAATCAAGTAATACCTAAGAATCTGACAGTTTCTATTTTATATAAATCGTTCGACAGGTTTGATGAACTTTTCTGTTCCTTTCCGTTCTGTGCCAAGTTCTTAAACAGTGTAACTTAAATTTGTTATTTTTGATTTTGCTCGTTACTTGTAAAAAATATATTACGATTATTTTGAAATATTGTTAGTTACGATTTGTTTTCATCGATATTAATATGATGTTAAAAATATTATATTTCATCATGACATGATATAAACATTTTTCTCTCTTCGCAAATGGTTAATTTATTAAAATAATGGGTAAAAAACGAAGAAGTTATGCTAGTATTAAGATATACTTCAATGAATAAGAATAAATTCCAAATGAGACTACCATACAAAAAGAACAGTAGTCATGAATTTAAAATCTAATCGAATAAAGTTTTCTAATGGACTTGTTTAATATGTTGCAAAGTTATATATAAAACGGAAGGGCAATACACTTTTGGTTGTAAAAGGAAACTGTCAGATAGAGCTAAATTCGAAAGGGGAAAGCGAAACCTGTCCAAAAAGGATCTGGGTCGTTTTCCCTAAAAAAGGATTTGAGTGCTTAACATGTCACCACTTCTCGTTGCAAATTACGTTGGGAAATTTTATCACTGCCACTAAGATGGCCGGTTTGAACGAACAGGAGCTGTTTATCTTTTGCATTATATGTTTCCTACTGTTCACAAAATATTTTTTGTTGTAGTACCAGTTTCTCATGATATAGAAAATCTTTAAAACTATTAAAAATAAATTTAATTTTAAAATAATTAAAATTGAAAATCTTCTTTTAAGACTTGCAAGCAAATTATAATTTCTTAATAGAAAATGTATTTTTTCGTAAAATAAAAGATGAGAAGTAATAATCATAACGGCATTTTTATCACAATTTCTAAACATTCCATTTTACTCAGAATCAAATTTTCTACAAGTTTATTTAAAAATTTTATTTGTTTTTACCTATTTAATAAAGTTATTTTACACCAAACATAACTTAGTGTGTTTTTAGACCCAATCTTTGTCTTTAAACCCCAGATTTCTCGAAAACTACTACCAGTACAGTTCTGTGAGCTATTTTTTTTTTTTTCAATTTTTCAGGTGAGATTTCATATAAAAATTTAGCCCTTAATTTGAGTTCCAATTATTACAGTCTGGCTTAATTTTATCGAAGGCGCAGAAATCAGTCGACACTTGGTAAATAAGCGTTTCCGAATCTATGTTTATGTGAACTATCTTGTTTATTTTTACCAGTAGATCACCTCCTGAAAATTTTTTTGCATTCTTCGAGAATTATTCAGTATGTATAATAGACTTTCAGTAGGCCAATAAAAATGAAATTTTTCATTGGCATAAAAACCGGATGTGTCTGTAGATTGGAGAAAGAGAATCTCTGAAAATAAAAACTTGTTTGATTATTTGTATTTTCTACTTAAATAACTACAGAAAATTGTTTATAGCAATGAAAATTGCTTTCTGTATTTTTATTTTAGACTTAAGGTATCTTATAAATAAATAGCAATTTGGGAACCACTCAAAAAAGAGCCGTTTTCTTGTCTTACATAATAAACTAGTAAGTTTATTAAGTTAAAATTTGTAAACGTTTAAAACTAGATGAATATGGTACATGTTTATAATAAAACTGATTTTGTTTTCTTATCTGATTTTTAATTACGTTTTCCTCAAAATAAAGGAGTTAGAAAATACTGGTCTAATATATACTCATATATTAGAATATATATATATATATATATATATATATATATATATATAAATACTAATTTTAATTAGTATTTATATATCAAACGACACACATCACACTGCTAATTACACTTATACGTATAAAGGTTAATAAAGAATTTACTAAAAATATGGCTACTTGTATATTTAATTCATATCCGTGAATTAGTGTGCTTTGGTGAAAAATAATGTAAGTAAATTCTGTTATGTGAATGTACATTGTTTATATTTTTTGGTCCCCGGCCAACGGACATATGAAAAGTTTATTAGATACTCTCAAACTATAAAAATTAGTCATGTTATTCGAAGATTCAACAACTTATAATAATGCAGTGACATGAATTGGTAAGAATTGCCGCCTGTACAATGCTTTGGGTTCAACGATACGTATTGATTCATCAATATCGTAATATTATTTATTTAATTTTTATTAATATTAAGAATGTATATTACTTATTAGTTTTAATCCATTATGTTTATTCTGTAAATCACAAAATAGAATGAAACCATAATACGTGCCTACACAGGGAATGTTTAAACAATACTGGTGTACAGTATTGTTTGCAAAATTTATTGTATATGTTTAAATAAATAAATTTATACAATAAATTATTGTATATGTTTGCAAAATTTTGAAAAAAATTGACCCCAAAGAAACTATCTATCCCATCTGGAGATATTGATCCCAAATCTTTACCAACAAATTGCCCGATATACATGAGTATATGTGCCAAATTTCATCAAAATCGGTTTATTTGGTCAAAAGATATTCAGCTTTAAACATACACGTACAAATGTACGTACAAAATTTACCCCCTCCCCCTTTTTTTAGTCTCTGGGTCATGAAACGTCGAGAAATTAACAAAAAAAACCCATACCTCATTTTTTGATTGATTACCATACTTTCTTTATTTCAGCATAGCTCTAGAGCTATGTGCCAGGAAAATAGAATAATTGTCTTTTCCTGTAAATTAAAAAAATAATCTCTGGTGATACCTTTTTGGAGAAATATACACATTTTTTCCACATATGGCAGAAAGTGGTTTCTGTATAATTTAGAAGTTCTCGTGGTATTTGTTCATAACATGTTACTAAACGATTTAACATACGAGTATATCTTGGTAACGTTTCCTTTTGAACCGTTTCGTAATCCTATATTTTTACTATAAACTCTATGTATTTTAGTTGTATTATTTAAGTAAAATATCTGTTTTCAATTTTTTAATCTTTGCTGATTGTCTAATTATTATTTTTTTAATTACGTGTGGGTAGAATTACTTGTGGGTACATTACCCTTTCTCAAAATTATTATTAGTTTTTCTTGTTGTTATAAATATTTTATTTATTTTCTGATATTGAGTATGTTTTACGTAATGTTTTAAGCGATTAATATTTATTTCTTTAACGCAGAACTGAATTAACCGTTATTAATTTATCGATTTTTTTTTTAACAATTGGAAAACTTTATTGCTTTTTATTGGTAAACCAAGAGTTAACTTTTGTAGATAAGAAAAATAAAAGTAAATAATCGTTTCCGCTTGTGTATGTGTGTTTGTACTGTGTAAAGAGCAAAAGTGGCTAAAGGGGGATTGAAAGAAGGAGAGAGAAAAAGAGGGATTTATCCTGTCTTTAGTTCATCCATCTCACAAGAAAACGACTACCCTTAATTTAATAAATCCCATACCGCCATACTCGTACATTCTACCCCTTTTTATTCCTTGTTAACTCCTTTGAAGACATTGTTATCTTCAAAATGTTTCTACACTGATTTATCACTTTCGTTTTTTATCTTCTTTTATTTTTATTCCATTTTTCTTTTGCTTTTTCTTATTAGTCGTTAATTTTGATTTACTGGTGTCGATTTTTTTTCTGATGACGGGTTCCATTTTTATTTTGTAAAGTAAGGGTTTCAATTAATTTTCCCGTGTTTAGACATACAAATGGTCGATATTTATTATTAAAAGTGAAATTAAGTGGAAATTTAATTTAAAAGAGTATTGGATTTTCTAGGTTCACTAAATTTTTTCGAATGTTTTTTTTTTTTTTTTTAATTAATTGAAAGTGAAAATAAACATAAGTCCTGAAAATGTAGTTTTTTATTGGAATCTTTCCCCTTTTGGGAAATTCAGCTTTATACAGTTTAAGCCTGGGGGTTTACCATTTTAATTAAATATTTCTCCAACCATTAAAATGTTACATAATTACAATAAATGCACGTTTCATATGTGTACACACACATACACACACACACACACACACACACACGTACACATACACACACCACACACACTAGCATCCCCGTCGTGGCTTGGCCCGGGCTATATGGTTGCTTGCGTTTCCAATTTTATTTTCATTTTATGTTTTTTAGTTAAGTAACCGGAGGCAGATGCAGTACAGTCGCGTCGCACAGACAGTAACCGTGGCAGTGGCTGTGTTTATTGAGTCGCCGCGCCGTACCTCTTAAAAGTCGAAATTCAAAAAAACTCAAAAATGGTTTTAAATATATGCCTGAAGAATACTTATGAGACCAAAAAAAATAGAGCATCCTCATCGCGGGTTTTGCCCGCGCTATATGGTTACTTGCGTTTCCCGTAGCGATCAGGGGATATTTAGCCGGTAATGGTTCACACTTCCCGTCTAGCCAGGGAGCTTTTCCCCTTGGACCCCGCTGCGTTCATTAAACTCATGTTTGTGAGAATAATAATGATAAATTGTATTGTATATAATTGTATAAATAATAACAATAAATCAGTGTATTGTAATTTCTGCAAAGCAACAATTTGCTCCGAACAAGATCCGAAACTATGACTGATCTAAGAATGTAGATTTCAAAACAGTCAGCCTCATCTTAAAAATATTAGTTGTAACTGGTTTCTCGTACTTCGTAATGGTAAAAATCTATTTTGCCCGTTTGTTAGCGTTACCCGACAAACACTACTAGGAGGTGACTCTCCTCATTTTTTTTTTTTTAATTATTTTTATTTTACGTTTTTTTAGTCAAGAAACCGGAGGCAGGTGCAGACAGTGGCATCGCACATACTGTAAGAGTGGCTGTTTTGGATGATTCACAGCGCCGTACACCACCGCACCCCTTAAAAAATCGAAATTAAAAAAAACCCGAATATGGTTTTTAGATATTTATCTGAAGATAGTTTGCAAGTCACAATCTAGTGAATATCTCGTTTATTATTGTCGGAAATGAGGAAAATCATTGTTGAAGTTTTTTTTGCCTTTTTTACCCCTTTCAAGGTCAAATTTCAAAAAATTATAAATTGTTTTTTCAATATTTACATGAAAATTATACACACCAAAAATCAAGTTGATATCTTCATTTGCTACCGAAAAAATAAAATAAAAAAATAAATCTCAAAAAAAATTAAATCTTTTAACTCTAAACTCGGAATTTCAAAAAATCTAGAAATTAGTTTTTAGATATTCACATGAAGATTACAGAGAAAAAAAGACAGTAAATTTAAAAACACTAAATCCTTTCTTAGTGTGCATTTACACTGTAAGAAGAACATATACACAAATTTTCATCTATTTATCTTCAGTAGTTTTTTCTGGGCTTGATGAATCAGTCAGTCACGACAGTTGCTTTATAGGTAGAACAGATATTTACATACATAGGTATATACAGATAAGAGATTTTTGTAAGACAATTTTCTTTAATCATACAAAAATATATAGTTAAAAGTTCACTGTTTACTTTCCAACTCAATTTAAACAGCAAAATTTTCGTAGTTAACCTGTAGAAAGAAGCGTTTCCTTAAATTTTAGATATAAAGAGTAATTGGGAATTTATAACAGTTTTAAACTGTTGCTGGTTAGGTCAATAGACAAATAGCTAATTCTTAGCATAGCTTTTAAATTGAGCAGATTACTTTTATTGGCCGTTAAAGTCAATTGAACATTGTAGGGACTATTGAGTGAATTATAATATTTGGGTCAGTAATGAATGCGTACATGGTCAAAATGAATCCTAAACACGCACGCGCGAGCAAACAAGAACGACTTTTAATTAATTTATTTTCATAAATTAAATAGATTTTTAGCAGGTTTACTAAATATTTTTTATTTAAATATATTTTTTTTTTTAATAGAAAGCCAATAATATTTATTAAATTTCTTTTTTCATAAACATTTTACTGCTAAAATTTTATTGATTTAAGAACTTGTCATTAATTACTATACCAAAATCTTGTTAAAGACACCTTTTTATCAACCTTACATTTGTACCAACGTATTTTTCTATTTGTGTGTTGATATGTGCGTTATATGAATATAATCTAATTTATAAAATTAAAATTTATACAGGAAAAGTGTTTTTAGGTTTGACCAGAATACTTTTTTGTTATAAATCTTTATGAAGACATTAGAGATTGCTGCAACCTTGCAATCAATATATTTTAGCTAGATAATTTAAAAAATAAACATTTTTGTTCGATTAATTTTTATTAAAAGAACTATAAAAGCTATTTATAAATTTATCTTGATTTTTTTTATATTATAACAATTGTTTATAATTTTTTCATTCAGTTTTAAAAATAGATCCTGAACGTACGTAATCTTTTTTATAGTTACCGAATAACTATTTTCCGCTAGAATTTATAGTTGAAAATAAAATTTTTCATAGAATTTAATTGCCAGTGCACGTGATTCGAAGAAGTCAATGTTATTTATAGAGGATACTATATCTCTTTATGTGCGTAATAAAAATTACAGTAATAATCTAAGTTTCTGTAATAAACAGCATCGTAGAATACGGAAATATAAATCTATAATATAACTTTAGGTTATAAAACCCACCAGCTGTTATATGTTATGTGGGTTAATGTAATATTTTATGGGAAACTTTATTTTGACTGACGCAAAAATTTTGTATTTTTTAAAAATATTGTGTAAATATTTAGATATAGTCTTAATCTTACCCTACATAAAATTCGTTATCAATAATTTGCTTTAAACAAAATATCACGATAATAAATATATGAGGTGAAATTTTAGGGTAATTCTAAATGATACTCAGTTTTGTAACTCTGTATTCAAAATTAAGAAGAATTAATGACAAATATGAAGTAATAAATTACATTTGATGACATAATAAAGTTTACAATACAATTAATAAATGTTCAATGTTGCACCTTCTGGCTGTACGGCAGACTTTTAAGCGGTAGCTTAACACTTCCCACACGAGAGGAAGCATATCTTGTGTTACCGAGTTCACTGCAGCTGTACGATTCCGCAGGTCGGCAAGATTTGTTGGTTGAGGTGGTACGTAAACTGCATCTTTCACAAACCTCTCACGAGAAAAAGTCGCATGGTGTGAGATCAGGTGATCTTGAAGAATCTTCATTCATTTTAATGCGTGTTATCCATATATGGTATAGAGATTCATTAAAATAGCGTCGAACGTCTAGGTGCCAATGAGGCATAGCTCCGTCCTTTGAAAAATTAAGTCTTGTGAACCTTCATTTAGTTGAGGGAAAAGCCAGTTTTCCATTATGTTCTGGTACGTTATCCCAGTAACCGTGTGTTTCGCAAAAAAAGAGTGGTCCATAAACCTTTGTTTGCGATAATGCGCAAAACACATTATTAACCTTCGGGGAGTCTCTCTCATGTTGCAGTTCGTCATGGAGATTTTGCAGACTCTACATGCGAACATTGTGTCTGTTCACTTTTTCACCGAGATGGAACGTCGCTTCATCGCTAAAGATTATACGCGGAAGAAAAGTGTCGTTCATTGTGTTTTTAAGCATTTGATCAAGGCTTGAAAAATAACCGACTGTCGGGAAAACATGCCCGACAGTTGGTTGAGGCATTTCAAGTTCTCTGCTCGCTCTATGGGTTGACTTTGTTGGGCTTCATACAAAACTTTCTTCAATTCGTCTCATGTTCTCCTCTTCTAAACACGTTCGGCCCGTGCTCTTGCCTTTACAAAGACATCCAGTTTATTAACTGGTGAAACCAACGGCATATCTTCTTCCTTGTTGGAAGGTCATTATTAAATCGGAGACGAAACGCACGCTGCACTACAGTTGCCGACTGAGATCTACCGTACTCAAGAACACAGAAAATCTTACGTTACACTGAAGCCATCTTACTCATAACCGACTCGTAGTGGCGGCGATCACTCTAGCGATAATTTACGCAACTACATGCGCTCTAACTATGTTATTCGAAACTTTCGGACCTACTCTCTGAACTACTCCATAGATCAGTCAGATAAAATATATCAGGAAATATAATGTTACTAAAGTGAGTCCATGAATTAGAATTGCCCTTATTTATTTGATGATTTATATAAATAGAGAGAGAGAAAGCTTTCTTGAATTATTTTCGTAAAAAAAGTATGATACTCTTTGTAGATTGACCTTAAGGCTCGAAACTATGACACTGACTTTAAGTTTCATGACAGTTATGTACAGTAAAGTAACATTTAATTTACACATTGAAAATAAAACACTTCTCCGCTTAGTAAAAAAAGTATGAATTATTTATTCCATTTGGAAACAGACTTTTACACGTTTCTTGAATTTTACCATGTGAAACCATAGTTTTATTTAAACGAAATAGCAATGTTTTCGGAGTTGTTTAGTTGTTCTTAGTCGCCTCATGATTTTGAACGGGATTAATATCAGAGCAATTTCCTCGCTAATTCAGTATCACAAACCTTTTTCTCTCCATGTCAGTAATATGCAAATTTTTATACTGTTTGGCTCCCTGAAGCTATAGGTATTTTAATTTTTTCGTACTCCAGTAATCTATGGTGAACCTAAGATAAACCTAAGATTTCGCCCATAAAGCATTACTTTTAATGCTTTCTTACGCACTTTCTTACCCTCCTAGAATCAGTTGAACCAGTTTCTCGTTTCATTCCAACTTGCATCGTACAGTTTTTTTTATCCTACATTCAAATTGCAAGATTTTTTTTAAATCGTGATAAATATACCGATAATTATTTTGATATGTTTCTTTGAAGTAAAGTCCGATTTACATAATCATTCAATAAAATAAACATCTGATACAGTGACCATAATAATTAAAATTGCCGCTAAATAATAATCTACTAATATCAAATTAATATTAGGTAAATTTTTAATGAAGAAATAGCAACTAGTCGCCAAAACATGACAGTACCACCAACTAACTTTTAAAATATCATTATAACATTGACGTCTATTTATTTGGACATTCATTTATTTTTACTGTTATTAAAATACATTAAATAGTGAAAAGGTTTTACTAATAAACAATTTTTTTCATAAACGTTACCTTTTAGGTATAGAAAAAGGTACACAGAAAGTATATGTTCATCAGTGAAAATCCAAAAAAATAAACATTATGCAAATAAGCAAATTATAATAAGAATAAAGTGGTTCAAGATGTCTAAAAAATTATGTATATATCTCACGGAGTTAATGCATAATAAAAAAAGAAATGCTTTGATCTTTTTTCTCTTTGAGGAAACTTTATCATCTGTAATAAATTTAATTGGTTGTGACAGGAATAAATTTTAACTCTAGTTAACGTAGCTTGTAAATTATCTGAAGACAATTTAAATTATACAACTAGAGTGTTCTGATTAATTTTTATTGAAGTCTTTATTATGTTACTTTTTTTTTAATAAATATAATTATTCTTATGTTAAAATTAATAAAACGTTAGATATTTTCAAAGATTTGAAATTTAGAAACTATTAGGGTGGAAGTTTTCAATTATAATAATTATCTCTCCTACATAGAAGAATATTTCTTTCTTAGAATAATGTAAAGTTTCATAAAATCCATTCATCTGTTTAAAAGTTACGATGTACTTGTAAATATTTAAACCGCTACGCTATGGATAATTCATTTTGTTACTACAACGAACTTGCATCTTTAAACTACAAAACAAGTTAAAGATAGGTGACAAAATATCTTTTGCAAATTAATTAGCGACATTTACTCAAAACTTATGATATATAAAATTATAATTATTCACTTGAAATTTTGATCTTTGTAATATTAACTTTTACGTGCTTTTCTTTAACTTAACATGGTTCAACCGTGTTCTCAAATCTTGCAACCTTTATTAAACTCATTTGCTGACGACCTACAATGGTGAAATTAAACACACCGACGTAAGTCGGGTAATAATCCAACATTTCATTCTTATATATATTTTATGTATAGAATATTTATGTATAAGTTATTGGAGATACAAGAGGAACATCTTGAGGATGGGTACTGAATCGAGGGAATCGATAAGTTGCAGGTATCGATCCGATTCTTCCGATTTTCTTTTGACTGTCGATTCAGTATGAGTAGATGAGATAGCTGTTGAAGTGAATTTTAATATAAATTATGTAAAAGTTTATGATTTCTTTTAATTATGACTAAAAAGTAAAAAATAAAAAAAAAATTAGTTTTTAAATCTTCAAAAGACCAAAAAAAGCAATTAGTACTAAATAAACAAAAAAATAATTTTCTAGAAAACAGAATTATTTTTTCTTTTTATTACGAATTATGGTATAGTCCAACATTTTTTGTGTATTTTATTTTACTGTGTGTTTAATGTCGTAGTATTATTTTTGTTTTATATAAATCTGGGCCCTTTACACTGTATAGTTGTTACATTGGTGCATTTTTCAAACGTCTCATATTATTTTTTTCTTTAAATATGTGTCGAGGGCATCCCACTAATATCGTCGGCATTTCTACGGGCATCTTTTAAAAGACAATGCCCATATAAGTTAAAAAAAAAAAAATATCTATTTATTTATGCAGTAAAAACAGGTTTACGGCCCCTTATAGTTACTGATAATGATAAGTGAATCTTTTACGTGTCAAAAATGTCATACCTAACCTATGTATATATATATACATATATAATTTAGTAGACAAAAAAATATATTTCAGAAGTAGATGGAATTATATCAAACGTTAACTATATTTTTACTATTAAACTTTTAAAAAAGGTAAACAATTTTTTATTATATATGTTAATTTATTTGTAAACATTAGTTTACACGTGTATAATCTACTCTGTTTTAGTAGCACATTTATTACAGAAATATATATTATTTCAGTGATAGTAGTTTGAAATAAATAATGAATTATTACAAAAAATGACAGCGGATGAAGGAAATTTATTTAAATAATACTGTAATAAATGGATTTCTGACATACTTAGGATATGCTGTTTGAATAGGTGAGAAGAAAAAGTGGAAAACAAACCAATAACAAGTGATAAAATGGTTAATAATAATAACAGTAATAAAGGAATAGGCAAGTTCAGTCTTTGCCTTATAATATAGGTTACAAGTATCTGCTAAATAATACGCTGACCACACCCAATTGTGTTATAATTTTAAGTAAGTTACAAGGTCGTCGGTCGATCACTGGCTCGTATAAAACGAAGCTATTCTATCCTTTAGCCGTCAATCATGCTCTAATTTGATATAATGTAATACTTTAAATAGTTTAATTTGATGTACTATACCGTAAGTCAGTATAATATTTTTTTTTTTAATTTTGGTGAATGATGTTCGTTAAATGTAAATTGTTATAATTTATACTTTAAATTTCCAATTTAAAAAATTTATTTTAATGTTTAGTACCATTAAAAAATACTCCTCATAAGTAGAATATTAAAACAAAACGTCGTAATTTTTCTTTGGAATACATTATGAGCTAAAAACAAGTTCAGTTACTTTCAGCCAAAAATCTCGTAAAAATAATGCTGAATTTAATTAAAAGGTAAAACATTAGAAACCTATAGGTAACGTTTTTGAAAATCTAAAAAAGAGGTAAGTATTATATTATATATTATATTATTTCGTGAACGAAATTTTGTTCTGGGGGCAGGGAAAAAATGAGTTGTTAATAAACAGAATATATACGTAGCAGCCGTCAACTATGATGCATGTAAAAATTCATTATTTCGAAAAAAAGAACAAATAAAACACCGGGAAAGCATGTTTGAAATATCTTTAATGTTCCTCTCTATGTGTAAATAAAAGATCTATTGTAGACAACACAGGACTTCCTTGTACGCCTATAATACATTTACACATTTTATAAAATGTAAAGAACATAAACTTTTATTTTATTAAAAACTTTGATATTTTTTCACTTATTTTCTTTTTTTTATTATTACTGAATTATTATTCATCGTAAAATTTTTACGATGGATTTTTAACTTTTAAATTAAATATTTGCCTTCACCTAAGATCCAAATATTTCATTAATTAAAATTTTATATGGCTATAACTTTGGAACCAATGGAAATAAGTACCACTTATGATATATCGTAAAAGCTCTTATTGTCGCATAGAAGATAAAGTCCAAAATCAAAATTCTTTTGGATTTTGGGCTTTTTTGGACACTTTTGGTTTAGTCGTTTGCAAGCAAAAGGGGAGGTGCACAACTAGATGTTACAACAGTCCTAAACACAAAATTTCAACATCCTACGGGTAATTGTTTTTAAGTTATGCGAGACACATACGTAAATACATATATACGTACGTAAAAAAAGACGTCACGCCGAAACTAGTGAAAATGGATTCAGGGATGGTCAAAATGGATATTTCCCGTTGAGAATGGAGACACAATAACCAAACTGAGAAAAAAAAATATTAAGCCAGACCATAAGTAATATATTATAGCATCAAATCAGTCGATTGGTAGCGTCTCAACCAGCCTTTCATCTGAGGGTTCTGGTTTCCCATTCCGGTCAGACATGGTATTTTTCAAACGCTACAAAATTTCATTTCTATATTTCCATGTACAAGCTTCTATGGTAAATTAATTCATCAAGCAAAAAAAAACTTCTCGGATACAACTATGAGTAGTAAACAATAGCTTTGTTTTTACTGGAATAAGAAATATTTTTTACTTTTTGTAAAAATTGACTGCATTTACGAAATTATAGATTAATATTCGATTTAGGATTATTAGATAATATTTTTCAATATAAGATTTTTCTGTTACGTTTAACTATAAATAAACAATACATTTTTTTTCTTAGTTAGCAATTTTCGTTAAAAAAAACTTCATTAGTGTGCTACTTAGGCCGGACAATATTATTATATTCAGTGTTTCATGATTCGCAGTAAATAAAAAATTGTTAAAATATTTTTGCGTATTTTTTTCCGTAATGAGGTCCTTCATTAACAGAGTAATTGACCCAAAAATTCTACCTGTTATATTAATTTAAGGATGAATGACCATGAGTAGATTCCTGACTGAAAAATATATATGTATATAAAAAAAAAAATCAAGAAATATTCGATTTCCTAATTTTTTTATTTATTTCAATTCCTACCAGTTTTATCAGTTTCATTCTCTTGTTTTATTTTTTTTTAAAGTAAAATTGAATTTTCATTTACAACTCACCCGACTTACAACTCTAAACGTAATAATATCCTATACTATCAGCTCATCGTCATCTGCAATTAGCCATGTGTTTGAAAAACAGAAAGTTGATAAAAGTTTTGATACAAAAAAGTTTCTGAAAGACAGTGCCAGTGTTATTATTATTTAAAGTTAATATACAAAGAACCCCTTACCAACAATTGAATTCGAAGTATTCAAGTGCTTTCGGAATTAAATTCCATCTTCAGGAACTCGCATATTCATCCTATTTGTAATACTAATTAAAACTTTACATGTAAATTATAAAAAATCGTGGTATTTGCTTAAAACATAGCAGATGGTGGTCATATGTTATAAAATTATGTCAACGTGAACGTCCTCTCAATTTGGTGGTCTCAATTGTTGTAAAAAGCCTATGTTTTAAGAAAATACCACGATATTTTATAATTTACATGTTAAGTTTTAACTCCTATTACAAATAAGACGAATATGAGAGTTCCTGAACATGAAATTTAATTTTGAAAGCGCTTAAACGCTTCGAATTCAATTATTGGTAAGCGGTTTTTTGTATATTAACTTTAATTATATACTTATATCAACGGGACAGGCTTAAAAAAGTTGTTATTGTTGTTCAAAAGAAGCATTTGTTAATTGAAAGTTTAGTTTCATTCATATAATTGGCCAGCTTACATATTTTTTAGCGACCACCAACTGTGGAATTTAATCTGTTGTTTTTTTTAGCCGTCAAATTCTGTTATTCTCTGGTATCCCGTGTAAACTTTCTTGTATGTTAATTTAATAATATAACGTTTTTCGGAAACTATTTAACAGATAGACAATATTAGTTTTTAATATTTATTAAAATTAGCGTTTATTAATATTGGAACGCTTACAAATTAGATTTAAGAATAATTTTCTTTTAACATGTAACATTTATTAAGGAATTCTTTATAAGTTTATTAAAATGCCATATTCTACCATCCCTGGATGAAAAGATAAGGTTTATAATAACTTCAAAAGTTGTCTTTACTGATAAATATTTTTGAAATACAGTGCTTTGATTTTGTTATTTTCACGACTACGCTGTGCTATAAAACATTTCAATATTGCAAGTTGTATCGATCGTATATTTTACTATAAGGAGTATAAAATCTATGACTTTAAACTAACCTACGTAAAACAAAAGAGAACGTAACACAAAACGAAGTTTTTGATAATGCTGTCTATATTCTTATTTTTTTTTTTTTAATTCCGCTGTTTCATCTTAAGAAATATACACAGGGTAAAGTCAGTTTAAAGAGCCCACTTGGGAAAACGGGAGAAAAAGAAACGAGTCGAAAAATTCTCTCTCACGTCTTCTAACAGCCAGAAGAGTTAAGTTGATTTATTTATGAAACGCTAGAGTTAATTCTGTACCAGTTTTCATCTGGGCGTTAGCTTTCGGTAACAGATTTTATCCAGGCTTCTCACAACTACTACAGTACTGCGTGCGGCATAATTAATTACTTGGGAAAACTAAAAGAAATTCCATTTAAGTCTATGTAAAGCACGGAAACATGTTAATACTTTACTTTCTTTCCGTCTTTATTCTTAATTTCTTTCTTTTTATTTTCATTTTTAACTAATTTTAAGCACACCTTACAAAAAAACACCACATTTTATACTATGTGTAAAAAAAAAGGAAGCGTTTTCTTATTTCTCATTCTTCTTTTTTGCTACTTGTAACGAATGTCATGTAATATGACAAATTTACTTAATTTAAAATTTAAATGAGATTATTTCAATTTTCTACTTGTTTTTTTATTATAAAACTGAAATATCTGATTCTATTTTTCAAATTTATAAGCGGGCATAAAAATTTATAAATGGGAAGAAATTTAAAGAATGACATGGATAAAAATGAAATACTTAGATAATTATTAATGGTTTTGAATGACTGACTGACTTCGGGTTTTATAATAAAAAATAAAAAAAAACGATAAAAAACATGATTGATTGTTTAAGAGAAATGAAAATTGATCAGATGTTTAATGATAAACTTAGTAGATAAGAGTGACGGTTTCTTTTATATATTTTATGTTTATAAATTTAGAATTATATTTTGATGGATTGTTTACTTACTTTTTAATTATCATTACATTACAATTAAGAATTTTAGTCTACATTATTTCTCTTATTGCATCATCAGTCTTTGTTTTTCGTGACACATTTTTGTTGATTATAATCAGTTTTATTTACTACAACTTCGATCTTTCTTTGTGGTTCCTTCCTTTTAGTTGTTTGCAAATTGAAAATTAATTTGACCAGTTTTTAATTCGTTTTTAACTTGTATCCTCAAGCTTTTTTCTTCAGATTATTAATAAGAATAAGAGGGTTCTATACACAATTTTCTCCACTATTGTGATTATGTACCGTCAGTGCGGAAAGTGTGACGAAGTAGCGTGGATGTTTGGAGCTTTATTTCGCATGTAGAAGGGTTATAGAGTGAAGCCCAGCCGAAATAGTTACACCTTAACACTAAACGGTTCCTCGATATTTTTTCCCTACTGCATTTTTTTTTGTAACAAGATATTCTGGTCTGAAGATCCATCGATGTAAGAATCTAAACAAATATTCATTCTACAAACGAGGGACGCAGTTGGCTAGGGGCCCTAAGACTAAAAACCTGAACTATACAACTGGACCCTTCTAGAATATCTCACGAATCAAATAAAATCAAACACGCACAGTTTGAAAATTTTTTTTTTTAAGTACGATTTTCATTTATATATTAAGGGATTATTAATACTAAGATGCCCAGAAACCAATTATACCCTTCAGCCGTTAGGAAAATTCTATCATTAGGAAAGAAACGAAGTATTAAGTTTACAACTACTTACCTCTCACCAAACCAGTTAATCTCATCTTCCACAGGTGCAATAAATGAGCTGAAAGTTTGTCCTTCGCCAACTGCTGTGTGTAGTGTATTAGTCATGTTACTGTACTACTCTGTTGTGTTTGCATTTTATGTACAAATGTGCCATGTTATTAACAATCGGTTGATGTCATCTGCTTAGACAGTACAAGAAATCCCGCTCGCCCTTCCCACAAGGATATGGAAACTAATAAGGTGAGGGAAATAACAATCCACCCGCGAAGAATTACGGCATGGAGAGTAATAACCCTATAAAAGAGATATTTTCACGGGTTCCTTAAGACAGCAGGTCTAGGGTGAACTAGCAGATCTAGGGTGAAACAGGCAACCGATTGGTGCATGTTTGCCGAAGATAAAAGCATCACGATACTCTTCAAGGATTTTATTCACCCAGATTGTCCATTAAATAATAGTATATACCCAAGAATATATAACGTTTATATAGAAAACTAACGTTTCCTTAGAAAATTAAAGCCACCCAAAAGTTAATATTTCTAAAGGAACATTCCTACTATCCGTAAAAGTTTTTTCTATATTAAATTTCTTTGCATTACCATGCGATATCAGACTGTCAATTTTTAGATTAGATCTAGCTGTAATTATTCTAGTCAATGCCATTAAAAAAAAAAAAAAAATACCCAGCAAATTTGCAATTTAAGTCATTCAATTTATAATCCGTATTCAAGTGCTTTCCAGTGAAATTTGTTTTTTTTATCTTTTTTAAAACATATTTGGTAGGTGCTGAAGAGTTGTCGTGATTTGTACACTTTTATCTGTAGACAATTTTGCTGCACATACGTTGTTTCATAGTTGAAATTAATTTAAAATCGTTTAAAAAAAATTTAAATCAGTAAATTTTCAAGAATTTGGAAGATATCATGTAAAGGTGTTTTTCAATACTGGTTTATGTTGAAGGTAGCATCAGAAATATCAGTGTAATTAGTAGTGTCTGTTATAAAACAGATATCAACAACTGACTGACTCGGTCACTGGTTGGCAGTGCTTGAAATGCTTAATTCGGGATATCCTAGTTATTAAATGGTTAATTAATTTGTTGATTATGCTAATTCTTTTTTTTTTTTTTTTTTTTTTTTAACTGAATTTTTACGGGCATCGACTGCTAAGGTCATTAGCCCTCGTCACATTCTTTAAAAGAAATTATTATCTCCATCAGGATCGTCATATGTAAGGGTGTAAAGGGCCCTTACATTTTATTTAAAAACACAAACTTCACAATAAACATTAAAACATGAAAGACAAGGACAATCACAAACACTTACGGGGTGTAAAGGGCCCCAATATTAAAATTTGAGATAGGTTCTCAAAAGACCATGAACTTAAAATTAAAATTTTACTAATCAATACCATATCTTTCTTTCTTCTACGAAGTCTCATTTATAGTTTGCTTAAGCACCGTCGGGGCGACCAGAACCGCCGTTGAGCAGTATATCAGTCGTGCCAGGGTGCCGTGGCAGTTGAATCCTTCTTATATCAGGCCATAGACATGCACGGCGTACACCCATAGCCTCGCGCCCTCAATCCACCCTTGAGGGTCCCCCATGCCATCATCGGACACACCCCGACTCACTGCTCTTGAATGCAGGTGAGCCAAAATGGCCTAGGCAAGAGGGCTACCTCCCGTCACTATACGTGCCACGCTTCGAGACTCCCTTATATGTATATATAAAACTACCGCTTAGAGTATCTCTTACCACAGCTTTAAACTTCCATTTTATAGACTTTTAAGAAGTCCACTGGCGTGTAAAAATGCAACTATATTTTCTTCATTTCCATTATCCAGATCAGCACTAATATTATTTGTAAGACGGAACCTCTTTCTGAGGTCCTCATATATGGTACACTCTTCTATTAGATGCTTGATTGTCAGTGTTTTATTACAAACACCGCACATTGGTCTCACTTCACCGGTTAACAAATATAAATTTGTTAATCGCGTGTGACCGATTCTAAGTCTGGTCACCGCTACTTGTTCACGGCGAGTCAACTTAAAGTCGCTTTTCCATTTATAAGGAGAAGTTTTAACCGAGTTTAATTTTGTATTTAAACTCCTCCATTCAGCGTTCCACTTGTTTCTTACTATGTTGGTTAGACGGTTTTTAACATCTGCCACTCTTACAGGAAATGCATCCAAGAATGTGACATTCCTGAAAGAATAGAAAATTATTAGTATTTTCCAAAGAGTAACAATCTTGAAAATGTTAAAAATATAATAAAAGTTAGAAAAACCATAATCAGTATCAACTGTATTCATCACAATCAGTAATTGATTCGTCCTTTTTTTTGCATCTCTGAATTGAAGCAAATAATTTATCAGTCATCATCGATAATTGTTTAATTCCAAAGAAGTTTTCTATTCACTCATGTATTAACATATGTCAAATTCAATTTTATCCTGCTGATAATAATATATAAATTTGCGTACTTTATTCATATATTAAAACTATCATTCATTCATTCATTCATTTGTCAACAGTTTCATTCATTCATTAATTTATCTATGGATCTTCTTTTTTTTTTTACAATGTGTCGTGTTATGTTCGTGGCTATTACAATTGATGGGAAGTGGTGTCAAGGGAGCGCGGATGTACAGGCTTAGAGGTGATCTGAACGGAAGATGTTACCGCGCCTATCATTGTATATTGTATTATTGTAAACGATCAGTGAAGCGTATTGAAAAGACACACCTACTAACTTTATTATATATTAATATAATCTAAACACTAATTGAGACTAGACTTTACAATTTGGAAGTACAATACTTTGTACGCAACTGGTGATATATTGAAAACTAAGTTAACATTATTTTGACCAACAATTTCCCGTACACTAATAGTTGATAACTGTTTATCGTCTAAATAGCAGCGTAAGAGATATGTATGTAACTACCATCCCCGTTGCGGCTTTGCCCGCGCTGTAAGGTTATTTGCATATTCCGTCGCGGTCAATTTCTTTTTTTTTTTATTTTATGTTGTTTAATTAAGTACCTGAAGATAGGTGCAGCCAGTCGCGATGCACTTACAGTTACAGTGGTAGTGGCTGTGTTGGTTGAGGCGCCGATCAATTATTTTTTCTTAAATTATTATTTTTTTTACACAACATAAAAAATCCTGCTCTGGTTTATATTTATATGAATGATACGACTAAATTTCCCATTATATCTTTTTTATTTATTATAGTTTACTTAATTATTTATAAGTCAGCAATTTCAGTTTTTATTATTATTATTGAAAAAGGACATTAAAAAGACATTAAGATATCAGGCAACATTAAAAAAATCGAGATAAATTAAAGCAAAAAAAAACCAGTATTAAGATGCATATAAATCGAAATGTTAGTTCATTCAAATTAATTAAGTTCGCATCTCTATCAGTAATGTTAAACAGTAGTTTGGTAACTGTTATAGAGAAATTAATTATTCTCTTATTATCTCTGTTATTAATTAATTAATCTCTTCTTTATCATTTTAAAGAAAAACAATTTTTCTACTTTAGCTTTTTAAAGCTTTTATTTAACTCGCTTTAGGAATAATCAAATCTTGCCACTGCTATATCTTTTGATCTATCGTATGAAAATCAATGAAATTTGGTACAAATATGTAACTTCGATGACATTACAGCACTACGGTGTCGGAATTTGATATGACCCACCCACACGCCTCCACGGGCTACCCCTACGCTAAATTCATGCATTTAGTTGAACATTTTCATTTCTCATGAACTATGGTATGAAAATGATTGAAATTTGGTACACGTATGTAACTTCGATATATAAAAATAAATATTTTTACATTTTTTTTAGTCTTAAAATAAATACAAAAAAAAATTACAAAAATATATTTGATTTCACATAAAAAATAATTTTTTTAAAAAAAGCTTTTATTTAACTAATATTAATATTAACATTAATAAAAAAAAGGGGAAAAATTATAAAAACCCTCTAAATAGTAAAACATAAGAATTAAATCAAATTGAGAATTTTAAACAAAAAAATATAATATATTAACAAATATAAAAATGCACTGAAAAATAAAAAATAAATTATATAAATATTTAATAAATAACCAATAAATAAAAGTAATGAAATATTTAGTTAAATAAAAGGGAGGCGCAGTTTTTATAACATTTTTTTCGAATAAGTATTTATAGACATTTGTTGTATTTGAAAATATATTTTTTGTTTAATGAGGTTGTTTAGTATATGTATATACTTTATTTATCTGTAATAAAATAACTCAAGTTTTAATTCTTTAATGTTTTAAATTTGCACTTTAAGGGTTAATAAGATTAAAAATAAAAATTAAATTTATAAATCTTGCACAAATTTATTACATTTTGACGGTAATTTTAAAAATTATTAATTATTATCATTACTATAATTGTAATCGTAATTATAATTTCATTAAATAAAAATTCATAATTAATTAAAATGAAACACTTTTAGCGGAAACAGTGCGTTCAGTTTGGCTTAGATTACAAGCAGAATTCAAAGATGAACTTCAACTATGTGAGAACACGTACAAAGAAAGCGAGTGGATGCATTTTCCTAGATTGTTACTTGTAGCTAGTCAGTCTCAACTGGAGAGGTTCCAGCAGATCTTTCCGCCTCCTCGGGTCGTTATTGAAAATGAAAATGAAGATTAATTGTTGTAAAAATAAATGATGTGTTGTTTTAAATAAATTATAGAAACTGCGCCACGCTTTTATTTAACTGAATATTTTCATTACTTTTACTTTCAAAATTTAATAATTATTACATTTATTTATTGGTTATTTATTAGATATAATTTATTACTTTTCAGTGCATTTTTATATTTGTTAATATATTATATTTTTTTGTTTAAAATTCTCAATTTGATTTAATTCTTATTATTTTACTTTTTAGAGGGTTTTTAAATTTGTTTCCTTTTTTATTAATGTTAATATTAATATTAGTTAAATAAAAGCTTTTTTAAAAAATAATTTTTTATATGTAATCAAATATATATTTGTAATTTTTTTTTTGTATTTTTTTCTAATTGCTTCTCTTACCTGTAATAATTCTATTAAATTTAAAACTTTATATTTCATATCGTTATTTAAATGAAAAATAAATATCGTATTAAATTGTAAATAACTGTTTCATATATTAAGTAACATAACACTAATGGGGATGGATAGACGATCTGACATGGCGCATACGTTGCTACAAAGCAATTACCATTTTCAAGAATAACAGGCATCCAGTGGCAGGTTTACTAGGAGGATTGAGGGGTAAATTGAATTCCCATTGCCTCTTCATTGAATCGAATGTAGTATCACATAATATCATCACAAGCTCACTGAAATATAAGTGATATTCATTACAAAATTTACATTTTGTTCGTCGTAATAAATAATAGACAAACGTTTTATTAAATTCATTTTTATTTTTGATTGACTAACTGAAGTATGGAAAATAAAACTAATATTATGTTTTATCTAATTATTTAAGAACATAAAAAAAATACAGTAAAATATACACAACATTTCTTAATTGATATTCAGAACAATAATTTTGAGATAAAAGTTATAAAAACTTTAAAATAAATAAATCTAATACAGTTTTTCTGGTTTTTTTTGTTTTTTTTTTTTTCAGTAAAATTTTGTATTAAATTTAACTGTAGCTGATTCAAAATTAGTTTTACGCATCTTAAACACGATGAATCATGGTCATCAAATCTCATTGTAAGATAGTTTGAATAGATTGCAAAATTGCAATCGACATAACTTCAAATTGTTTCGGCCTTAAATTGAATGTAACGCAAGAACGGCTCAATCAATCAATCTTCATCAAATTGTTTTATGCATAACTTCAGGTACACTACCACAGCATATCTTAATTTCAATGCAATTGGTGTAGTAGTTTTGGAGATTTTCGAGCCACAAATTTTACACACAGGCTATACATATATATAGATTATGTATAAAATCTGTGGCTTTATATATATATTTATGTATAAAAGGAAATTACATTTTACGTGAATGGTATTTTGGTACTTCTCAAACCTCATGACATAAATAAATTTTCACCCCCCAATCAAATCGTGTGACCGACAGTAATATGACGTATTACGCGTATTTGAGGAGTACGCGTAATACTTCATTAATAGAGATACATTTTTCAGAAAAGTCGGTTTAAAATACTTTTGGGGTTTAAAGATAGTCATCCGTTTGAATAAATAAATCGTTAATTTTAGCGTACGATTAATTTGTTAAGTTATAAGTAATACTCGAATAAATTTATGGATTGTCGTTTACGGTTTAATTTATATATAGACAGAACTTACGTTATAAATGTTTTAACAAGCAGGGTTTACTAAAGATATTTTACCGTTTTGGGTTAGTGTGTTTAATGCCTTAAATTTTCTATCATTTAATTATTATTATTTACTTAAATCTGTTATTTACAATTTGCATTTTCGTTTGTGTTTTATTGTACTGTGATACAGTTTAATGAACGAATTGAGAAGTTGATAATTACTGTTCATGGTTTGGTTTTCAACTAGTCGGTTGTGCGTACTGTATATTCAGATTGGCTGAGCTGTTAGCGATATTTCATTTGGAATTAACTGTGTATTTTACAAACATCCCATCTACCCCTCTTTTAACTTTGAACTCCGAATAGAATGATCTCAACTCAAGGACAACATAGAATTGCTTTTAAAATGCTACTTGTAGAATTTCCGCCACACTATTGTCTATTCTCTCTTTAACTTTAGTTTTTCTTTTTTTTTCTTAAACCGAATTAATTATTAATTGTATGTAATGATCCTGTTATCTGTATATTTTTACATTCATCTTATAGAATAGTTATATGATTTTTATTCATTCTGTTCTCATAAAATTATTTTTTATAATTATAAACGAAAACTGATCATTTTTCACATTGAAATTATTATTGAAAAATACGCGTTTACAGATAAAATCAGGAAATAATTTTTTTCTTTCCAAAAAAATATTAATTTCTTATTGCATTACGCAGATGAATTAATTTTTCTGGTACGCTTGAAATTTTTAAAATCTATTGAAAGGTATGCTACAAAATAATTGAAAATTTAACCCTTCCACTTCCAGTAATTTAATAAGATTAAAAATTAAATTTTTTATTTATCCACATAATTTGAATTTTAAATATTTTTCTAAAAAATATATATATAACAAAGTTTTTTTCAAAAAAATAAAATTTTATGAATTGAGTATCCTGACTTTATACTGTGCTTATTGTGTTAAAAAAATTCAAAAATACGTTTGGAAGAAATACTGGTTAATGTGAGTCGTTTTAAGACGATTTTCATTCAAGCTTTTACGAAAGGAATTGAGGCTTAAGTATCAATTAAAAATCATTAGTCCAGAAATAAATCAGATTTGCAATACTTTTAGTATTAAAACTGGTCTGGAAAAATGATTTTATTAAAAAAACTTTTAACACGTTTAAAAATATTGAAGTACACACAAGCACAAAAACAATTATACGTAATAAATATTCTACTCATGTAACCACCACGCTTCCACTAGTTCTGTCATTTATACTGTACAACGTTTTAACATGTAGTATAAACCAGTGAGCAGCCAGGATTCAGGAAGACCTCATTCTAGATGACGTTGAAATCGCCTGTATTAAATTTATCCATTATTTTTGAAAGGAAAAGAAGTAAAACCTTTTTTTACTTTTTTAAATGGTAAAAGCTTTATTTGTAAATTAAACATATTTTAATCCGTGTAAATTTATGGATTTTAATTCATAGTGTATTCGTATTTTTTCGGTATATTTTTTTTTCTTATACTTCTTCGGTATATTTTACATATTAATCTTAATTATATTTTCAATTGAAATCATGTGTTTTTTAAAATATTAAATTTGAAATATTTTGCTATGCAGGTTGATTTAAATCAAACATTTAACGAAGAAGCACGGCGTGAAACTGCAACAGTTTTTCGGTGTCGTAAAAACATCAGTGCAGGAGCAGTTGTTAATTTTTAACCGACGTTATATTTCTAGTTTAGATAAATTATAGAATATAAATTTTTCGTTAGAATATAAATTATGATTTTTTTTTTTAATTATAAGTTGTTGATTAACTCTCAGTTTTAGTATTTTTGATTGCTTCTATTTAAAAAAATCTTCTTCTTTCAGAATTTAACACGAATTAATTAAGAAAATCGCTTCCATTTCACTTAATTATTTTGCTTCCGAATGTAACGAAAATTTCTCCAAAAAAAAAACCTTCAACTATTGTATCAAATTTAAAAATATTATAGAATGAATTTATATTTACGTAAAAGATTGGCAGAAACAACTGTAAAATGTAAATTTTCATTTTTGTGTAAATAATGTTGTGACTTAAAATTCGATCCCAATCCGCGTATCAGTAGTGTTTTACGTTGTATATTCTTGAATTAGCTGCTGTCAACCGAGCTACTGAAGCGAATTTTTGGTAGTTTTATCGAATACCGGCACCACCAATTGTACTCTTCAAATCGGTGGCTTTTTCTAACGAATTTTTTATTCATTGTTAATTTACGTGTTATTGCATTTTTCAACTTAAAGATTACAGAAAATTTACTTATCGACTGCTACATGGTACTTCCGGTGACCGGGTATCTCTTATTGCACCAAGTATTTTCTGAAACGTTTTCTCATCTCCTGTCATACCAGCCAAATAAATTGGGTGGAGTAGAATTACAAGTGGTGCATAGAAGAAGTTCCCCTGTGTTTTTTATTTGTATTTCAGCTACTGCTGCAAGAATTCAATACCATGCCCCACTTAAATGGCAACATTTAGCGTTGCAACATTTGTTGCCACGCCATACTATACGGATAGTTTCGTAAAAATTCATAGCCCGTCCATTGTGACATCACCTAGTTCCCGCTAGAATGTAACGTAGTTGTAGGAACTCAATGGATCGTGTTCGTTAATCTACAAATTAAGGAAGGCATTTAATCAAATAACATTCCTATATTTAAAAGAAAGGAATTGGGTATTTAAACGAATATTAAATGGCTCTTGAATTTTTTTTTTTTTTACAAAACTGGTTTTCACCTAAATTTAGTATGACTGGGGTGAATTGAGTTTTTAAAATTACAGGCCCTTTCAGTTCGAAAAATATCGTTATTAGTTTTCTACAGTTTTTGGGTAAGGTACTAGGCTGATTGAAAACATTCAGTATCAGTATTAATCGGAATTAACTACATCTTATATCAATATATTCTATCCGTCTACTATTTTATCCGATCTCCTTCCCGTTATACCAGTTCTTACATCAAATCCTAAAATTCCTGCTCCACATTTTGTTAATAATTTCTTGTTATTTGATTGTCGTATTAAATGTAATTTAAAGTTTAATGTAACTTAAAAATTAAGATCTTTTTTTTGCTGTATCATTTTCTTATACTTTACACAGATAAACAATCAGATTAGTAATCTTAAATTCCTGCCGTTTTAAATAAGAACAAAGCATAATATTGTACCTACAATGCAGATTTCATTGACACTGAAATACATGATCTCTGCAGTAAAACAATGTTACACCTTGTGCATGTCCTGAAATCTTGAGTGCGTTGTTCAACAAGTGTAACCTTAGACTACACCAGATGTGACTAAATCGTGTAAAATATGTATGAGCTGTTTAGTATGACTTATCAAGTTAGGACTTGTAAATTAAATGTCATGAACAGCTTGTTGTTGCATGTATTATTATGAATTGTGACTATTTATTTATTTATTAGTCTGCAGTTATAACTCTGTGTGATTTTTTAGTTTAATATTGATTTTTGTGCATTTATTTCTAATTATTTAAATCACTGGAATATTACTTTTACTGTTTCAGATATTTTCCTTATTTTTTGTCTTTTTTTTTTCATTGAAAGTTATTTACAGATGATGATCTGTTGTACCGTTCAAATTGTCCATTTGAGTTTTTTATTAGGATTAAAACTATAATAATAAAAATAATTTAACGGTAAAAACCAGATTTTCAAAATTTTGAGGAAAGTAAAATGATTTACTAAAACATTAAAAAATATTTAACTTTTATTATTAATACTAGAATGTTTGTTTCGGCTTTTCATCTCTATTTTACCAAAATACTAGTAATAAACATATCATTAATTCATTTTTTTAAATATATTCTCTATTTCCAGAAAAATTAAAAAAACTATTCCGTTTCCAGAAATTGTTTTTTTGTTATTTGTTGACCATTCTAGCATTGTCACTCTAACATTCGTGGTTAACGCGTTTCGCTGTATTTCCATTCTCAAAAATACTTTTAGCACTCAGGTAACACCAATAGAGTTACAACATAGAGTGCTAATGTATTATTAAGTAAATATTTTTTAAATAGTTTCATGAAACATTTTCATTTATTTCAATGTTTTTACGTTATTTATTTTTCATTGTTGTATGTCATTTAAATTATACTTAGCATTTTTCTGCATTTAGCTCCAACGGTATGATTTTTCAAAAAAAGTAAATTTAAATTACGCTGTTTTGATTTGAATTTGACTCGTGTTGGTTAAAATACTTTTCTTGATAAAAAAAAATTCTAAGTGTTTCTTTTAATCGAGTTTAGTGTGGGTAAATTTAGTATAAATATATAAATACAGGTAACATATATGGACAAAATGAACTTATAACCTATCCCATTTTAGTTGATACTGAATTATTACACATCAACTAGCATTCATTTTCTTTTAACTAAATAGTAATTATTATTTAGTAGTATCTTATCGCGGTGCTTTTATAAAATTATGTCGCTCGTTAAAGTTTCGTGAGTGCTACTTTAAAAAAAATCAGTTACAATTTTCCGATACGTGTCAAAGTAACTTCAATACACAATAATGTATGTGCTATCCGGTACATTTTTAACTGCAAAAAAAAATATTTTCTGATAATGTATGTTTTTTTTTGCCTTAAACGTTTTCATTACGAAATACTGTTTTACTATTACCTATAATAATATTACAAGTAATATTTTCTGTTCTTCTGCGTATCCTAAAATAGAATGTTAGAACAAAACATTAAGAAATATTCAAGGTAATTTGTAAAAAGGATCAGTATAAACGTATTCCATAAATATGGTAAAATAAACCACATTTAACAGAAGGCAAAATAATAATATAAACTAAAAATATATAATTTAATTAAATATTTACGATTAAGTAATTAAATGTTTCTTGTTGAAGGGTACGATTACAACTTATACAAAATAATAACGTGAATATAAATTTATAGCTGCTGTAGAAAAATGAAATCCAATGTGCTTAGTTAAATTTAAATATTCCTATGCAAGTCATTTATTCGATACCAACTAATATGAAATGGGATGTAATATGAAATGAGGTTTATGTCCGCTGTCAAAAGATGTAAAGGCTAATCTTTCCATCTTCATTATGTAAAGGTTAAAAGCCTTTCAAACGTAAAGGTTAAAGGTTAAAAATTATATTTTATCATTCTAAGTATTAATTCCAGATAAATCTTTAAACAATAAAAAAAAAGTAGCCTAATAAAAGCGTTTTAATGATAACTAAAACTACTGTCGATAATAAGATTTATTTGAATGTGTAAATTTGTGTGAGTAGGTGAAATAAATGTTCTTTGTAAAAACAAGAGGCATTACATAATTGTCTCTTGGACATATAACTTAGGGGAACTAAATTGTTCCCGATGTTTTTTCGTCTCTTGGGAATGAATTACTTTTCCCTAGTCTCTTTATGTGCCTTAAATAATTACTAAAAATACCACTGTTTATACGGTACTTTTATCTTAAAATCTACGGTACTTTTATTTGTCTTAAAAATCTGTCTTTTTTAATTTAATTGTTTAATTAGATGTATTATTTTTTATTTGGTTTAATTTCTTCTTCCTAATCAAACATGTTCTCGTACTTTGTTATATACGATTATTGTATATAATGTTGAGGGTAATATATTTAAATTGAGTTTTATTGCTACAATAATACCTAAATTAGAATAAAATATTATTGTTATTAATAGTTACATATTAACTCACGTGTTAATCTTTCTCACCGTTTTTTGTATGTTTTTTTATGGTTGACAGGAACGTTTCAAGAAGTACATTAACTGAAAAATAACCTAGAATCTTTATTGACCTCAATTTTATTTAATGCAATGGAATTATTAATCACAATTTACATTTTTCCAGTATCTAATATAATTTTTATAATCTATATTTAGTAGAAGTTTATTTATTTGGAAAACAAGCATACGTAGTTCTTCATGTACATTTTTCACTGATTTAATTGTTTTTTTTTAACTATAGCATCGTCAATATGTTTTTTACTGGAGTTGTAGTATTTGTGCTCATTACTCATTACATTATTTGAGATATTATAGAATTACAATAAAATATATATTTACTTCATTTTAGAATTATTATTTCAGGCTTGATTCATATATATTTTAATAAGAAAGATGAAATAACGAAATATACTACTAACTGAAAATATAGTCTTCAAAATATTTTGGAAGTTTATTTTTACTGACCGAGCAATCGGTGTGGATTTTAATCAGTTTCTGCTGCGCTGATTCAGATTTTTCATGTAGTTCGGATATTATTACTGAATAAAAACACATGTTTTTTCTGGAAACTGGTTCAAAAAAGCATTATGCATACTAATTTTTTTTTTACTTCATGTGCAAGTTGATAATATTTTTTCAAAGTAAAAAGATAATAGGTTAACAATTACTTTCCAGGCGAATAGAGCAAGAATAGCTATATTAAAGGGGGAAGTATCATGATCATGTTAAAAATGGGGTATCGGATTTTTTTGCAAATCTTTAGTTTTAGGGTCAAAGAAGTTGATCTCGACCAAAAACCATATATACTCTGTATGTGTCGCACTTCTTTTTGCCTTACCTCTCAGGATTGCTCTAATCAATTTGGCTCAAATGTTTCTATATATAAGGCATTGATTATATTAATTATTTTCAAAATTCGTTAAGGGGATGGGGAATAAAGGCATTTTAGAGAAAACTTTATTAAAGCATATTTGTTACCTATATTGCAGCATATATAAATAATCTAAAAAAAAATTCAAAAATCAAACCCAATCTCTTAAAATTTATGTTTTAATATATGTTTTTAACCAAATATATTTTTTATGTTCTTGTGCTCTATCACCTTTCAGTTTAAATAATTTTTGAAAGTTAACATAAAAAATTGTAATACTATATAATTATGTATCAAGAAACGGTAATGTCGACATTTTTTTTTTTTTTTTTTTTTTTGTCTTCAGTCATTTGACTGGTTTGATGCAGCTCTCCAAGATTCCCTATCTAGTGCTAGTCGTTTCATTTCAGTATACCCTCTACATCCTACATCCCTAACAATTTGTTTTACATATTCCAAACGTGGCCTGCCTACACAATTTTTCCCTTCTACCTGTCCTTCCAAAATTAAAGCGACTATTCCAGGATGCCTTAGTATGTGGCCTATAAGTCTGTCTCTTCTTTAAACTATATTTTTCCAAATGCTTCTTTCTTCATCTATTTGCCGCAATACCTCCTCATTTGTCACTTTATCCACCCATCTGATTTTTAACATTCTCCTATAGCACCACATTTCAAAAGCTTCTAACCTTTTCTTCTCAGATACTCCGATTGTCCAAGTTTCACTTCCATATAAAGCGACACTCCAAACATACACTTTCAAAAATCTTTTCCTGACATTTAAATTAATTTTTGATGTAAACAACTTATATTTCTTACTGAAGGCTCGTTTAGCTTGTGCTATTCGGCATTTTATATCGCTCCTGCTTCGTCCATCTGTAGTAATTCTACTTCCCAAATAACAAAATTCTTCTACCTCCATAATCTTTTCTCCTCCTATTTTCACATTCAGTGGTCCATCTTTGTTATTTCTACTACCTAAAACCTAAAATGACCCTATACCTAAAATGCAGACTTATTTTTGATAATATTCTCTTTCTTATTTTAGCTTATATTCAAGGGAGTGTTAGATTTAGAGAAACTTTTGCATAACCAAATTTATTAAACTTAACCTTTATATGAATATTTTTACAAAACGTTTTCTTAAAATTTATTCCCCACCTCTAAACATTATATTTAATGATTTTTGTTTTTTTGGCTCCAACCCTTTTAATTTTTATTATTAATATCCGGTAGAGTCATGAAATACTTTACCACCTTTGTTTGTTTTATCAAATTCACAATTACATCTAAACCATAAAACATGGTATATATATATATATATATATATATATATATATATATATATATATATATATATATACGTTAATCTTATCTAAATAATACGGGGTTTTAATTAATATAATTAAGTCAGATCATATTTGTATTATGTTTCATGAATGAAACGGGTTCAAGATACAGGTACAATACACTGGACCAGGTATATCGATACATTATAATTATACTACAGTTATAATTTAGAAACTAATTCAGAAACTGTTATACTAACAGTTTCTTTTGTTTGTTTCAGGTAATTTTTCTGTACTATTTTGTTCTTTTGATTACTTTTTACGTAAGTAATTTAATCTTCATTAAAAGACTACTCTAATTTATTTAAGGTTGTGTAATTAAATTATATTTATTTTCTTTTTAAGAAAAGTATGTTTATGTTAAGCATACGCTTGTTCCTCTTGTTATATTTCTAATCATACAGAATATTATTTAAAAAATGTTTCATAAAATATTATCTTTTAATAAGAACTTTCATACAGTTCTCGTATTCATTTATAATCTCATTATTTTATTAGGCTACATTTAAACGAGGCAACATATAACAATCAGTCTTTTGTTATCATCGTCTACTTCAACGTAATGTATTATTTTAGTTCAATTATCCATAATGTTTTATCTGAATTTCAATAGAAATTATAATTTTCGATGAAATTTCTGTTTCTCATTAAATTTTTTAATCTTATTTTTCAATTAAACTTGCAACTACATAATGAAAAATCCTGGACTGCGTAAATTCATAAATACAACAAAACATTTGTATACATTTTTATAAAATTGTACTTTTCTACTTGGCGCTACCATCGTTTTAATATTGAATTATTATTAAGTTGGTAATTTGGCCTCATAAGTTAAAAATGTTCTCGCATAATCACCAAATGCGTAAAAAAAATTTCTATCACCATTAAAATTGATTTTAAAAAAATAATTAAAATTATGGAGATTCTAATATTCAAATTTGTTTATTCTTTACGAATAAATTAGTTATTTAATTTATCCTGTTTTATAAAATACGTTAAATAATTACACACTTAATTCATATTTTCTTTTAGTTTTTGCGATAAATTGCTAAGTTTTGTTTCTTTTTCTACCTGTCTATCTCACTTAACTACTTCACACAATATACGGAGAAGGGCTTGTATGTGTTAATCTGCATGCGCTTTCAAATACTCCTGTAACCACGTATTGAGCCATTTTGAGATTGTAGAATTCAAAGCACGTAAATGTTACATCTCACTCCAATAGAATCGATGTGATGCAAAGGGATGTTAGGCGTAATTAGCCTATGCGGGCTTGTATGTATACGTATTGTGTACGTATGAGTGTGTGTCAGTGTGAGTTTCCCATGATAACGGGATCGATCATACTCATGTAGATTCGCATGAATGTAAACTGCCAGCCTCTAACGCAGTCTATTCTATTCTCCCATATCCTGCTTTTCAGTATACTTGGCTAACATTACTTCCGGTTGTTTGGTTTTTTTAAGAATTTTCAATTGGCTGGTTATTTGTTAGACTAGAATTAATGTCTTTTAACGTTATTTCAATAGAAGTGTAATGCAAATTAGTCAAAGGTATTTGTAAAGATTATTTTTAATATTGCTTTAGTTAGGAATTAAAGTTTTTGAATGAAAATTTGTTAAAACAAAGACTTCTACTTAGTAAAGAATTTTTTATTAAACCAACTAAATAAAAGTAAAACTTTTTCCGAAAATATGTACGGCTTCGTTTTATTCGCCTGAGATTATCTTAATTTTTTTTAATTTTATACTTTTGTTTATTTTAATTCAAGAGACCCAAGGTTTTTATTTAATCCTATATATGGTGGAACATTGTTAAGGTTAATCCATCATAAATTAAAGAATTAAGGAGAAGAGATAAGTTATACATTTTATAAACTGTGTTTTAATAGTTTTCGAACTCTGAAATGTTAATTTATATAAGAAATGAACTTTTGGATATATTGTCTATGAATCTTTATTCGTGTGTTTTTCTTTATAATTAGCAATTAGTTTTTGTTGTTGCATACAAACTTATTTGAATTTAATTCTCAGTATTACCTAATATTTTAGTAGTATTACAACATTATATATTAATTTCAACTATTATTAAAACTATTAGTAAAATCTAGAAATTTCACAGAAAAGAAAAAATAAACGAAGAAAAACTTGAAATACAAATTTCATATACCATTATTTAAATAATGGAATTAATTATTAAAAGTAATTAATCATTATGTATTACAAATTTTTATCTCATAATTTTTAACTAATTTTCATTACTAAAATATTTACATCTTTTTTAATATTTTTATACTACAATTTCACCCTTATATATTGCTTTTTAATTTACTTAAAAAATAAAAGTTGGTGTTTCAACTCATATGGTTTATTGATAGGTACTGAATAATTACAAAGTGTATTGATTTCAATAATTATTCTTTATTTTATAGATAAAGTTTTCCTTTTTGCCCCGTAATCCATGTTTCTTACATTTAAGATCAGTGGGAGTTCTTTTTTTTTTAACAAAGCATTATATGATCAACATAGGTTATTTAAAAATATTTCTTTCATTAACACTAGCTATTTTTTAAAATTATTACTAAGTTTATCGAAATGATGAGACAGGTATCCAAATTATTTTTGTGCTAAAATATGAATTTTTTTTTTAATAACTTAAGGAAAAAAGAATTTCCGTATTCTTTACAGCATTAGCACACGCTATACAGTCTTTATTCCATTTTCTTTTTCTGTATTTAATTTAATTATTTTTAGCAAAACTAGTATTTTTCATTCTTACCTTTCAGCAAAATGTTTTATTTATACGAACTGCGTTTTTGCGTGCTCTTATTTTAAATAAAGATAAAAGGAAAAAATTTAAATTAGTTCGACTTAATTCGAACACTTTTAAATTGTAAGCTGTTTGATTTAAATTAAAGCTAAATATTTTTTTTACGTTACATATTTGTATTTATTTATTGTAAATTAAGTTTATTTTATTTAAAGTATTATGTGTTCAAGATAAAAAGATTGAAGGATAAATTGTATTTCTTTCTTTTCAGTAGATAACAAAAAAATACAAAAACAACAATGTTGATAATGATAATAATAATAATAATGAATTATTACATACATAAATTAAAACGAATAAACTGTTTTTTATCGAGTAATCACAAAAGGGATCAAAATATTAGCTATAAAAAAATACTCTTGTAAGAAAATGTCAAATAAAATTTAATAAAGTAAAAAGTAATCGCTGTCGTATAATAAAATATTATAAAAAGAAAATGAATGGGACGTAAACGCAATTTGAAATGTGAAACAAACAAGGACGGAGCAGGAAGAATATGGGAAATGCCATAATGGATGGGTGGATGGATGGATGCAAAAAGAAAACGAATATATATATATATATATATATATATATATATATTATATAATCGATAAAACAATATAAGAAATGACGTCCCGATAATATAAATAATGGTGCCTTTAGACGAACGTACAGCTAGAAGAAGAACAAAAATGAGAAAAAAAACGAGGAGGCAGGAAATTGAGGGACAAATCTTCTTGTGGTAGACGCTATTTAGATGGCCCCGGGGGGCCGAAGCGAAAACAAGAGGGACGGTGTGTCGGAAAAACGGTTAGGTTGGTAGGTGGGGGAGAAATGCTTACTGCTTCTAACAAATCTACAATCCTCTACTTCCTCCTTCGCCAATCGAATCTGTTTACCTTTAGAATATTCAATGAGGAAAACCTTAATTTTCACCAATGAAGTTAATGTATTATCTAACAGGAAAAGAAATTATGAAATAAACTAATTAATTAAAAACGAGGAGATTAACAAAATAACATTTTTCTATATTTACAAATGATAAACTATTCATATTGCTTTTTTTTTGTTTAATTTATGCTATATATTCAAAAAAAAACCGAAAAAAGACTCTGATTATAATAAGTAATTAAACATGTGCAATCATTATTGAAAATTAAACTTAAAAAAAATTACTATACTTTATCAATGCTATGCTTACAGTTAAGATGCACATACGATATTTCTGAGCAGCCAATCGAGATCGATTTTATATAAACAACTGATATTCAAAACTTAGTTGGGCTAACTAGTTCCCAGAATCCATACGGATAACATCTAAATGTTCTCTAATCTTATATTAGTGTACTGGTTTATAAATTTTTAAGGTGGTCTATTCTTTTTACAAGATTTATCCTATTTAAGTTCAAGGCAATTAAATTGGAATTTATTGCAAACATATGTATTTTTTTCTGAGTGAGTGAATTTGTAAACTGTACTTCTTGATTTTTCCTTCCATATCATATCTCATCCACTAGTTCCATAAAAATATAACAAAATAGGCTCTGAATTAATGGTTTAATAGGTGAATTAAAAGTTGCTTAGCAAACTGAAGTCACTTTTGATGTGTTTTACACTGCCAAAAAAAAAATTAATATTAGATTCACAGGTTAATATATTACTAATAAACGACTGCTATGTTTACAAAAAATAAATATATTTAAAAGTAAAGAATTAGTATTTTAAACTACACAAATTATATATATATAATACTTTTATATATATATATATATATATATATATATATATATATATATATAATTATTAAACTCTTTCTATAAAAGTACTATAAATCTTTATAGAAAGAAACCCTTAAAAACCATACATCTAGTAAAACCTTAGGAATGAAAGATAAAAATTTACATGTGGGTAAATACATAGTATTGATTCGCATTTTGAGCAATAAGCAATCATCATCATCATCACCAGAAGTTATAAAGGAATAATTAAAAATTAATAAGTATTTTAATGCGATAACTATAACGATTGTATGTGATCTGATACAGCTCACAAATTACTGGTATTCCTTAGAATGAGAAAATTATTCCTACGAATGACAAGATTCAATGACAGGCTTATTAAAAATCTGCGGAGTGAAGTTGTTTCCTCTTTCCTTTTTCACTGAGCTGTATAATCATAATATTTCGTAAGTTTATTTTATAATTTATTAACTATTGGAATCTTTGCGTTTTTGTATAGTTTAATAGTATATTTAAGTGGGGATGGGATTTGATTCCAAATCCTTTCAGATGTCACTACATGAACGGCGTTAAGGTATATAGAATTCATAAATCAAGCGTGTTAGTTATCACAGACCATACAGTTTAGCTTATTTTAGAATTTTGATATTACGTATATTTTTATATGCTTTATTTAATGGAGTAATTTTATTTTTAAATAACTTTGTTTGATGTTCTCTGTGTAGAGAGATTTCATGTTAAAATTATGAAATAGTACTTTACGTTTTATAGTAATCCGTATTTAATCTAATACTAGCAATATTACCTGTCATTTGCACACATTGCTCCTATAAAATCTCGGTTGTAATATAAAATCCAGCGTCGAGAGTATAAATTCTAATAAAATATATTTTATGTGGTCCTATAGCGTATCATTTAATATTCTTTGTAATACACTTCCATGATTAAATATAAAAATTCCATCCAGTTCCTTTTTCAAGTTTTTACTTTACTGGCAAATATAAAATAGGAATATTGCTAGAATAGCAATATATAAATACACAGAATTAAAGGGGAAAGTATGATCGTGTAAAAAATAGGGTATCGGGTATTTGCTAATATTTATGTTTCATGGTCTAAATAGTTCATCTAGACAAAAAAACATTATGTATGTATTTACGTGCATACGTTTGTACTTATGTGTGTCGCTCTGCTTTTGTCTTCTAACTCAGGATTGGCCAATCCGATTTTCTTCAAATTTGACTCAAATGTTTTTATGTATGAGGCATTGATCTTATTAATTGTTTTTCAAAACTCGGTAAGGTGTTAGGGGGATATCGCGAAAAATTAATTTTGATTTTCTTCAAAGGCATTTTAGAAAAAACTTGTTATCCAAGAAAATTTGTTACAATGGATGTATAAATAATCCAAAAAATCAGCCCCACCAATTAAAATTGAAATGTATATATTTTTTTTTTCCTCTACCACCTTTCGATTTAAATATTTGATTCAAACTTTTTTTGAAAGTATATATTTCATTTATAGAACTATCAAGAAATGTCTATATTTGTTTTAAGGTTGTAGATTCCTGACCTATAATGCAGAACATTTGTTTTGAAAAATTTTTTTTCTTATTTTAGCCTTTATTGAATGGGGTATTAGATTCAGAGAAAATTTAAGCAAATCTTAACCTATAAATGAATATTTTTAGAAAAGTTTTTCTTAAAATTTATTCACCCCACCTCTAAAATATATGTATTCTGTTATTTTTTTGGTTTTTTGGCTCTAACTCTTTTAATTTTTATTATTTTTTTTTAACCTCCGGGACCACCGTTAGGTATTGCTTCAAAGGATGAGATGAATGACAAGTAGCGCATGAAAATCCTTGACCGGGATTCGAACCCGGGACCTCCGAATGAAAGGCCGAGACGCTACCACTCGCGCCACGGAGGCCGGCATTATAAAAATAATAATTTTATTATTGTTGGAAATTGCACGCAATATTTTGACAACTTTTTTTAATTCTCTTATCGACATATATTTGAAACATGATATTCATGTCTACGTGATTATATAATTTTTTTTTCTGCAATTAAAGGAAGCTAATTCTTTGTTTTAAACAGAAATATGCTTTAATGAATACTCTTATACCTTTATATGATCATATTTTATTGCAGTGAATTGGTTGTATCTTTTTCACTGTTGCCTTCGTAGTTTAGTTATTCGATATTTCAACTGTCATTATTTCAAGCTTTAATTCACTTATAAGAAAACACACAAAGTAATTACTTTTTATATTAACTGAAATTATCATAAGTGTAAAAACTATTTTTTGTGAGTTTCGTAACACAGTTAACAGTTTCTCGTGTATTTCAAGAAATATTTTATATGGCATCACCTCTATTACTCATCAGCCTGTTGTTCACCTTTATCTAACTGAGCTTAAAGTTGATGAGAAATTCTTTTCTAATTCCTTGTAATTCTTAATATTTATCTTTCTCTCTTTCCTTTATCTTCTGTCATTTTCTTCTTTATTCATCTACTCTTTTTACTATTTTATCACTAAGCTACTTACGTCCTTCATCTTTTCTAATATTCGAAATTCTGGTGTTTCCAATTTTTTTTTATTTCCATGTTTCTTCGATTATTTTTAAGTCTACTTTTTCTTAAAAGAGACATTATTTACAGAATAATTAATGGTTTTTTTTAAACTAAATGGAATTTTTCGTGCCCTTCGTTATAATAATTATTATTTTCGAATCATGTGTGCTGTTTTTGGCTAATGTCTAATCTATTTAAGTTTTTTTTTTATACCTAAATTCTCAGATTTCACGCGGTTAAGACAATAAGTTTGTTTTTTATTAATAAGAGATATTTATTTGTTATTAAGAAATAAACATTTTTAAAAAAATATTGTAAAATGAACATTTTTATTTTTATTTTTTTTTATATGATTTGTAATAGTACTGGATTATTGGTTTTTCATAAATTCTTATAATTCCGAAAAAAAATTTTAAGAAAATTAAGTTTTAAATTTGAACGTAATAAGGAAATTATAATGCATGGAATAAATTTAAGAGCATAGAGATTACGTTTATTAAATAAGACACGAATTATTTTAAAGGTGAAAATATTTTAATACAGATATTGAACTGTATTAATGGTAAACAATCGATAGTGCGTTGAACGTTTAAACATTCGGTAGTTCTTTCATTGTTGTATTTTTTCAAGAATTTTTAATGACTTTTTTTAAATGGAAAGAAGAGTCTTTTATTTGCTTCAAATAATGGATTATTATACAATCAATTAAAATAATTAGTGACGTAAAGAAAATAGAATAGTAATTTGTTCTTTTAAAAGTATTATACGTATATAACAGTTTCTGTGAAAAAAATTAATGAAATAGCAACATTTTATTTTTTTCATTAGATAAAAAAAAGGAAGTATGAAAAATATATTCCATCATCAAAGATTTTACTAACAAACGAAATTTAATGCATTAAATTAAAATAAATTATGTATCAAGGGAGCGGCAGTTTTTAGGTGATAAATTTCTTAACTTTTAATTATTATATTAGCATACTGTAATTGAGTCACTTGTTCAAAAGGAAAACAAAAATTTTTACTTAGGTGACAAAAAAAAGAGAAAGTAAATTCATCGTTAAAATTAGTTTGCAATGGAAAACACAGGGATATAAAAGAGTATTTTACATTCTAAGCACCAGCGTTCGACTTAAAAAAAAATATAAATAAATAAAAGAAAAAAAAATTCAAAGAAAAATATTTAATTCAATTATAAAATTAAGCATTATTAGGTTTTTCAAATTTGTTAGTTTTTAAAATTTAATAAAACCACTGCATCTTAATTTTATGTTTTTAAATATAATGAAAACTTTCTTTAAAGAAATGAGAGGTGGGCATTTTAAAATACACGGAGTGCCCCGGTAGGTATTAGCCAAACTTCAATGGCCGATTTTGAATATTAGAACAGTTCACGTAGACAAATGTTCTACCTCATTTCATTTTCCCTTTACCGTCATTTAATATCGTTTTTATTTACAAAAAAAGTTTATATCTTAAGAACGTATATTTTAAAGAAAATGTTTAACCTTTGTTTTTTTGTAAACAAAATGACACCTCATTTGTGCAAATCGCTTGGTAAACAACTGAGATATAACTGTTAAGTTGTTAAAGTTGGTCGCAAAAACTATACAGTATATTTTCTTTATATTTTTACTTTCTTTCATTACTGAATTAAAAATAATAACTCATAATTCCTAGTATTAGTTAGTGAGAACAAGTATAACATTTTCAGACTACATAATTTTTCTATCCCATTTAAAAAATTCAACCATATCCCACATGTTTATTAACCGATTTTAATAAATGATTTGAAACAAGTTCTCTTCGCATCCGTTGTTTTAGTGGAGGAATACCTTTAACGTTACATGCAGCAAGTTAACCATTATGTAAGATTATTCTATTGCTGCTACCAACCTCTTCAGCAGAGGGTTTTACAAACGGAACCTTTTTTTTATATCCTATATAATGGAATTACTGATCATCTTTTACTCGCTAAAAACTTCTATAAAATATTCGCACGCATAAGAGTTTGAGATAATTGGTAAATTAATCATCTAAAAATATAATTAAAAAATTGTTTCGTAAGATTTCATTTATTTCAGAAGTATTATAAGATCATTTTGGAATATTCCAAACAAAACATTTTTTTTTTAACTTCACCAAATTTTTTCACCAGTCACTCAAATATTTCAATTAGTCACTTTTGTTTCTGCCCAAAAGTCGCAATATCTCTTTGTAAAAATGGATTGTTTACAATTTTTATTTGTACTTTACATTGGAAGTTTAATAGATTTAGAACTATAAATAAAATGGTATTGCTTTTAAAGCATTGTGCATTAATAACATATTGCTTGGATTTTTTTTTATCAAATCTTTTATAGACATCTTAATTTCAGCTCTATCTGTAATTACCATTTTAATCTAGCAATACTATTGTAAGTACGTTTACAGTGGAGCTTTATCAAACAAATATAATATAATGCTGAGGAATTAAACCAGTGTAATAACATGCGTGAGTTTGTAATGAATGTAAAGGATAACAACTAAATACTCTGTAGATTAATGTCTCACATAGTGTCCCTAAAGGGATCATCGTGTTGTTTGTTTTCTATACCTTTACTTGCTTTCGGTATCCTTCGGGTTGTATTTCTATGACGTACTTGTTAATTAAATTTTATTGTTAACTTGACACAAGGTTTTATGTTAGAAATTTAAATCACAAATTGCCCGTAGCACTACTCGCCACTTAATGCTATTAATATTAAGCCTTAGTTGTTCCCTCTATTACGCTTTAAACTCTTCTAGATGTTTAAAACTACAAATATGGCCAAACTTTTAGAAAGCAAATTATAGTTGAAATGAAAATCACATGTACATGATTAAAAAAAAATCCTTGTTTTTAAATTCAATAAATGTGTGCTTTTTTAATCGATTGTTTATACGTCATGTTCAAATACTTTATAAGCCTATTTGATAACTTTAATCACCATGTTTATTTGAAAATATTTAAGAAATTAGATGGTGTAAACAAATTATGAAGAGAAAAATTTCTACTCAGACTTACCTCTATATCTATAAACTTAATATTCAGTACATTTACCGATGAGTTCGTTTAGTAATTACAAATAGTTTAGGTTAAATTTTATTGCATAATGTTTTATTTTTAATATAAGTATTTAGGGTATGTTTATTTTTAAGTAAGAATATAATTTTAAAATAAGATGAGTGGTTAGGAAATATTTTTTGTATACGTTCTTGCATTATAACCCTTTCGATTAGGGAGTACCGGGAAACACAGGGGTTACGGTTGAAAAAGGGAGAAAATTTATCTGGTGGTAAGAGTATGACCACACCCATTCTGAATGATGGCCAACAGCGATGCTTGTCTCACATTTATACTGATTTTTTTTTCTTGCTACTACACATTTAACTTCTATCAATTTAGTGATAAGTAATATACCATTCTGTCGATTAATGTTTCAGAGATATTAGAAAAATAATAATTTGGGACAATGAAATGGATATTGTTTAAAAGTTTTATTAATTTTTTCTGATTCTGTTTTTGTCTTGTTCTGATAACACAAAATAGAAGACAGTTCTGGATATAAGAACTTAAAATAAGTAGAGACTTAATAAGTAGAGAGTCCCGTATTTGTACCATTTTCACATGAACATTAAATAAATAAATATTTCATTCTTATGTCTGAAATTTCTAGGTTAAAATCCCAGTCAATTGGTATTTTTTTTATACAAAATTCACCTAACTTCAAAACACTAACTGGACGTAAGTTTGTTGTTTCTGGAGTAAATATATCTATACAGGTCTAGATAGATATGATTGGTTTTCTATTCCACTAATAAAAAAAATCTGCTTCAACTTATTCCAGGACAGATCATAGGAAATCGTTGGAAAGTTTTGAAGCAGAATTACAAAGACAAATTAAAAATAAAAATCATTGATTATAGTACATATTAATACAAAAATAGTAAATAAATTTTCTGAAATGATAGTGATGCAATTATGCAAATATAATAAAAAGAAGTACTTAATTGTAGTTTTTAACGCGTTAGCTATTAAATATTTTAATATGTTCCATACTTAAATACTTGTTAAGCGAGCTGCAAAAAGAGATTCAGTAATTAGCGTAATTTAACAACTAATCAACAGAGTAATATTTATTTTAGAAAGATTCATTAACTTAGATTAATTAGTAATTGTTATTTAATTAATTAATTAAATTGATCAAAAGATCTTTTAGATTGTTGAAGTGGAGCAAATAACATCCTTTCTTGAAAGGTTTTTGAACTATAAGTTATATTCTGTAAAATACAAGTATATCAATTATAGGAGTTTGATAAAGTGGTGTAATTGAGGAAAATATTTATAAATATTAAGAACAGCAAGGGTCTTATGACGCTTCCCTGCGGAATCCCTGCTTAAACAATCTAAAGTAAGGACCAACACGTTTTATGGGTTTTATCATTGAAAGGAGAAATTGAACTGCCTGTTGAAGGAGACGCTTTAACTCCGTCTCAAATTCTATTATTATTATTATTATTATGTTTGTTTTTTTACACAATTATCAGTAGTTGCTACCAAATTAATCAAGTGTTTTATTAACTATAAAGTGCAAAAAAAACTTTAGAAGCAATACATGAATTGTTATCTACGTAAGATTTTGATTTTATTTCTTTAATTTATGAATACAGGAAAACAATTTTGTATTGTTTCACAAACATTTTTCTTTCTTAATTTATAATTTTTATTTTTTTTATTTTTAGCGGAAGTTAGAAATTATAAAATTTAATCAATTTCCAAGAGTTTTACATATTTTTTGGTTTAAAGTTAAAGATTTCTTTTAAAATAGTTTTATTATTTCATTTTTCTTTGCTCAACCGATTGCAGTGTTCTTACTATACTGGATTTCAAGTTTTAAAGATAATTTTTATGGATAGTTTTATTTTATTTTTTTATAAATTTCATATTTACATTCTTTTATCTATCTTTTGGTGCGAATCGTGTACATTACACTCAAAGAATTCAGGTAGATTAATTACTTCTTGGTTATCGCCAAAGTATGGCAAACTGTTTGTAATATGAACTTGTGGCGAACAAGACGATTGCCCCTAATGATAGAGTTAGATATCCAAAATAATTTTGGGACAGTGATTTTGGGTCTGCTATAGTTGAAGCATTGATGAGAATGGACATTTCCAGCTATGTAATTAATCAAATTAGACAATACCTACACGAGAGGTATATTGAAGTTAATACAGTAGAAGGATTGGTTTCCTATCGGGTGTTCGGGGGTGTTCCGCAGGGGTCCATGCTCGGTCCCCTGCTGTGGAACATTTTTTACGTACGACCAAGTATTCAGGTTACACTATCTGGAGGATGTGACTATCGTCGGGTATGCAGACAACGTAGCAATCCTGGTAGAAGACGGGGATATAAACAATTTAGAGAATAAAGCCAATAGAGCCTTGATCCAGATTGATGAATGGCTAAGGGACAATCAGCTGCAGATATCTACGGCAAAATCCCAATGCATTCTGTTCTCGGATCGGAGAAGAATTAGGAATGTAAATGTGGAAATAAGAGGGGTGAGCATACAAGAAGTTAATAACGCGAAATACCTGGGGGTTGTGTTGGACAAGAACCTCAGGTTTAGTGCACATGTAGAAATGATATGCAAAAGGATTGCTCCCACCACCAGAGCACTGAGGGGATTGTTTAATAACAATAACGCACCCAAAATGTCGGTTAGGAGGTTGATAACCTCAGCGGTAATGTCATCGATGCTGTACGCTGCCCCAATTTGGGGAGAAGCAATAAATGTACAGAGGAACATGCGAAAACTGAGGAGCATACAACGTCTAGCACTAATAAGAATAGTAGCAGGATATCGTACAATTTCATATGGTGCGTTGTGTGTTCTGGCGGAGGTGCCACCCATAGAATTATTAATAAAAAAGCGAAGATTGAGAACAGCAGGAATGCTAAATAGTGAGGTGGAAAACATCATTGTGAGTGAATGGCAGAATGAATGGGATGGATTGCAGACTGGGGCATGGACTAGACAATTGATACCTAATTTAGATAACTGGCTAAACAAGGAACAAGGTAACATGAATTTTTACATGACGCAGATAATGACCGGTCACGGGTCATAATAACTGGGATTGGTTCGCAAACTTCGCTGCAGTGGTTCTCCGAACGAAAGAGGAAGACGCGAGGCGTCAAGGACTTTAGGCACTGTGTAGGGTGGGGAGGACAGTGCATCCTCGGAGGGCCCGTATGCCGAGGTTTGCGGGTTCCAATGATGGAGATGGAACTACTGTGGATACTGTGAGTGAGGAAGGGAAAAGAAAAGACCGAGTCCCGTCCAGCGGTGTTGGTACCGGGGATCTTCGGAGGCTCTGGGGCCGGCATCGTCGGTTAGAGGCAGGCATCATGACCAAGTCCCGGTTCCCCGTGGAGGGGGTGGGGGACGGCATAGCCGGACCTCGCCTTCGAAACGGGGAATTAGAGGCAGGCACTGAAAAGAAAAAAGAAAAAGATCCGAGACCGGGGAGGCTAACCTGCCATGCCGGGCGCACAATCGGTGGGCGGGGGACGCCTCCTTAGAGTATATGGACACTCTCCCCAACTGAGTATACTTAATTGGCTATCCGGTTGGGGAGAGCAGGAAAAAAATGAACTTGTTAACTTTAGAATATGAAATGGTACGTAGGAAGTTAATTTACCTTGCTCTTTTCATTCTTATTTCATGTCATAAAACATTTAATTGTTACCTAATTATTATTATAGTGTATTGACTTTTATGGACGTATAATTTACCGTCAAACTGTATAACTAATAATTGTAAAAAAAAGCCGGACTTTCTTCTATAGTTGAATTTAAAAGCAGTCTTCATCATCATTATTACCAGTTGGTCTAGTTAAGATTACTGAATCTTATTAAAAGAGTTTCAGAATGAATACCATCATTTTACCTTTGTGGGGCTACAAATTTCCCTCTTTCATACTGCGTTATATTGGTGTAGATAATTCGAGTACAGACGTTACGGATGAAGTAGCTAACATTTAAAAACATTCCCGTTTTTGTTTTTTTGAATACCTATGATTAAATATATATATATATAAAAACTACTGTAACATAAATTAATTTTAAATAAGGCAAGATGGTATTTTGTACATTAAATTCTAAATGCTTTTGTTATGCGAGGAATTGTAAAATTATATAGCCCATTAGAAAAAGTAATATAACTTAAAAAGTACGCGCTAGATTAGTTATGATAAAAAAGGAATTTAATTTAGAGTAAAGAAATTTATTAGATTAGATGGCAACGGTAAACGTCGCTTTGCGAGGCGATGCATAGACAGAGAGGAGGGTTGAACATGTTAGGGTGCTAAAACCCAGATCCCCGGTCTGGGTCACACTTCATGCCTATCTGAGCTTGACCGGCCCACCATCCGACTGTACTGTACTTATACTATTACAAAACACTCAACAATACTATATACTATGCCCTTGAAATAAAAGGCACCCGATGATAAGGGCTCACGTGAAACATAAACAAGCTCTATAAGAAGAAACATAAACCTTTCTACCCCAGAATAGTACGCCAAACTGCCCTCATATACTTAAAGAAACCCTTGTAAATTCTTACCTTACGACTCTGTATTGTACAGTTGTTCTTACTGTATAGTATTGTGAATATACGTACATACATTTACAAACACTGTTCTCTCTTGCTGTTTTATACAATGAAAGCAACCAAATGAAACTCACAAAATATTATTCAACAACGAAGTTGTTTGCAATGTAGCGAGTGACCTCTCAACAACTTAAAAGAGTTTCAGCTTTTCTGCAGTCGGTATCATTTAAACACTGTATAAAATTCTACCATTTTCGTTAAATAAATAAAATTTGTTCTTTCATTGTTTTTCTTCGTTGCTTTTTGTGCAGTATCAGAAAAATATATATATAAAAGTATATATCATGCCGGCTTACGTGTTTTGCAAAGAGTTAGGAAATGGGCATAAAATATTTTATAAATAATTCTACTGTACTTTTAAAATGTATACACTTAACTTTTTTTTATTATTATCAATTCGTCCAGGTGAATTTTATCAGATTTATAATTTCTAGTAGACAAAAAATTAATTTATTTTTATGAAAAAAAGTTTTTTAATCATATCTTTTTTTCCAATCAGTTTGAAGTTTAATAATTCGCTTCATTTAACGATACAATATATAAATTTAAAAAGACGATTTTATTCTACTTTTTATTTACTTTCTCTTTATGCAATTTCATCTTATAACCTAAACGTTTATTTTCAGATAACTTTATAAAAGAATCCTGTTCACAAAATGAGTTTAAAAAACTTATTTAAGGTTTTTTTTAAATATGCTATTACTCTTCTTTTTTTTTTTGTTTGGAAAATCTGTTTTATTGTTTAAACTAAACAAATATATATATTCATATAAAATATTCAGTGACTCGAAGATATTGAGTAAACCTATCAAAAAGGAAAAAAACAATCAAAAATAATAATTTCTAGTTCAGTCCTTAATTCTGTGTAACATAAGTTCATGTCTGTATCTAACTGCATTTATTTACAAAATTATTCGTTACAGATAGATGATTTGTAATACATTTCGTTACAGATATTCGTAAAAATATTTTCACGGCAAATTTTTTTCACGGTATTTAATATGCATTATAGTAAAACAAATAAACGTGTCAATAATACTTTTACGGTATATTTAAATTTAATAAAATTTTCAGCTAATTTCACAGAGCTTCCTTCGCAGCCTGTGGATGAGCTTAAGTCGCGTAAAAATAAAAACAAAACGCGTGTCATATTTTATTTCTCCACCAAAAATAATTAGAATAGAAAAATTGTAAAAAGAACCAAAAAGAATGTTTATTTACAGTTTAGGGTTTACGGTACAGCGTACCGCGAAGGTATGGCTTCGTCAGTAATCTCGATGCTCGACCGTAAAAGTTCCTGTTCCTCGAAAAGTACTACATTCAGCGGGCAGCGGAATAGGTGTTGATTATCTTGATTTTCCGCAATCATAAGACTCATTTTCAGTTAAGCCTCATTTCTTCAAATTGACTTGGATTGTGGCACAACCAGTTCGTTGACGTTTTAGCGTTTTCCACTCTTGGATCATTGTAGTTTTCTTCCCACGCCTATGTACTCTTTTATCGGGCACGTTGAAGTTGTGCCCTCTCCCCAATCTCTTAGTCTCGTTGTTTCCGCGCTCCCCTCCAATGTAGCTTATATTTTTGATTTAATGGGATATTTTGATCACCTGATAAAAAAAAACCTTAACGTTACAACCGAATTGCTTATAGCATAAAGTATATTTTACAAACGTATACAAAGTTTGGAACCTCCCGATACACTATTAATCGTATTTAGTTATAGCAAAGTGTAATAAAAATTTTATAGCAAAGTTTAATAGAAAGTTTCCGATTTAATTATGAAAGTTGTTTTTCCTTTAGCTGCTAAGGGATTAATTTCGGATTGGGATCTTGTTAATTTTTTAGGTTGTTCAAATGGATTTTACTTAATATTTTCTTCAAACGTGTTAAATTATCACTAACAGTAACTTCAAATCTTTGTTTTTTTATCACTTAAAAAAAGAACTCAAGTTGCATAACTAATTTGGCATGTTTGATTTTTTTTTACAAAATAAGTAGATATTAACTTAATCTGCTAAATTTAAAGAACTAGCGGAATCGGTTAAACGAGATTTAATGATGATGACGAGATTTTGATTTGATGATGAAGCTTTTCCTGGATGTCAGGCTAGCAGAAGTTTCCTCTTGCCCGTACATAGAATGATGTATGTCGGTTTCCATCTTCCTTCTTTCCTTATCGGTGGCGATTGATCTGCGTACTTCTGGCGATGCTACTCTACATGCTGCATAGACCTTTTCCACTTTCATTGGTATAAGGCATCCAGTGATTGTCGTGAGGTACTGTTCCGCGCTGTATGTGTAGACCGGTTCCATACTGTTCTTCCATATTCGACTGCCGAGAAACTTAGGGCCAGGCAGTGGTTCGTAGTAGATTAGGCTTTGCTATCTTGACGTCACCAGTTTTCTTAGCAGGTTATTCCGCGTCTCTATCTTTGCCTTCATAATTTCACAATGTTTTTTAAAGGTTATTGTTCAATTTAACATGATTACTAGCTGCACCCCGGGTTGTCGCTATGTTCCAGCCTGTGTCCTTTCCATGTGATCTTTAACCTATAGCGCTCTTTTGCACTCTTCAGATGTAATACATATACTTGCGTGTTAGTGGGATTAGGATTTAATGCGTTTTTGTGGTAGTAATCGTCCAGTTGCTTCAGTATATCCTGCAGCTTCTGCTAGAACCCGAGATGCGTTTCTCCCTGTACCGTGACAGCTAGTTTACTGATAGCTTACTAACAATGTTAACGGATTTTTATTTATTCCATGATCAATCACTGGTCTCTGTTTATGTCCAAAGTACCTCTTTGCGTGAACCATTTTATTTTTGTAATGTATATTATTATAATATATGTGATGAATAAGATTGCGATCAGATCATTACGTACGCCAAGAAAAAAAAAATTTAAAAGAAAAGAAAAAGGATTATGTGTTTAGTAGTAATTTTGTTACCTTATAAATCTAACAAACGTACAGATTTTTACTATGTTGGAATCGAAACGGTTCGTTTCAATCGTATGGAATGAAAATAAAGGTTTTTAATTGAATCTTTTTTTCTAATCATAACGACTAAAAAAAATTGATTTTTTTTTATTAAAGGTTCTAAACTTATCATATATTTCTTTTAGCAGCTAATATGCATTTTTCTTCCTTCCTTCTTTCTCATAAATTTTACGTATTCATTTATTCATTCCATGACGTTTTAATAAAAATTCTGTGATTACAATCACTATGTAAAATTACTTCTCAGTATCAGAAGTGAAATTCATATATGATTTAATGGGATATTTTGGTCAATTGATAAAAAAAACCTTAACGTTAAAACCCAATTGCTTATAGCGTAAAGTATATTTTAAGAACGTATACGACGTTTGGAGATTCCCAATACAATATTATTCGTATTTAGTTTATGCTTCCCATTATTATTTTACGAAAGTTTCCGATTTAATTATGAAAGTTGTTTTTCCTTTAGCAGCTAAGGGATTAATTTCGGATTGGGATCTTGTTAATTTTTTAGGTTTTTCAAATGGATTTTACTTAATATTTTCTTCGAACGTGTTAAATTATTACTAACAGTAATTACAAATCTTTGTTTTTTTATCATTTAAAAGAAAATTCAAGTTGCATAACTAATTTGTCATGTTTGATTTTGTTTACAAGATAAGTAGATGTTAACTTAATCTGCTAAATTTAAAGAAATAGCGGAATCGGTTAAACGAGATTTAATTTAATTTTTAATGTTATAAGTACCTTCGTTCTGTATAAAACCTTATCATTATTCAGTGTTTGGATTATTTAAATTTTATTTGTTTGTGTTATTTATTTATCCCCTTATTTCGTTTTAATCTAAAGTCTAATATCCAATTACAATAGCTTCTTTCTTTAGTTATCATCAATCCTCAGATTAGTTTGCAGCAAGTCTCTAAAGTACTGTCCTACCACTTTAAGTTCTTAACAGTGTAACTAACTGACATCATACGTAATTGTTTTTTATGTACATTAATCTGCTTCTTCAACCGTGGTTCTTTGCCTCTGCAATTCTTTCGATAATGATCTTTAACAGCCCATCATGTCTTAAAATGTGATCGATTAACATATTTTTTAAAAATAACTACCTTTCATTTGCTCTTACAAGTATCTCTTCCTTGGACATTCTACCTGTCATTCTAACTTCCATCATCCGTCTATATTCATCACATTTCTCACATTTCTTTAATACTACGGTATTTCAGCTTTCACTTTTATTCAACGCTACAATCTACACGTACATATAGATTATTAATAATATGCAAATAATATTAGTATATTTAATATTATTAAATTATAGTAAATTGTATAATAATAGTTTATTATTAATAATATACGTATACATACAAATATGTAACATATAAATATATATGCTATTTTTTATTAAAAACACATATTATTTTAATTATCGTCTTACCATACGCTTATCATAGGAATTTCCTACATGTTTCACTTCACCAATGTAACAGCATCATCAGAGAATAAAAATTACGTTTCGTCAGTCCCATTTACAAAAAAACACAAATCACATATAGGAATATATTTACGAGAAGCACACAAGCAAATTGCCGTGTTATCCGGTCTAAGTTTAGGCCTGAAATAATTAAAATTCTACTAATCTTTATCTTTTATTGCCAAAATGCATAAAACATGTTATTAGATTCAAAATTAATTTATTCATTTTTGAGTTCTGTACCGAGCAATTTTTTATTTTTATGTACTTGTAAACTTTCCTACGCATTCATATTACAGCCTGTATGATCTTATATTCATGTTTCATGTTCAAAATATGACGTGCGTAATTGGTTTTACTGGCTGATTCAATTTTATAACACCTACAGTATATATATATATGACCAGTATATTAAATTTAATTAAACGTAAATATCAGATACGTAAGGTTTTAAATCCTGGTCAGGCTTGGCATTTTTCATACGTTACAAAAACTTTACCTCATTATCCATTTTAGGAAAAACAAATATATGGCCAGTATATATTATGACATGATTCAGAAGTCATTTTGTGCACAACAGAACTATTGTACTTCATGTTTTTGATCAATATTTATGTTAATTTTCATTTCTAAATTCTTACTAGTTTTATATGCATTTTGTGTACTAATTCCGTTTTATGAATAAATTTGTGATTTTATAAATTTCAGGAAATTTTTTAAGTTTTGTAGGAAATTCCTATGACAAATGGATGGTAAAACAATAATTAAAAGTTTGAGTATTTTTATTAAAAAGTAATGCATAAATTTACGATACAAAATTCTGATCAAAAAGTTTATATATATATTTTTAAGAAATTGCTTTTCGAGACAAATTTTACTGGAATAGAGTCTCATTTTTTGTATTTCTTTAATTGAGATTCTCAATTTTATCTGTTTGTTGATTCTTTAATGATGTATAATACTTCCTAAGTACTTAATTAAGTCGCTTGGTGTCATACTTTTATTACTGTAACTTTCTGTTACTTGCTACAGATCATGTCTTTGGTTTTTGATTTATTCAGTTTTAGATTATAATCACAGGAAAATATATCATCCATTTATACCTTTAGGGTCTTCCGTATCTTATTCGATCATGTTTTTCCATAAAATCGATAATGAAGGAAGTTTTTGTGACGTATGAATAATGCCAAAGCCTGACCAGAATTTAAAACCTTCCGTATCTGATATTTACGTTTCATTAAATTTAAACTGAAAAAGTTATATTCTAGGATTTTTCAGTCATAGAGTTTCTTGAGAATAGAATTATAGAAAAAAATCAGATTTGGACTCCATATAACTTTCGTGTAGGCTTATTAAATTACATATAAAGTACATACAATTTTATTTCATTAATAACTTTTGATATTTTTTTCATATTTTTTTTATTTTATTGTTATTATTGAATATTTATTGTATTTTTTTTTTTACAATCACAGGTTAATAATTATTAATAAATAACTAATTTAAATTTAAAAAAAAAAAGTTAAAAAAGGAATGAAGTCGAATCCGAATCGATGTGCTACTCCTTGTAAAATCAAAATATTTCATTAATTAAAATTTTATTTGGCTATAACTCTGGAACCAATGCAAAATAAGTACCACTTTTGATATATCGTTGAAATGCTCTCAATGAGAGCTTATTACTGCAGTAAAGAAAATTTTCAAAACCCAAAAGATTTGGATTTTGGACATTTTTGTTGAAGTCGATTGCAATCAAAACGGGAGGTACACAACTAGATGTTAAAACAGTCCAAATCCAAAATTCAACATCCTACGGCTAGTCGTCTTTTGAGTTATGCGAGATGCATATGTACGTACGTACGCACAGACGTCACGTTGAAACTAATCAAAATGGATTCAGGGATGGTCAAAATGGATATTTCCGTTGAAATTTGAACACCGAAATTTATCGCGATCACAATACTTCGTACAAGAAAGTAAAAATGCGAAATTAATTAAATTATTGTTGATTCAGTTTTTTTTATGGTTATCCTTACATATAAAAGATTGTAGACTTAAGTCTTCGAAACATTTTTATGAATATTATTTAAAGCAGAATAAGTTTAAAAAAAATGAGATTTAGAATTTATCTTTTTCTTTCTATACAAATTTACAAGATATATTTATCGAGTTTTTTTTTAATATTGAATAGGAAAGGAAACATTATTTTGTTTCTTTATCCGTCTCTAGTCACTAATTACCGAAAAAAAAAAATTATTAATCGTTAGTACTTATTAAACTATAAAAATTAAAACAGAATATTATAATTAATAATTAATTACGTCAATTCTTATGTAATATAATTAATATATTCATTTAACTTACTTTTACTTGTACATATGTATTCTTCTGTAGGAGAGGTTAAATTTTTTAAAATATTATCCAATTTTTAATAAATTTTTTTGCGATTCCTTATGTTTCTGTTATAATAATTTAGAAATAATATAATTTTTTCTCTTTCGTCGTCAGATTTCTTTAGGATAAATAAAATTTTGATGACCAGTTACACCAACTTATAAGCGGATTCCAGAAAAAAAAAACATTTTAATTAACAAATTACAAATACTTTGAGTTATTTAACTTACGGGTTTGTTAGATAATGGGTTTATTAACGTATGAGCAACATCAAATTTTGTTCTGTTCTTTAGGTAAAAGTTAGTAATATGGAGTATAGGCTTGGTTATTACTACACACACATTTTTGTTAGTCATAGCTTAAGTGAGTTTCATGAGATTGTCAAAAGCACCTCTCGTTTAACGTTTAACTAACGTGAAAATTGGTATACATATTTAACCGAGTAAGAGGTAGCTGACATGAACGGATGTGTGATTTGCAAGTACGAATTAAGATTTAAGTGATAGGAAGGAGGTATTACAAGTGATGTTCCTGAACCCGGGGAACTGTTGGACTAAGATCAAACGTTTATCTTTATTTCATTTCTAGACTGTATATACCCTTCCTACGTTTTTATTAACACTTATTACATATATTTATACTTATAAAGTAATACTTTAATTTAATTTAATTTACTTATTTATTTAATACTTATTACTAATTTTTGTATATTAAATCTGTGAACTTATTTATCATAGAATAAAAAACGTATAATATTATGTATATATATATATATGAATCATATATATACAATAAAATATAGTTAAAATATTTTGTTGTGTAATTTGTTCATGATAAATATTAAATTTATTTATATTTTCTTTTATTTGTAATTATTACTATTTTGCTTTATTCGCTCCAAAAAAATGAAATTTCCTTTAAAACACATGTTGAATTATATTAACTAACAAAGCGTTGTAATAGATTTAAAGATAAATTAAAAAAATAACTATAATAAATATTTTTTACTTCCTTGTACGAAGTAAAGGAAGTATTGTGATCGCAAAAAATGTCGGTTTCCAGATTTCAACGGAAATATTTATTTTGACCATTCCTGAATCCATTTTGACTAGTTTCGGCGTGACGCCTGTACGTACGTATGTATCTCGCATAACTCAAAAACGATTACCCGCAGGATGTTGAAATATTGGATTAGGACTGTTCTAACATCTGGTTGTGCACCTCCCCTTTTGATTGCAAACGACTGAACAAAAATTGTCCAAAAAAGCCCAAAAGCTAAACAAAATTTGGATTTTGGACTTTTTCTGGACTTTTAACTGTAGTAATAAGCTCTCATTGAGAGCTTTTTAACGATGTATCATAAGCGGTAATTATTTTCATTGGTTCCAGAGTTATAACCAAATTAGTCTTAGGGGAAGGCACATAGGTTCGAATCAGACTTCATCTTATTTTTGTCGAAAGACATACAAGAATTCAAATTGATCAACCGTGTAAACCAAAATTATATGCAATCTTTGTCACTTAATATAACTCTCATTTACGATTATCTGTTTTTGAATAATTTTTTACTTATAACGAGTATAATTATACTTTCCGTTAGGAAATATGCGTTTTCATTATTTGGAAAATTTCTTAAGACTCTCACTGTTACCGTTTCGTCTAAAGTACCATTTTCTTTCAATTTAGGATAATTCAATTAGGTAACATTTTTATTATTATACACTTCATTATTTTAAGAAATATCTTCTTAAATTAAATCTAAGCGGAAACAGACTTATAGCATAGTTTCTTTTTTTATAGCTACCTCATTTTTTAAATCAAATTAGTTAATTATCGCTAAACGTTACCAGTAAATTGCTTGCTACTCTCATGGTTACCATGTAATTACAAAGTGTTAATCAGTGAGTACATGTGTATATGTGTTTGCACTGTATATGTGTATATTAGGTAAAATGGTCGTTAGTCTGAGAGTGTTGTTGGGAGTTGGTTTCAGAGGTCATAGTATACGGAGGTTGGGGAGAAGAGATTTGGTAGTGCGGTGTGTTAGTAAATGCATATACATGTACTGAGCGCTGAGAGTGCATGGTGTGTTCAGTTAAAAGAGGATGAAGGGTTAAGGCGTAGGAAGGGGAGTGTATAGTAGAAACACACAACAAAACAAGTAGTAGAATTCTGAATGGAATATAAACACGAGCTAAGTGCAGTTGCGCGAATAACACTTGGAACGCATTTTAATTGTCATAAACTTTGGTCTTCCACACGTCTGAAATTACTCGGCCATTATAGCCCATGTAACGACTTAACTTGTGCCCTATTTTCAACCACTTTTCTTTCTCTTTCGCACACCCTATATTATAACCGTACTAATATAACTACTCCATACTATTTTCGTCTCTTTTACGCGCATTTATTCCTTTTATACATGTAAAATATATTCTCTAACCGTAACTTGAAATGACTCAATGATTTAATGCAGTTTTCAAAACAGCTTTCTCTCTTTATGCATCCACTGTAATAATCACTTCTGAAAACATTTAAAGTTATAAAAACTGTAGTTATAACATAATTTAAGTTACTATTTTCATGAACAATATTATATTTCATCGTAAATTAATAGTTGAACATTTTTCATTTACTCCACATCCCTCTACATGTAACTTCACTAAGTTTACTCTTCAGCATAAACAATTCTATCATTATTATTTTACTTTTTGTCAATTTTTTTTTGTTGTATTAAAAAAAATTACGGATGTAATCTCTCATTCTTATAGTTTTATGCTGAAATACCTTTCTAATTTCTCTACAAATTATGTTTTTAATCTTTATTTTTTTTATTCACATAAGTAGAACCGTTTTTCTGTTTTGAAAAAATTATTGGAATAAAGAAAAATTAAAAATAAATCAAAAAAGAAGAGTTTTATTTTCTTAATATTTTCGCAAGACTGAAGTAGGAAACAGAACGTTAGAATTAATATTAACAAAGACAGTTATATAAAATTAAAGTATTTTCATGCCATTTATTAAACAATTTTATCGTAAATTACTTCTTTTTTTTTATTAAATTTTCGTTTTTTATCTTACAGTTAGTTTTATATGAGTATTCCGGAAGCCCTGCATATCCAGCTTTCTGGATTCGGGATTCGCAGGCAGTCGCGTCCCTTGTTCGTGAAGTGTGAGTGAGGTGTAGTCTTGTACAGACTTAAGCCGATCGTATTTGAGAGGTGTGGTTAATTGAAACCCAACCACCAACGAACACCTGTATCCACGATATTCAAATCTAAATAAAAGCAACTAGCTTTAATACGATTCAAATCTGAAAACATTTTAATTCGTAATCAGGTGATTTCTGATGGTTTATCTGATATAAAAACTTGCTGAGAGACCACTAGTGGAAATTTATGTACAAAATATTAATAGAAGTATTATTGGAATTGCTTTATTTGAAGAAGTAATAAAAAAAACACACAAAAAATGTATTGCTTGAATATTTATAATCTTGTTTCTTTTGAATTCAAATCAAACACAGTTTAACAAGATGTCTGTAAGTTCTCAAATTGTAATTAAAAAATCTCGAAAATTTTTATATAGATTTCATCTTTAATTATCACTATTATCTATATGTTAATTTTTTAAATTGTAACAGTTGATTAATTCCTATGACGTTGCATGTTATAAAATATATTTTCCAATGAGCCTCTAATGATAGCCATTAATGCACGAGTGTAAGGATCATGTCGTAAATTTCGCAAGACTGCATTAATGACCATTATAGAAAGTTGCATATCGAATGTTTTTCTATGGCTGAGGAAGTATTGGGATTATTGATTTAAATCAATACTTAGAATACATTGTTTAGAATTTTTTTTTAATTTAAAAAATAAGGCAATAAATAATACATTTCTGTGGCAATAGGTTATTTATTAGCCGTGCTTTCTAAAGTTCTGCCTTTTCTTTAATTTCGATCCGTGTTAAAGACATTTCTTCCTTACAATCCGACATAATTAACAAAAGGATAAACAGTGTAATATAGAAACTTAGTTACCTATCGGTGTACTTTCAAAGTTGATAAGTGATACATTAAAAGATACCCACTTCTGATTGGTCAGTGAGTGATTGAAAAGAGTGGACTTTTGATTGGGTGAACACCTGTATCATAATGAAAATCTGTTTCATAGCGACCGTCATTATGATACAGGTTCCAGCCGTGTAATTCAAACATTGTAAGATTGGTGTAGAAAAACATTTTTATTATTATTGCTATTATTATTATTACATTGATTTTAGTAAGATAATAATAATGCTACGAATCATTTTTATCGCATTACTATTAAAATAATAAAATTAAATAGGTTACCCTATAAAGAGGTTTTTTTTTTACAATTCTTATCTTAGTAATACTATATCAGAGACATTATGAATGAATAAATATAAAAATAGGACAATTGTTGATTGTAGAACTGAAGAAAAAGTTAAAGAAAAGAGAACTGATAAACATTTTTACTGTGTGTATACAGTTACATAACTACATGCACAGTTTTCTTTTTATAAGAAATTTCCTTTCTTTGTACTGAAGGCAAGTAAAAGTAGTCAATATAGCTTAATAAAATGGAAAAAGGGGGGAATTCGCACAAGTTACAAAATGATTTGGCCAGAAATGTCCTAACCAAACGTTTTGCCGTTTTATGGAATATTTCATTGAGTTTATTTTCTCGATTTTCCTTTTTTATTCTATTAGTCTACCGTTTAAATTGCCTTTTCATCCATCCATTACTACTTAATGCAATCTTTGTGTTCCATCGTTTGCCTTTTTTCTTTTGTTATATTTCTTCTTTCATCTTATTTTTTGTTATTTTTTTTGTTTGTTACGGTTTTATATTTTAAGTTCAATAAAAAATGTTTTCTTTCTTTTTATACCCATGTATAGGACACACACACATACTCTTTAGAATCCGATACGTAGCTTATTTTCTTAACAATGCGTTATTTGATATAATTTATACATTTCAAGTTAAATATAGTGATTACCATACGATTGTTCATGTTTAACCTAAATACAATTGTTACAATTGAAATAATGTATTTTCAAGAAACATTCTAATAGAGAAGAATAATTAAATTTGTAAGTAATTAATTTTTAGTCGGTACAATAAATTTATGTTAAGTAAGTTTAAATTATGTAGGTAAAAAAATAAAGAAATGTATTTTTTATTTTTTTCAGGAAAAGAAAATTGTTGGTATGGTTAGGGTATAATTTATAAAGACTATTTTCCTCTTCTAATATCATATATAAAAATTGAATGGTTGATGAAAAGAATAGAAGTGGTCCGTAGAGATTCTATGTAAATGACTTGTGTCTTAAAAGTGACAGGTTACAAAGTGTTTACATTAGACGATTTAAATTAATTTAGGAAAGTTTTGAAAGTATATAATATTTTTCTGTTAAGTTTAAATACATTATTTTTTATTATTTTAATTACAAAAATAAAATTAATTAAATTATGCACCTTTAAAAAGAGTTGCACAATTTCACCGAGAGTTTAAAGTAAAAATAAAGTAATTCTTTTAAACAACTCTTTTTTTGTTTTTAGATATTTATTTTATTTTTCCATAATTTTTATTGATAAAAAATACTGCTATGAATTTTCTAATTCTTTCTGGTGTCATTCGCTATAATTACATTCGATTCAGTGACGACGTACTATAAAAAAAAAATCGTTCTCACATCTAAACAACAGTTTTTTTTGTAATATTATTAATTGTTTCAAATTGTAAAATAATGAAAAACACCTACTAAAAATACTATCAGTTTTTCTTTATTTCATTATTTATAATTTGATTTATTATCATTCTAGCAATGAGTGTTTAAATGAAGGATTTTCCTTGTGCATATAGGTTACATAATTAAATTGGTCTTTTAGTAATGTTTAGCTATTTAGTTAGGTAATTATGAACAGTTGAATATTCAATTTGATGTGGGTATTATGCTCATACCAGTTGGATACTTATTCATGTGCATAGGTCATTTTGACATTTATCAGTTATGTAGGTAATTAATTGTCACGATTTATTAAACGGATCAACCAGTAGGACTCTATGTATTATTGCGTACATGGATCGAAATGTTTGTTTCGTGTTTGGACACTAACATTATGATATTCTAATTTGATTATTAACACATTTTATTACGATTTAAAAAAATAAATAAATTAGTTTTTAATAATATTGCAGGTATTTATTATTACATTTTTTTTTTTTTTTTTTTTTTTTTTTTAATAACGTCTTCAATATTGTCAAGTTTTCTTCATTTCTACCGATCTTTGATGGTTTTTATTTTTCCACTACCTATCTTCTCTTTTTTCTTCATTTTTCCTTATCTTTCAATATTCTTCATTTATTTCAAATTGTCTATTACCTTGGTTTTCTTTTTTGTTTTATAAGATTTTCCTATTATTTTACCAGCTATTCTCAACTAGATATTTCCTAAACCTTCTTTCTTTTTTACTATTTAATTATTCTTTTTTTGTATTCAGCTCTTGAAAAAAAACAACATATAATTGATCTTTAAAAAAAGAACTATTATCTTATTTCTTTGATGAAATATAATCGACTTAAGAAATTACACCACACACGGGAAAATATTTTTGTTCCTAAAACGTTCAGTAATTAAGTGCGGACATTGAGAAATAAACCAAGAATATTTAATTAATAGGAAATATTTTGTTTTAGCATACTCGAATGTAAAATTGAGCTATATTCAATCCATCCCAGTCCTATACGTAATATTAAGTTCTATCTGTATTATTCGCTCTTGACGTAATATTACGTTCTTGAGTTTTGACTCGTTTTATTTACTTTTTGATCAAAATGTTACGTTAGACAATCAATGAATACTTAGTTCCATTGTGTGGAAATGATACATTTATTCGACTATGAATAGAAAAATGTCTAAATGAAATAAATAGTCTAAGATCTGTGGACATCGTGTTATTCCTATAATAAATTGTTATGCATGGATAATATTTTTCATTATTATCGGTATATTTTGTATGTTTTTTGAAGTTATTTCCGAATTAATTTGGTTTTTCAATTTAATTAAATTTTTTATCGAATTATTGGTTATCTTAATTATAATGAATTTATTGGGACAAATTGGTTAGTACTTTTTTACACTGTTATAACAAGATGTTTATTATTTTTGTCTGTCATGGAAAAATATGTTCATATTCATGTATATTAAATTATACAACCTGTTCATACCTAGTTCCATAAGTTTGCAGAAAAATGTGCAAACAGATTTTTAAAGAAGCAAAATTGACCAGTCCCATTTATTGATAAATTTTTTATCTTACGAATTCAAATGAAGTTGGACACGTTAGCAGTGCGTTATTAAAAATGATAAAGTTTATTTCTGTTTTACAACTACTAATCATAAAGAATACAACTGCAAGCATAAAAACATTATTGTATTGGTAATTTATTAAAATTATTTATATTTTCGTGTTAGTCGATTTTTATACTGTAATTATTGAATTACTCGTACGTTATGATTTTTCTTTTTAATCACAGTTCTATTGTAATTTTCAATGCAAATCAGTTCACCAAAATCGTCGTAAATAATAATATTTCTAACAAAAATAAAACTGACTGAAAAAAGAAAATTAAAATAAAGCTTTTCCATTCTACAAATGTCGTGTTTTAAATTCGGTATTAAATTAAGAACAGACGCCTTCTACAACTTAATAATGTTGAGTTTAGCATTGATCTCAAAAAATAATATAGTTTCTTACTTAAACTATTTCTTACCTCAATTTTTTACCACTAATTTCTATGATTTTGACTTTAAATACTTTGAATATCATAAACTGATTTAGGCAATATTTATTTACCCATTAACAGTCCATTAAAAGGTAATGATGACTGGAAAAAAATTATAAAATCTTTTATGTGAACATATAGTTTTTTGTTTAAAACTTCTTCCACTGATATTACGTGTACGAAAAACTGAGGAACAGTTGAGAAAACTACCTTTATTAAAAAAAAAATTAATCATTAAAATCCATGTCTACTCATGAATAAGCTTTAAACATGCATATGTAGGTCAAATTGAGAACGTCCTCCTTTTTTGAAATCTGTTAAAAAAATGAGAGTATTTTTTCTTGTGTTAACGTGTACAGTACAGAGTTTCAAGGATCTTGTTCTTGGCAGAACGTCATAATTTTTTCACAGGTTATTATGAAGCTAGAACAGTCACGAGGAAAGATAACATCCTTGAGTTGGATTGAGTTATATCGTACAAGATTCGGTTTATAAGTCGCAGAATTTTTTATTTTTTATTTTTTTATTTCTGTGTTTTATCTTCCTTCTATCAACCTTTGTTAAAGGCTTTTCTTTTATATTTCATTCGTATTCCCCCTTTTTATTTATTTACATATATATTTATACATATTCAAGCAGTAACGTTTTAGTAATTTACCCGAAGAATAATATTTAACATTTATTCTGATTTTTTCCATTATATTTGGTAGGATGCTTTCACTAATTGCTGTTCTTAAGATTTATTACTATTCTTTATTTAAAATCATTTAAAAGTGATATCATCTTTAAGCAGGTTTATTAACTGGTAACAGTAAGGGAAAATATGTTCCTAATTATTTAAATATACTTATATATAAAGCCCGAACAATACAATTTAGTATCGATGTTTTCAGTATTTTGCTATAAATTTCCGTTAAAATAGTGATAAAACAATTTTACTCAAAAGGAATGATAAATTCGTTTAAGTCTTTGGTTGGTAACCTTTCTGAAATTGTAATCATATGATTAAACCTGTCTGCCCAAATTTGTCAGCAAGCCTATTTGTTTTTTCAGACTTTTTTCTGGTTAGGTTTTTTTAATCCAATATTTGTAAAAATGTTTTACAGTATTTTTTTTGCAAAAAATGAGTGTTTTTATTTAAGACCACCCCGTGCGACACAAGTTTCGTCTTCATCTTTATAAACAAATACTTTGTTTGGAATTCATCTTTCCAGCTTGATGTATGGAGTACAGCTGCTATTGCGTATTACTTCAGCTGTATGGAATATATTTATCCAGTTTTCTATGATCAGTATTTTTCTTCAAATCAACTATTGAAATTAAACATAAAAATTTCCTGTTATAATGGTTTTATCCCAGTTTCCTTTTTCAATTAGCATCCACTAATATAGAGCATGCTTTCCATTGAATTTTTTTTTTTTTTGCAGTAGTATTTGAAAATACTTCCTTGGTTTTAAAATAATGAAAGTGATTTTCTATAACGTAAAAGTTTATGTCACTTGTGCTTAGAAAATTGAGGAGTAAATTAGTTTACTGAGTTGAATATAATTCTGCATATCAGTACGACAAGCTCATTGAAATTTAGCCCTAAAAATAGGACTCTCTTTTTTCGTTTAACGAAAATTGTTGTTAATGTACGACACTCGTTGAGTAATTAGAGAAAAATGACAGCTGAATTTTTAGTATTATAAATGGAAGTTGTCTGAAGTTCAAGCCATCCCTGATATAGAAAATATCAGCTATTAGAAAAATATTTACATTATTATAGCCTCTTTTCTTTGTTTTAAAATGTCGGCTCTGCTTGAAATGTAGAATGTGTGCATGAACATGCTAGAAGAACAAGCATGCTGTTATAAGATATTTTTTATTTTCTGAAGATATAAAGCAGGTTGAAATTTACTCCGAGATGTTAAAATAGTGGAGTATAAAGGTATTAAGAGTTAAAAGGGGTGAACAAGTTTAAATCGGGCAGAAAAAGTGTCATCAATCTTTTTTCATCTAAGCGAATATAGTTGGAATCTTTGATTAGCAAGGACGAAGGCATAAAAATTTTGAAAATTTCTAAAGTTTTTTTGTACAAATATATACACTATCCATATTTTATTAACCATGATAAGTTGAATTACCATAAATCTTGTTCAAGGTCGGTTCCAAGACAATTGAATCAAAATCACAGAAGCTGAATTCCCATTTGTACTGAACTTAAGCAAACGCCGTTCAAAATCGTTTTTGAACGATAAATGTGACTTTCAAAGTTAGCAATAATTTTTTTTTAGATGGTGTAATATCTTGTGATTATATCTGTTAATTACCATTTGTTACTTCATTATCATTTTTAATTAATTAAATTATATTTTATCCATCCGGTAGTGGTAAAATCGTCATCAATGATCAGCTGTTTAACAGCTGATTTTCAAAGTCGAAGGTTTTGAGGTTAAATTCTTAGTAAAAGTAAGTTACATTTTAACCGACTTTTAACAAGGAGGTTATGTATCCGTACATTTTTTTAAACTTTTTATTCTCGTGTAACTTTTTACCTATTAAACAGATTGAAATAAACCTTGCAATCGACGCAGCTGCTTTTCTGCGGTGGTATCAGGATGTTGAAAAAAAGGTTCTAGACACAATGTAACCAGTCTGAAAATTAAAAAAAAAATATTTTTCCGCCATCCGGCGGGTAGGTAAGGACAGTGGAAATCCTGATATTCTATATGTATGCGTCACGATGGATGATGTTATGTGGTCTGCTGTAGGACAAATAATGTGAGTTTCTGCACAAAATATATAGCACTGTTAATAAAAATCATCAGAAATCGAGATCTCGTCTTAATATATATCTCCCAATATATATTACATATAATATTCAGCATCGTAGGGACAATGGGAATCTTATCACTCTATATACGTGCATCACATCACATGGTCTTTTGATGTCGGTTCTATTTTTATATATATATATATATATATATATATACGGATTTGAATACTAGACTGTGGATACCAGTGTATTTTGGTGGCTGGGGTTCAACTAACCACACATTTCAAGAATTGTTGACCTGAGTCTTTACAAGTCTACACCTAATTTATATGTCATACATCTCATTTCGTCATCGGATTGCTTATTGTTCACAAGTTGAAGAATATGCAACCTACAGGTTACGAATAGAAAATAAAATAATTTATATTTGCTATTTATTTATTTTTTATACGTGTGGTGTAAAAGATATCAAATAATTATGATTTATTAACAATTGGAACGTTATCTACATGTTTATTTTAAGTAATAGTATTCTGTAAACGATTAATGAGGGTTTTTTATTTCACTTTATTGCAATTATTTTCATAAAATAAATAATAATAATTGTCTTTTGTACATTTTCAATTTTACTGATTGTATTGAAATTTATCCAGTTATATGATTTTTATTTTAATTAAGACTAATAATTTAAAATATTTCGATTGTTATTTTTATTATTTACGTAATAAAATTATTATTAATTAAACAAGTTGAGTATTTAAAATCGTTTTTATGTTATAGAATATCTAAATTAATATCGATAAACGTTATATTACTATAGAAGCTTTTGATGTAGCTGGAAATAGGCGTCATAGTATTATTACTCGCTAGTTACGAGCCTTTGTTAGCAGTAGCTAGCAAGAGACTGTTAAATAGTGGGATGCTGAAGATTTACTGGAGTAAGGGGTATGATTAGGAGCGGGGTGATGTATAGTAAATAAAGAGGGGAAATATCTGTTGCTAATGGTTTTCTAATGAGAGTACTGGCCTACTATACATAGGTATATAACGCATAACAGAGTATATCGATAGGTGTATTTATTAATATTATTATTATTATTCATATTATTATTATTGTTATTATATATAATGTTGTAGAGGGACTTGTTAGCCTAACTGTAGTCAGGGTAATGTCGTGTATATGTTTGACTATCTATATAGATCTATATCGTTGTTTGTTGTTAACGGTATGATAATATCATTTCATCAATCCCAGATGATTACGTACTGGGAATATTTTCTATTCAATTTAAAGGTTTTGGGATTAGGGAATTTATCCATTTAGTACGAGATGAGCGAGTAAGTGTATAAAGATATAAAATAGATGAAATGTTAAAATGGAGCAATGAGTCTGTGCGAACGCGTTCACCCGAACAAATTAACACACAAGAGATTTTTAATACAATATTAAAACAAGATTGACAAATTAAATGAACAAATATACGAATTCTCCCGGATTCTTAACTACTGTATTTCTCTCTTTCTAAATTGACTTTTATGGTTATTTAACAACCTTACTTTTTCTTTTTATTATCGAATATACGATCACAAAAGTGGGAAGAACCATCTACACATTTTTTTCGGCAGTTTTAAATGTAATAATTATATGTATTTTATTATTATATTTTACTTTCCTTTTTTAAGATGTGCATAAATGTTTTCATGAAAAAAGCCAGTTCTGATAAATAGTCATTTTAATAAAAAATAAATAGAATTGGAATAAGATTTTAAAAATAATTGTAAACTGGTAAAGGGAGAATTTACTTTTAGTATTTTAAAAATTCCGAGAATACATTGCGTTGCACTGACATTACGTTCCGAAAATGGATTGATTTGGTTTTGGAAGAAAGAGTAAACGAGTAAAGCAGATTAAAAACACCACTGAATTATTTGAAATACATATTTTAGAAGTTTTTGGATATATATAAAAGTTATTATTATATGTTAATCATTTATGAGAAATCATCAGTGATCTCTCATCTCTTGTCTGAGTGCTGGTGACCATATCTAACTGACAATTTCCCGCCGTAGCTCACGGTCCTCTGCCATTCGAATCAATGTACCTAACGTTTTTCTCGCGTCTACAATTTGGTCCAGCCATCTTTTCGGTGGTCTTCCGCGTGATCTGCTGCCCTTAACTTTTCCCTGTACGACTAGCATCTCAAGATTTTCGCCTGACCAAAGGATTATATGACCGACTAAGCGGATGATGCGCTGGAAGCATATTTTAGACAACCCCCTCTGTATACCCAGATCATTTATAATCGAGTTATTCGTCCTCTTTTCCGTCTATGCGACACGGAGCATACTTCTGTCGGCCCACATTTCGAATTCATCAATTCTCCTCCGGTCTTCCACCTTGATGGTCCAGGTTTCAACGCCGTAGATGAGTACTGGGAAGACTAATACCTGAGCAGTCTCAGTTTTGTATTCATCGTTATTGCCGTATCCTTCCAAATAGCAGTCAACTTCGTAAGCGCCTTCTTTCCCAAGATAATACTTCTTCGTATTTCAGTCGACTGGCCCCAATCTTTATCTATTGTGAATCCTAAATATACGAAAGAGTCAATATACGAAAGAGTCCACCTTTTCAAAATCATACAGCATATCACTGGCTGGAAGATTGTTGGTTCTGTCTAAAATCACAACTTTTGTTTTTACGATGTTAAATTTCAACCCTAGTGCTTCACTTTCTTTCATTTCAACGTCAGAGCCTGCGAAAAAGGCGTATGAGCAGCAACTAATAAGTTGCTTATATGTAGGCCTCCTATTCGTATACCGCCATGACAGTTTTTCAGGCTTTTCCGCATGACATATTTGTCGTAAATATTGAATAAAATCGGAGAAAGAATGCATCCCTGTCGTACTCCTCTCGACAGGTAAAAGGGCTCTGTTATGTCATTTTACAGTCTAACCACCACTCTTTACATGTAGGTTCCGAATGTCGGTAAAAAGATGATCAGAGACTATTTAAATTTAGTAGAAAAAAAAGAGAAATGCATCTTGTTAGTTAAATAAATAATAAAAAAAAACATAATTATTTATAAAAAGTACCTTCAAATTTGCCATACTGTTTTATTATTATTATTATACAATTTTCATTTACAGTCTTTAATTTATATGTAGTGGTAAAAAAATTGAATATTAATGAGATTAGGAATAGAATAAACTATACATGAAAATTCTATGTAACCGAATTTTATGTTAAAGGTAACAAAAGGTGGATAGGAAACTTTAACAATTATTTATTTATTACATTAAATTTTAACATAGTCCGGTTTGGTCATGATGCAGACGTGATCGTTTATCTGAGAAGGCTGGCGAACGGATTGACGTCACCCTTCGTTTACAGCTGCCTAATTCATGTAACACAATTTGGTGATGGGTTGATTTAGGTTACGCCTCTGTTTTGTGATTTTAAATGACTGTAAATTGTAGCGTCTCGTCGTGAAATGGATGACACTTCATTCATTTGCAAATAATCTAACTAAATAAATCTTAAGAAAGAATATCATAATTTGCTGAGCAAGAGGTAAATAATATTGAGTTGTTTTGCGCTCTGGCAGATCCCTAAAAACGGTACTGTCTTTAATTCTTTTTATTTTTCACTCTTCCAAAATTGACATTTTTTGATAATTATAATCCTTCACATTTTTCTATTTTTATTCATGGTATCATTTATTTTTTTAAGAGGTTTTCTTGGCCAATACATGTTGTTTGAAGCACCTTTGAATAATATTCTTTTTTTCTTCAATCTATCCGAGTTCGATTTGTTTCTAAGTTCGTCTTTCCATTAAAATATGTTTCATGTGTCTCCAGAGCATTTTTTTTTTCAGATGCCTCAATTTTTTTACATTTCTCGCTTTTATATGTCAATTTTTCACATCTACACTATATTGTATGGCTTTCTAAAAACAGTTGTTAATATATGACACTTTTAAAATAAATAATTTCTCATTCTCCCTAACAATAAACCTATCAAATTATTTCATTACAATTGCCAATCTTTTTCTAATTCTCAAAACTATATAATATTATAGAATTTCCTGCTTCATTTATGGCATCGTTGTTTTAATAAACATTACCTACTAGAATTTCTCTGTAAGCCATTACCACTCGAGGGCATTAATGCTAATGCCCTAGATTAATTAATCATTATTAGTCAGATAAATTAGTCATTAACACGTTTAGGTAACCCACAACCTATGTTTGGCTTCCTTTAAGTGTTTACTTTGTACGAAGATAACAGTTTAAGGGCAGTTTGTTATTCAAACGTCACTTCGGTTGACCGTGGCTCATTTTGTTGTATTTCTGTGCCGTGTTTTTTTTTTTATTGAATTTAAATATATGTAGTAATTTTTTTATTATTCTATTACGAATACTTTTTACTGTCTTACAACTAGTCTAATAATATTCACTCTGTGATTAGAATCATACAGTCGATATGATTCTGGCACGTTTTTAAATTTTGCGTATTTATATAGATTCCATTTTATCTAAGTTATTTAACAGTCAAAATCTGTTTACTTGCAATTATTTTATTTATTTTTTAAACAAATTTTCCTAAATAAAATTATGTTTTTTTAATATTACATAATCAAATTATAGTGACTAGAACTATGGTTAGAAAAACCATCTTTGTTCGTGTTTTGTTGAACATTAAAAAATTAGCTTAACTCTATTACGTATAAAATCGGTGATGACGTTTATATACATCATATGTATAATGTACGTACTTTATATGGATAAAACTTCTGACATTAGGAAAATAAAATTCTGAAATTTTTGTTGTGGAATACACCTTTCCTTTCAAGGCGACAGTAGACCACCGATCAAAAATCGGACGTTACGTTTTCATATAACGTTTAAAATTGCAATATCTTCTAAAGACAAAAAAATCCACGGTTATACGATATACTCTTTTACAAATGAAGGAAGAGAGATTATAAATGACACGATTTTAGCGCACTGTTGCATCGGCCAGAACGAGGAGAGTGTGGGTAAATTAGGCTCGTTTTGCGTCGCTCGGTGCGCACTAAAATTCATATTTCTCTGGACTTAAATGTGACAAAACATTAACGTTGGAAGTGACGTTGGAATTCTCTACCAAATCCTATTTACGTCGTGAACTATGATAGGGATAAATATTGTTTAAAGGTCTAACTATTCGTAATTAAAGTTGTAAAAATTCTATTTAGAAGAAATATCGCAGTACGTGTTCAAAACGTGTTAAACGTGTTCAAAAGTAACGCAAAAGACTACGTGAGACTGAAATTAAACTGAAAATTAAATATAGCAAATCAAGAAAGCATTAAATGACCAATGCCGAATGTCAGAGGATTTACCGACAGTATTGATGACATATTGTGGACTCGAATTTTTTCACAGACAAGGCTTGGTTTTATTTGTACGGCTACGTAAACGACCATAGGATTTGGAATGCTGAAAATGCCCACGAGTCTCATGAAAAACAATCGCACTCGCCGAAAATGGACGTATGGTGTACGATATCAAGAAAAAAAAAATTATTGGTCCTCTTTTCTTCAAGTATACCATTATTTCAGAACGGTATCTGAATATTTTATTGCAATTCATTACACTTTTCGAAGAGGAAGATCGATACTGCTGGTTCCAGCATGACGATTCACCATCACACTACGCAATTCAACTTCTGATTTCGTTAACTAATTCTTTGGTGATCACGTTATTGGGCGTGGCTTATGGCCACCAAGATCTCCAAATTTGACTGTGCCAGATTTTTTATTTGGTGTTACCTCAAAGAAAAAGCCTACAGCAAAAAACCACGAACACTTGAACGACTGATGGTCAATGTCGAACAGGGTGTTTAAAATATCGACCCATAATCTCTGAAAACAGTTAGAAACACAGTGAAAAGGATGACCAGCGAGTTAGTCTAATGGTGAACTCGTCATCGCAAATTAGCTGATGTCGAAGTCGAGAGTTCTACGGTTCAAATCGTAGTTACTTTTATATAGGTTTGAATATTAGATCGTAGATGCCGGTGTTCTTTGATGGTTGGATTTCAATTAACCACACATCTCAGGAATGGTCGACCAGATACTGAACAAGACTCATTAACATTTATACATATCATCCTCATTCATCTTCTGAAGTAATACCTTACGGTAGTTCCAGAGGCTAAACAGAAAAAAGAGAATGAAAAGGGTGGAAGCGTGTATTCATTAAGATGGCGGCCACTTCCAGCACTTACTCTACAGTTTAAAGTATCGGAATGTTAGGAAATAAAATATTTAATTGATTTATTTACAAATGTATTTTTTATTTAAATATACCCACTAACATAGGTGAGTTGCGATTTTTTATATGGGGCACCCTTTTATATATATATATATATATATATATATATATTTATATTTATATATACAAATTTTAGTTATCTGACTACATTGCGTTTACAGAATTACTTTTTATAATATGAACAGGTATATTATTAATTTTAGTTAGCAGTATCTATATGCATTTTGTGATGATGTAGGTAAGTTTGACCTTGAACAGCGACTCGTAAAACGCCACACACAAAACAATTGACGTTTTCTCATTATATAATTCGCGATACACCTTAATATTATGGTTAATATGTATTTTTGAACTAAACCTAATCGGTGAAGAACAAATATCGGCATTTATTATAATATATAAAACATAATAGGGAGATATATGTTTATTTATTTATATTTTAGAGGAATATTTCTATAAACAGCTCTCACCGGTTGAAATATGTTATTCTATATTATGTGTACAGTATATATTGATAAGAATCCGAAATGGATACACTGCATATATTCGTTTCTAATTGATTTTTTTTAATGTTAAATTAAACTTTTGTAAACATTATATTTAAAATATTTACCTTAATTTCATTTAGTTAATATATATTTGTCTAATTTTGAAAACCGTTTTCAGGTATTTTATTTTAACCAAAATTCCATTCCTACTAAATTTACATTACATTTAAAATTATTTATAGCTTTCGTTTTTTTTTTCTGTATTAATCCCAAAAGCTGCATGTATTTCCCTCAATAAAAAAAAAATGCTATCTGGTATTTCTAATTTGTAATGCTTTCTTTCTTTGTACAACTTTTCAGCTGTAATATAATTTTTATTTTTGTCGCCTCATTTTCCAAAACGTTTCTTTTTTATCATTGTATTATGTCCTTATTCTTTAAAATAATATCACATGTATTTCCTTAAATACACAAGTTTATATTGATAAAAAATAATAATAATTTATTAAAGTTTAGTATTTAATAAATTTTATTTAACTGCGTACATTTTCCTCGTGTAAATAAATATGGTAGAATTATTAGTTAAATAAATTGTAGCTAATTGGATTTTTTTTTTCAGTTTTACCCATTTAATTATTAATCTTTGAATCTCTATGAATATGTCAGATATTTACCATTTTTTTAATGCACATTTAAATTTAGAACAGAGAATGAATTAATTACTTTATCACTACAATCCAACTGATGTATCAGGATCGTGGGTTTTTAAAAAAATATTCGTAATGTATATATTTTTTAATTTACAAAAGTTGATATGATAAACCAAATGTTTTTATTGCCTCAAGTCATGCGGTTTAATTAAATTTTTAATATCTGGTATTGTTATATCTGGAAATATAATCTAAGATATCATATTTGATACATATACTTATATCATATTTAATATCAGCTATGTAAAAGCATTTTTTTTAAACAACTGTTTAATATTAATTAAAAGTACGTGCTTAACGAATAATTAAAACCGTTTCTCTTTGTTAAATGTTTCACTGTTCAGATAAAATCAGAATGTGAAAAAATTGTTTCGAAATTGTAAACCTTTTCCCAGAGGTAAGGTTTTATATCTATATATTTTTAAACTGTAATTGTTTTTTTCAGAGTCGTTTTCATATTTTACGTTACGCTACAGTTCAAATATCTTTCGTAGCACAAATTATCAAAATATCTTGAAAATAGCGGTCGGATTGTTTGGGCTTATCGACATTTCAAAATTTATGTTAAGCGTACAACATACGGCATTATTTAAAGATAGGTTATTTGACGTCATCTGATATTAGACTGGTATGATAATTTCCATAATTTCTTTCGGTTCTGTGGTAATCTTATAATCCCAACATAAATTATTATCTTACATTGTCAGCTATTTCCTTTATAAATTACAATTTTTTTCTTTGCAATTTCTGTCCTCTATACATCCCTGCATCATCAAATTAACAAGATCTTGATGTCCAAATATATAATCCATCAGTAATAGTCTCTACAATATTATATACCACAATTATCTCTTTTACACTGTTTGTTATTTATTCATAAGACCTCTTAGGCGGGTGGTTTATGGGTCAGAATGGCTAACTCATTCTCACTTTCTAGAACGTTTTTTAATCGAAAATGTAATAAATACATCTTGGTCAAAAATTTCCACGAGAATATTCAGAGAACCTATTTATTTATAAGGATTTTAAAACTGTATGTTAAATTTTTTTTTCGATTCCAAACTAATTTTCTGTGTAATTTGAGTATTTAGAGACAAAAGTATTATTAGTATTTTATGCGAAAAATGCGTTATTTTAGTGTAAAAGGCATATAAATATTTAAAAGTTACAAAAAAATGGAAGTTTTGGCTTCTTTTGATAATAAAAGTTTAGAAAGGTGGTGAAATTTCGAGAATCTGCAAGTGACATTTTAATGCTCAGAATTTCAACTTTGAAAAATTACTTCTGTTTTTGTACAATATGAACGAATTTATTTGAGTCTTTAAATTCCCAGAGAATGTGGTTTAGAATCAAAAAACCAACATTTTATTGTTTTTAAATTGTTACAAACAAATAAGTTCCCTCAACATATTTTCGTGAAAACATTCATCTACGATATATTGATAACATAAACTTTCGATTAAAAAAAGTTGCTCACTTTGGAAATAGTTATACCTTTAAACTTTAAATCCTGTAGCTCTATCTTTTACCCAGGTAAGCGTAAGAACAGCATATGGACATATTGAAAGTCATCTTACTCAAAATAGTTTAATGTAATTTGAAAAAACAAATGTAGTTTTACAAAGTTTAAATTTTGAGTTTTCAAATTTCACTTGCGGAATATCGAAATGTCATTTTCTTTAATTAAATTTTAAAGATTAAAAAACGCCCAAAAATTCTTTTTGTGTAATTTTTAAATGTTTAAATGCATTTTACGGCAAAACAATGCATTTTTCGCAAAAAATCAAGAATACTTTCGTTTTTAAATTACCCAAATTATATAAAAAAGAGTGTTTTGAAACTGATTAACATTATATTGCTTATTTCTAAAATTGTTATAAATAAATAGAGAATGGAAGAAAGCTAGCCTGAAGAAAGTTAACTGGGATATGTGAGGGAGATTCTGAACTTTGATTGTCTGATTGGCCAAAAAGGTAGGCTTATAAATTTCCATTAAAAAGAACGGAATATATAACAAATATTAAAAACGTACGAAAATGCTTTTACGGACAGAGATCGGAAGACGAGAAAATTTTGGTAAATTATTGTTATCTAACCAAATGGGGTGGACAACGAAGCAAACATCATCAGGATCATTAAGATTCTAAAATCCTATGGAAAAAATCCTATAACTTAGAAACATCCGGCATACGTAAAATGGTATATATAGTCTATGAAGACTATATGAATAATCAACTATTTGAATCGTTAGAATCACAGGATGCTCCTTTGAGTTGAGTTAATATCAACATGCTTGGTTGCAGGTCCAACCCAGGGGAGCAGAGAAAAAAAAACACCCTTTTTTAAACTTGTGATGCAATGCCCCATAAGAGACACAATCCACAAGGATATGGTGTACAGTTAGCAGTCGCAACAAGCATAAACAAGTGCTTGTAATAGTTCCCTGTTCGCAAACGGCAAATAATAACTTCCTCTCAACGGTTATTCCTGCATGAGGAGCTTCACGGTGACTCAGTGTTCTTAACTGGATGAAGTTTATTGTTAATGGTGTAGGTAGTATTCCATTGACTTTGTCTCTCATCATGAACCATCCTCTTCAGAAAAAAATAAGATCGTTCGAACAACACGATTAGTGAAAGGAGGCTGGAAACAAGCCTCTTTTGCCGCACAATTAGCTCGCCTATTGCCTGAAATTCCAATGTGGCTGCAGATCCCGCTGAAGTACAAAATTGTATTATGTTGAGTCACTTAGGAAATAACACACTGAATCTAACGGATAAGGTAATTGAAGTATATGTCATTAATCGCCTGTAAGGCACTCATGAAATCTGAGCAGATTATCTCCTTGCATCGTGTCTGCCTTTGATCTCCACGTTACTGCGTAAATCTTTGGAAATTTTATACCATAAATATCAAAATCCTGTAAACTTTTCGGTATTATGTTCACGATCTTAATATCTAGGCAGTCATTATCATCCATTTTGTCACATTTTATTGCCTTTGTTTTACTGTTATTTTTATACTGATTTTTGTTCCTAGAAATAAATTCATTACAATGATAATTTCAGGATATTACGTAAAGGATTTCATATCATCGGAAATCTTAATATTTAATCCTTTTCGTTTAATAGTTACTCCGTTCTAAAATTTGTCTTTTAATTCCTGTATTGTTTTTTTTATTTACTATTTGATTTAATCTAGTACATTACAGCTTCCATCACACGTTCTATTCGCCTAAAAATTTTATCCTAGTCACTATTTTTGATACATGATATTTCAGACCGGCAGTGTTCTTATGCGAACAGCCAATAGAATAATTATTATAATTTTGCATAAAATTATTCGTGTGATAGCTTACCGTCGCCATTTATCTAGCTCTTATCATTACAGTTCTTCAAATCTTAATGAATATATCCTTTTTGGAATCAGTAGATTCAACAATTTTATTATAAATCCTGGCACGCTTTCTACATTGAAAGCATGCTTCTTCTCACTGTGAATCAACCAAAAATTAATTTTGAAATCTTTATCTTTTGTAGGTTTGTCTTTAGAATTCCAACTATTAGACTTACTTAAACTATCATTTTGTATTATTACATCTACTATAGTCTATTTTATATTTACTAGTGTGCGTGTACCACCTGAATTTATTAACATTTTCTAGTGATTTCTACCTCTTTTTATCCTGTTACTATATATATGTTTGTTATGCTATGTCAAATTTCATAATTTTAAAGCAAAGTAATAAGTTTGCTTAAGCAGAAGTGATACGATGAATTTTTACCATCAAATATTTCTGAAGCAAAATGATGTCGGTATGTTATGTATATATATATATATATATATATATATATATATATAATCTCGAATATATACATCTTATGCATATATGAACGATCTGAACAGTAACGTATCCGTTTTTTAATTATAATGTTTAATAATTATTATGAAACCGATTAATTAAAATGTTAATTATATATTATGTATTATAATTATACATTAAACATTAATTGTATTATATATTACTATTACATATATATTACATATTTTTAAGTAATTAAACGATTTACTACATAAAGATAAAATGCTGAAGTTATTATTGTTATTATACAACTTAAAGAAAAGTTGAATGTAGCATGAAATATACTGTAAGACGGAAAGAGAATAAAATAATTTAATGACTGTTAAGTTGTTTAAGGAGCGAATATAAGATGTAAAATAACAAGTATTCTGTAAGGAAAGGATATTAAACTGGATCATAACGTTAGTGTTTAAGGACGTGACTGCTTTAGGTTCTTTTAATAATAATAATAATAATAATTGTATTACATAGTAATAATAATAAGAAAGCCTAGTAGTAAAAGAAATAATATTAGAAGTATTAATATAAAAGGTGGTAGTTGTATGGGGTAGGCTACGGAATAAGGTCTTGACATTTTACTTTGTACAAAAGGGAAACCTTCCTTTGGGAACGATTAAAACCAGCTTCTCTCGCGGTGTTTAAGAAAATAACCCAACCCCTGGCCGTAATATTAACTTAAACTAACCTCTTGATAAAGTGTAATAGTATGAAGTGTTTTAGAATTAAGTGAGCATTACTAAGTAGTGGGTCATCATTTTATTTTGGAAAAATCACAGTAGTTTTGAGCTAAAGTAAAAGTAATAGCCCCGATTATAGTAATAATAATAATAATAAATGTGCCTGTACACAGTAGTAGTTCACTTGGAGGAAATTTAGAAAAGTTGAAAGGAAGAGATGGAAATTAAGGGAATGTAGATATAGATAGAGTAACGAGCGAATACGAAGTGGAAGGGGAATTGTTTAAATGGTAGTGGGGATAAAGGGAGGAAAAAGGACAAAAGTATATGTACAGTCGTAGGAGGGTAGTTGAATGTAAAAACAAAGTTGCAAACTGAATTAAAACTTCGCCAATGATAATAACCCATTGTTCTGGCAGGCCTAACCAGACCCTGAGGAGGAGTTGGAATCTCTACTTCTAACTTTTATGCACTGTTTTTATTTTTTTCTTCTTTCTTTTTTGCTATTCCAGCAAAATCCAACAAGCTCAGTTATTCTTTTACTTTCCCATCATTATTATTATCATCATCATCATCATCATTTTAAATTTTTTCTACATCCCTCCATCCTGATATCCATAATAAAATTTTGTAATATTATAAGACTTACATATTTATGCTAATGTCGTGTAGTTGCAAAAAATACGTACAGTTCATCAGGTGTTGTTTGAAGGCTAAGTACATATTTTATAAACATAATAAAACGTTACTTTTTTCCTGTTTACAAATATTCTGCGTGATGATAATTATAATTAATGTATAGTGTAATAATAATAATAATAATAAAAATACATTTGCTTCATGTTTTTTAAATATGATGAATTGTTTGCAAATTAAAAATTAATTTTAGTATTTATCTTAAAATGTTTTGCTTTAATAATTGCAGTAACTAAATTGCTGTGGTACTATGAAAAAAGGACCATATGTTAAACTGATACTTAAAAAAATAACTGTAAAAATAATAAGCGGTTATAAATTGACAAACAAAAAAAAGTAATAATTTTGTATAATCGTAGTTGGTTGATGCGCAGTAGTTTATTTAGCTTGCCTCTGGGTATATTGGTGAGTGGATTTGATGGAAGTATATTGAATCGTGAGGAATTGAAACTGCACAAAGACGTTTGTGCGTGTTTCTACATGCACACGCGTTCCTGTATGTGTTTCGCCCCACTCTGGCTCAGTAAAAGTATAGTTCCTTCACCTCTCCCACAAACAGGTCTAAAATACTCTTTCAACCAGCGCAAAAATTATGCTTAAAATATAAGTATTTTACAGTAAGTCTAAGGACTTAAAAAATACTAAAATATATTTAACAGAATTTTAGAAAAAAGAAAAAAGTTGTTCCGTTGTTCTGGGCAGTCCAAGTAAAAAGCGTTAAAATATCTAAACTATTATTATCTAATCCTGACTGCCCACTACGACTTTGTGCAAGCCTCTTAGGTATATAAAATATATTTTAAGAAACATAAGGTAGCATGCTTGCGAATAAGCAAAATTTTAATGGGGATAACAATAATTATGAGTGAAGATTTTCAAAAAGAATTTTCAACAAAATTTTAATTCTGACTGATTGATAGTCCCCTTATCGTTCAGCAGTAAAGTTTCTACTTCACTATTGATAAAATAAATTTCCTAACTACCCAATTACTGTTTATTATGTAAATCTCTTGTGCGTGTTTCTACATGCACACGCGTTCCTATAATTTGTAATAAACTAATTTTTTTACCAGTTTCTAGACATTGCTGAGCTTCAGCAGGTAGAAATCACATAGAAATCATTTTGAAAATCTTAGTTTTTTAGCTGATTTAGTTTTTCTTAGTTCAAATATAAATTACGTAATTCTGTTTCAAATATAAGTTATAATAAGTATATAATAAGTTATTATATATAAGTATAATATTTTAGATGTATAGTTTTTCAATATTATATTGTATTTTATGACTTTTATTTAATTATGTTTTTTTTTTTTTAATTGAGTTAAATTATTGGCAAATTAAGGTTTATATGCCGGAATGATGTATGAAATTTATAATGTGTAAAAATTGTCAATTTAATTTAATTTATTTATTAAATTTTTAATTAGTCATTATCGAGTACACTGATCAACAAAGTTTAATTTTTTGTTTGTTAAATGAGTGAGTGGCTGATTCTTATAGTATTTTTTATGCTGATTTCATATATGTTATAAGATTTTTGCTATCGGGATCAGTTTTTTCTAATTGAAATTTCTTTTGAAACAAAAAAATTTATGGTGAAAGTAATGTAATACATTACATGCATTTTATACTCACCTAAAATATATTTCTTCTGGATTTTCTGCTGTAATTTTCTGTAGGTAAATACCTCTTAAGATTTCAACAGTAATCAGCTAACATTTTTGGGTTTCATTTTCCCTGGTATCGTGTTTCCATTGTAGATATCTCTTGGTGAAAGCGTTCTCCATGTTCATCACTGATAGCACCGAAATTGTTAGGGAAAAAATTCAAACGTGAATGTAAGAAATTAATTTTGAGTGACATAGTACACCCAAGTTCTTTGTAGTTTTGAATGAGTTCACTCACAAGTTCTCAGTAGTTACTGGCCTTATGGTTTCCAAGGAAGTTGTTTACCTCATTTTGAAATGATTTCGATGCAGCAACCTCCATGTCATTCAAACATTCTTTAAACATCGGATCACTCATTCGTTTTCTTATTTTTAGTTTAACAAATATATTTTCATTTATTTTAGCGTTGCTTATATTTGGGAATTTTTTTTTTAGGAACTGAAAGCCTGCACCATTACGATCCATTGCTTTAACAAAATTGTTTAATAAACCTAGCTTAATGTGTATTGGTGGAAGATAAACATTTTCTGGTTTTACTAATGCCTGACTAACAACATTCTTCTCTCCTACAATCAGTACCCTTCTCTTTGGCCACTGATCTTTTATGTAATGGTTTTTCTTATCCCTGCTGTTCCAATTACACAAAAAGAAACAGAACTTAGTGTATCCAAGTTGCAGTCCAAGTGAAAGCGCTATTACTTCCAGATCTTAACAAATATGCCATAAATATTTTCCATGCTGAATCCTGATTAATACAAGTTTCATACTGAGAGAAGATATGTTCAAATTCTGAAAGTCACGGAAAGCACTTATTTTAGTTGTAAAAGATGCCATCCTTTATGTCTTGATGCCAGTTGTTCTGTTTGATTCTTTGATAAATTTAGATCACGAACTAGATCATTTAATTCTGACTGATTAATTAAATGGGGTTCAGTATATTTATTTTCTAAAAATTTTGAATCTCTTTCTTCATCGTCTGATATGTCAGCACAAGATTCAACATTTTCATCTTCATCTAAGTTCTATGTTCCTCGTGATACTGGAATTGGAAGCTATTGGCTTTGTGGTACTGGCCGCATGGGGACGAGAATATTTGTGAACGTATTTACGTTCATAAAATGCTATGCTTATGGAATTCATGCATGATACTACCTGAAAATAAGAATGGTAGTTAGAAAATAAACTAAACCTGATACAAGAATAATTCTGATTTCATATTTGAAATCAGGATGAAAAATACTATAAGAATCGGTTATTCACTTTCATTTAACAAATTAATTGTTGATCGGTGTTATTTATCGATTCTTTAAGTCTTAAATAAAAATATTATATTGATAAATAATGAGAGCGATAATACAGTTTTTTTTTCTAATTTATGGAACGATAAGTTTGTTTTCACCTAAATTGTATATAATTCCTTTAAAATTTCAATGAAAAATCGATTAAAATTATATTTAGATTCTATCAAGCTATTAGATAATTTCGTTGAAATTGATGATTTAATAATTCCTGAGATCTGTTTGATTTTTTATTTCAATATTATTAAAGTTTTCCAAAAAAAAGATAGGACAAATTTAATTTAATATTACAAAAATAACTTTTTTGTAAACGGATTGATGAAAATCAATAAAATTATACGTGAGGTAATGTAGTTTAAAAAGTTACACTTTCTATAACTTAATTGTAGGATGACAAATACACGTGCATAGAGATAGTACATAAATACATACCAAAGAATAAACATGTGAAAAGAAAAAAATAGTCCCTATTGTTGATAAAACATCACCTTGCCTTAATATTACTACAGTTGAAAACAAAGGTCTAAGAACGAAGGATCTAAGGATGGATGGTAAATGGCTTTGGTATGAGTTAAAATATGGAGAGGGTAAAATAAGGTATGGCTGATATAGCGTGCTCTACAGTTGGACACGCAAGATACTCTTCCGTCTATCTACCTATCTACCTACCTACCTTGCCCAAACTTGGGGCCACTAGGTTGCTCACCAATTATTCATTGAGTCTTTTTTTTTCTCTTTGCCCTTTATTTCCTCTTATATTTTCCTTCCTTCTTCTTTATTCTTTTACCTGTATATATGTTTTATATATATTATACATAGTTTTCTTACATAAGCTGCTTGTGTGTTCTTATAAAAACATCTTTCTTGTATTCGTGCATTTTACTTAAAAATATATATTTGTTAAGTATAAATTATGCGATTTCTAGATGTCAGATGAACTGAGAAAACAAGCTTCTGTTAATTATAGTAATAACTTAATAATTTAGTAACACGTCAGCTGTTTTTTTCAGCTCTATTTTTTGTTATATCTGTACTGAATTTTTATTGATTTAACGAGAGCTGTTATTTCAGATTTTATTTGATATTTTATATCATCTAGTTTTCTAAATCAAGGATCAGATGCTTAAATTTAAGCTCATCCTGTTTACATTTTATAAAGAAGTGTTTCACTTGTCACATATTTGAGTATTTTTTATTAGAACGCAAATTTTTTCTTGGGAATGATTAATTCCATGTTTATAATGAAATAAACGAAGAAAATCCAATTTCGAATATTCTAATTAAAAAAAAAAATTAGTTACACAACCAAATTGGTTGTATAAGCGCTGACATTAAATAAGTCCAGTATTTATTAAGACAACTAACAACAAACTAAGCCTACGAAAATGCTATTAATATTATTAATTTAATTTGTTTGTACAGAGTTCATCAGCGAGTAAATTTAAAAAAAATAAGCTTCGACCAAATAACCACATGGTTACGGTACATTTTTCTAATTTTAACGCGTACTATTTTGACAAATATTATTGTTCACCTTGACAACTATTTGTTCTATTTATGTTCACCTTAAAAATTGGAGGCTACAACCATTTTAAAATGTTTAACCAATGTTAAACATTTTTTTATTTTATCCACACCTTTACAGTTTTCGTAGAATACGTTTATTAATACCTAGTTTAAGTATGTTGTTAAGCAAATTAATAAAATATAAATTATTATATTTTATTGAAATTTATTATTTTTATGTATATTTTAAATTGATTTATTACCGATTGCCATAGTTTGCGTATGGCAGTCAGTCAAGAATTGTGCTATGGGTTTTTTCCATTTCTCGACGTATTTCATGACCCAGGGATCCCAAAAATCAAAAAAAGGTGAGGGACAATGTTCGTACTGTTTAACCCAACTTTATATTAAGCTCAGTACAAGCGTGCATGCTTATCTTACTATTTTTTTTTAAAATTGCCCAAAATTCCCTCTTCCCCAAAATTGAAAAAACTATATTTTATTCATTGCATATTTTTTAACCGATCTTCTTTTACATCTTCCTAGGCATAGTAGTGCAAAAGACCCCCAAAAAATATTTTATGGGTGGGGGAGTGAATCAAAGTATCGATTTTTGGAAGTATTACACTTTGTTGTCAGCTTCTTTTTCGGGATGGTGGCGATTTATGATGAAGCTTTATATATGTAACATCTTTTCCGGATGATTGGTTCTTGACGTTGAAGATTGCGTTTACTGTGTAATATATTTTCGCCCATTATTTGATTCCATTTAATCGAAGATGAATATTACTGAAAGAAGATATAATTCTTTAAGTGATAAAGAAATCGTCTTGTACGCCGCGCCAGCTTGGTGTGAGGCGATGAGAGTGGCAGGAAAGGAGAGGAGGCTAGAAGCCGTACAGCGCAGGGTTGCGTTACGTATAACAACGGCGTACAGGATGGTTTCGGTGAAGGCGGTACGAGCACTGACAGGACTACCTCCAGTGAGGTTACTGGTTGAGAACAGGACAAGAGACGTAGAGGACTGGCACCAGGAGAAGCCAGGCAGCAGCTTACAGCGGCCTGGCAAGAACAGTGTGACACGTCGGAGAAGGGCAGGTGGACCTGCAGGCTCAACGCACGGATTTAATCGTGGCAAAGCAGAAGGTATGGGGAGCTGAATTACTATCTTACATAACTCCTCACTGGCCACTGCGATTTTGGAGCCTACCTGCACAGATTCTGGCTACGTGCAGACCCTAGGTGTGTCTACTACGGGGATAGTAGATACCTTAGAGCACACCTTCTTCGACTGTGGAAAGTGGGTGCCGATACGGAGTGACCTTGGGGTCCTCCAACTGACGCCGGGCAATATGCTGGAGTATATTGTCCGAGTGTTGGAGTATATTGTATATCTTCCATTCTCAGGGAAGATAGAGAGTGGCTTGCAGTAGAGTCACAAAGACTCTGCGAGAGAAGTAGCATGGTGGACAGCTGAAAAAATAGTGAAAAGAAACGGGATGCAATCATGTCTAGGGTGCCTTGGCTGACTCAGCTCAAATGAAGAGGCGAGGCTTCCCGATAATAACATGCGGACCTTCCAGCAGAACACAGAAGATCAGCGAAGACCTCAAAAAGTGAGGTGAAGAATACCTGACTTGAGAACTTGCATGGATGGGCGACAGTGATGATGCACGAGGACTCTGAACACACTGAGATGGAAGGCACCTCCTGGGGCTGACTAATGCTTAAATGCGGTTTTCAGCCTCGGGAGGGGGGCTGGTGAGGTGGAGTTTTAGTCGGTAGGGCTCAGGCTACATACGTCATAACATCTGCTAATCTTCAATTATTACTTTTAAAAACTAAATTTTTTAATTACTGCTACAGATTATTAGACATTTTTCTTCCAAAGGATTTTTCGGTTATTTACCGAATTACCGAATGGGTGAGTCTAAATAAAATTAAATGCAAACAAAACAAAATTTATGGTATTAAATAACAAAAATCAAAAACAAGTTTCAGTAAGAGTAGATAACCAAGATATTGAAAGAGTAGAATACATTAAGTATTTAGGAGTTATTGATAAGTTAAAATTCTTCAAAATGTTAATCAAATATGTAAAAATTTTCAAAAAAGTATTTGTGTTAGATAGAATTAGAAATAAATTAATTTATGTTCAGGCTGTTAATTTATATAAAAGTATGGTAGGACCTTATGTACCTCAGAATTGCTTGGATGTAATGAGGGTCAAATTGGTAGAATGCAGAAGTTACAAAACAGAGCGATGCAAGCAATTTTGTTTATCGATTTACAAGTGTTAATTTAATGTTGGGGACATTATTGAGGTATTGGATGAATATTAATCTATTGATATCGTCTTAAGCTTAATGGTAATTTTTAAAGTAAGAAGTAGAGAGGTGTACTTACCGAAATATATCACACATATGTCGAAAATGTTAGCGGTTATTCTTTAAGGAATAAAATAGATTTGAGGATTGAAAGAACGAAAATATTAGCAACACAAAGATAATAATTTTATGATGAGTTTAAATTATTTTATGTTGTACCAAGAAAAGTAAAAGATGAAGTTTATTCCATTTTTAATCATGTGATTTTATTAAGTAATCATAACTACATAATATGCAAACTGGGAATTGAATTGAATTTTCTTATTGCGATAGATTATTAGCGTTAGAGTTATCAGGTAGTGAAGATTTATGGTGAAGAACGATTTAGTTGAAGGTTTTTTTGTGACATTACATAAACTCATTACGTAAAATAACTGAGATGATTTAATGAAGCATTCAATCAGTCAAAATTAGCTAAGAAAGTATATTTTAAATAATGTTGCCAACGTAAAACTTGAAATATACTTTATAATTTTTTTTCAATTTACTAGTTTGTATTTTACAATTTTTAATAACCGTTGTATTTATATATAATTTTATTATATAACATTTTTTTCCGTAATATATCTTATAGATAAGTTTACGATAAATAAATGTATTTAATTGTAGTATGGATAATAGGTGTTTCAATTTAAATAAAAAGTATTTTTAAATAAATATTTAAATTACTATTTAAAAACTTAATTAAACGCTTTAATCGTACTGTTATTTCTCAATAAGAGAAAGAGTTTAAAAATAACAAATTGTATGGATATTTTTTCAATGTGTTATAAAACGTTTTTGAACATCACCTTATTGCTTATATGCAGTATATTATGAGAACTATTAAATAATAATATATAGCCTCCTTCTTCTTAATTCCGACTGTTTTTTTATTTCAGGCAAGTATCCAAAAATTTTATTTAGTTCTTGCGGTTTAATATTATGACAGTTGCAGTCAAAACGCTTAAATAACCTTCTTGTTTTAAATATTACTGTAATCTTTTCTTAAGAAAATAATTTATGGATATTTTAATGTATTAAAGAATTTTCTTTGATCGTTTATTGTAGGTACGTTTATTTTAAAAATTTATTTAGTGTTTCCTAGCAATATATGTTAAAATTTTTCAATTTGTTGAAAAAATGTACTACTCACCTTTTTAAAAAAGATTCATTTTTTTAAATATTTCATTTTGATTACCACAAGCGGAGGAATTTACCTAAAAAATTAGTCTTTATTATTTTTTTTTTTTTAAGATATTTAAACCATTATATTTCTTAATATTTATTGAAATTAAAATTGCTTTTCTTTTTTAACTGGGGAACATTTTAGGAAAAAACAAATCTATTTTGAGAAAATATTTTCGCTTAACAGGTAAAATTCTAGAGTAATTTCACGATGTCTCAAGTTAATAATACTAATGTAATGTACTGCACAATTTTTTCATCAAATTTTAAAAAAAGAATTCCAAAAAAAATTCCAAATGATTCTGAGTCTTCAATCAGTTTCTTCTTTATAACGTGATTTTTATTTTTACCAACATAACTTCGGTAAAACCGTAACACAGATTTAGCTAGGGTTACTTACAAAACTTTTTATACATTAAGAATTCAACTTATAATTCCTGTATAAACAATCATCAAATAACTGTCTCTGTAATTTTCCAGGGCAATAGGTGGTATTTTTTTATCCTAATTTATTTTCTTATTCTTTAATTTTTCTTAAAACATAATCCGTTTACTTTTTCTTACTACGATATTCCTTCCTGCAGCTTGCAATTTTTTATACGGCGAATTTCACTCCTGTTACCGATTTCAATAGAATTTCTTCCAGAAGAAAGTCATGCTTTTAGTAACTCAAGCAGAACAAAACCGTAATTGTGTTCAGAAATATAACCGCCATTCTTCAGAAATATGCTAAATTCTAACCTCTTTCATCAGGATATCGATGTCAGTACAAACGGACAATGAATCCTTCATAGTAAAATAAGTTGAAAGATTCATTAAGCGTAGTACCTTTTGTGGTTTTTTTTTAAATATTCCACTATTGCAGTCTAGACCCAGAAGTTCAGCTTGCAATAAAATACAACAGCGAACTGAATTATTAAGTTGGTTTTTCATCAAAAAAGAAATTCTTCAGTAACCTCTACATCATCTGCTTCACTTTCAAATTGTTCTAGCAATGTCGGATTAGGTGCTCGTATAGGTACAGGTAACTCCTCTACGTGTGGTATACTGTCTTTAGAGCTGAGGATACATCTGCATATTTTACGAAATTTCTACTTTTAAATGAAAATCTAAATATATTTATCATACAAACATAGAAGTTTGTGAAGTGGACCTTAGGTTCACGCTAAACCGTTGGCACAGCAAATAGCATGGCTCGTGGTTTCCCCTTCACCTTTTCAGGTGAAGGGGATACCACAATATGTAAATAACATAAGGAGCGCTGATTTTTTTATTTTTTCATTATTAATCATGTTTGCATATTGTTCAAAAGTAAAAATACAGAAACTATTCTTGATTTTAACCAGCAGTTGATCACAAATGACAAGGCTCGTGGTTTCCCCTTCACCTTTTCAGGTGAAGGGGATACCACAATATGTAAATAACATAAGGAGCGCTGATTTTTTTATTTTTTCATTATTAATCATGTTTGCATATTGTTCAAAAGTAAAAATACAGAAACTATTCTTGATTTTAACCAGCAGTTGATCACAAATGACAAGGCTCGTGGTTTCCCCTTCACCTTTTCAGGTGAAGGGGATACCACAATATGTAAATAACATAAGGAGCGCTGATTTTTTTATTTTTTCATTATTAATCATGTTTGCATATTGTTCAAAAGTAAAAATACAGAAACTATTCTTGATTTTAACCAGCAGTTGATCACAAATGACAAGGCTCGTGGTTTCCCCTTCACCTTTTCAGGTGAAGGGGATACCACGATATGCAAATAACATAAGGCGCGCAGATTTTTTTATTTTTTCATTATTAATCATGTTTGCATATTGTTCAAAAGTAAAAATACAGAAACTATTCTTGATTTTAACCAGCAGTTGATCACAAATGACAAGGCTCGTGGTTTCCCCTTCACCTTTTCAGGTGAAGGGGATACCACAATATGTAAATAACATAAGGAGCGCTGATTTTTTTATTTTTTCATTATTAATCATGTTTGCATATTGTTCAAAAGTAAAAATACAGAAACTATTCTTGATTTTAACCAGCAGTTGATCACAAATGACAAGGCTCGTGGTTTCCCCTTCACCTTTTCAGGTGAAGGGGATACCACGATATGCAAATAACATAAGGCGCGCAGATTTTTTTATTTTTTCATTATTAATCATGTTTGCATATTGCTCAAAAGTAAAAATACAGAAACTATTCTTGATTTTAACCAGCAGTTGATCACAAATGACAAGGCTCGTGGTTTCCCCTTCACCTTTTCAGGTGAAGGGGATACCACAATATGTAAATAACATAAGGAGCGCAGATTTTTTTATTTTTTCATTATTAATCATGTTTGCATATTGTTCAAAAGTAAAAATACAGAAACTATTCTTGATTTTAACCAGCAGTTGATCACAAATGACAAGGCTCGTGGTTTCCCCTTCACCTTTTCAGGTGAAGGGGATACCACAATATGTAAATAACATAAGGAGCGCTGATTTTTTTATTTTTTCATTATTAATCATGTTTGCATATTGTTCAAAAGTAAAAATACAGAAACTATTCTTGATTTTAACCAGCAGTTGATCACAAATGACAAGGCTCGTGGTTTCCCCTTCACCTTTTCAGGTGAAGGGGATACCACGATATGCAAATAACATAAGGCGCGCAGAATTTTATTTATTTATTCATTATTAATCATGTTTGCATATTGTTCAAAAGTAAAAATACAGAAACTATTCTTAATTTTAACCAGCAGTTGATCACAAATGACAAGGCTCGTGGTTTCCCCTTCACCTTTTCAGTTGCAGGGGATACCACAATATGCAAATAACATAAGGCGCGCAGATTTTATTTATTTTTTCATTATTAATCATGTTTGCATATTGTTCAGAAGTAAAAATACAGAAAATATTCTTGATTTTAACCAGCAGTTGAACAAATGACAAGGCTCGTGGTTTCCCCTTCACCTATTCAGTTGCAGGGGATACCACGATATGCAAATAACATAAGGTGCGCAGATTTTATTTATTTATTCATTATTAATCATGTTTGCATATTGTTCAAAAGTAAAAATACAGAAACTATTCTTAATTTTAACCAGCAGTTGATCACAAATGACAAGGCTCGTGGTTTCCCCTTCACCTTTTCAGTTGCAGGGGATACCACAATATGCAAATAACATAAGGAGCGCTGATTTTTTTATTTTTTCATTATTAATCATGTTTGCATATTGTTCAAAAGTAAAAATACAGAAACTATTCTTGATTTTAACCAGCAGTTGATCACAAATGACAAGGCTCGTGGTTTCCCCTTCACCTTTTCAGGTGAAGGGGATACCACGATATGCAAATAACATAAGGCGCGCAGATTTTATTTATTTATTCATTATTAATCATGTTTGCATATTGTTCAAAAGTAAAAATACAGAAACTATTCTTAATTTTAACCAGCAGTTGATCACAAATGACAAGGCTCGTGGTTTCCCCTTCACCTTTTCAGTTGCAGGGGATACCACAATATGCAAATAACATAAGGCGCGCAGATTTTATTTATTTTTTCATTATTAATCATGTTTGCATATTGTTCAGAAGTAAAAATACAGAAAATATTCTTGATTTTAACCAGCAGTTGAACAAATGACAAGGCTCGTGGTTTCCCCTTCACCTATTCAGTTGCAGGGGATACCACGATATGCAAATAACATAAGGTGCGCAGATTTTATTTATTTATTCATTATTAATCATGTTTGCATATTGTTCAAAAGTAAAAATACAGAAACTATTCTTAATTTTAACCAGCAGTTGATCACAAATGACAAGGCTCGTGGTTTCCCCTTCACCTTTTCAGTTGCAGGGGATACCACAATATGCAAATAACATAAGGCGCGCAGATTTTATTTATTTATTCATTATTAATCATGTTTGCATATTGTTCAAATGTAAAAATACAGAAACTATTCTTAATTTTAACCAGCAGTTGATCACAAATGACAAGGCTCGTGGTTTCCCCTTCACCTTTTCAGTTGCAGGGGATACCACATAATGCATATAACAAAAGGCGCGCAGATTTTATTTATTTTTTCATTATTAATCATGTTTGCATATTGTTCAGAAGTAAAAATACAGAAAATATTCTTGATTTTAACCAGCAGTTGAACAAATGACAAGGCTCGTGGTTTCCCCTTCACCTATTCAGTTGCAGGGGATACCACAATATGTAAATAACATAAGGAGCGCAGATTTTTTGATTTTTTCATTATTAATCATGTTTGCATATTGTTCAAAAGTAAAAATACAGAAACTATTCTTGATTTTAACCAGCAGTTGATCACAAATGACAAGGCTCGTGGTTTCCCCTTCACCTTTTCAGGTGAAGGGGATACCACGATATGCAAATAACATAAGGTGCGCAGATTTTATTTATTTATTCATTATTAATCATGTTTGCATATTGTTCAAAAGTAAAAATACAGAAACTATTCTTAATTTTAACCAGCAGTTGATCACAAATGACAAGGCTCGTGGTTTCCCCTTCACCTTTTCAGTTGCAGGGGATACCACAATATGCAAATAACATAAGGCGCGCAGATTTTATTTATTTATTCATTATTAATCATGTTTGCATATTGTTCAAAAGTAAAAATACAGAAACTATTCTTAATTTTAACCAGCACATGATCACAAATAACAAGGCTCGTGGTTTCCCCTTCACCTTTTCAGGTGAAGGGGATACCACATAATGCATATAACAAAAGGCGCGCAGATTTTATTTATTTTTTCATTATTAATCATGTTTGCATATTGTTCAGAAGTAAAAATACAGAAAATATTCTTGATTTTAACCAGCAGTTGAACAAATGACAAGGCTCGTGGTTTCCCCTTCACCTATTCAGTTGCAGGGGATACCACAATATGTAAATAACATAAGGCGCGCAGATTTTATTTATTTTTTCATTATTAATCATGTTTGCATATTGTTTAAAAGTAAAAATACAGAAAATATTCTTGATTTTAACCAGCAGTTGAACAAATGACAAGGCTCGTGGTTTCCCCTTCACCTATTCAGTTGCAGGGGATACCACAATATGCAAATAACATAAGGCGCGCAGATTTTATTTATTTATTCATTATTAATCATGTTTGCATATTGTTCAAAAGTAAAAATACAGAAACTATTCTTAATTTTAACCAGCAGTTGATCACAAATGACAAGGCTCGTGGTTTCCCATTCACCTTTTCAGGTGAAGGGGATACCACAATATGTAAATAATATAAGGCGCGCAGATTTTATTTATTTTTTCATTATTAATCATGTTTGCATATTGTTTAAAAGTAAAAAATACAGAAACTACTCTTAATTTTAACCAGCAGTTGATCACAAATGACAAGGCTCGTGGTTTCCCCTTCACCTATTCAGTTGCAGGGTATACAACAATATGCAAATAACATAAGGCGCGCAGATTTTATTTTAGGCTGAATAAGATTTTAAGCTCTGTAGTAGGCAACAACAGATATCTGTATGTCAGTCTTGTTTGTACGTGTCTACTTCTCATGATACAACGAATATACTTATTTATTTTTTCATTATTAATCATGTTTGCATATTGTTTAAAAGTAAAAATACAGAAAATATTCTTAATTTTAACCAGCAGTTGAACAAATGACAAGGCTCGTGGTTTCCCCTTCACCTATTCAGTTGCAGGGGATACCACAATATGCAAATAACATAAGGCGCGCAGATTTTATTTTCGCGCCAAGTAATTTTAGTCTGAATAAGATTTTAAGCTCTGTAGTAGGCAACAACAGATATCTGTATGTCAGACTTGTTTGTACGTGTCTACTTCTCATGATACATCGAATATACTTATTTATTTTTTCATTATTAATCATGTTTGCATATTGTTTAAAAGTAAAAAATACAGAAACTATTCTTAATTTTAACCAGCAGTTGATCACAAATGACAAGGCTCGTGGTTTCCCCTTCACCTATTCAGTTGAAGGGGATACTACAATATTTAAATAACATAAGGCGCCCCGATTTTATTTTCATGCCCGGATGCGCAATCAAAATGAAATTTATAAGCTGTTTTTATCAATTCAGAAATGATCTTTCTTTGAGATTTAGGCGTAAATTTACCACAGACACAACAAAACTTTTTTGGCTGACTTGAATATCCATGAACCTTTTCAAAAACCATGTTGTAGCAAATAAAATTGAGAAAAATCGCTTTTGTATTATAAAGAATAGATTTAAATATAGCAAAATAGTAATATCTCTGTGCAGCACAACACACAGTGTAGACAAGTAATTTTAGGCTGAATAAGATTTTAAGCTATGTCGTAGGCAACTGCAGATGTCTGGCAACGTAGGCAAACTGTATGATGTCAGACCTGTTTGTACGTGTCTACTTCTCATGATACAGTTTATATATTTATTTAATTATTCATTATTAATCATGTTTGCATATTGTTTAAATGTAAAAATACAGAAACTATTCTTAATTTTAACCAGTAGTTGGCCAAAATAAGTTTTACAAATTTAAGATTTACGTAAAACCTAAAAACAATCTCAACAGCATATTTGATCAGCACCAAAATTGCAGTGGGAAACATTCTGTAACATGATAGATACAAATTTTGTGTTGATTAGTGTAATTATTATTTAATTTTGTAATAAAATTATCTCTTGTGATCCCTTTCTTGTAAGTTAGTTTGCATACGTAAGGTGTATACAAAGAGATTTAAATGTAATTTCCTTGTTTTGCTGCCAGAATTCTTTAGTATTGTATTACTAAAATGGTATTGTCTGATATGATCATAATATTTAAAAAATTCAGATAAAAAAACTAAATTTAAAATTGATTGAAGAATTTAGGGTAAAGAATATTTTTTCGAATTCCAGAAGACCTTTAAGCACACTCAATTATTTAGTTTCTTTAAACTTCCTTATAGATGCAAATTCATTAAATTCTCGGTGCTGAAATTGTGTGTTTTAAGTTGAGTATTCATCAACTTATTTTTCTACCTTATTTTTGTTACTTTTATTTTTAAGAACCTCTGAAATGTTACGAATCTATGTACACAGATCTTTCGTCTGTTTAAAATTTTGATAATCTTATAATCTCTTTAAAGGCTGACCTTTCGTTTAGCCTGAAACTCTATAGTCTTTGATTCAATTCAATTATTTGTATACACTTTTTACAATCTCACTTGCTTCTATTAATCCAGCCCGTTATAAATTCTTCTTATTTGAATAAGCTAATCCAGTAACTAAGTTTGAGTATAAGAAAAAACTGATGATGTTAGAGTTTCTCGTAAAAACAAAAAAATGGGTATAAGAAACAAATTGCTACATTTCAGTTCATGTTAAATAGATTCTTTGGTGGTTGGGTTTTAATTAACCTCCACATCTCAGGAATGGTTGACCTGAGACTGTAAAAGACTACACTTCATTTACATTTATACATATCATCCTCGTTCATTCTGTGAAGTAATGCCTTACGGTGGTTCCGGAGGTGAAACGGAAAAATAAAAGAAAAAATACAACCTAAAAATTCATTTCCTTTTAGTTTCACTACTATTTGTTAGAAAATCTGTTTTCAAATCTTAGATTTATGTAATTTTAAGAAATAATTTTTTTTCTTTAATTTTATTTATACGGTTCTCATTTTTTACACGGTTAAATATTTCTTTATACGACGATTAGTTTTATAATCATGAAAAAATGTTATTTTTAATAATTATTTTGCTAAAAATAAATATAAGTTTATTCATAATAATAGAAAATATATACATGTAGAGTGGTAGAGAAATTTTGTGGTTATGAGGGGCAACTGAGACAATAATACAGTTTTGTAAAAAAAAAAAAAAAAAAAATATATATATATGAGTGAGTGATGTTTGTTGGCTGGAAGTTAATGAGTTATACTTCTTCACAGTAACTTTCAACTGTCTACTGTTCCATTCAGCGAAGGAATTGTACAGAAATAGTGGCCCGTCGTTATTTTGGCATTTTACCAGTGACATGTTATGTTCCATAATGTCTAGTTAACTTACCTTTATTTCTAATCTCTTTCTTTCAGTTTTTAGTTCGGATTTTTATTTTAACATTATTTTTCTCGTTCTTTTTTGACATGATAATTAAATAGCCTTCTATTTATTTAACTTAAGTTTTCTTTCTATTCTCTATTTTTTTACTACCATAGATTAAGATAAATTTATAACTTTTTTATAATATTTTAAATCATTTACATATTTTAGTGTTAAGAAACTGATCGAATAAGCTCGTGAAGGTTGAATATTACAGGAGTAATGAATAAGGGTTTATACCAAATGAAAAGTTTTATAATATTTCAATTATAGAGTGAATTTTCAAAGTTTCTAAACTTCAAATCGACCTTATTCTACTCATTTTTGGAATCAACTTTTCTGACTTCCACTGAAGTGATTCGAGCCACGTTCACATATTTATTACTAATATTATTGGTAGTATAACGGTTTCAGTGGAATTATTGAATATGACGGATAAATTCACAACAATCCATATTTTCATAAGCAATATAGACAGATTGTAATGAAATACTATATGTACAATAATGAATTTGCTTTTGTTGAATCTGTGAAAAGACCTTGTTTAACACTACCACTTACTTGTTCACAGCAAAACTTTGTTTTCTATTAAAATAAATTATTACAATTCCTAGTGTTCAGATCAGTAGAAATGTAGAACTCAGTTTCCAGAATGGTAACAGAAGCAAAAATATCACCCCACAAGATAAACCTGTAGGGATAAATTTTCACTGGAAATTTTCGTACTGTAGGTAGTTATTAAAAACAGTGCTATATTTTTGCCTTTATTTCTGGTCTATGGCAATTATACTAAATTTGGCTTTAACAAGAGGATTCCATTTCTTTCTCAGCAAACTTCTACAACTTTTCCACCTCAAATCCTCGTAGATTATTCCACCATTTTTGTTCGGATTTTTCATTTTTTAGTATTCTAAAACTTTACCCTTACCACTATTTTTGTATAAATAGGTTTTAAAACCCAAGAAGAATTATTAACTTTACGAAAGCCTTCTAGTCCTGTTCTTCTTTCATCTCTTCTCTATCTTTGAACCTCCATGTTTCTGAAATCATCTCAATAATTCAACCACTTCTTATTCGGTCTTTGCCATTCATCCTCCCTAACTATCTTAACAAGTCATTAGATCTGTACTGCACATATACTACAAATGTCAGTCTCTTTACTTTCATCAACATTCCACCAGTGTGGCACTTTAATTATTCTTTCCTACACCAAAAAGTTTCAAAGTCTGTCTGCCTTTACCATCGTTCCATTTAGGTTCTAAAGGAGAAATTATTGCCAAAAAGGTTCGAATAACAAATTTCGTTAAAAAAAAAAAACACTTTTTAGATTTTGTAAATGGGAAATTACAGCAAACAGAAAATGTAGTACTAAGTTTTAAAGTATCCTACAAAATACCGTTTGGCGAAATTCCAATAAATTTAGAGTTTGACTTTTTGTACCATATCACCATCATATTATTACCTATGCAATGTAATGCCGCTATTTTATACCTTAAATAACGATATTAAGCTCTATAATCAATATTAAAAATGTAAACTTCCCTCACCTACTATTATTTTCAGAAAAGTTTTAGCCATGTTAAAATTTTAACACATAAAAACGTATCAGTATCCAAATAATAAAGATAGCTCATCAGGCAAGATATATAAATATACACTTATATAGGAATATATACTTATTCCTAATGTGTACGTTACAATACGTTCAATTTGAGAACAATAAACAACTCCCCGCGGCCAAAAGAGATGAAGATGATATGTATGACATGTGAATGAGGTGTACTCTTATGCAGATTTAGGCCGACCATTCCTAAGTTGTTGGTTAGTTAAACCCCAACCATTCACCGTTATCCACTCTATAATATTCAAATCCGTATAAAAGCCACTAACTCTTACTTGAATCTAATAATCTTCGAAAATCAGCTGTTAAACAACTGATGTTGAAAAGACGAGTTTACTTCTAGACTAGCCAGGTGGGCATTTTATAATATTTGAAGCGGAACTTTAAAAATCAGTGGTACTAACTGCTACTCTTGATGATAATAAATAAAACAATTTATATTCCCAAGTATATAACCGATCTTGTTTGAATTTATTTAATGGGGTTGTTCTTTCATTCCTTGGATAATATATTTTAAAAAAGAAAAATTAACTTCGAAATTTGTTTTAAACACCTCAGTACCGGTCAAAAACGTTTTAGGAGGGCGTAAAAATCACAAACACAAGAAGCAGTTATTTTTAAATCGATCTGAAAATAAACTTTTGGTTAGCTGGACGTCATTAGCGTTTCATTTAAGATTTTACTTAGGTATTTTTTTAACGTATACAAACAGTAATATTCTTTCTTTTTTTTTTGTAAAATATAAATATTTTATAAAAATTGTAATAAAAGTAGATATGTATTAAAATAAATTGGCATTTGTAATTTTTTTTTCTTACATTACTGATAATTTTACTTTCTCAGCTTATACTCGAAGTATTGGGTATACGTATTGGAAAAGAGTTATTCGTATCGTATTTTCTTACGTTTTTTAAATTTTACAAAAAAAAATAATAATACTAATTAAATTAATCCTATTCAATATTTGGGTGGAAAATTATAAAATTAAACTCTTTCCCAAAAATCTAAATTTTATAAACTTTATAAAATGATTTTTTTTTTTTACGCTAAACATCTTTTATATTGATTTATTATTTTCTTCTCTAAACATCTTTTATATTGATTAATTATTTTCTTCTAGATGAAATGTCATCAGAATTAAACTAGTTTAAAGATCTTAACAATTGTTTGGAGTAAAGAACATCCATTTCTAAAAAAAAGCTGACAACAAAGTTGTAAATACTTTTCTGGCACTCGTTTTTTATTTTTATATAGTGCAAAAGTAATGATATGAAAATACGCAAAAAAGTTTTAAAAAATTAAAGAAAATCGATATTTTTAAATTTAGATAGATTCCTCCATCGGCAGTATAGTTCCCATTTGGGTCACTTGCATTACTATTATGCGTAGGACAACTTAATAAAAAAAAAATCGATTAAAGATATGCAATAAGTAAAAAGGTTGATTTTTCAATTTTTGGAGAAGGGGAAATTTAAAAAAAAAAAATTTCGTTTTTTGAAGGAAGGGGGAATATTTTTTAAATGCTAAGACAAGTACGCAAGCATGTACTGAGCCTAACATAAAGTAGAGTTATGTTTACAAAACTTTTTATAAAATTGTCCCCAAATAACTATCTACCTCATCCTCTGGAGATATTGACCCAAAAATTTACCCACAAACTGCCCCATATACACGAATCTCTGAATAAAATATCATCAAAATTGGTTTATTAGACTTCAAACACGCCAGCACACGTACCCCCCTATTTTTTTCTTGTTTTCTAGGGGTCCCTGAATTATGAAACGTCGAGAAATATAAGAAACCTCATTCTTTGACTGATTAGTATACTTTCCTTCTTGGAGCACAGCTATAGGCCAGGAAAGTAAAGATATCAGTACAAGTTATTATTAATTTTTTTTCAATTTTTCGTTTGTTCAAATATTTAAAAATGATAAACTAGTTACATATTTTTTTTTCATTTTTAATAATTTAGAAAATCTGTTTCAAAAAAGGTTAATTTTCAGTTTAAAGGGTAAAATATCTTTCAAGTCTTTTTTTAGGAAAATTAATATTAACTTACTCAGTTACTATAAAATAATAGCATCTTTTGACTTTACACAAGTACCTTTGTTCAGGACTTACCTATGTATATTATTTTATTTTTGATGAACAAAATAATTAAAAAAAATAATTAATTCTACTTAAACTACGCAATGCAAAGGCTTTAATTTTTTTGCTTACACTAATATATTATTCCGATTCTGCTTTCGTAATAAAAGAGCAAGTGTATTTTTAAAATTTGTTTTTCTCCAATTAAAGTATGACATACCATAGAAAGTTTTCCCAGAATCTCATTTTAAAATTCTCTAAAATATTAATTACGTTTTTGTTTCGTTAAATTAACAAAAAAAATGTAGCTGTTTTTCATTAAATTTAAAGAATATATATATTTTTAAATTTATATTCTTTAAATAAAATTGGCCAACTAAATTAAATTTACTGATATAATGAATATTTATTTTAAGATTCTTAAGCCAGAAAAATACTGGAAAGTGAATTTCCGTGCAAACATAATGAAAAACGTTTTATATATCGTCAAAAGAGTCTCGTTTTTAATTAGTCTATGCTTTTGTATTGTTCATAAAAATTTATATATAAAAAAAAATTTGATCCTTAAACTGTCTTTCTTTATGATTTGTAAATAAAAATATATATATCTACAGTAAAATAAGTAAGCGAATAAACAAAAACTGGTAAAAATTAAAAAAAAATATTCTGATTTCCTACCATAACTTGGTTAAATAAATCTTATAATTTTGTGCCTAAGACATTACATTAAAAGAAACATAGTTTAACTAATATGAATAAATATATTAATGATTTAAAAGTTGGCATGGTTGTAAAATATCTCACTCTGTTACGATAGAAATGAATTTTTATGAAAAAATTGTCATATGTTAGGAGCTTTTTTTTAAGTTAATTTATAATTCAGCGTTCGGCAACAATTTTGAAATAGTTTGTATAAGGACTGGTTTTTGTTTAGAATTCTTTGTAAATCGATTGTTTTTTATTGATTTGGGTACATTACAATTACAATTTAATTTGTTATTCTACGAGTAGTAATTTACTTCAGTTACAACTGTAATTTAGTTCATTGTAACTGTAATTGAGAACATGACATTTTATTTAGTTGCAAAATAATTTGAAACATTAAAAATTACTTTTCTAATTTTATTCAAACAACGTATAAAGTAGTAATATTATGTTAGTTATTGTTCAATTTATTCCATTAGGAAATTAATGTCAGCAAAATTTATTGCAATAAATACTTAGCCAAAAATATTTATATACCACTCTTAGCAATTATAATACAAGATAAAAAGGATAAAACGATCTTAACATAGCAGTACTAGTAAGTAAATGTAGAACAGTTACTCACAAAAACAGTTTTTGTTTTAGGTACAATCGTCACGATAGAACGTGTCGTAACTTACTTAAGCGTAATTAACCGAGAGAAGTAACGCCAATGTCTCTCTACATTTCTAGTTTAACCTTTACATTCTGTTACTATCCCGTTTTGCGATTTTAACATTCCCTTTACAATGACAAATTAAATTAATTTCATGAGAGTTGTAACTTATTACTATTCACGGGGAATTTAAATGATAAACCTTAGTTTATCGTTTACTAATTTAATTACTAATCTTATTTTCATTAAAGGAAAAAACTAACAAACTTTCTTTTTCATAAAGATATCATAAATTAGATAATCATTATCAACTGACCACTGGCTGGCCAGTGATGAAGTGGTTAGCACACTAACTTCTGGATCAGATAGGCTCGATTCGATTCTCAGCAAGAGTCTGGTGTTTTTTAATTTATTGTTTCATTCATTCTTTTCATCTTTCTCATTATAATATTAAAAAAAACTGGAAAAGTATTGCACGACTTTCCGGCTATCAATAATAAAAATTAAGAGTTAATGCACAAAAAATTATACATGTATAATTTTTTTTTTTGTAAAGGTACTTTACATAACTAATCCACCGGGTTGGTCTAGTGGTGAACTCGTCATCAAAAATCAGCTGATTTTGAAGTCGAGAGTTCTAAGGTTCAATTTCTACTAAAGGCAGTTACTTTTATATGGATTTGAATACTAGAGCGTGGATATCGGTGTTCTTTGGTTTCCTGAGATGTGGTCTCAGGAATAATCGACCTTTTATTTTTTTTACCACTGGGCTGGTCCTGCGCCGAAGCATTGCGCAGCTACAGTGGGTGCCTTGGGATCTAACTCCCAGGGGGACTCCATGAGATGTGGCTATGCCGTGCCCCACAGAGGATGCCTCGCTGGCAGGGACTCGGTCCTTTTTATGTTGCCTCGCCTCTAACCGGTGCCCTCCCGTGAAGGAGGACTTCAGCCGGGACTACGGTCTTTTGTTTCCCAGCAAGAGGGATCTATTGGTCGCTCATCAAAGACGGCCCACCTCAGCGAGCCGCCTTCTCACGAACAAGGCTACCCTCGTAGTCCCTACCTATTAAACGCCGTCCCACTCCCTTGCATCCCGATCTTGAGTTCCGCGTAATTAACTTCACAACCGGCTCCCACTGTCTCCTTCCAGTTAGCATGTATTCACAGGTCAATTCAGTGGTGGCCAACTCAGTCCCATAACATCCCACCTATTACACCGAAAAATAGTATGTTCAGTTTTGTCTAACATACTACAGTAGTACTGAAGTAGTACCTACTTCAGTAGTTCATGCCTACAGTCAGAGGAATCCCTCTTACCAAAGCAACATTAAAATCGCCATGTCCAGTCTAACTGGGAAAGGTAAAATCCCACCTCCCCAAAGCCTTGCAGAACCCACTAATGTACTCGCGGTATTATTCGCCTCGTCCGTACTCCCGTTGCGGAGGCATTCCACCGTACTGTCATTCATCCAGTAAGACACGTTTAACTTCAGTCTTAGGCATGCCGTTGTATAAGTGAGTTAACATCTGAGCCCTCAGTTTCACTGGTGGAGTACCTGTAATCACAAAACCCATCTATTTCAATTTTAAAAGGTGAGGGTTGATTTTTTGATTTTTTTGTGGATTATTTATATTTACATTGTAGGTAACAAATTTGCTTTAATAAAGTTTTCTGTAAAATACATCTGAAACTTGAAATCGAAACTTGTTTTTTCGCGATATCCCTTCACCATTTAATGAATCTTGCAAAAAAAAAAAAACATTAGTTTGATCTATGCCTCATACGTAGAATTATTTGAGCGATGTTTGAGGAAACCATCATTTTAGCTTCCGAAACCGTCGTAAGGTATTACTTCAGATGATGAATAAGGATATGTGGTTAATTGAAACTTAACCACCAAAGAACACCGGTATCCTCGATCTGCTATTCAAATCTGTATAAAAGTAACTGCCTTTACTAGGATTTGAACCATAGAACTCTTGACTTCAAAATCTGCTGATTTGTGATGATGATTTCACCTTATCACAATATTCAGAATTTGTGTTATAAGTTTGAGGGATAATTTACGAAAGCGAATATGATTTACAGATTACCAGACCAACAAATTGCTGTTAGGGAACGCTTGAAGTTATCGTACCCTATGATCAGGAAGATATGAAAGAAAGTAAAATATCAACAACAAAAGCCACGTTTAATAGAACGGATCTTATGGATTGCAGAAGTTAAAAGACATTTTTTAATAAATTATTTAATTTAAATTCATGCTGACCTTACATAAAAAATTAAAATAAATGTTTATAATTCATATGAATTTATTTTTTTTGTATTACAATTTAAATCTTTATAATTATTTTTAAATTGGTTAGTGATTTTTTTTTTTTTCAGAATCCTTAAGAGAATATTTCAGCAAATTTGGGGAAATTACAGAAGTCATGGTTATGAAAGATCCAACAACGAGACGATCAAGGTTAGTAATTTTTACATTTATAACTTTATATTAATTTTTTAAATATTTTTGATAAAAAATAACACCAACTGATTTACCTTGGATAAAGGTGTAATAATAAGTACTGTTTGAAATTTTATTTGCTTATAATGGTGTTTAAATGTTGATTGATTTCATAAAATGAAAGATGAAAAAATCAATAACCTATAAATGTTTTGTGTATATGGTTTACCTCTTACGTCGAAGTGGTAAATACACGGTTACGTTGTTTACGTATGGAATGGATGCAATTTAAATTATTTCCTTTGGCACTGTACTGGATGATTACTAAACGAATTACTTTTATTGAGAACAGTTTAAAAAATAAGTAAATTTTGTTGCATAGCAACGATACCGACTGTTACATTTGTCTGTTTTTATTAGTAATGTATTATTTATTTGTTTAGATATTTTACGTTTTAAGAATTTTATTTTGTTGTTTAATTGTTAAATTGACAAAGTTTGTTGCTGTATCGACAAATTTTTTATATGGATTCATATTCTAAAACAGTATACTATTTTTTTTATTTAACTGTAGTGAATTACATTTGTCCTCAAATTCACAAATATTGAAATTCATATTTTGGCTTTTACGATAAACTCCACTTTTCATTTCCGGTTATATTTGTAAATAAATATCAAAAAAATATATGATAACGGTAGATAAATGACGATAGTAAAAATTAAGTGTGACAAAGTCCCTCAATACCTATTGCTGCTTGGCAGATTTAAGTTCTAAGAGATTTATTTGCTGAAGTGACGTAACTAAGTAGCTTTTAGCGCAATGAACTGAGGAAAATTTTTGCACATAAATGTGTTAAGTACTTGGTGTTTTCTTGAAAAAAAGCTGACAGTTCTTTTGGAATTTCAGTCAGCAAAATGATATCTGAAATAAATAATAGGTAGTCTAAAAAATATTGAGCCTTTTTTGCCCGAGATAATTTTTGTTGATAACGTCTTGCAAAAATCGAAGAAGACCAGTATATAAGCTGTGATGATATCGTCAATGTCCTAAACATCCATTACCAAACAGTTTTAGGCCATTTTGAGAAAGCTGTATACAAAAATTAACTGAACATTTGGATGCTACATGATTTGACTCGAAAAAATTTACTCGATCGAATTTCTATCTGCGAATCTCTGCTAAAACGTAACAAAAACGAGCCATTTTTAAAGCAGTTGATTGCGAGTGATAAAATGCAGATAACCTACGAAAACAATGCGCGAAAACGATCGTGGTCGAAGAAAATAGAAGCTCCACGGTCTTTGGCAAAGCCCACAATGACGTCCAAGAAGATAATCCTGGTGGGATTGGAAGGACATCGTGCCCACGAGCTGCTGCTGCCCGGCAGAACGATAAACTCACACCTATTCTTTTGACATTAGCGTGATTGCAACTAGCAATTTAAAAAATACGACCTGAACTGGTCAATAGAAAGGGTGTCGTATACCACGCTGACAACGCCAGACCGCATACATCTTTAACGACCCGTCAGAAATTGGGACAACTTGATTGGGAGGTTTAAATGCATCCTTTCTTTAGCCCTGACCTGGGATCGTGAGATTGTCATTTGTTTCGGTTTCTGCAGAGTTACCTAAATAATGTTAAGTTAGTTTCAAAAGAGGCCTGTGAAAACTACGTCAAAATCTTTTGACCAGATACCACAGAACCTCTAGCGTATGGATTATGGTGTTGCCAGAAAAATGGCAGAAGGTCAAGGAGAAAATTGGTGCATGTATGGTTTCATAATTTTATTTTCCAATAAAAATAAATGTATACTTTATTTTGGCTCAATACTTTAAAGGCTCAATACTTTTTAGACAACCTAATATTTCGAGATTTAACTAAAAAATAAAGTAAAAAAAATAATAGTTTTTACTAAATGTAATCCTAAAAATAGTTTAATTTAAATAATAATAGATTATTCTTTTCGTAAATTCCATGTTATTTTTATGCACCAATGTCCTTGACCACAAAAAATGTGGCAGCTGTATTTTGTTTTGATATAGTTTAAAAACCATGTGTTGGATCTTTTAAAATTTTATTGACGGAAGTGAGTGGGTGAAGTTCGAACTATTATTAAAATAGGCTAATATCCAAGCTTACATCTCCTTCTATTTACATTGCAAATAATGGATATTATTAACGGTTTTTTGTAATTGTTTACTAAAATAAAAATTCTAAAGTTTGTTATTTTGTTGTCTGTTATCATGATGTCAACTTTTAAGAGTTGCATGAGAAATAGAACACCAATTATGAATATAACCCGTGCTGCTATAGATTATCGTCATGTAATCTTAAAAGCTTGTGCATAGGATATGAAAATGGAATTTTAAAAACAATAAAACGCGCATTTTTACATTTATATATCTATAACCAAAATAATTTTACCGTTATTTAAAAAAAAAACCACATTTAAAGGAAACTAGGGAAAATAACTCTTTTTGGACATTTATAATTTTATGGATTAAACATACGTGATAAAAAAATCTGTACTTACAACCTTTTATTTCTCAATAACTAATTTTTTCTTAGTTAACTGGAAATATATATTTTTAAATTATTATTGTACGTTTTACAACGGTGTAAAATTACAGTTAAGTTAAAAAATAGCCGCCATAAAGGACTTTTTTATTTTTCCTTTATTTTTTCAAAACAAATTTAAGTAATAAAATGAAATTTCATAAGTTGAATATAAACATTTCCTTCGGTTTTTTCGGATTAAGAATTAAGGTTTTAGAATTTCAAACTAAACGGAAAAGATAGAGTACATCCAGTTAATATCTGTATGTGAAATCCTTTTGTTAAGGTAAAACTTTATGATAAATTTATGAAAATGTTTATAAGAATATATTTGATAAAATAATATTAAAATTGGATTTTGTTACTCAGTAGTATTATTTGTTCAATTTCTTTCGTATAACAAGTTTAACATGCCAATTTACTTTCCTCTATTTAATTTATTCTGCCAATCAATTTGATATCCTTTCATACACTTCGTGACTTTTTTTCATTTCCTAGAATTTTTAGAACACTTTCATCCCTTATATTATGAAATTAAATTAAAATGTTTTATAGTATTTACTTTATATATATATATATATATTTTTAAAATAAAATGTTAAATTTTTAATTTGCATTTCGCTTAAACAATAGTAAACAAAATAATCTAAAAAGAATTACAATTCTTTTGCGTCTCGTTTTGAAAGATTGAATTTTTTCACAAGGACTAATTTTATGTTTTTTTTTTAATGTAATTTTTTTTTTAATTTCATTCAATATACTTTGTCATCATTCTTTTATTTTTAAGTGAATTTGAACTATGTTGAATGTAAATAACATGGAAGAGTAAATGCGGTTAATGTAAAGGAGAGTCCATTATTTCAAACTGGTGATTCTAATTTTTTTTGTATATTTTTGATTAAAGGTAATTAATAAAAACAATACTTAAGGAGGTTAAATATTTTTACCTCTTGTAACCTGCGTTTTCGTTAGTAAACTACTATTCTTCTTGCGACTTATCCGCTCAGCGAATGTTTCTTATCATGTTAGCGATCAAAATTTTATTCATCGCTATCCTGAAAAGAGATGTACTCGACATCCAAACTCTTGCCTCAATTTTTTTAGCTATGATATACTACTCCTGTCTGGACCACGATGTCCTGGTATCTTTCCTTGGATTTTCCTTAGATAATTAGATGTAACAGGGATTATTTATTGTTGGTTGTCTCATAATGTAGCCAAAACCGGATTTTGATTGTTTAAAAAATTTCTGGCTTCTTTTTTATCCGGCTCAAAATCGTTTCGTTAATTACCCTGTCCGTCCAACGCACTTTTAAAGACCACATCTCGAAGGCTTGCAAGCTTTTTAATAATGCCTCAATGAGTGTCGAGGATTCAACCCACGCCACTGGACAGAAAAAACGTATCATCTCAGCATTCTTTTTACGCAGGTTCAATAAAAGGTCTGGAGACAAGAAAACGTTCTAAAATTGGAAGAAGGCTGATCTGGATTTTTCAGCCGGAAAATATTTCTGGACTGTGATCTCACCGTTTATCAATACTACTCTCCATGTACACATACTTCTAAATTTCTAATTTCTAAAAACTAAGTTCTAGATTTTTCAAAATTCGACCAATAAAGGGGCGATGAAAGGTAAAATTTTCGAACAATGATTGCTCAATTTTCCCCATTTCCGACTATACTAAACTAAATATTTAATCTTCAGGTAAATATTTAAAACTAAATATCGAATTTTTTAAATTTTAATATTTTAAGGGATAGAAATATTTTGCTTTTTTTTACATTTTTGCTGTTTCATGCTACCACTGCTGAATCAATTTTTATGAGATTTGGTAATTGTGATGGCAATTTAGGTTTGCAATTCCGATAATGTATTTTACGAGCGAAGCCGCGACGGGAAATCTAAAAACCAATTTTTGGGTCCTGTACTAACCAAATTGTTGCTTAGAAGAAATTACAATACATTAATAGTTTTTATAAATTACACAGGCTTTAATTTTTTTGATCATTATTATTCTCACAAGCAGTTTAATGAACATAAGAGGGGTCCAGGGAGCAGAGTCCTGACCAGCTAACCATCTCCTGACCGCCACGGGAAACGCAAGTAACCATAATTTCCGCCAAAGCAGTGGCGAGGACGCTAATATATATATATATATATATATATATATATTAGCGTTATGTATATATATATTCTTCTTTATCTTTCTCCTTAATGACACAGCTATCCTCAAGAAGAACATGTATCCCAATCAGATAATTAGAAAAAGTAAAGAATAAAGTGGTTTCTCGAAGCCTTTTTTTTATTTAACTAAGTATACCATTACTTGCCAATATGCTGAGCACACTTTGTTTTCCTTTTTTCCTGGTGAGGGGAGGAATCCCATTTATGGACAGAGTGTTGGACTCGCTAACAGGTTCCGCAAGATCTTGTTAATGTACGTATGTATACCTGCGCCCTACCAACTAAAACTCCACCTCACAAACTTCCTCCCGGGGCCGGACCCGCAATTAAGCATAACACAGCCCCGGGAGATGCCTTCAAGCATGACAGTTCGACTCGCCGTCAGGCGAGCTGACAGAACTTTATTCTTCGTACCCCGCCTCTAACCTCCAGGGCGGGGTAACCAGGCCCGACTATGTCGTTCCTGGGCCCCACCCCGGAAGCCGGGACTCGGTCTTTGTGCCATTGCCTCAAAAGGGGGTACCCCGACCGGTACTTGGTCTTCTTAGCGCGGGGTTTCAGGAGTCCCTGTGCCTCATCACTACCGCCCACCCGTGCAAGCACGGACGAACGGCAGCTCCACAGAGGGCTGTCTCTCATCCCCTCGCTTCCCAGTCCTTTTGTTGCATTATCCCAACGACATAACGTGAGATAGTAGAGAACTAATGCTGAATAATTTTAAATGCAGTCAACAATACGGTATATATCTTTTTTCTCTTCATTATTCTTTATTTATAGTGAGCATCATTACTCCTCAAACATTTTTGATCCGACCTTCTAGTATTTAAGCTTCTTTATGTACTTCATAGTCATTTAAAAGGATGAAAGTGATAGTATAAAACAAAAAATTCCTGTACCGTTTTCTTTGAAATTGCTTCAACTTGGGAAGTTAACTTATTTTCATACATTTTTATGATGTATGTTGTATTTAATTAAAATTTTTTCTTATCAATTGGTCAAGTTTTAATCAGGACGTTTATTTTTATTTTTTTATTATAATATTACCTAGGTAATTGGACCGCTTATTTTTTTTTTATCTTAACTGGTTACCGCTTATTTTTTTTATTTTTATCTTGACTGGTTAAAAAAATTTATATTATTTTTACAAGTTGTACGGATTTTTTATTTATTAGATTATTTTCCGGTTTTATATGGAAAATATTTATAATTTTATAGACCACCCAATTTTATCACTGGTAATAATTTTTTCATATTTTTTTTTTTTTAGAAATTTTATCAATAACATTTATTTATTTTAAAAAAGATTTTAAAATAATACGTATAAAATCCTGCTTTTCCCCCGATTTAATTAAAAAAATAAATAAAATAACCTTCACAGGTATAATAAAAATTATGCATAAAAAAACACATAAAGATAAAATAAAATGGCCACGGAATTTGATTTACATTTTCTAAAAACTGAAATCCCCCCAATAAAAAATCAAATTTGTATTATTTTAATTATAAGATATAGCAGATATGTCAATATAAATTAATTTAAAGGTTAATTCAAGAAAGTCATTTAAAGGTTATTTAAAAAAAAAGTTTTTATTAGACGTTTTTACAATCTTTACAATCTGTCAAAAATTCTAGTGACACAATTGTGTAGCTGATAATTTGCATATCGAATAATTACTACTGTATTTCTGTTTATGCTTTAATATAGGGCATCAATGCAGTTTATTTATAACGTTTGATATATTTTATCCATAATGTATTCACTTGGCCACACATTTCTTGAAGTGAAAATTGAATGTTTCTCAGCAATTTCTGTTAAAAATTATAATATTCCTTTCTGAATTAATTGCATTTTTTTTTTGTTTTTTGTAAAATTATATCTGCTTAGCTTCTTTTTATTATATTCTTGTCAAAATATTTCATTTGTGTGAAGTTTTACTCAAAAAAGAGACAGTTCATTTGTATTTTTTGTTTTTGAAAAAAAAAAATTATTTTTAATGAAGCAGATGAAACAGGATTTTCATTTTACTATGTAAAAATATCAGAAATTGTACTCTATGAACATTTCTGATATTTCATAAAATATTTAAGATGTTAAGGTTTCCTTCCGGCAGGTTGAGGTAACCAAACAGCGTCCTACCGTCAGTAGCTTGCTGGTTATGCAATGTTATAGATGTCAGATCTTATGTAACATCTTAAAAATTGAAAAGTGTCTAAATTTTCAGTGGTCTTTTCCTCTTTCTCAACTTTATTTTTCTTTTTATCCTTGAACAAGATCGGCTCAGGTGTGTTTTGTCTCTTGAGACTAACAGAAAAAAAATATGGTGGATAAATCCCCGAGAAACAGTTCTAATCTAAACCTGTTAATACAGAGTATTTTCTTAGCAGGTAGTTCCATATCAGTCGTACAATATTTTCCTTTTTATTATATAATTATATTAATTGAATCTACATATAATAATTTTATCGGTCGGTAACTATTCTATTTATTTATATTTTAATTATGAATTTAAATATAATAATTATATAGATATAATAAAAGACAAGTTTTTTACAGGATTTTTAATTTACTCGTAGAAAAATCATTTCATGTAAGATAATAAAATAGTTAATCCAAAAATATATTTCCAAATGTTGAAATTTACTACAGTTTGAAATCTATAATATTTCTTATAAACTATAGACTGAAATAATATTGATTTACGCTCATAAATTATTAAATATACTTGCTAAAAACAATAACAAAATCTAATTATTGATGGGTGTTAATATTTTTAGTAAGATGTTTTATAAAATAATGAACACCAAAATGCGTTAGTAGTTAACAGTTAAATATAGATTTAATAAGCCTTTTCAGTAAAATAGAAAAAAAAAATATATAATTCAGATTTAAACTAGGAGCATAAAAACGTTTCTAATAATACCGTATAGAGAAACTTATACAATTAATTTGATAGTCAATATCTTATGAAATCCAGGATAATTGATATGGGTAATAGATAATATATTCGAACGTAATTTTTTTCCATAATTTTTCCGTAATTTTTATCATAAACAAGTTACAAATATATATATATATATGTATGTATCTATATATAATCTATAAGAAGGCATAAATAGTGGCGAAATTTATTGTTTTATTTATAGTGTTGTATTCATATGAGGTAGGTTTCCTATGAGGTAGCGATTGTAAATTCTAAAAACTAGACAAAAAAGATATTAGATTGGTAGCGTTAAGGCCTTTCATCTGGAAGTCCCGTGTCCTGAATATTGGTCAGGCATGACAGTTTTCATAAGCTACAAAATTCCATCTACATATCCTGCGCACAAGCTTCAGTCTTATATATCGATATCATCAAGCAAAAAAAGAGTAAAATTGTAAAGGTAAAGGACGACAATTTTAGTAGATATAAAACTATATTTGAGGTTTAAATTAACTTAATAGAATTGAAAAAACGATTTAATCAGTAAAATGTGGAGAATAATCTTCGTAGTTAATAGAGAGTATTTACTATCAGTTAAGTATAAGTTTCTTAAAATAATCGTGCAGCATCCAAATTTATGATGCAGTTTGTCACCAGCACGTGCCACTAGTTTTTTATTTTGTATTTTAATTTTACAATAAATTATATTTCTTTAATGTAAAAGTGTTAATACTTCGCAATTAATTTACTTATTTTAAATTATATTACACGTATACTAATTTACAAGTAATTACGCATTAATCAATAATGTATTGAGAAAGCCTGAATCATACAAGACTGTGTTGTTTTATTACTAAAAACCAGATAACCATTATTGTGTTTTGCTTGCTGTATGAATTAAACCAGGCTGGAAACAATCATTTGTTGGCGCATGACTCCTATCACTCCACTTTTTATGATTTACAAAAAAACTGTAGCTAAAAACTGATGTAGATTTATAAATTTACAGCAGAGAAGAAGTAAAAAAATTGTCGGATGTATTTCGCAATGGCTATTGCGTGGTGGAAATGGCATGTTTACACTTTTTATGTGGTTTTGAGAATGCTTCCTGTTAAAGGAAAAGTAGCTAATGTTCGAGAAGAAATATGATTCACGAAGAATGTAACAAAATTTTAGGTCATGTTCCACTGATAATAAAAAAGAAGAAAGTTCATATAAGCATAGATTTGAAAACGCTTCATTAGCGAGTGTCGGCTGGCAAAAAGTTTCGCTTTAATTTCTGTGTCTTCAGTGAAATGAAGGTAGACTGTAAGTCTTGGAACTGAGGTTTTATAAAAAAAATCTGACCTGAAATATTTAAAAAAATAGGTCTCAGAAATGTATTTTTGTAGTTTTCGAGAACCCTTGCAAAAACAAAAAGTAAAAACAAGGTAAAAGCAAAAACAATTGTGGTGGTCGAAAAACACAATATTTTTGGCGTAAAATAACTTGATTAAATGGATATTAAACAAAACTTGTAGAAAATATGATTTTGAATAAAGTCTGCAAAACAAAATACAAAAGTAAGAATTTCGAAGTTTATTAAAATAAAATATATCAAAATTGTAAGTGGATAATACAGCACTAAATTTAAGTCATCTGTTTTGTCATTACTCATTTGACTGGTTTGATGTACTTCATTTCTTTCTATCCATTGTCCATCTCTGAGCGTCTAAATGCTTGTTACGTTCTACATCCTTGATTATCTGTTTCAATTACTCTAATTTTTTACTTGGTTTACAGTTTCCTTGTAGATTTCCGTAAAGTGACTGAATTCATTAATCTTTATACATGGTCCGTCAGTTTTTTTTTTTTTTTTTTTTAAAGAAATTCTATTAAAATAAAATTTTAATAGAACAAATTCTCTATTCTATTATACACGTACAAATTCTGTATTATTCGTTTTTATGTTCTTTTTATTGATAGTGTTTTGATGCCATACAAATTACGTTACCCATAAATTTTTTTAACAGTATCTTTCTATTTCTCAAATCAAAAGATATTTGAATAAATTTTTTTAACAGTATCTTTCTATTTCTCAAATCAAAGTAATGAAACCTTATGCGTACTGTATTAAATTTCTTCTGGTTTCAGACAGGATAAAAAAATTAGAAAATTTTGTAATGCAATAAGAGAAAACTGGAAGTAAAAGCTATAATTTAGGTCTGATTGAAGATTACCTTATAAAATCCGAAGTAAATTTCAAAGTAATAATTAGTGGAATTCTTATTCCCTAATGAGTATTTAGATATAGATTTCAACTTTAGATGCCGGCTAAAGTAGTTTAGACTGCAACTAATTTTTTTTTCTAACTTTATACTCATAAACTTTCATTAAATTGGACAAGAATTGAAATCTATATTATTTTATATTACGGGCCGTATAATACTAAATATTTTATTTTAAAAATATCTCAGTGTATTACTTATACTAACTCAAACGATGTAACATAAAATTGTATAAAAAAGAAAAAAGAGAATTCTTTACAGTACATTAATTTTTTTAACGTGAACCATACAGAATTTATTGCTTATTTTTTTATTAAAGTAATAAAACTGTTTAGATAAAAATACTAGGTGTAATAAAGATAATCAGTTATCAGAATATTAAAAAAACTATTAAAATCGCATACATTCCATTTAAATTTCAAAAATATGAAATTTCAAAAGTTATATCTTTATTATTTATTACAAAATAAAGTTAATAACTAGTTACTCTAAAAATTGTGGAATATCAATCTATTATCTGTAATCACTCTGCTGAGTTAAAACAATGTATATAAAGTACAAATATTAAAAAAAATAAATTTTTATAAATCGGTTGCTTTTAAATTTCTGTCTCGGTGTCACGACTGTGACACACTTAAAAATTTGAGGTATAACAAACACCGATAAGAATCTCTTTTTCTGATAGTAACAAAGTTTACTATACACCTAGTTCCTCTGGTAAAGATGTTATTTGTAGGGTTGAATATCACTTGAATTTCTGTTGGCTTTGAATTTGCTGTTGGGCCTTGTGAAAAGGACTACGGAAAACCACGTCACTCTTCATATTTCTTAGTAAGGCTGGTATTGGGTGCTTATTACCTTTGAGAATGACTAGGTCATTCCTGGATTTGATTTATGATACATATAACCATTAAATTCATGCCATTTTGTTTTTCATTCAGTCGTTACATTAAGGCCATAGCATTTTCTTTAAATTAACTCTTTTAATTTCACATAGTTTTAAACTTATTTTTTTTTTTATTTCTGTAATAATAAATTTACAGTAATATATAAAAATTGATGAAGTAATTCATAATTCATTCATCAAAGAAGCTTTTGAAGCTTGTACGTGGGAATATAGATTCTGTCGCGTATGAATAATACCATGCTTGACAGACATTCGAACCCGGGATCCCCAGATGAAAAGCCGAGACGCTACCACTACGCTACGTATATTTCTAAACTGAAATATTATGGCATCCAGTTGTGATTTCAATGAATTCAATAGTTTTTCAAACGGGTAAGTAATTACTCAGAGTTGTATATTTTCAAATATAACTGTACATTTACCTCAAAGATCACCTATTCTGGTGTAAGAAATAAAAGGCATAATCTACATTGCATTAATACAGTTTCATATTGTCCCAAACCAACTAGTTCTCAAAGAATAGTTTTTTAATCTTTATCGTGAGATAAACTATAAATAAATATTGTAACTTAGAAAATATTGCTATTTGAGAAGATTATAATAAAAATTTATCCAGAATATTTATTAAGTAATAAAGATAGTATTAATGGATGTTAATGTTTAAAAAGTTCAGCATCAACATTATTTGAAAGTATATTTATATATAATAAATAATTAATGAATTTAAATGAACTCATATCACTGTCATTTTGTACTACTTGACTTAGTTTTGAGTATAATTATATTGTTATGAGGTTATGGGATTCGTATAATAGCATTATTTTAAATTACACTTGAGTGAATGATATTTAAGCGTCCTCTTGGGCTTAGACTAAATACTGTTCATTTCATTTCTAAATATTTAAAGCTCTCATTGTCTTTCTTACTTATTTTAAATATTTACCAATTTAATTTTCTCTTTAATTTTTTTATTTATAATTTATTATAATATTTTGAGTACTAATAAACGAGAAGTTATTTTAATAATGTTATTTCTTTTCTGACAATAAAAGATTAACATTGTTAAAGGTTATATGAAGGCTTACACGTATTGTGCATCAGTATAATAATATGTGACAAACAAGTGTGCCATTTGTGTGTTGCTTAACAGAATTACGACATATTTTTGTTTTATGCGTTAAACTTTAGCCAAAATGCTAGATAAGAAAATAGAAATTAATAAATCATACTGTACAAAAAGTTGTTTTGTACATATGCCGTATACTAAATAGTAACTTGGATATGAAAATAGAGATTATAAAAAAACAACGCAAAATAAAATTATTTATAAATAGGATAAAATATATATAGTGTTCTTATCCTAAAACAACTGATTTGATTTTGTGTGAAGCATTCTTGGAGGTTTCTGTTTATTCTCTAAGTAACGTTTTGTGTCTAATCAAACAGATAAATTAATGTTATTTATTTAGGTTGTAACAATTTATTTTAGGTTTTTTTCTTATTTAATTTATTCTTTACCATTCTATCTTTATATTTTCAATTTATTCAGTAGAAATTATTTCATCTTGATAATAATGACGTCATTCTCATTTATTTCGTTTGAACTAACTTCGTCTTGAAATAAATTTCTTAGGAGCAATATCATTAAAATTCATTTCGTTTTATTACATAACATTTATATATCCGTGTTAAACTGGCATAAAAATCGTAATCGATTACGTATAAAAAGTTCAGTGTTGCAAGATTCGCTCTTTAAAAATGGTTATCTTCAAATTTAACTCATTTACATAAGATCTCATTCCCTTTTTCTGGGACAAATTTATCCGTTATCTCAAATTAAAGAGGTTCCTTTTTCGTACTGAGTTGAAGCGAAGACAAACGAACTTAGCAAATAAGTTTTTTAATGTTCCGATCTTGAAACATTTCATTATTTAAAAATGTATAAGTTTTGTTTCTAAGTAAAGTGTGGGTTTAAAAATGTGCGTTCATTTCAAAGAAGATATGTAATTTCTAGTTTCCTCCGATTGATGAATGCAAAAATTGTAATATCATTATTAAAAGTAATTTATTTTCATCATAATATTCCGGAAATCTCCAGATATCCCATGCAGCTTTCTGAATTCGGGGCCCGTAGGCAGTCGCGTTTCTTGTTTGTGACGTGTGAATGAGGTGTAGACTTGTACAGACTCATGCGGTTAATTGAAACCCAACCACCAAAGAAAACCGGTTGTAAATTTATTATTTTAAATTATAAAAGTAATTTTCTAAGCTTGATCTACTGGTGGGAATATATATTCAGGTTCACATTTTTACGTCCATTTTAGTTTTGAAATAACTACTTTGAATTGATAAACTTCAGGTAGTGACTTTGAATCTAATTTGAATCTTACGTTTATTGAAGTATCTCCAAATTAATCATATTTGTAAAAAAAAGATTGTTTATTTAAAATCAAAAATATTTGCTGCTACGTCTATGAAAAATCCTCAAAATTAAAATGTTTTTTGTTCATGAACAGCCTTAAGTTTATCTGCTACGTAGATATTATAGATCTGTGTAAAAAAATAAGTATAAAGTTGTTTTATTCATCTGGGCCGTAAAACCTTTCGTAAAGTAAACGAATTTTAAGCCATATATATATATACATATTTGTATTTTAAGGTAAATTGAATCATAATTCATCTCATAATAAACTAATTTTGAACCGGAACGAATGAAATTTTTAAGTCCAAATCCGATTCTCTAAATATATTCTCACTTGTCAGCCGAATTTTATTTTATGTTTTTTTCAGTATGTTTACAACCTAAATTAAATTTCATGATTGTAATTTAAATGGTTCCTCAGATAATAAGTCTACTGGATTTTCAGGGAAGTGCTGATTTTTTCCTTTTAAACGAAAATTCTGACATAAAAACTGTTATAAAAACAATCTTGACTTGTGGAATTCAACCATGGTATAAAACAAGCAATTCAGATATTGATATTTTACCTTGCTAAATAATCATTTTGAGATTATGATTATACATTTTCTACTCAATTATCTAACCAGTCTTAAAGATTGCGATTCTTTAAAGAATTTTGCAAATTTTCCGCAATATATCATGTAAAATTAGAAAATAATAAAAATTACAAAGCATTAATCATTTTAGACTACAGTAAGATACCAAATAGATTTATAAGATACCACAGATTTATTTTAAAGGATATACGAAATGATATATAATCTCTGAAATTAAAATTATCCATTCAAAATAAAAATAAAAGATTCCAAATTATGAATAAACATAACATAACTTAGAAAATCTGTAAGGACACCCGTTTGTTTTCCTTTATCTAATCGCTTTATAACGTAGAAATTATTTAACCATTTCCTATTTGTTGAATATAAAATAAGTGCAGGCTTTATACATATTTTGCGTGCTCGCGTCTCTATCAGGATATTGAAAGAGTAGCAACAAAAATTCTTTATTTAAATACAATTTATTACTCAAAGAACATGGAAAATAAGATAAATCGGTAATAATAAGGCTATAATAGTAATAATAAGCAACAAAAATAACAATAATAAGAGTGAATAAATGACGTACAACATATTTCAAATAAGTGCAAGGTTTGTTTAAAGATAGTTAAATCATAAAAAACGAGAATACAGTCCAGTCCAGTTAACTAAAAATATTATAATGACCGGTAATATTAACACTTAATATTCTATTAACAACAAGATAAGATTAGAAAAGTCTAAAGTTCATACAATTCCATTCTCTGCAAATACTATTACTTTTGCTGTTTACAATACAACTACCTTACACTTTATGAACGAGTTTAGTACTATCACTTTCACTACAGATACCAATAACTAGCTTAACAACTTCCTGCATTCGCCTACTGTCCATACCGGAATGCTTGTGACGTACTGTTCACTCATTGTTACTATATTCACTGATAACGCCATCACACAATCGCGTCGAACACGGTTCCACAGAACCACTAGCTGTTATCGCGACTACAGCCTCACAGGACTACTCGCTTAACTACTGACTGTTCCCGCAGATTTCTGGCACCATCTACATCCCCTGGCCTGCAGAACCAGTACCCGCCTATTCGTTAACTGTTGAAGCGTAGTAATTTTACCGTCCACGCCCTTACATGTTTCCATAAATTCCTATTCCAGTATAGCAACCCTTCTCGTCGAACAACAGCTGTTGGAGGTGCTATTATCTTTACTACAAAGAACAGACTGTTAAAGGGATTTGTTAGCCTGAGAAAAGGATCCCTTTTTGTTCCTTTCTGGATTCCTTTCATTATTATTCTCTCAGACTTTCTTCATAATTGGAAGAAATCCGTTACCCTGATCCATTATATTGGTCCTTTAATATATATATATATATATATATATGATAAAAAAAATTATAAAACAAATTTGTGGAGTTAGGGACCTTAAAAATCGATAAATATGAAAGATCATATTATTATTATTTGACCCATATAATCAAGTTCCCATGTAAAATAATTGTAAAAGTGGAAATTTTACCACACATTTAATTTAACGCCTAATAAATTCATTTCAGTCTACTTAGTCTTTTTAACATTTTTATTGATCATTCTTTTTGGGGTTAAAAGTTATTAGAAAAGTATGTTTAATAAAATTTTGGAATTTTATGTTTTGTTATGTAGTACCCTACATTTGTAAAATCAAGTTCAGTTTTTACTAATCTTATTGTAAATGTACATAAATTACATTGTATAGCAGTAGAACGCAATCACGTGTTTTAAATTGGAACACAGCCCGAGTGCAGTTGTTTATATTTGTTACGGAAGTCTTGGTATCATAAAATTAGTGTATTTATTAAATTTCAAAAATGGGATACTGTTTCGTTAGCCAAGAAACATTTCTGAATAAAACAATGTAAATTACTATGCCAAACTATAATATGATAAATTTTCTTAACTTCTCTTAATGTAATATAATTGGAATAATTAATTATCTTTTTTTAAATTTTTAATTTATTTTACTACATTTATTTTTGTTTCGATTTTATTATTATTATGAAAATATTATATATTCATGAATAGTCTTTTTCATAAAAATTTAATTAATTATTAACAATGGTTTTAAAAGTAGGATTGAAATAAAAAAATAAAAATTATTTTTGTGTAGGTATTTCATATAAACATTCGTAAATGAAGACGACAGAAGAGGAAGTGTAATAGGAATGAATTGCTTTAATGAATATGCTTTTATTCTATTGGCTGTGATAAATAATCAGTTGCTTTCTGTCAAAAGAAGTTCCCCGAATTTTTTTTATTTCGTATTAAGTTTAAAAATGTTGATAACAATATCCCTGATATGTCAATTAAAAAAAAAATAATAATAATTTATAAACCAACAAAATAGTGTGTTCACAATTATTGTTTAATTGTAAACGCTTCGTCATTTTCATATCTGAAAAAGGTTTTATTATACTTTTACTTATTAAAATATTTATATAAATCGTAAGATATCATGTCAAACGTCGTCAAATACTTATAAATTTATCCATCATTGATTTGAATAGAGATTATTAATGCAAATTACTGTATATAATGATGCGATCTGATAAAAAATTATAATTTTCATTCAAATGTGGTAACTAGCATCCCCATCTATTTGGGGATGCTAGTTACCATATATTATAGTATTCCCATATATATGAGAATGTTCCCCATCTATATGGGGATTGAATTCTTCGCCCGCTCTATATGGTTTCTGCGTATCCCGTCGCAGTCAATTTTCTTTAATTTTATGTTTCTTAGTAAGTAACCGGATGCAGGTGTAGACAATCGCATCACACATACAGTAACAGTAATAATAGCTATGTCGATAAAACCGCTGCGCTGTTCACCGTCGCACCCCTTAAAAAATACAAATTCAGAAAAACCCGAAAATTGTTTTTAGACATTTAAGAGAATTTGCAAGTCCAAATCTAGTGAATATCTCGTTTATCATAGTCGGAAATGGAGAAAATTTTCAATCATCTTTGAAACTTTTTTGGGAACTGTCCATAATCAGCAACAGAAAAGAGGATCTTCTCGAGCTACTCTTACCACAGTCGGATATGGGAGTTCAAGAGAATCTTATTTAAAAAAAAAAAAAAAACATTTATTAAAGCCCACTCGACCAAAAAAAATATTATTTTTAATTTAATAAATCTTTTGAAACGTTTTAATCAATCTACTTGAAATTATTAGGAAACATTTGTTTTTTTTTTTAATTCAAAGCGATCTGGGTGTTAATAATTGTCAAACCATTTCAGACGATTCAGGACGGTTAGAAAATTCTCACTAATAAAAATTACCGACTTCATAGCATAATTATTCATCATTATTATTTTTTAACTGAGATGTTAGTTGATTGGAAACAAAATTTATAATTTTTCACAAATTACACAGGTTTTTCCAATATCGTCCAAAATTCCTGAGACGTTAGTTGAATGGTAAGAATTTAAATTTTCTTTACAAATTTAACTTTTTTTTTAATATTGTCCAAAATGCCTAGTATAGGACTCAACTTATGCTAATTTTTATAATTTTTTTCTCGTTTAATAAATAATTTAAAAGTTTTTTGTTACTATTTTTCTATAAAAACAATTGACAAAGAAAATAACCAGTCATTACACCAACAATAATTATTTACATTATCACGTGTTGATACGGTTAAATAAATTTGGAGATACGAGGAATTATTTTTTAACATTGTTTTACTGCATTTTTTATTCTATTAAACGATTTAAAATATAAGGAAAAGAAAGATACTTTTTAAAGTAATTTATTTTTCAAATAATTCTAAAAGTTTTATAATGGTTGTTTCTTGATGTTGTTATAAATAATAATTTTAAATAAGAATTTAGATTTTTACGTTATGTATGGTGATAGTAATGTTAGTTGCTAGAGGAATGAGGAAACTTGAGGATGGAATGGAAATATCACCCCCACAGGAGGTCAGAATTACGGCAAAAGCAGGGTGGGTTTGAAGTATAGTATGAGGGAATGAGAACTCTTAGTAACATAAATTTCACAAACTGCTCCTCCGGCGCGTATATCAATATTTTTCTTTCAGGTGAAAAGACGCGATGCGCAATGTGTCATTATCATAAGCCATTATGGGACTCTAAAATTGGTTTTTATGGACTCCTAGGAGCTAGACTTGGAATTTTTGAAATCCAGTAACCCCCCTTCAACCTGATTTTTTTTTTCTATATCTTGATACCTTAACTTAGAAATTCTTCACATGTAATCTACTGTAAGTTATTGACTTGCGTGATTGCTTTGACATTTTTTTCTTTTCATGAGGATTTCGTGAACTATAAATTACTTTTTTATGATAATTTAAGGTAACGGAGGCGATTATTTAATTCCATTCAAGTTCTGACGTAAATCGTAGCCTATTTTATAATGAAATTTCCCCCTTCTTGAATAACAAACATTTTATTATTATTATTTTGATTATTTTCACGATTCACACGCGAGTTTATTTTTGCTTCCCAAGTTCACTGAATCTTGTAAAAATATTTAAGAATTCCAAATTAAATTACTTAATAAAACAAAAATTTAATTGAGGATTATTAAAAATTCTTCAGTTATTATAGTTTTTAAATATTTCACATCTTAAGAAGTACTTTATTTTTCCCCATAAGAAAAGTAATAATCATGGGGCAGTTATAACAATATACATGAAAATACCTTTTCTAGCTACTATCACTAGGTAGGTGTCAGGTAGAGAAATAGCACAACACAATCGTGTGTTTTTTATCATCGGACGGCAAGGTTCTGCATATCTCTTGTAATACATAGCTTTACGTGTTAAGACGACATGTTTGTGTATATTTACAACACGAGTATACAAATAATTAGACTTCTAAACAAGAGCGTTTGGAGCTTTATTTAGGATAAAGCTACCTAGATCTCACATTCATTAATTTCCTGTTAAAAAATTAAAAATAGTGTACATAGTATTCAATTGTCTTTAGCAAACCGTATTACAACATAACGTTGTTTAGATTCGACGTTTTTAATTGTTAGTTCAAGTATAATGTTTATAAATTTTGTATTATATATGAATATTAGATTGGTCGATTGATATAGTAGGTAACACTTTTATTTTGTGAAACTTTTGAGAAGACTTTTGATTAACATGTTGTTATATCTAAATATATATATATATATATATATATATATATATATATAAACAAAATAGTCTGTTTAGTCTGGTTACGAACAATAGGATTGATTATGTTTTTATAAGTTTTCATATCAGTGATTGAATGTTCAAACAGCATAATACATAATTTAATATTTGATCCATTTTTAAAATAAATTATTTATTTCTGATCGTATGTATTGCTGCAAAACTTTTAAACGTTGAAACTTAAATAATTTTAGATATTTAGTAAGTTAAAGAAAACCGTACTAAATTTTTTTCTTTCATTTCAGCAAAATCCCGAATTATGGTATGATTTTAAGCATGCTATACACACGTGTGTAAAAAGAAGATTTATAAAAAACCTTTCTATGGAGAATTCTTTTCTTGTAGTCTTTATTCGATGTGCACATTTATTCATCCACATTCTAAGTAGTGGTATGGAAAATACTTTTGTTTTTCATAGAAGGTCTGAAAGTATAAAATATCAACAAATTTTAAAGATACAATTAATTTTAAATAGTAGAATTATTAAAAAAAAACATAAATATTTTTGAATAATAAATTTTTATTAACATTTTACTAGAAGAAATTTTTTTTATTATCGCATATTTTCAACTTACTCTTAGAACATGGCATTTTCCTATGAATTTCAGAGTTCAAAGAAATATGTTCCAATTAAGGAAGCAACTAGTTTGCGACAAACAAACAAAAAGTTCTGGCACGTGGAGCATTAGCAATTTGTTATTTACAAGTGATTGAAAACCGAGTGTGTGTGTGTGTGTAAAAAAATATATATATAAACACACACACGCACAAATGTATATACACATATGTGTGTGTTTACAAAAGAATATCGGGCTTTCAATTTGTTGTAATAGTTCTTAATGGAGATGGATAGTGTTGATTTAGATCTAGAGTCAACAAGTATACTTTTTAGTAGAAAAAACAAAAAGAACAGTTATAATTGCGCGCGTGGCATTAGATTGGATCACCTTTCTTTCTGCTTGAAAGCACTACTAGCAAAGAGGGCAACTCGTAAACAGAAAGCCTTCTGTGTTTTGCAAGTTTCTAAATATGAATCTGTTGTTACAGTTCCACGTGATTCACATATAAAGTTTAATTGTGATCTTTCAATTAACAATAATATTCGTTGATGATATAATCAGATTGAAATGATCAGATGTCGCTTAGAGAAGAGTACTGGATGACTGAGGGTATATGAAAAAAATGTTGAACGTGTCAGGGAGTCTTTTTTTGCGAAGTTCTGAAAAGTTCGTTAGGAAGGCCAGCCACGAACTAGCAATGCCAGTGATGTCAGTGTGAATGGTTTTAAGGAAACTCTTACATATACGTTCATATCGTTTACAGCTGTTACAGGATTAGAGGCCTATCTACTACTCTGTGCATGCCGACTTCGAAATTTTTCAGCATGAAGATAACATTCTTGATCGTATTATGTTTAGTGACGAGTCAACATTTCAATTTAGCAGATAAGCTGGCACTTATTACGTCCTTATCTAGGGATTAGAAAATTCCCGTTAACTCTTACATTGCAAAAGAGACTACCTAAAATTAAATGTTATCTGTGCAAAGTCTCACGATATCTTTACGGGGCCTTCTTTTTCGCTGAAGCAAACGTAGCAGAAGATGCTTTTTTGGGTATGTTGCGTACATTGCTCTTTCCTCACCTATAAGATGGACCAGAGAATTTTATTTGGCAACAAAATTGTGCTCCTGCTTACTAGTATAACTCTGCTTGGGATTGGTTGAATGACATTTTCCCCAATCCTGTTCGGTAGCCCGATGACAGAGCTTGAATGAGGTGGCCTCCAAAGTCACTCGATCTGACCCCCATGTGGTTTTTTCCGTTGGGGTTTTACAAAAGGTTTTTTAAATGTGCCTCTGCTACCTACTGATCTACCCGATTTGAGGCGTAGGATTGAAGCAGCTGACACTTCCATTTTTTCACACATGCTGTTTAAAGTATGGGACGAACTCCCATATCGGCTGCATATATGCCGCATGACGATGCTCATATTAAATATTTGTCGAGAAAAACTGTAAGAGTTTGACTTTTGTTTTTTTTTTTTTTTATTTGTGATTTATTATTATAAGTCAACTTTAATAAACATTAAATAGTTTAAACCCCGATTCTTTTGTGTAAATCTGTATTATATATGCCTCTATCTTATTTTATTGTAAATAAAACTAATGGTTTTAGTCTGTTTTATACCAGATCAGTCGTATAGGGTTGTAACAATTTATTACAACAAATAAATTTCTAAGATGAGCATCTTTTACTTTTTAAACTACATTAGTTTTGCTAAAATTAAAATATTTTCTTCGCGCATATTTCATCTATTTTCTTTGCAGAAAAAAGCTTTGAATATGTTACTCATATTATACGACCGTAATTTATTATTTTGTATTCAATTAATACGGCAGACCGATTTGACCGAACTAAGTTTGTTGTGAAATAATAAAAAATTAGTACTTTTTGTAATGATGAATTAATTCATTGATTAATGGGAAAGGAGCCTGGAGTTCTGTAACGAATGAAAAATACCTTGCCTGATCGGGATTCGAACCCGGTATCCCCCAGATGAAAGGTCGAGACGCGATCACTTCGCCACGGAAGTCAGCAAATATCCAACACAGAAGTTTTAGAACTTTTTAAATTCTTTAAAATCGGACAAATTCTGTGTTTTGAATTTATCTTTTTATTTTAGATTAGGTTTTACTAATGATTGTTTATACATGATGGTCTAAATTTTAAATGATTAATAATTAATAAATGATTTATCTTAATAAAAATTAGTATTTTAAAAAATCTATCGTATTATTGAAGTTTAAAATTTAGATTGAAATTTATATATGTTAATAGAAAAAACAAAAAACAAAATTGTTTAATTCTTACATAAAAATAAAATAACCTGTAAATAATTTATTTATTTTTTTATATGAATATTCGAAACACATATTTACCATCATTTTTTTGATAATAATAATTAATTTTTTATTATATATATATATAAAGATAAAAGGGAACAGTAAAGGTAGAATAAACAGAAAAAGAGAATGATGATGTGTGTGTGTGTGTGTGTGTGTGTGTGTGTGTGGAAGTAAAATAGAGAAGATGAAAATGATTGTAGAGGGAGTTGTAAGCCATTAGCTCGGTTTGGTGTAAATCGTAGTGTATTTTCTCTCAAAACATACGACCTCGTCTGTTCCAGCCATAGAGTGACCCCTTTGAGACGAGATGTTTTCCTGGATAAAGGGAATGGAATGGAAAGGAAGTGGGAAATCATGGAATTGCTGGAGGGAGGTGTAAAGTGTTCGAAGGAGTTATTTTTCTAAGCAAAACATTACATTATTGTACGACTTTACAGCGTTGTACAGTATGCAGCGCTATGTACTATCATAACTTATTGTTATATGTGTATAATGTAAACTAAATTTATAGTAATACTGAGCTCTATATATATATATATATATATATATATATATATACACACACACACACACACACACATATATATATATATATATTATATAGAGGGTTGTTATTGTTATATTAAAGAAGTTAACATAACGGGTTGCCGGTTAGCCTACGGTGGTATCGTAGTTTAATAATTAATATTTAGTTACTAGGAAAGTCGTTATAATTTCAATAGTAATATTAGATTTTACTTTTCCAGCTAATATAATAAAGTTATAAAAAAAAGAAAATTATTGCAAAAGTTAATTAAAGTAATTCATTCGAATCTTTGCATTTCTCGGCAGTTCTAGTTTTAACAAAATAAAAAAAACCTGTTCAATTAGAGTTATGAGTATTTATCTGTATATATTAATTAAGTTTTCTTTGTACTTCGGAATAATTCCACCAAATATCATAAAATTTTGTAAAAAAAATGTAATGCTATTTGGGTCTTATTTTGAAAGCGGACACATTTCCTAAATTTCTATTATAATAGTAAAAAAATAAGTCTTGCTTATATTCACTACTGTGGAGGTCAAAATAAGGCGATATCCTGCAAAATTTGATTGAAAGGGTCCCTGTCGACGATACGTTGGCGTATGAATTCTCATAAATAGGAATCTAGCGTAGATTTCGATGTACCTCATTCCTTGCGATTCTGTCTTTTCGTCCGCTAACTCATGCACCCCGGTAATTGGATCTCGAAAGTTAACCGAATGATATACAATTTAATGTACATCCTTATAGAATGTGAATATCATCGTAGTTCCGATAACAATTAGAAATTATGTTCGTCCAGGTCTAATACACTCCTTCATAACATTAGCTTGTCTTTCGGTATACTGGAGACCGCATATACGAAACAATCTTTACTTCTCCCAAAATTCCCGCCAACTGCTGAGGATAAACCGTCTTCACATTGTATTTCGGCTTGAAAAAAAAAAGATCCGTCTATTTCTACGTTCAGACCATCCCAGCCTGTTATATCTTGGTTACGGAATAACAGTCTTTGCACACCCCTTACAAAAGTTTTAAAATCAGATAAATCGGCACTACTCTATTAAATTCTTGGTTACAAAATTTAATATTGATACATTCCCAACTCTATGCACAGGAAGTAAACAACTTCCGATTTCAGTTTGATGAATGGCAAGCAAACCGCTTCTTAAACGAACAGAATTGTGACAACACTCGCCTTTGTACAACGCCATTTATCTTCCCTGTAGCCAAAATGGAAGGATCTCATGACACTGTACACAAAACTATTATGTAAAATTACTTTGGCCTAAAAAAACTAGCAGCGTATTATTTATCTGCCACCTCACGGATCAAATCAGTTAAACCCATGTCGGATAAAACTAACGAATAGTGCGACACTCACAGCAAACACACTCAGTACGTGATTGAAATAATCAGCTGCACCGGCTAGTACGTAGCCAATGATATAACTATGTTAGGATAAAACAGTTGGAGATATAATTACTACAACGTCATATAAGATAAATATTAGCATTCTAATACTGTACAGCGCGTTCAGAAAGTTGTGTGTACTGGAATTAAGGAAGTGTAATGACAAAACTTTCTTAATTATTAATTTGTATTTTTTATTTTATAATTTAATAGAAACGGATATTACAATAACTGGAATAGTTTATAAAAGGTGTTGAAAATGACCTCCTCCAACATCAATTCAACACTGTTCGCGTTTCAATTTGTTTTCAAAACGAAAAAAAAATTCATAATTCTGGTTATTGTTTTTCAGTAAAGAGGAATTATTTTACCATATTGTTTTTCAGTAAAGAGGAATTATTTTACCATAAAGATAAAAGTAGAACTTAAATGATTGAATTATCGGGCTACACCAGAAAGTTCTTTCAATTTAAAAAATAAATTGCACAACTTGATCGCCGTAATCAGGAAAGTTATACAATTCATTGCTGGCTTTTTTCAGTTTTTTATAAAAACAGAGTTTTTTGATCATTTTTTGCTACCATACATTATGGCTAACTAATTCTTGAATATATATATTTTTTTATTAATTATCGATTATTATTTCATTCATTGAAATATGTAATCCAACATAAATTAACAGATCAACATACCGGCAAATAGTCTGGTGTTATAATAATAATAATAATAATTACAACAACGATTAATTACAGTAACATTATTAATTAACATAATGAAATTAATTAATCTTATGTAAATACGTCGATAGTTGAGTGGTTGCTACTAATTTAATTATCTAATTATGTTATTACGAGTATATTGTAATTTGATTTAAATTATTTCTTTAATATAGAGAAAATTCCGTTATATTTTGTAATATATAGTAATACTGCTGTTGAGGTAGTTATTGTTCTTGGTGGAGTCGATAGTTGATGTACCAATATACGTACGTACAACAGTCCTTTGTCCGTTAACGTTATTGCTATACACTACTGGAATGTCCGGTTATTAATCCATAATTAATACAGAGATTGTATAACTACCCATCCATAATCCTTGTGTGTGCATACGTTGTAAGTTCATATATAATCTATATGTACGTTATGTGGAAAATTATTTATCTCCTCTTCATCTTCCACCTCTAGTTTTATACTAAGTTAATAATCGTTCTTTATATATTAATTTTTAATATCTTTTTATAAATGTTGTAATTATTGTATTGGAATAATAATGTTCGATTTTCCTCAGCGTATTGTTTTAATTTTATTGGCAAGTTAAGTTTACGTTAAGCTCCTCCCTTTATTTACGTTGACCAATAATAAAACTGACTATCTTTATTCTCCTTCATTCATCATATGCCTATGAACAAAGGAAATTAATACTGAACAATAACTTTGTTGTTTTTCTTTGAAGTTATAAAAATTATATGGCTAACGTAAATTTAATTAATATAAATAAAGTAGTTAAATAATGTAAATCTGGAAACGTACGGTATTTTGGTACTAAAAGCACGAATAGTAAAAATAGTATTCTCATAAAAAAATTATTCAGTTAAGTAAAAAAAAAAATTAACTTTAAAACTATTATTGTAAAAAAACAACTCAAGTATGAATTGCTGTAGATTTTGGGAAAAAAATATGGGGAAAATACTACGTAAATAAAATGTTAATGATGTCTTCATGTTGATTCATATTCTAATATACAACGTATTGCCGTTCTGATTATGTTTTGTCATGATTACCGCAGCGTTCACATTTTTAATAGCCTCCACATTTTTAAAGTAACTTTCTGTTTTTCTTTTGCTGTAACACTATTTACACTAATATTCTTCCTACAGGTATTTTAAATAAAATTATATATCAGTAAATACTAGACGAACTTTTTATAATAATTGTTTTAATTTTTTTTTTATTAACACCAGACTTCTTATCTGGTTTTAGTACCTTGAGTATTGTTTATTAATTTGGTGTTCTACTCCCGGTGATTCATTCCAATTGTTGTACGTAGAACCATGAGGATCTGAAAATATGTGATTTAAATTTGTAATAATTTTACACCTTTTTCACGAACGATGTCAAAGCGTAAACATTCAAATTGCGTTCCTATTAAACTTCCTTGAAAATAAATTTTTTCTCTCCTTTCAGCGTAATGTCTTCCTTTAATTTTTTCAGGTATTTCATAAAAGAATATTCATATTATTTGGCTTAATTTTCTTTTTTTTTAATAGTGTTCACATTTTTTTAAATGTTCTTGTTGCTATTAAGGATATTTAAATTTATTAAAATCTTTTTGATATTGTTTATAGTTTAATTTCCTTTCTATTATTAATTAATTCTTTATAATTTATACTAATAGAAAGCTTAATTACATTAATTCATTGTTACTTTAAATGCACCAATTATTATCAATTAGTAGGTTGAACAATAACATTTTTAACGACTGTCTTTTGCTTCATTACATGCTTTCAAAATTTATTCTTAATAAAGAAGTAAATTATTAGATTGAATTAATTAATGTAGATGAGTCAATTTTACGACTCAGAATAAAGGAATTGGTTACATTAAAAGTAAAACTATTGATGTTTGTAAGATTCTTTCCTTTTTAATTTAATATTTTATCAGATTTATTTTACAAATTAATTTAATAATACGTCATTTTTTTGCGTAACATTGATTAAATAGTCTCTTTTTAATGTTAATTCCTTTATTTTAATTAAACGTAAGGCGTTCTCTGCCTAGTTTATTCATTTTTTTCTCAAAATAACTTCTTTTTTTTTATTTGATTTATCATTAAATTCTCTTAAATCTTTCATTCGAGAATATAAATATATATATATATTTATTTTTTTCTTAATAAAACGTGTATACAGAGTGTATCACACGTTCTAGTGGGACTTTCAATACATATTCCACTCGTGAAAATATTGGAAAAAGTTCATATAAACATATGTCCTAAAATGCTTCATTTGCGAGTTACAGCTAGTAAAGATTCCGCTCGAATTTCAGCTAACCCGTGAAATGGCGTTCAGAAATATTTAGGGCGTTAATTAAGGGGACAAAATTAGTAATTTCTATCGCCTCTGACCTGGACAAACAAATAAAATAGGTTCCAAACCGTATCTGCAGTACGTTTTGAGAAATTTGGGTTAAAATTAATAAATTAAGATTAACAGCCCTATTTTTTTATGTTTTATGTACAATAACTTTGGTAAATGGGTAATAAATACATTAAACTTATAAACAAAACTTTCAGTGAATTTAATTCTAAAAAAAAACATGGTGTAAGGTAAGTTGAATAAAACAAGAAAAGTTAGAAAAATTCGGATTTTATTTAGAAACAGTTGTTTATTAGATTTGTGAAATTAATTTAATAATTTAAACAAACACCAATTTTTTTTTTTTGATTTATGAAAATTTTCAAAACAGTATTTGCTGTTAAAAATTACCATAAAAAAATTTAAAAAAAAGTGGAAATTGCATAATTGTAAAATAAAAATTAGATAATAATTTTTTTATTAATGATAAATACGCAATAAATTATTTGAAAAATTATTATTTCAAAGTTGGCAAAAAATAACAAGAGCTAATCAACAATGCCGAAATACTGTATTAGTGTTTAAATCATTCTGTAGGGTACATTAAGTATATGGGTACTGTGAACTTTATTGTCGTTAGCGAATGTTTTCTGTGAAGTTTAGCTTGAAAGTGGTCGGTTTGCCATTGAAGTAATGTCGTACTTATTACAGAGGAATACGCTGATATGGTATTTATTTTGAGCGTGTGTAATGGTAATGCTACCAGGTGCTGCGGTAGAGTATGAATATCTTTTTTGAATCGCAGGATTCCAGATCCCGAAACAATTAGCGCGACTTTTTGCAGTCTTCGGGAAAAAGGTTCACTACCTAGTATCGTATCAGCTACGAACGATCTGTCCAACGAGAGGTTGGTATTGATAAAATTATTATCGATGCTGTTCAGAGCAGTCTAGGCGTCAGTACACGATGTCTTTCTAAGCGGATCGTAGTTTCGCATTGGATAGTTTGGAGAGCACTTAAGCAAAACAAATTTTATCCTTATCATAAACAGCCAATTCAAAATCTACACCCAGGAACCCAGGAGATGGTCAGCTTACCTTGGAGTTCTCCAACTGGTAGAATACCATTCGAAAACTCTAAAAGTATGTTTTGTTAACCGACAAGGCAAGTTTCGCTCGAGATGGCGTCAGCAATTTACGCAATGAGCATACATTGGCAGAAGTAAATCCTAATGAACGGTGGAAACAGTTTTCAACACCGAAATCATCATTTCGCTGAGAAATGGATCGGTTGGGGTGGTCCACATTTCTGGCCATCAAGATCGCGTGCTCTAACAACTTTAGTTTTTTGCGTCCGGGATGAATTTAAAATATACAAAACAAAAGTATGTTCTTATGAGGAATTAATTGTCCGGATTATGGATGCGGCTGAGCAACCCAAGGACAGCCGTGAAGAACTAAAAAGAGCAACAAAAGTACAGAAGCCTACCAAGAAATCTGTTTAAATGTTGGGTTCATTTTCGAACATTTAATATAAATGGTACGTATAATGGTCTAGTGTACTGTTTCTAAATAAAATTCAATTTTTTCTACGTTTTCTTGTTTATTCAACTTAACTTACACCACTTTGTTTATAATTAAATTTTCTACAAGTTTTATTTAAAAATTGTATGTGTTATTACCCATTTAACAAAGTTATTGTACGTCAAACATAACCCCAATTTATTGGTTTTCATCCCAGATTTTTCAAAAAAATCATTGCAGATACGGCTCTAGGACTTTTTTTTCGACTTTTCAGGTCAAAAGCCATAAGAAATCATTAAAATTCAGCCCCAGATTAAACGTCCTCAAAATTTCGGTACGGACTCATTTCACCGGGATAGCGGAAATCCGATCGAAACTTTCAATAGAGTAACTGGCAAACGAATCATTTTTGGACATATTTTTATATGACGTTTTACGTTATTTTTACGAGTAGATAGGTTATGAAAGTTCCGGGAGAACTTCTTGATACACTCTGTATATCAAACAAATTGAATAAAAAGATTGAAAATTTCGTGTTTTTATCAGTAAAAATTTGTTATATAGTCAAGAAAAGACATGCGTTATGTTTTTTCAAAGTATTAGCAAATTTATATACACAGGTGGTTTGTGTTTCATATTATTTAGACAAATATGAACTGAAAAAGAACTGTAATTATACCGATGATTACTGCCATAAATCTATTAACAAAATTTGTTATTATTATTATATTTTTACAATTAATTTCTTCAAGCTGTTACAATTTTAAAAATTAAGGTAGCATGTATTTTCTCTTTATTAACTAATTAAATAATTTATCCCTTACATGTTGTGAATACATCGAAAGACATTAGAAAATAATAGGCTATCAGATCATTAGAACCAGGAAATATGATCAGCATAGAACCTGTTATTTAGTAAATTGCCGATCTCCGTGGCGGCGTTGTAAATTTTCAGTTATCATCTGGCTGTCTTAAATTAAAATACAGTATTTAATTTCGGTTAATAAAATGGCAGAGATATTTTTACGTTACCCATATGATACATTACGTAAAGGTACTTCCATTGTAATTTTTAATCGATTACTAACCATTTTATAAATCTTCTGATCAATATTTTCAAATTAAATTAAATTATTTTTTTTTTTAATAATTTTTATTTACAATCGCATCAACAATTAAATACATTAGCGACTTATCAGTGAAATTTAACTTTACCGGTACATTTTTAGTTTTGAACAAATTCAGGGCAACCATTCCTGAGACTTGTGTATTGAAATCTAACCACCAAAGAACACCGATATCTACGATCTAGTATTCAAATCCAAATAAAAGCAACTATCTTTTTTTAAGATTAGAACCCCTGAGAACTCTTGACTTCGAAATCAGCTGATTTACGGCGACGAGTTTACTACTAGATCAACCCGGTAGGTTTAAAAGACACAATTTTATGAAAAAAAGTATTTACTTTGTTGATGAATTTTAAGTAATACTAATTAGATAAACCTGAAGTTTCAGGATGTATATATTTTTTTTTTACTAAAGCCTACATTTAAATATGTATTTAAATATTTTTCAATAAATATTTTTTTTTTTATTCTTATTTTATACTCTGACGATTTTATTTACTTATTTTTCTGCATTATTATACGGACTAAAACCAGTTTTATTTTTATATATTAGTCTTTTCCTCGTAACACGAATTAGAATTTCTTGTAATACGGTTTTTCGAAATATTTTCTTCGATACCAGGTAAATTATGGAGTAGTTTATCTTTTGTAATCTCAGTGTAATAGAAAATGTACTCTTACTTACTTACTTACTAACCTATATAATTATTAATCTCCTTTTTAATTTGTATAAAATAATAATTATTTGAATAAATTGTTTATTTTTTATTTATTTATATGATTATAGAAAAATATATAAAAAATTACAAAGGGTTCTGAAATTTTTTATATGAAATAAAATTTTCCTTAGTAGTATTTTTTTTTCTTTTTAATAATCATTACCAAATTATACTTGTTTCAATCGTAAAGACGGATAATTTACAGTTTTATTAAGACATCTTGAAATTAATTTCATTTTAATGTATTCATTACCTTAGATCCAACAATTGCAAATTTTTATCTATTCAATATTAGTTTATATTTTAAACAAAGAAACAGGAAGAAATAAGATTTTATGAGTAAATCATTGAAAAGATATAATAGGAGAAATTTACAAAAATTATATTTGAAAACCTAAAATTTTGTACGGAGTGATTCCCGAAGAATGTAACAAACTTTCGATTGCTGAAAATAAAGAACCTTCTACTGGACATGTTAAACTGGGAAAGTAAAGAAGAAAATCTAATAATCATAGGTTCGGATATGCTTCTTTAGCGAGTGTCGGCTGGTGAAAGATTTCCCTCTGATTTCTGTCAGTCAGACTCTAATTTTGGAACCCCAATGAAGGGGTAAATTTATATTTAATATTACCTGAGAAATTGAAAAAATTGGTCCTAGAACTTTTTATATTTGGCGTAAAATGTTAAATAGATAATATACATATTTTAGAAAATTTTATTTTGACTAACATGGTATGAATAAAGCCTTCAGAAACTAAATATAAACATAATAATTTTGAAGTTTATTAAAAAAAAAAAGATAGCAAAAGTGGCAGATTTTAATAAGCTATCAAAGAAAAGAAAAGAATTAAATTGTACCCGTATTTTTTATAAAAATATACTATCAAATTTAAAAAGTAAATAGAACAATTTTTTATATGAATAAACATGGCAGTACTAATAACTGATTTTTTTTTTTTTTTATTAAGTTTTTCGTATTGCATTTGAATAGTAATAAACATTTAAATAAGTGCATGTTTGAATATAATCTTGAAATTAAATTTACATTCTGTTTTTACAAAAATAGATTATATATTTCATACCGTAAATTTAAAGAAAATATTAATTTCATTGTTATATAACCATGATAAAATACAAAGTACGTAATAGGATGTGGTATTATTCTGAATTAGCTTGCAAAAGTGTCTGGAAAACTGTGGTTTAAATTGTGGAACAGAAATCTCTAAATACTCGTAGTTCAAGATATTTGTAAATAAAGCTTATCCTTGTTTTATTGTTTGCGGTTTTACCGTCCGGATGGTTTATAAAAGTAAATCAGCGTATTAATTATGTTATATTAATTAAAATAGATATTTTCATAAAACTATTGATTTACTTTAATGGAAAACAAGTTTATATTTCAATAGAGATGCTTAATATATTTCAAAGTCATTATCTAACATGTTTTTAATTACATATCAATTGCAGAAATCAACATCAACCAACCGCAAAACCTAAATTTGAGTTGTAAATTTAATTTTATGTTAATTGAAATGCTATCATACAAAAAAAAAAAACATTTCTACATCACTTCCTTTTTGCGCTGTTAGAATGTTTTAACCAAACCAAATTTTTTAATTCTTTTTAGCTCGGTACAGATAGCAGCAACCACTTGATATATTTTCCCTTAAATGCCTTTCACCTTGAATTTTTTGTATTCGAACTAGAATTTGAATAAATTCAATATATCTTCAATAATAAATTATTTTAGTTATTTTTGAAATGATTTTTTTTTTTTTTTTGAAAAGGGTATCAGTGTACCGCGTGAACAAAGCTTATTTTCCTTTGAGGTTTTAATCTTTCGTCGTCTCTCGGTCATCATTTTTCGTAATCTTTCTCTGTGTTCATATGTGATTCTCCTGTTGTGATTTGATTATCCTGTTTTGATTCTCCATATGTGTGTCTCTTCCGTCTTGAGCCACTTTAAGTCTTTTAAACTATGTATTTTTTCTTGAAAATTTATCTTGAAAATTTCTTATTTTATTCCGAAATTTTGAGATCCGTTTTTATCTGTAGAAGCCATTTTTTTTACTTTTGAGGTTATCAAAGAAGTTGAAAATTTTTCTAGCCAATGTTTCTTCATTCATTATCTTTAAATAATTTAATTATATAAATAAATAAATTAATTAATTAATGGGTAATCAAGTAAAAAATAATATTTAATGACCACGTAAACCAAGATGTTGTTAATTTCTTGTGCAATAGCGTAGATATTAGGTAGTTTAAGCGGTTATATGTATTACACCTAGAAAATATAAGAAAGTGATGCTCAGGACAAGTCTTCTACTCTTGAACTATGCATCCTTGAAGTATTCATATTTATGTTTATGATTCTCATGTCATTTTTTATTAATTTTTCTTTTACTTATATTTTTGAACTTGTATGAATTCTAGTACCTACTTGTCTAGAATTTATCATCGCATTTGCTATCTTCGATTTACTATTGATGTTTTTAGAATTTATTTAATTTTTCAGGTCAATAAAGATAAGAAATTACTATTTCTGCTACTTTATTTACGTTCTACAAATTTCAGTACGACTCATTTCACCGGGGTAAATACCGTGACTTAAAATACCATGAATTTATTTGAATTGTGCTCTTGGAATTATTCACCGGGCTAGCTGTAATCCGAGCGAAATCTTTCACTAACTAACTTGCAAACGAATCATTTCAGGGCATGTATTTATAACAGATTTTTCCATTATTTTCACGAGTAGAATAGGTGAAAGTCTCGGGAGAACTTCATGATATACTTTCGAGATTAATCAATCTAGAATTTCTAGAAATTTAGATTTAACAGGATTATTTGAGTACTTTTGTAAATAATTTAGATTTAACAGGATTGTTTGAGTACTAATTTTAAAAAAATTCAACTTTTTCTTGGATGTAGTAGGGATTTAACCGATGACTGATGATATGCTTATGCTCCCATTTCTAGAATACAGTAAGCTGAAATTTTTATTTCATTTTTTATTTTTCAGAAATTTGATTATGAGTCTCAGAGATTTAAAATATGTTTAACACTACCAAAACAAAACAAATTTAGTTTTGTGAGGTTTTTGGTACCTGACGAACAATAAAATGCTGGCAAAGTATTATTGGATGACTTTTTCGGCTACACCGGTAAAGTTTTGATTACCAGTGTATAATTTAAGCATCAAAGATCTATCTGCCTACAGATTTTGAATAAACCTTTTTTGAGTTTAAGCCATTTCATGCTTTATTGGGTAAATTTAGGAAAGGTTTATTTATAAAAAAGAGATACATAAACAAAAAATGAATTTAAAAGAGAGTTGTTTTAAAATATTGTATTTTCGTTTTAAGTATAAGTAATGAAAAAAATTGGCTTCAAATTTTGAGGTTGAAGTATAATACAGATACCAAATCTACTTTAATTTTAAGTCCTTTAAGTGATGAAAAATATTTTACAAAATTTAATAATAGAATCAAATAAAAAATAAAAAATTATTGTTTAGAATCCAAGAATAAATTTTAAGAAAATCTTTATTAAAAATATTTATGTGTAACTTGAGCTTTTAATAGATTTGCTTAAGTAAAGTTTTTTATAAATCTAACTAATTAAAGAAAAAAAAAATGTGTACATTTCTTGATAACTCTTTATATGAAATACAAACTTTTTAAAAAATTTTAGGAAATATATAAACAGAAGGAAGATAAACCAAAAGAACATAAAACATATGTTTCATTTTTAAGAGGTGGGAGTTGAATTTAATAAAAAAAGGTTTTACATTATTTATATATGCATATTATGTAAAACATTCGCTTTAATAAAGTTTCCTCTACAATGCCTCTGAAGAAACCTAATGTTTTTTCTTTGGTTTATCGTCCTACCCCGTTAATGATTTTTGAAAAAACAAAAATTAAAATGATCAATGCCCCATATGTAAAAATATTTGAATCAAATTTGAAGAAAATCAGTTTAGTGTATCCCGAGACATAAGGCCAAAAGCAGTGCGACACACATGCGACACAAATACAACTTTTTTTTTTGGTTGATGAGCAGGTTGGATCCTAAAATTTAAAGATTGACAAAATACTCCATTTTTGACACGAACACCGTATTCCTTTATAATGTTGCTACTTAAGGTGTATTCTCCGGGAAAGTAACTAGTACATTTTCAAGTAAATTATAATTTTATGATTGAGAATTGTATAAAAATAGTAGATTAAAAATTTTGAAGGGCTGTATAATCTATTATTTATATATACCTTTTGTTATATGATTATATTATACATTTCTAATTTTAAATAACCAATTAATAAATTCTTTTTTGGAGTAATTTTTTCACCCGTTTTTTTATAATTTTAATTGAAGTAGGTAAGGTTTATCTTAATTTTTAAATATTATTGAGTAAAAAGTGTAATTATGAATTTTAATTACAATTTTCAATTTTTTCCTCTTAAAAAATTAAAATAATTAACTACTTTTACTGTTACTTTTATAGACAATTACCTGTTTTTTTTAATATATAATAACATCATGAGTACATTATTCATCTTTATGAGATTCATAAGTAAAATTATGAGAAAGAAAAAAAATTAAATCAAAAGATTTCTTTTCCTAAATTTTTGTTTATAAATCTTTCATTTTTATTATCCATAGAGAAATCTTAGCGTTGGCATTATGAGAATAACAGAGATTGTGAGAATAGGTGAAAGAAAGAACCATCGCAGTGTAAATTAAATAGACGCATTAAATTATTTTTGGTTGAAAGAGCATAATTTTCAAGAAAAGTAAGAAAAAAGTTTTATAACGTAACGTCTTCTGGAATTACAGAGTTGGAAACGTAATAGGAGGTTTAAAGGGACGTTATATTTCGGTACTCTCTTCCTCTCCCTCTCTCTCTCTCTCTTTCTGCTTACAATCTTTTTTATTTCTCAGTTTTACTCTCTCATTCCGTCTCCATCTTGATCTGTCTTCTTGAAAAAAACAGGCAAGGAAATCTAGCTGAAGTTAAAGCAACCAAGGAGTAGAGAACGGCCCGTATTAATCTAGTGTATGTCACTAACAGGCGTTCCCTTAATTTCGATTTCAAAAAATCAGTCTTGTTCTTGGATGTCAACAGGCTGGAATCGTTAGGCCAAAAGTCCCTCTATTCTGCTTGTACACTGCCTATCAAGTTATCCAACTTTTTCTAGTTTTTTTATCGATTCATTTTAAAACTTACGTCCAAGTCTAGATGACACATCAGTTTATTTTTCGCCTTACTATCTAACCTATCTCACTTCTTTTCTATTTATTACCATTTTACTTGCACAAATATTTATTTTTGTTATCTTTTAGTATTTTTTGAAACTCTGCAATATTTTTTATTTTACAATTACTACATTTAATTTGAGTAACTAATTAAAAAAAAAAAACAAAAAGCTAAAGCCTGTTAGCTTTGTACTTAATCAGAATTTAAATAAAATTCCTTGAGTGAAATTCAAAATTTTCATTGTTAAATAATTGTAAAAAATTTGCATAAAAATTCCTTAAAGTAATAGTTATTAGGTAATCTAAACACATAGTTAAGTAAATAATAATTGTAGCCCTTGCTACTATTCCACAATTTTTTTTAGAAAAGACACCTCTAAAAATTGCTAGCATTTGTATCACACCGAATTGTGGTAATATTCAAAAGGAACATTAATAAACAAAGAGAAAAATAAAATTTATCAGTTTTAGCGTTTGATTTATAATTTTCTTTTAGTTGAAAGGTAACCCACAGTAAAAATTCTAAATTACATTTTTTTTTTTCAGATATACGCCGGGTAAATTTTTTTACTTTAGATGTATTTTCAGTGAGATATATTTCAGTAAGTGAAATCCTAAAAAAGACTATCCAGTTAGATATCGGAATGAACTTCCACTTTAAATTTATAAAAAAGATTTTTGTAAAATTGGTAATCATTCTATTTTGCTGTTGCTTGATGATATCATAGTATAAGCTTGAAGCTTTTGGGTGGGATATGGCAATGAAATTTAATGCGTATGAAAAATACCGTTTCTGATCGGGATTCGAATCCGGGACCTCCGGAAGAAAGGCCGAGACGCTACTACTCCGTCACGGAGATCGGTGAATGAAGAGCGAAAAAGAAAATTTCCATGGACATTAAAACTGAAACGTTTAAACTTCTTATAATTGTTTTTTTTCCTATAACTCATCCTGACGTATCATATGCAAATATAAAAAAAAATTAAAGAAAAAAGTGTTTAATCATTTACTCATAATTTCTTTTATTGGTTTTCTTGTAAGCTTGCATTCTGAGAGAATGAATGTTTTTTTTAACATCTGGGACCACAGTTAGGTATTACTTCAGAGGATGAGATTAAATGACGATTTTTGTAGCGTGTGTAAATGCCATGCCTGACCGGGATTCGAACCCGGGACCTCCGGATGAAAGGCCGAGACACTACCACTTGCGCCACGAAGGATGGATCCGAGAGAGAGAATGGATGCTAAAAATGTATTTTTCTAAAAAAAAAAAAAAATCCAGTCCAACTAAAATTCATTCTGATTTTCGTTAAAACAGCTGTTTCGCCATTGTTACGCAGCCTATAAACAATTTTCGAAATAAATTAAAAACCTTAATAAAATAAAGGTCCAAAATTTTGTTTTTAGTGAAACCCAGTGCTAATTAAAATCATTCTTAGGAATTATACACACAAAAAGTGGAAGTAAAAATATATATTAATTTTTGTTTTATGTCTCCGGTGAATTTACAATTTTTATAAATGGATACTAAACAGAACTGCATCTTCTATTAAGACACAGACAATTTGGTGTTTATAGAATACTTATATATTGAATTCCTGATAAAAAACGATATTTTTTCTTACCGACAAAAATAATAATGTATATTATATTTTTTGTATAGAATTTGATTGATTTTTGATAAATGAAGTATAACATTTCTTCCTTTTCCCAGTCTTATATTTTTCAGCTATTTCAAAGAGATCGTGACTCAATCATAAATTCAATCTTCACTGCTATTTTTATTGCCGTGGTGACAGAAATTAATTTAATTATTAATTCTTTTCTTCTTTAATGTATATGTTTAATTGACAACTTCACCTCAATGGGGGTTAGGCTCTACGGCTTGTGACCTTCCTTGGCATAACACGAACGTATCTTGCAAATTTGAAAGAGATAACCAAACTAATAAGTTAAAAATAACACATCAACATTTTTGTTTTTAATCCGTACTTACTAGTAAATATCTTTCTATATAATTTTTTGTATTAAATTTTAATGAAGTTCTTTCAGTTTGTTGACATTAGTCTCGTAAAACATTTAAATTATAAAGTGTACTAGTAAAATGAAATGTTTATAATGATATATATTATGCTCTAATGAATTTATTAGCTCAAACCCGTAAGTTTGTCATCTCGAATAATTTTTTTAGCGTACCGAAAAGAAAAAGGAAGACAAGTTGTGAAAAACATTGGTATAAAATATCGTTTTAGAAAATGACAGGAGTTATTGTTGAGAGGAGATAGAGAAATATTTCTAATGATATACGTGCACGAGTGTAATGAAAAACAAAACAAAAAAGTAATAAAATACTAGTGAAATAAAAAGAAAAAAAAAAACGAATGTTTGTCTTGTATAACACGACATGTTTACTATTATAGAGATGAACTAGTTGAGAGATGTGTGGTTATTTTTATTACAAAGCGATACTATATTACCGTCGTGAACTTCTACGTATCTCTTTTTCGTTACTAACGCATTCCCTTACTATTTTGCTTGTTTCTTTTACTTTGCTGATCTAATAATACTGTGGTAGCTTTGTTTTTTATACGTTCTCATTCCAAACAGCTGAACTACCACCATTTCTTCTACACAGTGTCCTTTCTTCTTTAGTGAGCATCCATTCCTGTTCCGACCATTAGCCCGTTCACTAATTTAAATTAATTACATTGAATGTAAATCTTCTTAAGTTAAATTGTTAAAGATCTTACGAACAACTAATGATTAGTCCTAGTGGTTCGTAATGTTTTTTTTTTTTTTTTTTTTGATAGCTTGAACTTAAATCCTTGACCTCTGAAATTTTTAACAGCACTTATTCTTTTCGGTTCGCAAAAAGAAAAAAAATTCAGATTAGGCACTGATTGCAAATTTAATACTAAAGCAGGTCATGTTAACTATTACCTATAAATTTTCTCACTTTTTATTTCCTTATCGCTTTTTTTCATACTTTCTCTCTCGGTAAACTCTTTCCAATTTCGTGTAGGTTTATATTATCTCTTTTGCTTTTCACATTGTTCTTTTATTTAAATTTTGTTGCTGTTCTTCTACGTGACATGACTCTCCGGTATTGTTTATATACTTTTCTCAAGATTGTTTCTTATCTGTTTTAATAATCCTTTAAATTTGTATTTTCAAACTATGTAATTTCCTTTTTTATTATGTATTTATCTTTATATTATAATCTTGAGTATTTCTAATTTATTTTCTTGAGATAAAATATTTTATCACAATTTTTATATAGATTTGATTACATCTTTGAATGATCATTTAAACTTAAATAAATGCAGTTGAATCAATTTCCATTTTTTCCAAGTTATTGAATTCGAAGTATTATAAAAAAATGAACTTTACATTTTTTATCTATTCATTTGATTTTCATTTCCTTAATCCGTGGATGATTTTTTCGTTTATTACAAAAATTTATTTTTTTTTACGTTTAAAATTTCATTTAAAATTTTTTTCCTAGTTTAACTTACGTAATTATTATTTGTCCAAGTATTGGACAAGTAACATGTAATTATCTGCTAACAATATTTCTTTTATATTATTCATTTTTTATATTAGTATTTCTTAACCATCTTAACTATTAAATACCAAATAAGACCAATATGTTTCTATTCGTTTGAGATCTTAATTTTGTTAAGTTTTATGCCTCGTTAGACAAGTGAATAAGATGTACCTAATTTTACATTTTTTTAGTTTTTTCTAATATCATTGAATAGATTTTATATAAAGAAACGATTGGCTAAGGTTATATTAAATTTTGGACGAGGATCCAAAATCATCAAAAAATAAAAATAACGTGTAACATATTTTTTTATAATGTGACTGCAAAAGTAAATTTCTTTCCTGCGATGGTGGTTTTAGAGAAATGGCGCAAATTGGTGCAAATAGGTGCAGAAATTTGGCCTGGTAGATTCGGGGGTGTCCTCAGTATGGACAATTGGATGACACCTACCATGTTCTTCATGAGTACTCGAAGTACGAGTTAATGCGTACGGAGACCATCTGTCGGCTTGATCTTATTGGCTCAGCGTTGGATCTCCATGTAAACTGGAGGAGCCAGGCCGAATGGGCAATAGTGGAGAATTTTATAGTGTACTTAGCAAAGGAAAGAATTACTGATGGGATCTAGAGCGCTGCTTGGATTTCCCTTGTATTCTCTTTTTGTTGATGTTTTGTTTTATAAATTATGTTTTTGTTTTTGTTGTCTTTGTTTTGTTTCAATGTTACTGTGTTCTAATTGTTCCGCGTAATATTTTTTATGTTTTGTTTTTATGTTTAGTGTTGAGTGTTGAACGCACTTTTACCTTCTACGGATCGGTAGTTTTATTATGTCCTTTGTTTAGTTAGGTATTTTCAGTCTTGCTTAAGACCCAGTGAACTGTGTGAGATCGTTTTGAGTTTATTAAATAGTAGTACACCGATGGGAATGTCACTCGTGGCATTCGTGTCGGTGGCATCCTGGCCACCGGCATTATACTGGAATAAGTCAAAAGCCGAGGTTTCGAAGATGACCTCCGGTAAAGCCCAAAACCGCTCGGAACGGAGGGGTTGGCGGAGAGTGTCTTCCCCTTCGGGATCAGGATGAAAAAATAAATCAATTTCATTTTATCGTTGCTGACATGTCAGTATTTAAGTATAATTTGAAGTCAAGGTCGAAGTAAAAATTACAAGAGGTAAACCCTAGCTCATTTAGCACCCTCTATGACCTAGTGAAATATCAGAAATCCATATCTAAGATTGTTTACTAACTTAATTACCTGTAATCGATTTTCAAAGTCGTTATTATTTTTTTATTTTATAATTGATTATAAGTAATAATAATAAATACATTAGTATTTAAAATCCTATGGCGTTTTTTAAATAAAGATCTATCAAAGGGGAATTTGAGAAAGTTATGTTATATAAACATAACTTATTTGTTGGAATATAAAAAATGTTATATTAACACTTTACCGGCTTTTTTATTTTACAAATAAATTTTTGAGCATTTTATCTTTTAGTTTTCAGTAACTGATAATAAAGCTCATCTCTTATAAAAAAAATAAGCATGGTTTATGAGAATATTTAACATCTCATGTATCCATCCGTATGTTGTATGTGTTGGTAAAGAAGATTTACGTAATGCATTTCTATGGCGGAGTGATAGGGTCGCGGCCTTTCACACGGGGGTGCCGGGTTCGAATCCCTGTCAAGCGTGGTATTTTTTCATACGCTACGAAAATTCCATTTCCATATTCCCACGTACAAGCTGTTCTCTTTCAGCTTTTGTGGTGAATTAATTCATCAAGAAAAAAAGATTATTTTTGTAAATACTTGTAAATTTTTTCATGCTCAATTTTATATATCTTAAAATAAAATTATCTCGGAACAAGAATATTTTAAAATGAAATTTTTATTTTAATTAAAATAGCGTACAAATTTTATTCTATTAAAATAAGGTAATTTATTTATTTTTATTATGCAGATTAAAAGTAATTTTTTTTAACTTCTAACAATTTTTTTTTTGTTTTAAACATGTACATATTTAGACTGGAGTAGTTAATTTTTCATAGAACTTCTTTATAAATTCTTCTGATTTTCCTCTTTTGATTTAAACTGATTAAAATTTTATCAAAGATTGCTTTTTAACGCTTTTTTTGTTATATTTTAATATGTTTTTCACGCAGGCAAAGTATACTGAATGTTTTTTTTTTTATTCAGCTTAGCGAATTTTCTTTGCTAAGTGATTACGGAATATCCTCTTTAATACATTTTATTTAGTGATTTTTGTTCTTTTTTTTAAATTTCAAACATTTATTTTTTCAGAATATTCCAACCTTGATTAAATTTAAAACAAAATAACCACCAGCAAAATTTAATCAATTTTTTTACGCTGTTTCAATTAAGTTCCAATTGTTTATATCAGAAGTATATAAGCTGCTGTTTAATTATAAACAGCAATTCAATTTATAAATAATAATGACTTTGCATATTTATTTTAAGCATATTCAACGGGATCCCAAACCTGAAAATATTCTTTTTTCTATTAAATTTCGATCAGTGTAATATTTAATCACACGTAGAATATAGAACAGTGAATTATTAAAGCTGACGTTTTTATTTAATATCATACGTATAATTCTCATTCTCATTTATTCTAGGTTTTTGGAATTGAATAATTAAAATGTTTTATTTATCCAGAAAATATTTTTATCTTTTCTGAGGTCCTGAAATAAAAATGAAGTTTTAAGTATTTGATTGGTACTAAAAATGAGCTCATGTAGTTAGAAAGGTAAATTTTACTTTTACTTAAAAATTATACATTTCATAGAGAAAAAATGTATATTTTTGTTTTAAACGATTTAGAGCAGGTATTGACGAGTAGGTTGCACCAAACAAAATTTCTTTCTTTGAAAGTAATGATACTTTTTTACAAGTTATTCGTTTCTTATGGTAAACATAATAAAAATTCACTTCTAGAATTGACTTATTGTTACGTTTTGAATTCTGATGGCGTAACAGTATATCAGTTTCAGTTTTTTTCATATTGAAGTCTAATTTATTACTACATTAAAAATTTCGGTTTTTTAACTATTTATTCAGTTTTTTAAATGTTTATGATTAAGCAACTGAATTTGTTTAAATTCTGTTAAATTATATAAATAATTTACAGCTTTATTGTTATTATTTTTATCATAGTACTTCTCCCTCACGACTCACCCTATAATTGAGATGAAATTCGGAAGGAGTTTTGAATAACACTATTAACTTTATATAATAAATCCTATGCACAGTTTTTGGTGGATTCGTTTCGTTAACTGAGGGAAGGTATGCTTCAATTTTCTCCTTGTACTTTCAATGAATTCTTTTTTCTCATACCTAGAAGACATGTCAAAAAGGTATGTTTTAGATGCTCATTTGTCTATCAACACAAGTGGTCCAAATGTTATGGAACAGAATATCTTAAAATGTATCTCTCGGCAACTGGATATTAAGTAGAAATTATTATTATTATTATTGTCATTGGTAACGCTGAACCTGTTTTACTAAGTTAGGCGTACGTATCTTTAGTTAAATAGCAAGCTTTCCTTGTTCTAAGATCTGGAAAAATATCTTTATATGGATACGAAAACACTATTACAGAATATCTCTTGAAATTTGTGCTGCGAATAAATCGAGTTTAAAATGTTTGCTCGGTAACTTTCGTAAAGATAGAGTTTGACATAGTGCGCACTGTGGTTATCCTATAACAACGGTCGAAGAAGTTGACATTATAAACCGAATGCTGAAAAATCCTGAAATAAGCTTACGTTTCAGGTCAGTATTAAACAAATTATTTCAATGATGAAGTATGGTTCCTATTAAAGCTGTTATATTAAAATATAAATTAATCGTACTGGAACAATATAAATCCATAGGGCTTTTTAGAAGCGCCATTACATAGTAAAAAATTTGGTATTGGCGAGTCATTTTTCGGAAGAAAATAATTTAACCTATTTCTTTCCCAGCGAATGTAGTTAGAATATCTGTATTAAAGGAGAAAGTATGATGGTCATGTCAAAAATGGGGTATCGGGTTTTATAATTTTTTTTCTGTTTTAATGTCCAACTAGTACATCTATACAAAAAAAAAAACATGTATATGTGCGTAAGTTTGTGTGTACATACAAGCTGCTTCTGGACTTATATCTAAGAATTTACTGAACTGATTTTCTTCAAATTTGCCCAAATATTTCTATATATCGGGCATTGATAATATTTTTTTCAAATCTCTTTCAAAAGGTGGGGGATGTCGGGAAATAAACAATTTCGATTTTTATCAGAGGCACTTTAGAAAAAACTTTATTTTGGTCAAGTAGACCCAAGTACATATTTTGACTGTTGTTTTCTAACAGTACCCGTATTGTTGTATTAAACCTGTACAGAAGTTTTCATTACATGATAAATATTTACCACATTTCTTCCTTTTTTCTGTTATTTATTTATCCTACAATTGTAACATTTTCTTACAAGTAAAATATGATTGTAATTCTTAGGATAATGTAAGAAATACTTTTCTGAGTAATACGCTATATATGACATTGCGTTATATTGAATATATTTATCTGTTAATATGTTAACAATATTATAATTAATTGGTAGCAGTTTAATTAATATGCTTCAAGTAGTTCATAATAATTTACCTCGGGGGTAAATTATTTGATTTAATTAATGTATCTATGCATACAAATATGGATTCCATTATTACAAGTTGTCAGCTAAATGTTTATCATCACTTAAGGCATGTAATAGATTTATAAACTCTTGTACCTTTCAACTCTTGGATTTTTTCTTTTTATAACAAAGTATTAAAGTTCATTACTGTTATTTTATTTCTTTGGTCATCGTAGAAAACTATATATAACCTATGTTGATAAATGTTTTTTAATAAACGAAATAACTTTTAAAAATATATATACCATATTTTATCATTTATTTGTATGGAAATAAACCTTTTATAGCATAAATATTGATGAAAAGTTTTTATCGGATAAAGTAGTAAAATTCTAACCGTAAATTTATATATTTTTGCTCCTTTTACTCTCTGTTACTTTCCCAGCGAATATAGCTGGAATATTAACGGGGAAGGTATGATAATGTCAAAAATGATTTTTTGTATAGAATTTTTTGTAAATCTTTATGTTTTAGGATCCAACTAGTTAATCTAAACCAGAAAAAATAATCTATATGATCATGAATATATATGTTCTCTAGACCAAAATATATATATATTTGTGCATACGTTTACACGTATATCTATCACACTGCTTTTGACTTTATATCTCACGATTGACCAAACCGGTATATTTAAATTTTGGCTGAAATATTTCTATATATGGAGCATTGACCATATTAATTTCCTTTTCAAAATTCGTTAAGGAGATGGGGGGATATTGCGAAAAAACAATTTTAATTTTCTTCAGAGGCATTTTAGAGAAAATTTTATTGATGCAGGAAATTTGTTACTTACAATGCATGTATAAATAATCCAATAACAGTTATTTTTAAAAAATCAACCTCCACCTCTTAAAATTGAAATATATATTTTTTTGTTATTTTGTTATATCTTCCTTCGGTTTAAATATATTTTTTTAAAATTTAGAAAGTTTACACATCATTTATAGAGCTATCAAGAAATATCTATATTTTTTGAAATTATAGATCTCGGACCTTAAACTCAAAAAGGTTTTTGAAAATTTTCTTATTTTAGTCTTTGTTGAAGAAAATGTTAGGTTTAGAGAAAACTGTACTTAAGCAAATATTTTAAGCTTAACCTATATCTCTCCAATAAAAAAGCATGGTGCGTTGTATGTGCTCACATTTTTATTATGATTGAAGCGCACGAATGATTCCTTCGTTTAAACGATTTATACTTCTTAATACGAACGATTTATCTAAAATTATATTTATTTTTTGGAGATAAAACAGGAAAACATTGCGGTTAAAGCTGTGTTAAAAAATCACAACCCAAGAAACAGATAACGATGTTCAGGATTTTGACGCTTTTCGTTGTAAAAGTTTTTGTTATTGTTAGTACGCTAAATTCATGAACGTTATTTAGTTATAATTGGCAAACAAATTTAACAAAATCATGTGTAATGAAACATAAACCATGTAAATTATTCGTGGCGGACCGTAGGCTTGCTTTTCTTCTAGTATATGAATGTTTTTAGACAATTTTATGACTTACCTGTAAAAAATATATATCCGTTTTTTTTTTTTTTGGTTTTTAACTATAACTCATTTAATTTTTATTAACAGCCGGAAAAGTCATGCATATATACACATATGTACGAGTATATACAGATATATTAGCTTAATATTTTTTTTCAGCCTTAAAATATGTATTTATTATCATGTACAGAAAAAATTTCAAATGAATGGTACATGTTTGAATACAACATAAACTGGTCTAGTGTTTCGGATAATTATATTTCATACTTGGTATTTGTATATGCATACCATATTTTACATAAACTCTCGTAATTTTTTTTTTGCAGTGTTGGAGGGTGCAGTAAAAGTACTGCAAAATTTCGAAAAAAATTATCGTCATATTGATCTAATAACAAAAAAATTCAAAATTGAACATTGAGTCATTGGGTAAAATCAGAATTGGGTTGAAAACTAGGATCGTTTTCAGGGAGAATGAAACGGATAGCGTTGGATAGGTAGATGTAAGATAGAAAAGGAAGAGAAGTGTAACAAGAAGTGGATGGATAAGAAGGGACGGGTTTCTACATTGTGTGGAAGGGGGGGACGCTGTGATCGTTGTCCTGAGCCTGGCTATTCCCTAATCAAGTTTGCCGTTTCTCCCTTGCTAGCCCATACACACACTTAGCTCCTAACAGGCTTAGACACACATTCTCCTCACTTAAGCTTACCTTACTACCTCTCAAAACCTGTGTCACTCCCAGGGTCTTTCTTTCTTTCTCTCTCTCTTTTACCCCCTTTTCTCTTTACCACTTTCCTTTCTACCCTTTACATACATTCACCAATACGGCCACTAATAAACAGCGTTACACGCGAGCAGGACCGTAAATTTACTTCGTACCATGTTTGTTTAATCCTTTGTTCCCATTAAAAAAAAGATACTTTACTGGGAACATTAAATTAAGTCGCTTGAAATAAGATCGTATACTCTTAGTTAATATGTATAAAACCTAACCAGTCTCTTAAGCGACTTTATAATATATAACAGCTTCCATTCTGCTTTTACCCGTCCTTAAATCGATCTCCATATTCTGAAACAGTCATATATACATATATATATATATATATATATATATATATCCACAGTCATACATATATATCCACTTATAGAAAAATATTTCTTTTTTGTATTTATGTATACATATATTTGGTTTTTTATATTATCTTTATCTAGTGTCCTCTTTCTTTACATATCATTCTGTAATTCTAATACTAATTTACATATTTTTACTCATGGTTTTAAATTACACAAAAGTTTTAATACAGTTCATAATTAAAAAATTTGCAAGTTAAATTATTATTTATAAATAAATTAAAAAAAAAAAAAAACATTGTTATGAGACTGATAACTATTGTATTGATACATTTTAATGTCCAATATATAGAAATCTTAAATTCGATTCTCATTGTAGATAGAAGAAATTCTATCTGCAATAAGTCTGTTTACCGAGGTCGGGATTTCGCTTGGTTTTTAAAGAGGCTAGATGGTGTCCAGATATCACACGAATAGCAATACTCTAAATGCCGAGTTAGTATGTGGGTGGACTTATAAAAGATCAAAGGTCTTTAACTGGGATTATAGAAACTTGGAGCCGTTGATTTTATGAAACCACCATTATCGTAATTTTTGTTTGAAAGTGTGATTTAAGTCTATCGTGAATATAAATTTTAACAGTCTCTGTTATTTGTGCAGTGCAAGATTTAAAATAAAGGAATTTTATTTTATTTTTTTTTATAAAAAAAAGAAAAGTTTTTTTGACAGTATGTTTTATTTCTTTACTTTGACTTCTTTCCATCGTTGAATTGAATTTCGTTGATTTAAATGTTAATGGTAATTTTTATCAGTTTTATAAATAAATCAAACATAAATATTTGTATGTGCTAAAATAATTATGAATGAGAACAAATGAAAATATTAAAAGTTTAAGCAGTGACCATTTATATTGGGTTATTGTACTAACTGAAATATAGATACAATAATAAATGACCTTGAGTTCTCTCTGTTTCTATATACGTATATATACATCCTTTTTTAAGTTATGTAAAATGGTTATAATAAATAATTTTTAGGAATCCATATCATACACGTTTTTAAATTTAAATATCTACTATTTTCTCGTAACGTCTTTAGTAAAAATCTTTTTTATTTTTAATTTTTAATTTAACAATGAAATTATTTATATCGATACATCTAACATCTGAAGTTTTAATTACTTATAAATAAAAGTAGTTCTTTAAAAATTAACAATTATATTTTAATTACAATTATTACTAACAAATATTATTATTGGAGTTTTAAACAATTATTTTTGAGGAATACTTTTATTTATTTATTTTAATCTTATTTAAAATATTTATATACATTTTAATATAACTATCATGTTAAATTAGAATTAATTATAATTTATATAAATAAATGATTATTTTGTACAATTTATTTCATATTACTTATAGCTTGACCTTCGTTTTATTAATATAACAATCTGTTTTTTTTTTTATGATAGGAAAACAAAGATTAGTTTCCTACCTACTAAGAACATCCAATTGTTACAGAAATACTCTGAAGGTCAAGATTTAATTAACGCTTACCTAATTTTATGTAATACATACTGTATTATACTAGTATGTAGTTACACACCGTTGAAATTTATATTTGTATGTCTATTATTTGAGAGATATTAAATGCGATTTTTATTTAACTGAGAAATAGTAAACTAAATACTATTCAATAATATCACGCTATTATACTTCCAAAATAAAGTAATATATTTACAATTTATTTTGTAAACCATAAAATGTATTTATTTAATGTTTTAATTAATTTAACATGTTATCCATACATTAACAATTATTTAAGGTTTATAAAAATATTGATTAAATTAAAACAAAATAAAAAATAATCTTTTAATAATTACTTTCCACATAGATACTATTAGCATTTACCTAAGCAGATGACAATAAGTATAAATTATATGAATGAATATAAATTGCGAAGTATATGGACTGTTGCCTGTTACTTATAGTTATTCGTGCCAACTACGTCATGTCAGCCAGTTGCCATTGCGCATCCTACTAGTGAGCCCTAACGTGTATTCTTTATACAAGGGACAATAATCTTATATACAAAATATTATTTTGTTTACATTAATATGTTGTGTCTAATTATTTTTATTGTAAATTCTTTTACCTCTTTTTTTTAATTCTATTTTAATATCTTTGTCCCTGAAACTCTAATATGAAATTATTACATTTAATCCCTAATAATTAAGAATGAAATTAGTAGAAAATTTTACTGCGCAAGAATGTTTTTTTTTTTTTTCATTTTATAACGACTTTCCGTAATTTTATTTCTGAAAAATTCCTTCTGAAAAATATCAACTCATTCTAATTTAAAGTTTTACAAAACAAATTTAAACAGTATCGCCTTAGCTTAAAAGTAAAATAATTAGCGTGTACGCCTACATATACTCTTCTTATATTTACATCTTTATTAAGATAAAAATTGAATTATTTGTTTCTTTTTTAAGCTAGGTTTCATTTAATTTATTTACATAAACTTAATCGAAAATTAATGATTTTTTTTATTGTAATATAATTAATTAATTATTCAGTATTAAAAGTTGGATCACATTTAAAGTGATCCAACAATTTCAAAACAAAATGCTGAGAGCTATAACGAAGGCACCGTGGTTTGCAATTAACAACGAGATTCACGACTTCCTGCATTTATCTTTCATGCAGGAGGAAATTTGAAGGTTCAGCAGAATTTACATATCACGACTAATATACAAACGATAACCATTTAGCTGTAAACCTGTTGGATAACAGTAGGGACGTTAGACGGCTGAAAAGATTTCATGTACTGGACCTCAGTGATTCGTGACAAGTTCCAAGATCATACCATCATACTATTTCGGTGTTGTATACCAAATTTTTTTTAGTAATTTTATATAGTGTGCAGAGTTGTGTTCAATATATTAGCGCTTACTGCTCTATGTATCTATCGTCATTGTTATTATTTTAGATTCTAAGAACATTATTATCTATTGACGTTGCAATTTTCTGCCATTCTAACATTCTGATACTAGGTATTCTAGCATACGAGGTATGCAAGCAAAAAGTAGACAGAAGTAATGAACTGATCGCTCGCATTCTCAGTGCTGTTGCTCTCGTTAAGAAACGCGAAGTTATCAGTTTGTGGGCAGTGAATATTTAAGCAAACAAGTTGAAAAGGGCATCAATGTCAATAGTGGAATTTTAAGACATTTATCTTACGATAAATGTCTTAATGTCTTAAACTAATACTGACAAACTACAGCGAGTAGTTTTGTAAAGAATATTAAAAGTATTTTAATTTTTTATAGGTCTAAATTTATTGTACTGATAACAGCTGTCTTTATTTTTTTATAAATTCTTAACATTTGTTTTCTATTTTGTTTTTAATAATAAACGTTGATTATATTTTTGTTTTTTATACACTATTACATAATTTTTTTCAAAATTAAATTCTCTAGAAGATTTGATAATAGAATTTACGATTATTTCTGTTTTACGTTGGATAAGATGAAAACTACGAGAGATAAAGTCTAGGATCTGTTTTATTCGATTTTTCAGGTAAAAAAACGTAAGAAACCCGTCAAGTTTACTCATATAAGGCCTTAACAATTTCAGTATGACCTTATTTCACCGGAGGAACTGAAATCGGGTCAAACTTTTTGGCTGGCCGCACGATAACAAAACTTTTTCGGACATTTGTTTGTATGAAGTTTTTTCTTTATTTCAATTTCTAGAATTTGTTCCCAAATTATTTCCCTTTCCTTCTGAATCACTCTGTATATGTATATAAGCAGATTTGTTTGCTTTCTTGTGTGTACGTCTAAGCATCCAAGTATTTTTGTACTTGATGAAAGCTTAAAGTAGAAATATTTTTATTTTTTTTTATGTGTAATTTTTTGTTTCTCATTACTATTCTATTTATTGATGATAAGTTATATTTGCGCAATTGTTTGTAATTTTTTATTCTACTTTTATTTATTTTTGTTAGCGATAAGGAATTTTAGGTCACTTTCGGTTGTTTTAAATTGGTTCACCCGGGGCCTAAGATGGTTGTACGTTATTTTTAACATTTAACGTTTGTCCTATTCTAAATTTAAAATTACAAAAATAAATTGTTGTGTTATATGTTACATCCATTTGTCCATTCTTTACACACTGTTCAACCATTCATCTTCACTTGCTTGCCTGTACTGTGAATTGGCCAGACTCTTTTAGAGCTGAATTCCATCTCTCTTTCTCTTCCCTTCTCCAACTTATATACACATCCATTTCTTCACACCTTTCATACAGTTTCTTCTATCTCATATTATATTTTTTTCCTTTTTACATTTTGTTTTGTAATACCGTTTTATCATAAGTTTTTATAAGTCGTAAAATGCAGTACCCGTTCGTTTTCTCTTGAGTATATTTTTTATTTATTTCCATGTCAACACATAATAATCGTTTTTATAAAATTAACTTTTATTATATAATAAATTCTATATTTTTAATACTTATTAATACCTATAATACTTCAATGGAATGCATAGATTTCTAATTATATAGCTATTTTATTTAACTTCGGTTGTTAAACCTATATTCAAATATTATTGAAGAAGAAAAATTGTGTTTCCAAAAACTAGAAAAACAAGAGGCTTGGCTTTTTGAGATGACTATTTAGAAGAAAGATTTGTTAAAAATTTAAGGAGTTATTTGCCATAAGTAATTACAATATATGAAAAAAAAAGTGTACAGATAGTGTACAAAATTAAAATGAAGGAGGAATTGCATGTAGATGCAGATGAAATAAGTTGAATACAAAAAACAAACAAAAAATTGTAAAGTGGCTGTAAACAAATAGAGTATTAAAAAAGGACTTGCAAATATCGTGGTTTACAGTGAAAAAATTAATTTGAAATAAAAATAAAATAATCTCAAATCTTATTAATTTGCTTCCTGAACTGTCAATAATTACGTTATATTTTTTGTATTTAGGCTTATTTTAGATAGTATTACATGGATACAGACTAGTTATAGGATTTAATCACCGGGTTGGTCTAGTGGTGAACGCGTTTTCCCAAATTTGATGCTTTAGTTTTCGAGAGAATCAGAGTTTTCAGTGACCTATTTTTACGATCAGTTTTCTTTACATTAAAATAATAAAATTACAATTACAAATAATTACTTTTAATTTTGTATTAGCTTGTCTTAGTTTTGCTGATTCAAATAATTATTTTAATTTGATATTAGCCTGACTTAATGTGACTAGTTGTTTTGCTAAAAGATTTGTAATTTAGGTTAATTTTTATAATTTAAGATAATTGGCAATGCATGAGTTCGGAGTTATTGTTTTGTCTCCAAATGACCGCGAGAGGGTCTTGTAGAAATAGGACTTAGGAGAAATTATTCCGGATCCTCAACTGGGCTTCAAAGTGAACTTATTCTTCACTTATTCTTATTCTTCATAGACGCACAGTGACGTTAATGTCATTACCAAGTGCCTGGTTGAGAATAAATTCTGCTCAGCGGCTTTCTTGGATGTGCTGAAAGATAGCCTTCCTCAACTTTCTATTTAGTTCTGCGTAACTACCTGGATGGACGTTTTCTCCCATGTCAGGCGCAGCCAGAAATTGTGTGATTTCTTTGATGTTAGGTCGGGGATTCCTCAGGGCTCCCGTTTTGGGACCAGTTCTGTACTCAATTTTTACTGTGGATCTTCCGGCTTCGGATCATGTCACTGTCTCCTCACTTGCTGATGACACAGGTGATCCTAGGTGTTGATTAAGATCCACATCTACTCTCGGCCAGGCTCCAATCGTTGTTAGACCTAATCGGTGCGTGGCTGGAAAACTGGATAATAAAATTAAATCACAATAAATCGGGTCTGTCAAATTGCATTTGCGATGAGGAGTGGTGACTGTCCCCGGGTCCAGCTAGACGGCGTGGCGTTTTCATCCTGACCTGGGAGCATGTGCGTTATCTTGGACTTCACTTGGATTGTAATTTGATATGGAAGAACCACGTGAGATGAAAAATAAAACAGCTGAACATCGGGTATTAGGAACTTTGTTGGTTGCTAGGCAGGAGTCCGCTGATGTCGCTATCCAACAAACTATTAATATACAAAGTTATTCTGAAACCAATTTAGATATAGAGGGTACAACTATGTGTTACAATGAAGAAGAGCAATGATTATGCAACGATTCCAGAGTAAATTGGCGTGAACCATTACATAGGCGCCGTGGTTTCCAGAATTAACGAAATTCGTTGGGATTGCCTTTCGTTCCCGAAGAAATCCAGCGGTTTGATTAAATATACAGACAACGGCTTGGCAATCATATGAACTTCCTAGAAGTGAACTTCCTGTCCAAATTAATGTTGTGTGATGACTGAAACGCCTTCATGTGCTGGACTTGGGAGAGTCTGAGTGATTCTTGTGCTGGGTCACCATCCATCAAGTGATAAACATCTTCTAACTGCTTTAGTGGAGTTTTCATTTCTTTTCTTTTTTACTTTGATTAGCTAATTATGGTACTGTTTTATTTGCCTTTTATTTTTGCTGTGTAATGTTGTTTGATTTTTTTTAGGCTTTTATATACTTTTATAGTTTATTATGGACTGAATCAGTGCAAGTATATTTATTATACATAAATTATTGTTTTACGTATATTTATTGAGGAGTTTCGTTGGAGACCCCCCCCCCCTTCAAGTTATTATTGTGATTAGATTTACTTATGGTTTCTTATTTTCACCGATTGTAAACAAATACTGAGACCAAAAAAAAGACCGCCATAGATTATGTTGTCCTAATGTAAGCTTCTTACTGTAGATTGACAATATTTAGTGTTAATCCAAAATATATTTCCGATAATAAAAAAATTACGATGATAGCATATAACGATATACGTTTACTTATAAATAATTTATGTATAAAGATTAAATGAAACAAAAATTTTCATTTTATGGAAGTGTCAAAACTAACGTCGGGAGGAGGTAGTACTTATGTTAAATCACTTGTGGGAGCACCAATCAGCGTCATCTGTCATTGCCAGGTTCTCTGAACGTTATATGACTCATCGCAACTGTTACAGTCTTATTTAAATTTCATAAAACGGTACTATTATTATTCTATTAAGCCATTAGTAGTTGTAAGATATCATATGTTTTAATTACGAGTGTTATTAATTGGGGTCAAGTAAAATGTCTACATAAAGTTTTTTTTTTTAATGTACTCAACATCATTTATAAAAATTATTCATTATTTTTTTTTATTAGTTTAATTTTATTTTTCTTGTATTTATTCGCATCATTATGATTTTATTGTTATTTTTTTTTTTTTAATATCTCATGCTACAAAAATATGATAAATTTTATTATTAATAAGCTGTAATTATAGTGTTATTATTAAAGATATTAAAAGTAATGAGATAAATTCTAGAAGAGTAATTTACTTAATTTAACGTAGTAATAAAATATTCAGTAATATTTTTTAACCGTGTAAAAATAAAGCTAAAATATTATGCAAACTAATAAAATTCAGTTGAATTTTTACGAAGATTTAATTCTCTTTCTTAATTCATTACAGCTGTAAAAATTATATTTTTAAAATAACAAAAACGTTGCAAAACACGTGTTTTTTTAATATTGTTGATGAATTCAATGGAGTTATAATAACGAAGTGTGTTTTCGTTTTGCTTTATTTACTGCCATTATTACGTGTTCCTGTTAGTGTGTTGTTTTATTGCTGTTACATATTAACATAATTATTTAAAATACGAATAATTCCTCTAAACGTTACTTTGAGAAGAATATTGTCATAAAATTTAACGTATTAGATATTTCAATGAAAATAAATTTGTAGATAAATGTAACGTTACATTAATCCTTATGAATAGATGTATTGTTTGGTAATTAATTCTCTATTAACATTGTATTAATTCTCTGAAAAAAAAAATTATTATTATTTCTATTAATACTGGAGTAAAGTAAAATTTGTATATAATTAAGTCTCTTGCACACAAATAAAATTTACAGCCAAAATGATTAATTTATGATTTGAAAAATTTACCATTAAATTTAAAAATATTGTTAATTACAATCACATTGTTTTTTTATTGTTATTACACATTTATTTTTATTTTATTTATTTATTTGTAAATCGAACCACTTTATTTATTTGTTAAATATTTAATAATAATTTAAAAAATGTATAGTATAATAGTAAGCGAAATTACCAATAATTTATTACGAACTAAAAATTCTTACATTAAAGTTAAAATCTCACACAGTACTGGTCTGTCTAAACCCCTTTAGATTATTTAAGATAGATATTTCCAAATATATAACTCATACTTGAAAATAAAGAATGCCTTTATTTTAGAATATTTTACGCTAAGCTTACTTATTGCAAGACAGCTCCGTTGTTAAAATTATGTATTTAACTGTAATCTTTTAAACGGGTTTTAAAGTTTGTTTAAAATAAACTGTTTTCTGTTTTCTGACTATATACATCATTTTTGAACGGAATTTTATTTTTCCCGCCAAAATATTTACAAACTCAAGTAACTCCTTCCTACCCTTTCAGTCACGGCTGTAGTGTTTATTATTTTAATGCTCCTGCAAATTAAGCTTACCGTTAATTATATGCTCTTCACTTATAATTACGCGTATATGTTTAATTTTAAAAATTAGTTACTCTAAATTAAAGACAAGACTACTAAATGACCCTAATTTAAAGGATAGGATAGGTTCACATTAGTTCTAGAGCTAACAGTTAATAAGAGCGTATGTACAGTTCTTTTTCTCTAAATTATGTTTTTGTGTGAGGAGTCAGCGTCACTACATCAATCATCTTTGTGTCCGTTATGTAGATAGAAAATGGAAAAGAACTTACATAACAAACTATCAATGAAAGAATAATTAGTTTGTTTTGAAGTAAAATTCCTTTAAATTGGTATATGGAATTGTTTACAATAGAGTTAGATAGTATAAAAGCCTTGAAGCTGTAGAATGAACAGGAATTTGATTTTTAAAATTACTGTAAAGTTTTGAAAGTTAAATAATCTTATGAAATTTAATATGGTAATTTTTTTTTTAAAGGAGAAGATTACAATGTAATTTTTTTAAGAAATAAAGATAACTGTAAACGAATCATACTGGCCGTACACTCTACTGATCAAGTAGGTATAAGCGTGTAGGATGTAGTAAGCAATAATATTAAAATTCTAACTTGTAAATTATAGTATTAGAGAATTACATATGTATCAGAGAATTATCTCCATCCGGTCAAGTAGCTAAAATAATTGAGTTTCTTTTTGAGGTACCATATGGTATGAAAAATATCGTTATGTAGTCAAGACATGATTATGGAAACATGTGGTAAAGTTTTCCTTTCCATTTGCAGTGTGTGCTTGTGTATTGATTGAATCGTGTTGCTAGTATTATGTAAGTTGAAGGGGGTTTGAGGGGGAGTAAATTAAAACAGTCAAGTGCCAGCGAAATGGGCGAGTGTTGGCTGCACAAACATTGGGCCCCTGTACACTGCACTGTACACTCACTAATCACTCCAATCTTGTAGGCTGGAATTAGCCCAAACACGTTGCTTTCTAGCTTACTATTCCTCTCTATCATTCTTTCTCATTTTAAATTCTGTTCTCCTTCCTATTCTAACTCTTTTCTTCTTTTACCCTTTACTAATTCTGTTTCTATCTCTTTTTCGCTCTCTCCCCCTTCCAATATCCCCCTGACTAACTAACTGGCTATTTACATTCGGAACGAATCCATTAGAATCGCATTTAACCGACCTTTGCCCACCTCAAATTCACATTCTAGTATGCATACAGTCAGTAACAACGTTGAAATGCGTTTATTTTTTTCTATATTTTTTAAATTTTGTTTCAACAGTTATTTTAATCTTTACCTAACTTTTAGAATGTTTAAATTAACAATTATTTTTTGTAAATAGCTTACATATACTTTTAGATTTTGTTTATTTGATGCGGATTCTATTGGAAATTTTTTTTTATTTGAAGGATTTCATTGTCCATTCTATATTTTTGTATTTACACATCATGGTAACAAATAATTTTATGTGTGTATTTTTTCTCAATATTTGTTCAAAAATATTCTTAGTTGTTCTTTGTTTTCTGAATTTTATGGTAATATGTGAGAGTTATTTTATCTGTATGATTTATGCATATGTCTTCCCTTTATTTTAGTTTGATATTTGTTTAAAAGTTTTACAGTTAGATGCATATTCAAGATTGCTACTCTGTTAAGTAATAAAATTTAGAATTTCAAAAAACAAATCTGAGCTCTTGAAGATCTCTTATATTGCAGTCGATCTTGCATAAATTAATTCAATATATCACCTACCTATGTTAGATTAAATATAGATTTTATTATTAAAGAAGTGAAATAAGAAATGATTACTTCTCTTTTTATCACGAAATTTTTTAAACTGGTTTAAATTGTTCATTTCTTTAATTATTAATTAATTTTTTCGCAAATTTTCATCCACAGTATTCGTGATTATATGTTTATGTAATATTAATAAATTAAAGATAATTCGTGTGTTATTAAAATGTTTTTTATATCACTTACATTTGGAAACTTATATTTGGAAATGTAGCGTATCAGTTTTTCCACTTTGATTTAGGTAAATTTAAAACGAGTAACTTAATCATTACCAGTTAAATTACCGGTTAATATACTTCGCGTACAGCACTTAATTGCTAAAGTTCTAAAACTTTGTATCAAATGTATCCTGTTTGAAAGTTTTCATACGTTATTATATTATTTATTTGTTTTTTGGTTGATGAAATTACACGGAAGCTTTTGAAGCCTCCCGTGGAATATAGAAATGGAATTTTGTATTAAATGATATCTTTTTATGAAAAATACTATGTCTGACCGGGATATAAACCTGCGACCTTGGATGAAAGGCTGAGACGCTACCACTATATACATAAGAAAACTTTTAAAAAAGCTTTATGGGAAAATATTTTTTGTAACTTTCATGGGTGAAAGCTACATAGAAAAACTCTAGTGATGTCCAGAAGACATATATATTTAATATTTTCACATTATATTGTGAATACAGCTAGTAAGAACGTTAAATTACATTATTTAATTTTATCTATATTTTTTAAAATTCTGTTTCAACAGTTATTTTAAGGATTATGTAACTTTTAGAATGTTTAAATGGTTGTTATCAATATGTTACAAATGTTTTTACATTTTTTTTATTTGATGTCAAAGCTATTTATTGTAAAAGTACCGTTTATTTATTGTAAAAACCCACGACAGAAATAAAGATTGTATGGCGGAAACAGTAAAAAAAATTACATACTGATTTCGGTAGACACAATGCCCAACTGTTGAACAGTTGATTAACAATTTTAACCGCACGTATTTCTTCAAAGATTATACACCGCATATGCCTTATATGGTCGATCTGCATAGATCATTCTTGCAGTGGCTGAGAGCGTAACAATTAATCCTAAAACATCAATACGCCATCGAGCACAACAATTAAACATTTTACGGGCTGCTGTAAAACGAATTTTGACAAAAGACCTTCTCCTTCATGAAAACAAAATTTAATTGGCGCAATATATGCTTCCTAGAGGCCACCAACAATGAACAGACTTCGTCAGCTGCGTGTTGGAACATAAGAACTAGACAGTGAATTTCAAGGGAAAATAATCTTTAATGACGAGGCTCTTATCCATTTTAACAGCTCGTTAATAGACAAAATTGCCAAATTGGGGGTCGGTGAAAATCCAAGGTTAATTCAAATAGTTAACACGGATTCTATATATGAACAAAAAGTGACGACAGAGAGCGCAGCTTGGACAGGGGGAATGATGGAGCTCTATTTCTTTTAAACCGATGAATTGCATTAAAATGAATCTTTTAGAATTGTTACATTGAATACTATATGTTATCATGCGATGTATGAGAATGGCTTGTCAGAATTAGAAGATATGGACGTGATAGATACATGGTTCCAACTGGATAGTGCGACCAACAGGATGGTAAAACAGTATGTGGAACCGTCCAGTTGCTGCGGAAAAAATTTCCAGGTTATTTCTCTCCTTTTTGAGATCAGAATTGGCTAGGAAGGTCGTGTGATCTAACACCTTGGGATTATTTTTTGTGGGGTTAATGAAGAGTAACGTGTATACTAATGTGTCGGCCTCCGTGGCGCGGCGCGAGTGGGAGCGTCTCAGCCTTTCATCCGAAGGTCCCGGGTTCGAATCCCGGTCAAGGACGCATTTTCACACACGCTACAAATCATTAATCTCATCCTCTGATGAATGCCTAACGGTTGATCCGGACGTTAAAAAAAAGAAGAAAAGTGTATACTCATAACCTACAGACAATGCTAAAGTTGAACAACGAAATTCAGCACTGTATTGAAAAAATTGATTTATAGACATCAGGATGTGTACTGGAAAAATCTTTTTACATTTTTTTTAAACGCCTGCTGGCAGAAGAATCATTACGGTCATTTGGCAGGTATATTTATTGTACTTTATTATAGAATAAAAATATCAAATATTGTTGACAAAAAAGTGAGTTCTCGAAAATAAAATACCGGCATTTATCGAGACACTATATATTTTTCATTTATATATATATAAAAATTAAATTTTTTTATGGCATAAACCTGCATTTTAGATTGTTTTGCATGTTATTATAGCAAAATATTTATGTAATTATTCATTAATGTAACCGCTGGTAATACGAAAAATTCCAGTTACCGATAATTATAAGTGAAATTTTAGTGTACAAAGATATATGAGTGTATGAGTCCTTACAGCATTATGATCTTTGTAATTATTCTTTTATGAACGCTGTAAGGATTTTGATTATTAGTTTTTAATTTTTATTTTGCGTAATACATTATATGTGTTGTGCAAGTGATGAGATATAAAAATTATCTTAGGTTTTAGAATTTTTATATTACCAAAGATGAAATTTAGTAGATACATGCGTTTCTGTTTACAGTGTGCTATCTTTGCTAAATAATAAAATCTGATTTGCTCGTAAAAGATACGATATTCACTTTTACCACACTTAAACAAATAAAGTTAAGTATTTTCACAACAAAATATTAAATTTAAATTCAACAATCTAAAAAATCCTCTGTTGAATTTATTTAAAACTAAATTAAGGATTTCTTTTCACAGAAGCTATTTTACTTTTTTGGTAAATTTTTAAATAATTGAATGATAACCTGAGTTTTCTGCATATCTATTTAACATTTGATTAAGTAATGAATTATTTTCTAGTTATTTATTTAAAAAAAATTATATATACGTTAACTATTTTTCAAAATCGTTATCTTTAACTTTGTAGTTTTATTCTTATATAAGGTATGTCCATTATTTTCCTACCAGGTAATTGGTGGAAATTTTTATCCTTTATTATTATGCACTAATTTATAATTTTTGTTAGTAAATTATTTTTGTGAGTAAATTTTTGTTAATAAATATTTATTTATTTAATGCAGTCAAAACTAAATTCTCTAATTTTTTTACCTCCGAAATCAGGTGTTGATTCAATGAATCAACACCTGACGGAGTATGAAGAAGTATTTGTAGCGTGTGTGAAAAATGCCATGCCTGACCGGGATTTGAACCCGGGATCTCCGGATGAAAGGCCGAGACGCTACCACTCGCGCTACGGAGGCCGGCTTAATTCTATAGTTAGATAATTTTTATGGAATAGAAAAAATTCTTTATACATAAAATTCAGTGAATGTTTAAATGACTTACGGCGTGGTTCAGTATTATATATGAGCTTTCATTTAGCTTTACTTATAAATACTTACACATAAAATAAATGTAGGAACTACGTTTTTCGGTGTACAAATTTTATTCTGTTCTCATTTTAAATCATTTTTTTTTTTTCATTATTCATTGACAGAGAAATTGTCGAAAAACTTGTTACATGATTTTTTAGTTTATATTCGCATGTAAATTGTCTGCCTGGTGCTTTTAATTCTAGATTAAATCTCATTGGTTTCTTCGCTATCATGAGTAATTTATTAACTGCAGATATGAAAAATAAACGACTAGTCTCTCTACCACTACCATTGTTTAATTTCTGAAATGTCCACCAATCTAAGTTTAAATCTATATAAATAAAAGACAATCTTCGTGTTCTGTGTGCGCTAATAACTCAAAACCTACTTAACCGATTTCGCTGAAAATTTCGTAATTTATTATCTGTTTCGGGGATGTTTACATGTTATTGGTCTAACATAAATGCGAAAGCTTGTGGCTTGTTCTGTCCGTTTGCAACAGCATCACGCGGGAACAACGGACCGATTGTTTCCATATTTTCAGGATACATTCCTGTTATCCCAAAGAAGGTTTTAAGACAGATTTAAGCCTTTGTTCACTTAGAGGATAAGTTGTGAATTTTTTTTTGGACGACAACCTAACACGGTTTTTTTATTTCGTTTGCTGATGTAAAAATTAATAGACTATTCGTTTTATAACAGATTCAAATTTCAGCTCTCTACCTTGACTCCTTACCGAGATATATGGTAATCTAGGGTAATGGAAAGGGGAACCAACAGGAATATCTTCGTTTACAACAGGAACTTCTATGTTCAGATCGAGGGAAATGTTTGAGGAAAGAATGCTTTTCAGACTTTAATTGTTATTAATCGGTATTATTCTTACAACCATGAGCAAAACGCATACTGCGGGGGTCCAGGTGGTGCAGCCCCTGACTAGACGGGAAGGGGGAGCGAGCGAACCCTGTCCGGTTTTGTGTGTAAATATATATATATATATATTCATTTTATTTAATATGAAAATTTGATCATATATGAATAATTCATGTATCAGAAAAAAGAATTTAAGAAACAATTATTTTAGCCAATTTTGAATTATAAATATTTTTTTTAAAGTAGAAGAAGTAAGCTAATTTATCTGCTTTCCTGCTATTATTCTTTTATCGTTTATTGCGGGTTCATTTAGTTTTTTTCTATAAATTTTTTTTTAATGCCATTATCGCAGCAATTATAATGTTCTAGATGGATTTCTGTGTAGGATGAACGAGTTGAGTTTTAACTACAAAATACGCTTTGAAAGATCTTCAGTATTTTAAACCCTCAGGCATTTTTTCCTCTTATTTTTTACTGACGGATATCGTTTCACTTTGCAATATAAATTAGGCATGTTCCCATTCCGTTTTTTCACGAGGTTTTTTTTGTATGCTTTAATCAAGTTGCTACTTTTCTCTCTCACTATTACAATGAAGTGCTGAACTTTTTCAATGGTTAGTTTTCAATTCACTTCCCCACTACAGCATCAGTTCTCTTTTTTCCAAACCCCTTCAGATTCTATCTCTCTCTCTCTCTCTCTCTTTGCTACATACATCTCTCATCATCTCATTCTATCTCTTTTATTATCAGTGCACGTATAATCACATGAATTGTACAAACATTCGTTTTACGCAGTACGTAATTGTTTCCATCTATTGTCCAGTTGTCTGATATCCGGTTATTGATTTAGTTTTTTGTATTTTTATTATATGTAATATGTTCTTCTATTATACATGTACCTGTCATAACCAGCTAGTTGTTTCATTTCAGTACCCTCTACATCCTACATCCCTAACAATTTGTTTTACATATTCCAAACGTGGCCTGCCTACACAATTTTTTCCTTCTACCTGTCCTTCCAATATTAAAGCGACTATTCCAGGATGCCTTAGTATGTGGCCTATAAGTCTGTCTCTTCTTTAAACTATATTTTTCCAAATGCTTCTTTCTTCATCTATTTGCCGCAATACCTCTTCATTTGTCATTTTATCCACCCATCTGATTTTTAACATTCTCCTATAGCACCACATTTTAAAAGCTTCTAATCTTTTCTTCTCAGATACTCCGATTGTCCAAGTTTCACTTCCATATAAAGCGACACTCCAAACATATACTTTCAAAAATCTTTTCTTGACATTTAAATTAATTTTTGATGTAAACAAATTATATTTCTTACTGAAGGCTAGTTTGGCTTGTGCTATTCGGCATATTATATCACTCCTGCTTCGTCCATCTTTAGTAATTCTACTTCCCAAATAACAAAATTCTTCTACCTCCATAATCTTTTCTCCTCCTATTTTCACATTCAGTGGTCCATCTTTGTTATTTCTACTACATTTCATTACTTTTGTTTTGTTCTTGTTTATTTTCATGCGATAGTTCTTGCGTAGGACTTCATCTATGCCGTTCATTGTTTCTTCTAAATCCTTTTTACTCTCGGCTAGAATTACTATATCATCAGCAAATCGTAGCATCTTTATCTTTTCACCTTGTACTGTTACTCCGAATCTAAATTGTTCTTTAACATCATTAACTGCTAGTTCCATGTAAAGATTAAAAAGTAACGGAGATAGGGAACATCCTTGTCGGACTCCCTTTCTTATTACGGCTTCTTTCTTATGTTCTTCAATTATTACTGTTGCTGTTTGGTTCCTGTACATGTTAGCAATTGTTCTTCTATCTCTGTATTTGAACCCTATTTTTTTAAAAATGCTGAACACTTTATTCCAGTCTACGTTATCGAATGCCTTTTCTAGGTCTATAAATGCCAAGTATGTTGGTTTGTTTTTCTTCAATCTTCCTTCCACTATTAATCTGACGCCTAAAATTGCTTCCCTTATCCCTATACTTTTCCTGAAACCAAATTGGTCTTCTCCTAACACTTCTTCCACTCTCCTCTCAATTCTTCTGTATAGAATTCTAGTTAAGATTTTTGATGCATGACTAGTTAAACTAATTTTTCTGTATTCTTCACATTTATCTGCCCCTGCTTTCTCTGATATCATGACTATAACACTTTTTTTGAAGTCTGACGGAAATTCCCCTTTTTCATAAATATTACACACCAGTTTGTATAATCTATCAATCGCTTCCTCACCTGCACTGCGCAGTAATTCTACAGGTATTCCGTCTATTCCAGGAGCCTTTCTGCCATTTAAATCTTTTAATGCTCTCTTAAATTCAGATCTCAGTATTGTTTCTCCCATTTCATCCTCCTCAACTTCCTCTTCTCCTCTATAACACCATTTTCTAATTCATTTCCTCCGTATAACTCTTCAATATATTCCACCCGTCTATCAACTTTACCTTTCGTATTATATATTGGCGTACCATCTTTGTTTAACACATTATTAGATTTTAATTTATGTACCCCAAAATTTTCCTTAACTTTCCTGTATGCTCCGTCTATTTTACCAATGTTCATTTCTCTTTCCACTTCTGAACACTTTTCTTTAATCCACTCTTCTTTCGCCAGTTTGCACTTCCTGTTTATAGCATTTCTTAATTGTCGATAGTTCCTTTTACTTTCTTCATCACTAGCATTCTTATATTTTCTACGTTCATCCATCAGCTGCAATATATCGTCTGAAACCCAAGGTTTTCTACCAGTTCTCTTTATTCCGCCTAAGTTTGCTTCTGCTGATTTAAGAATTTCCTTTTTAACATTCTCCCATTCTTCTTCTACATTTTCTACCTTATCTTTTTTACTCAGACCTCTTGCGATGTCCTCCTCAAAAATCTTCTTTACCTCCTGTTCCTCAAGCTTCTCTAAATTCCACCGATTCATCTGACACCTTTTCTTCAGGTTTTAAACCCCAATCTACATTTCATTATCATCAAATTATGGTCGCTATCAATGTCTGCTCCAGGGTAAGTTTTGCAGTCAACAAGTTGATTTCTAAATCTTTGCTTAACCATGATATAATCTATCTGATTCCTTGCAGTAACACCTGGCTTTTTCCATGTGTATATTCTTCTATTATAATTTTTAAATTGGGTGTTGGCAATTACTAAATTATACTTCATGCAAAACTCTATAAGTTGGTCCCCTCTTTCATTCCTTTTGCCCAGCCCGTATTCACCCACTATATTTCCTTCCTTGCCTTTCCCAATGCTTGCATTCCAATCTCCAACTATTATTAAATTTTCATCTCCTTTTACGTGTTTAATTGCTTCATCAATCTCTTCGTATACACACTCTACCTCATCATCATCATGGGCGCTTGTAGGCATATAGACGTTAAAGTAATTTTGTAACTATGTGTATCTGCATTGTTTCTACCTGCTAGTATCGCTCGGTTTTTAAACTTGAATTCATTTCCATATTTAATATAACCCTATGTAATAAAATTAATTACATTTTATCCAGTTGTTATCGTAACTTTTTAAAAAGTAGATAAATGAAGAAAAAATCCGGAAACGTATAATGTATAAGGTTTTTTTTAAATTTACCTCCTTCATCACATATTAGCAGAAATTTTTTATTGGGGATTATAAATATTTTTATTTTCTATTATGTATTCAAATTTTTCCACATAGTAATAATTTTTTTTATGTCTATATATGCAAATATAACTTATATATATAGATATAAGAATCATTGAAAACATTTCAGAAAAGACTCAGCAAATTAATTTAAAAAAAATATAAGATTATTTATTTTATAAAATATTTACATAATCAAACTAACATTATATATATTTATTATTATTATTATTACATAATAATAATAATAATAATATTCTTTCTTTATTTATCTTATCAGTTATTGATATAAAAAGGGCGTTTTACCTCGTTTTATTACTACTAGGATTTTTCCCATTTTAGCAACTCTGATTACTTGTCATTCAAAAAACAAACACATATCGAGTTTTCTCCATCGGTTTTCTCGTAAACGTTTACATTAAAATCATATGTCACACATCCATCTCTGTATTTAAAAGAAAAAATTGAATTGAAGAAAAAATTGAAAAAAAAAATCCAAAATGCCATAAATTTACTTTATGATATACATCATCATTTTGTAACTGTACAGATCCGCACTTGTTTCTACTTCCTAGTATCCCTCAGTTTTAAAATATGAAGCTGTTTCTATACTTTAATATCACTCTGTATATGACAGTATTCACAAAAAAATTATAAATAAAATGATCTATAAAAATCATTGCTTAAACTAGTGGATTCCTAGATCTTTACAATATTTATTTCATAGCTAAGTTAACGATGTTTCAGATTGTAGCAGTTTTATTTAATTTTTACAATTTCAAAATATCTTTTTCGTAAAAAATAAACCATTATGTTTGTAAAACACTGTTTATCTTTTACATTTTGTTTCCCATTCAAGAGATAAAATGGATATAAAAAATATTTCTTAGGCTTAAAAACAGTAGTTGATGGTGAGAAATTGATTAAAAATGCAATACATTTTATTACTGATCGTAAGTCATGTTAGGCTACATATTTTACCTTAGTCGCATTGTTTTGTAGACTGTATTAGTTTCCCGAGTTGCGTCTGTTCTATGATCGAAATGATTTATTTTATGAAAATGATCGAATGAATGTCACTGAATTTTGTGGAGCATCATTAGTTCGAGGTAAAATATACTCGACTTCAGATGGCTGAATACCTTATGTGGTTGTATGGATGTTTTATTTACATAAATTCTATGTAAATGCATTAATATATCTGTAAATATATTTGTTAACACCTAGAATTTATCGTTTTCTTAAGAGGTAAAAAGGTTTTCTTTTTTTTTATCTCATGTATAATACATATATCATCTGATCAGTTGGTCGGTGGGACCACTCGGAAGTCTGAATTCGGAATATGTTTAGTTACTGCACTTTGATGGGCTCCAATAAATAAAACAATAATGCTAATTGAAAAACTATTTTGCGCATAAGATTACGTTTTTATTCAAGATTCTTAAACGCAATTCTTACATCCACAATCATGCTTATTTATTTACTAAAATGAATTTAAAAGTACGAAAGGTGTCGTAAAAACCCATTTTAAAGATCAAAGAGCCGCCTCTTTATCAAGTTTTCATACTTGTCGGAGGGGGCGCTAGCGACGCCCCTCGATATTATGTTTTCGTTTTATGGGAAGGCATTTTCTGTTGTAGATCCCTTTGGTTATTCCGCACCCATTATCCGTTTTCACGATTCTTTCACGGATCACTATTTTTTTAAAGTTAATTGTCTGGATTGTTTTTCCTAAATTCTTTAGGATATTCTTCACTAAATATGTATTTCGTAGTGAAAAAAAAAATTATTTTTTAAAAAATCCTCCGGAAGGTAAAATTTCATTTAAGTATATATTAATTGTTCTCCGAAAATGTAAAATGGCTACAGAGAATTCTGTTAAATAATTATAAAACGTTTCGTTTCAATTAAAAGTGATATCAAATAATTGGCGGTTTTAAAAACTAAACCAAGTGGTCAACAACTTTTTTCCCAAACAAAACATTAAAATCGATTGAAACTCATTTAGCGTCGTGTGAATTAACAGATCATGAAATGAGGATTTAAAAAATATTTATATTTTACGATTCGTAACAAATTTAATCATTCGTTGGCGGCTTTTATTATTTTAATACTCACTACTCACACCACATTTTCTTTTGATACCTACAATAAATGTGTGTGTGTGTGTGTGTGTGTGTGTGTGTGTGTCTGTATGTGATAATTTACAAAATGTTTAATATGAACATATATTCTACGTAAAATATAGGGGTGATTTAGGAGAAAAAGGAAATAATTTGGGGATTGATTCTAGAGCTTGAAATGAGGAAAGAAATACACACAAATGCTTTGGACATTTACAGTATGTCCAAAAATGCTTTGTTATTGAGTTTTTTCAAAGGTCGAAATTTATTGTACTGAAAACAGCTGATTTTAATTTTTCCAGATTCATTACATTTTTCTGTCAAATTTTGTTTTTAATAACAAAAGTTAATTTTTTATACATTTTATTAAATCTTTTTTTCTTAATTAAATTTTCTAGTTTTGATGATACCATTCACGCATTTATTAGTTATTTAACAAAGTTATTGTACTCCAGATCTAATAAAATGTGTTTTCATCACCATGTTTTCTGTTCTACATTTGAAATTATGAAAACTACGGAAAATACAGTTATGGGACTTCTTTTATTCGATTTCTCAGGTCGATAAACATAAAAAAACCACCAAGTTTACTCTGTTATATTACAGCTAAAATATTTCAGTATGAACTCATTTCACCGAGTAAAATTGAAATCCGGATGAAATTTTTCGGTAGCTGCCGCTTGATAAAGCGTTTTCGGGCATATATTTGTATTCCCTTTTTTCCTTACTTCAACCTCTAGAATCAGTTATAAATTATTTTTCTTTCTTCTTGAATCATTCTGTACATTTAATTACTTTTATAAAAAATAAAGACAAAAACCAAACTATTATTAAAATTATTTTAAATAAATTTAATCAAGATATTTTTCTAATTTTTTAATATGTAGATGTACTGTATGTAAAATAAATCATTAAAAAACAGATCTACATTAGCGCTTAAAAAAATTTCACTAAAGGAAGAAGACCGCATATTGTTTATTTTTATAAAAAATATTTGAATTCCTTCGTTATATATAATTATTTTTTAATGAATACCTTTATGAGTTTAAAAAAAATTTCAGTTGAGGTTTTCTCCGTCCATTCTTTGTAATAAATTATTTTTTGTGTCAACATAATTACGAAAGATTTGCTGTAGTATGAAGTGATTCCGCAGTCAGGTTTGTTTTTATTTCCTGTTTTAATATGTCTGTTTTTTTTTTGTCATAATTACTGGTATTTTTTTCTTTATTTTTAATGAATTTCTTATTGTAACGAATTTCTTAATGATTCTAGAATGTATAAATAGTTATAATATTAATATTAATTAAAATGAATTATGTCTCACCATATACTATATAACACACACGTGATATAAATCATAACAGTAGAGAACAAGTGGTGTTTTTTTTTCATTATACTACCACTTGTATTATTTTCTGATACTTAGCCAGTTGGCAAAAACAAACAATGATATAGGTTTATACTTTTGTTTCGGCCAGTTGCGCTTATAGTAATCATCTGGAAAGTTCAAGTCCGTTAAAAGATAAAAGTTATTATGTAACTTAAATATATTATATCTGTATTTTATATTTTATCGTTACCTTGTCTTGGTTGTTAAGTTATTTCAATTTTTTTTATGTTTCCTTGGTAATAGAAAAGTTATGAATAAAAAAGTTTAATAATTTTAATTAAACTCCACAGAACAGGTAAAGGAGAGTTTTGAATTCGTATTCCTGTCAAGTTTGATATTTTTCAAACGCAGAGAAATTATCTTAAGAATCTATAATGAGATGACACTACTGTTACTGAAATCAATATGTTAATTATTAACTAAATAATATATGAAACATTTTAAAACAAGAAAATTATTTTGTTAAAATCTTAAAATTATTTATAAATCATAATTACTCTACTGAAAAAATACGCCGGGTTGGTCTAGTGATAAACTCGTCGACGTAGGTCAGCTGATTTTGGAGTCGAGGGTTCTCAGGTTGAAATCCTAATAAATATAGTTTCTTTTATTCGGATTAGAATACTACATCGTGAATACCGGTGTTCTTTAGTGGTTGGGTTTCAATTAACCACACATCTCAGGAATGATGGACCTTCTTTTTTCTTTTTCCGTTTAGCCTCCGGAACCACCGTAAGATATTACTTCAGAGGATGAATGAGAATGATGATTGAATGTACATGAAATGTAGTCTTGTACAGTCTCAGGTCGACGATTCCTGAAATGTGTGGTTAATTTTGGCGCACAGTGGCGCTAATGGCACAAAATGCCTTTACTAGCATTTGAACTTTAGAGCTCTCAAATTCAGCTGATTTACGTTGACGAGTAAGTAGCCCGATGGACTAGGAATAATGGTACACATTTTCCTGTTTAGTTAAATTACGCATTACGTTATTACGTCATTACGTTAAGTCGCTAATGATTTTAATTGTTGATGCGACTGTAAATAATAAATTTGATAAAAAATATACTGAAAAGAATATGTACCATATACTGAAAAAATACATAAAATTATTTTACTTAGATTTTTCCAATATTCACTGATACTGATTATTTAACGATAGAAAAGACCATCAGTATTTTAGTAATATTTTTTGTAAGCAATTTTTGAGATTTCCTGTGTTATTTTTTATATTAGTTTAGCGCTTATCTTTTATGTAAATATGCAAAATCATTTATTAAAGTAAGATTATTTCATATATTACGTATATTTATATCTTTTACCTTAGAAAGTTATTTTGAACTGAATGTAATTTCATCCGTAATAATTTTCGTTTGACGAGAGTTTAATAAAATTAAAATGATACTTCTAAATTGAAATCATAAGGTTTTAATAGAATGATTAATCCTATGGTTCTTTTTTCTGTAATAATTGAACAATCTGAAAAGGTTATTTACCCAAATAATAAGCAATCCATTCAAGGTACGTTGTCCCATACCGAAAAATAGATCGTAATTAGGTAGTTTAACTGTTGAATAGTTTAAGGGTTGCCAGACTTTAACACCCAGTATATATATATATATCGTGTTCAATATATATGCGTGTGTGTGATGTGAGATTAAAAATAAACAGTTTCATTCGTTGTTGTAGTTGAAAATAGAAGTCAAATCAAAACTTCGTATTAACTTTTTCCAGGCTGAGATAAAAAATAACTGGGTACAAAAAATAGTATACCTCTATTAGTTTTCTCATTTTTTGTAAAATTTCAAATTAGAATGACTTAATGCTTTTCAAACGAAATGAAATAACGAAAAATTCGATCGTCTCATTAAAAAATACTATAAGTTTCTAAAAACTAGTACTTTGTTGAAAATTCAGAAAACTTATCGATTAATTAACTGAAAAATTAAAATAAATTAAAAAAATGACTCGTTTTTTAAATAGACGGAAATATGTTTTTACGAGAAGAATATCTCGTAGCAAATCTTTCAGAATTATTTTTTTAATTTCTTATTCTGTAGTATTAGCAGATGATATTAAAATTTAAGGTGGTTGTCTTGATGTGGATCAGAAATCTTTTATTATGAAGTCAAAAGTATTTCCAAAAATTATTTGGATAAACATTCTACTTATTATGATTCGTGGCGTAGCATTATGATGCCAAGCGTACTCATTTATTTCCTGGTTTTGGAAGCAATTGTTAGTCTGAGTGCTTTTTAACGACGCATACTATAAAATAAGACAGAATGTTTTGTAATAGAATAATTCTTATTTCTTCAAAATTTCCATATTTTTGGCAATTTTAATATGAATATAATTCACCTGATATTATTTTTCTCATTACATTATTTGGGAAAAGGCTTGGTATGTTTATTAACCCATCTTTTTTTGTAGTAAGTTATGTTATGGAGTTTTATGTGGAATGTTACGGAGGAATTTTGTCGCTCAACCCTAGTGTCTGCTTATGAGTGTCGAGTGTGTTGATTAAAGCTTTCATCCCTTACAGGGGTCAGTTGGACATAAAGGCAAGGTGTTGCCCAGTTCTAACTGAATTAGTCTCCCTTCTCCCGGATACACTTCCCCGGGCCGCTCTTTCTTCCTTTACAACCCGTACTTCTTTTTCTATCCCTTTCTCTCTTCAATACATCTACCGTTCCTACTTACACCTTGCACCAAGGGACGTCATTAGGGCATAGACCGACTTCTAACCTCCTTCCATCCTTTCTTCCTTTTCTTTACCATCACTCTCTATTCTATTTACTCTTATTTCCCTCCCTTTGCTCATTACGCTGCAGGTGTCACACCACATCAAAACTACTACAGTTGTTTCCCTTTCAGCTTTCATTTTTTTTTTAACTGGTTGGATTTCTTTTTTCTATACCACTTTGCTTTTTTCTTAACCAGTGGAACAAAAAATATAAAGGTTTACTCAGAAGTAAAGTGTTTTCAGGAAAAATTTTGTTTGAAATCTACAAGCAACTTATTTTCCTAGTAGATTTAAATTTCTATTTCCATATAAAGCATTATTACTGTTTTACTGGGGCAAATTTCGTGTTCCAAAAATTGATTTAAAATGTATTTATATGAACAGTCTTTTTTCATACGTTAAGCTCAATAATAATAAGAGCTAAAAACTTTTATCGTTCGATTTTTCTTGAAATATGTGTTTATATTTATAAAGACAAATCATTTAATTTCTCTTATTGCATGTATTTTTTTAAAAAATACAGAAATAACTTAAAAATTTCTTTCTAGAGAATATTTTAAATTCCTAACTTAACAGATATTTACCAGACTTGAATTTGGTTTCTTCATTTTTAAAAACTTACATATTTACATTAATAACTGAAATTTTTATCTTTTAAATTTGACTTTTTAGAAATTTGACAATAATTGTTTTGTCCTATGAAGACAAATTTGAATTTTTAATATCGTAGCTGCGAGGGAAATTTCTATTTTCAAAGTTGGCATTTCTGCGTGAAAGGGAGGTCCAAGTGAAGAGAACAATTCTAGGTGGGGGTCAGTCAGTAGCTTGGTTACGTTAGATTCGATTCTTAAGCGGAAAATTCTCTATCCTGCCAAGTGTGAAGTGATACCCCTCATCCCATACCTCACTGTTGCAAAAAATGAAAAGCCCGCCAACATCCACCGCAAAATTGTTTCTATTTACGGCGATCTCATCTCGAGAGTTTAAAGATGGTAGAACAAACATTCATGAACAGAGGAGTGGACGACTGTTGATTGTGATACGAATTTGTTGACAAACTCAAACTGCTGATTGGCAACGGTCGCCGTTTGACTGTGGACGAACTTCATGAAATGTGTACAGACGTCGTTCGAACTGTGCTAGATGAAACGGTATCCAACCGTTTGCATTTTCGAAAACAGTGCGCGCGGTTGGTACTGAGAAAACACAAAACAAATCGAGTTCAAAGCAGTTTACGCAGTGGTGGCATACTGGTTCCCCGTCAGAAAAAAAAATCCAAAACGCAACAATCTGCGAAAAATAAACCATGTTGACATTTTTCTCGGATAGAAAAGGAGTTTTGTTTATCGATGTTTTGACTCCAGGTCAGTCCATAAATTCTGACAGATACTGCGAGACCCTCCGGAAGCTGCGTCGTACCATTCGATACAAATGAAGAAGTTTGGTGACAAAGGGAGTGTGTCTGCTGCACGATAATCCTCGGCTCCCCACCGCCCGTAGAACAACCAATCTCCTCATCAATTTTTGTTGTGATATTCTGTACCATCTTGCCTTTAATCCTGACCTGGCAGCAAGTGAATTTTTTCTTTTCACCCTTTTGAAAGATCGTATAAGCGGAAACCGCTTTTCAACTGACGAAGAGGTGAATTCCGTGTATGAATTGTGAAAGGAGATGGTGGCAAGGACGTGTGGCCCAGAACGCGAAAGTTGATATCCCGGCTCACCAAATGCTAGAAACTGAATGTCGGATACGTAACCTTACATTCCGAAGATGCGTTTTGTGTGTGTGTGTGTGTGTGTGTGTGTGTGTGTGTGTGTATTTTGTTTCTGTATTTTTAAGGTTCCGTAATTTAAAAATAAATTAGGCACATTTGCGGAACTTTCATAGAACTCTAAAAATGTTTATATCAGAATCGGTTGAGGAGTTCTCACAACTAGATACAATGCCGGAAATCGATGCAGAATGATGTAATTTACAAAACGATCAAGGATTTCTTGAAACACAAAACAAAATTTTAAAATAATGAATGAGTTAAAGATTTGTTGTTATGGAGTTGAAGATGAAATAATAAGCGACAGAAAATTGCATACAAACTACACGTAAATAGTCTCACAAATAAGGGAGGGGGGCTTTTGGATTAAGCTAAACATAAGAATTCACCAGAAGTCACAAATATATTTTTCAATTCTGGTAATGATGCTAAAATCAGATTAAGCAAATTCAAGCACATTTTTCGGACATCCATACAACCCTAAAATATGAGAAAAGAACAGAGATCGAAATTCTACAAAACGATAATGGTACCAGTATTTATATACCTTTGTGAAGCTTGGAATCCTTCTAAAAGAGGGTGGAGTAGAATTAGAGAAGCTAAAGTGAGAATATTGCTAATCGTGGTGGATTATTCATTAGAAAATCGGTTGACTAATGATAATACTCGTGAAGAAAAGGTTTGAGTTTGTTTGGTTCATTGGATAAATTTAAAAAGTAAAAACCAAATTGATTTAATCATGTGCAGATCAGTTAGCATGCACATACAATATTTACAGAACATTAGGAAGTTTCACAAATATTGGAAAAGCGCGAAACAGATTGTTCCCGGAACGGAGAGTAATCCATGATGTGAAGATATACATATATATTTATTTTTAAGCAGTATTTATTTGTTTTTTTTTTTTTAATATTTTTAAAAATTAATCTACGGTAACCATAATTTATTGCTGAGATCGTTTTACGCAGTGTTTTTTTTTTATTGAACTTTATATACTTGTTTAAAAAAAAAAATCTTTTACGGTTTAACTTTTAAGTACGAGTATTTAATATTACATTTTTGCAAGTAAGATAGAATTTATAATTACCAAGTGAGTTAAAATACTGAAGTATTTATTTATTAAATTATGTAGGTTTATTATCTGAAAACGAAAATATTCTCTATGAAATTTTAATAATATAGATAAAAATTACCTTTAATGATTTTCGTTTAATAAATCTCCTGAACATGAATCAATGCAAGTCTGCTTTAGCTTATAATGGCAATATCGCGATTGGAACTTGTTTTCTTAATGTAGGACTGTATTAAAATATTTTATTTTAAATAAAGCATTTAGTTTTATATCAAACAAACATTTTTTAACTTATTTTATATTATTTGATATATTTGAAGACAATTAACCTTTTCTAGGAAAATAATCCCTGTCAAACTGCGCTTTCTGTATTCAATTTTTTTTTCGTTTTTCCTAAACTTATCTATTAGAAAATACAGTTTTTTTCAATGAAATGGCTAATTAAGTATAAAAAATAATTCTAAATATTATATGTAGTTATCAAATAAATAATAATTGTCTGATGGAGGAAATGGAGCATGAGAGATAAGATGACAGACATTATATGCTAATACTAATTGGTAGTCGATTTTACCAATCCCCTGTGGCGAGAGTGTAATCACGTAATTGCTCATGCCTGTCAAGAAATTACCTATCAGTTATACCCCCCTCCACTGTAACTTAAACCATAACTATGTGTCAAGTTGACGTTAAGTAAGTGATATTCAGAAATTTTAGTAGAATTTAATATTTATGTTGATTAAACGATCACAGCCATAATAAATTATTTATAATATTTCGTTATAATTAAAAATTTTCAACATCGTTATATTTTACATCTGAGCAAATGAATCTAGATATGTTTAGTAATAAAGATCGTTTAAAAAATAAACGTGTTAGAAAACGTTTAAACGAATATAAAAATAATACATAAAGTAATTATTTATGAAGAAAAATAGTTTTCGTAAAAATTTGCTTTAAAGGTGAAAAATCTAATGCAAAAGTTAAACAATTATTAAAATAAAATAGCAATTACTGAAGCTACAGGAGAAGCTATTAAACATGAAAGACTGCTATGGGATTGTTTGTTGAAACCATCAAAGATCTACAAAGATGTTACAACTACTCAAATCCATGAAGACTGGACGTTTAGACATTGAGGTTGTACCACACTGTGCGCTAAAACCTCCATAGATGTAGTTGCGTACAAGAATTTACTGCACTGAAGACGAAGTTGTAAAGGAACTCTGTCGACAAGGAGCTTGAAGACGACAGAACACGTGACGAAACAAAGTTGTACCCTCCGCAACGCATCTCTTGACGTTTAACAAACGCTAGTGTCCCGTAAAGATAAATGCAGGCTTTCATAGACTGGACGTTCGTCAATTAATCCCGACTCCATGCAATCTTTTGGATGTCAGAAATTTGGACATAAAGCGGCTCGATACACTAGGAAAAGATCTACCCTTGTGGTGACCCGCTACATCCGGATGATCCGTGAAGAGATCCGCCGGTTTGTGTCAGTTGCCATGGGCATCACTCTGCGAGATCACGGAATTGTCCTGTTTATAAGGAAGAATTAGCAATCAACGAGTTAAAGAGATCATTCGATGCTAGAAAATTCGTGCTAAGCAGAGCACTGAAGGCTGCATCTTATGTTCAGGTTGCTGCAGTTCCTGCAGTTATTTTTAAAGCAAAGGACATAGGCTTGATTCTGTAATTTACATTTTAAAGACGTGGTGAAAGTATGTTGAAACAGCTATCTATCCAAGAGATTTGAAAATTTTACCCTACATGTTCTGTTATTTATAAAGACTTTGTGAGTTTGAAAAACACCACATTTTAGAGAATTTTTTACTTTAAAATTTTTAAATTATCAGTTTTGATTAATTTTATTTCTAATTGAAAACTTCACTTAGAAATTATCGGCGTAAATTCACTTTTCAACCTTTTTATACATAGAAGAGGTAAATTTTAATGGTCTTAAGATTTATTTTTTTTTAAGTAAACTGAAGGCTGTACCAAACGTTTATATAAACTTTAGACCCACATAAAAATCAAAAATATTATTTAAAATATATAACATGGTGAGCATTTGTTTGTGAAAACTCATTAGTAGATATAAAAAGTAATAAATCCTTATAAAATAAAAATGATTATGAATAATAATTATAATTAGATGATTATTTATACACATACGAAATGCTATAAAGTAGATTTTTGTTTTGTTTATAAAATAATAAAAACATGACAAAAAATACAATACTGTTCTAAGCAGTAATAATGTTTACCGTAAAATAGCTTCCTTTTTTTCACCTTCTCCCCCAGGCCGTACCCACGTAAAGAATAAACATGGTCTGAGATAGTGTCCTTTACTCTAACGAGCCCCCCGTCAACCGGCTGTAAGTCCTGCATGGCAGACGGCCCGCCAGTAGGATCTTGATTTCTATGTCTGCCTTTAACTCCAAGTGTGAAATTACCAGGTCGACAAAGTCGTGCTCAACGACCCACCTTAGGAACCGGGACTCGGTATTGCATTGCCTGCCTCAAACGGAAACAACCCGAAGATCAGCTGTGCCGGCACTCGGTCCTTCAAGTGCCTGCATCTAACAAGCGCGACCCACAAGCCTCCCCTGCCGGGACTCGTTCTTACCAGCTCCGGGGTACCAGAGTTCCCATGCTTCATCGCCGACGGCCACCCACACAAGCGTGGACAGACGCCGACTTCATAAGAGGCTATCCAGCACCCCATCACTACCCCAACCTTCACGGTACTGAAATAAACCAGAACGCCACCATACAGGAGAAACCAGAAAGCCAGACATTAAACAGCAACCACTCTCCAGAAAGACTGTAGACACCAGGACAGCAACTCATCCGTGAATAGCACATTCATCTCTCCGATGATCCGCTTTCCCACAAATAACACATACCCGCGGGATGGTGTAATGGTCACCATAATTGCTCAGTTTAAAGCGAAAAATAGCTTGAAAATTATAAAAACCACTGAAAATTTTTAATACGTATTGCGCATTACTTCCCACACACTACTGGAAATTTCGGTAATGTAGATTGATTTTAAGCTTATCTTTCGTTTACAGATTGTCTAAAATATCTTTTATTGAATGAGTACTGTGTAAAGTGTTCAAGTCCGTCGTTTTATGTGATTATTTATATTGAAAAGAGGTACTTTTATTATTAAATTATTTTACTCACATACATACATGCGCGCACGCCTATATATGTATATATACTAACAAATACTTCAGAATCTACTTAGTAACTGTTTGATATTAAAATGGCCATCAAGTTTTACATTTATAATAGTTTTTAATCTTTGAACTTTTTTTAGTTTTTGAATTATTTTTGTACAAATTAAGGTTCATTTGCGATATAGGTTCATTTGTAAACGTTTTAAAATTCCTTAGAATAAAAACTTTCCGGATTTTGTTGCAATATATGCATTTTTATTAATTTAGCTAAAATATCTCGTAAACTTAGATTTTCAATAGAAATCCCTCTTCTAAATTGAAGTAGTGTGTATAATGGATACACACGTTTTAAGTATTTCTGAAGAAAACTTTTCAAAAATTATAATTTTTGTTCAAACCCCTTTCTTATAAACTCTTAAAATCGTATGAATTGTATACAAATATAAAATATTGCTAGAAAATAAACAAAAAAACATATTATCTATAGAAATTTTTGACTTTGTTTTGATTTATCGGAAATATATAAAACAGATTTTTTTCGGGAATTTCAGCTATTTATAAATAATTTACAATTAAAATAAATAAAATAAGTAGACCCGTTAGGTCTTTATATATTTTTCCATTAAAAATCAGGTAATTATGAACTACACTAATAGATATCTATTGATTAATGGACTTTTATTATTATACTACATAATCGTACTGAAAAGAGAGTATTGAAATAAAGGGTTTGATTTGAATTATTTGTATGAAAACTATAAATTTCTTTGTACGTGATTGTCTATTAGCACAACATTTATATTTGCTATTCAAGCGAAAACAATAAATATGGGCGCTATTTGAAAGTACATCAACATCGTTAAACTTGTAAACCAGTGCGGTTATTTGATGATTTATAAACCAAGTGACTTTGTCAGGTGTATATTTGTTAGGGCTTACGATAATGTTTGATCCTACATTGTCAGATATGTTTATTAGTTGGGGTCTTGTTTTAATGAACTCCTTTGCTAATATAACTTCCACGCTTATGATTTGCTTTGAATAAATGGTTATCTATTATCATGTTGTGATATAACAATTTGTGATGTATTTTTAGTTTAATTTATTTTTACTTATTTGAATTGTTACGTCGTTATTATAAAACTGTGTTATTAATAAATAATCATAAAATATATTGTCATCGGGAAGGCTTATGATAAATAATAAAATGATAGTCACTATTTGTGACAGAAATCATTAGAGGATTCGAGTATTTATAACCAAAACTTTGAATTTTTGTGGACAATTCCTTTACCTCTATGAATTTATAAATAACTGTAATATAATTTATTAGAATATAACAATAAAAAAGTATTGTTTATGCATGTATGTTTATTAGATGACATACTATATCTCTTTATTTGGCCAGAAATTAAATTACCGTAACTCATGAAAGTGGTAAGGCTACCATTTTTTATGACTTGCTCCCGTACTAGGCTTATTCCAAAAAAAAGTGGAGACTGAATTTGAATTCTGATGATATTTAGTCATAAAAGTTACATTATTACTTAGTTCGCCACAGGAATTGTCTGTATCATAAACATCATTAATGTAAGAGAAAGCAACTGTGATTACTATCATTTGTGTCTAAGGCTCTTTACTATTTAACTGTGATAAAAAGAATAGATTATTTAAATTGGTAATAAGAAACAAATTGTTGTAACTTTGCTGCTGAAAACTTTATTCTAAAAAATTTTTCCTTTTTTAAGTACTACAAGTAGTTTAATATTAATGCAAAAGTTTTTCAATGAATAAAGAAAGTACTATTGTTTACGCTACAATTCTCGCAAACCTATCAGTACATTGATTTTATGTCTTCACGGTTTTAGTAACATAAAACTCTATATATAAATTACTGTTTATATGCGTGCTTCAAAATGAATATCGGGGTTTTAAAGCTATGTAATATTTCTCAAGTTTCACGGGCTTTCATTAATTTATTCATGACATGGAAGTCAACAGTTTTAGCTGTGGTAAAACGCATAAACTGTTTTATGTACCTTCCGCTTGAAAGCGCTAGTAGCAAAGATGGCTACCACCCAACAGAAAGCGTTCTGTGTTTTGCAGTTTGGAAAGTATGAATCTCTAATTACCATTCAACGTGTGTTCCGTTGTGATCACCCGATTGAAAATAATATTCCTAGATGGGATAAACCATTTGAAACTACTGGCTGCATTTATAAACAAAACTGTATGTTTTTTGTGCTGTATCCCGATGGCAATTTAAGGGTCGTTCTTTTTCGGGGAAGCAAGTGTGTCTGGAATGAGCTATCTTGATATGCTAAAGAGGCTCTTTCTTCAACTACGAATCACAGAACTTTATTTGGCAACAAGATGGTGGACCTCCTCACTTGCATAACGCTGTACGTGGTTGGGTGAATGAAATTCTCTACGACCGCTGAATTGGTCGCCGAGTACCAGAGTGACAGGGCTTGTTTGTTGTGGCCTCCACGTTCGTCAGATTTCACCCCTTCCGATTATTTCTTTGGGGGTTTATAAAGTATCAAGTGTATGTACCACCGTTACCAGCTGATCTACCCGACTTCAGACACAGGATTGAAACAGTTGTCGCATCGATTACTCCAGACTTGCTGCTTAAAGTATGGAATGAATTCTCCTATCGGCTGGATGTATGCCGTCTGACAAATAGTGCTCACATTGAACACTTACAGCAAAAACTGAGTTGTTCTTTCATTTCATGTATAACTTATCAATGTAAGAGAACATAATAAATATTACGTAACTTTAAAATCCCAATATTCATTTTGAAACTCACGGGATCATTATCAATTACTGAAGACCGATATTTGAATAAAACTGTTATCTTGAAGTGGAATCAAAAGTTTAGTTTTTTCTATTGTAGTCCTTTTTTATCAAATAATATTACTTTTGATTGAAAATTTAGATGACTAGAAAATAATTTTAGTTGAATTTTAATATTAATGCAATTTTTTTCCATTATTATTTATTTATTTTCAGTTATTGCCAAACAATACAATTTATTTATTAAAATAAAATCATATCGCTTTTTATTATTTATGGGATTAACAATAATGTTATATATCATGTATGAATTATATTGAAATTTATAGTTCTACATTTGTTTGTAACTATAAAATAAGTTCTATCAGGAAAAAATATTTCTATTAAATCTGATGTGACGTGGCAAAATTATTCCGTGGATGATTATACATGTGTTAATTCATGAAAACGTATTACATTTTGGAATCGTAGTCAGAAATTAATTAATGTTTTTTATACCGCATACCATTTCATATAATACTCCGTTTAATAAAACGTAGCAATAATTTTATACAAAAAATTTTCCAGGAATTTATTGTTTTAATTAATTTAATTTATTTTTCTCTAAGATTAGAACAAAACTGATAAAGAATTGATAAATATGTACTTCTAAGAAGTAAAGTTGAAGCTATTTAATGAAATATATGTAGCGAAACGGAATTAGTGTTGTCTATGAAACACAAAGGACTTAAAACCTAGTTACAGCTTCTTAGAATAATCTTATTTAGATACAAAGCATATCTATATCTTTCTATAACTCTGTCTGTCTTTTGTATTTCACAACGATATTATCTAATTGCATAATATATATGTATTTTAAGCTAAAAGAGAAATTTAGCCAGTTTTAACGTACAGTATGTGCTTACATGTTGTCTACGTATAACAATTTTTAGTTATATATAACGACAAAGATGTAATTTAAAAAATAAAATTATTACGGAGTTACGACTAATAATAACTTATTATACGCTTACGAAAAGATGCTCTAATTTAGAGTAATTCTAACTTTAAAAAAGTAATTTCATCAAGATAGTTTTATTCCTTTTTTGTATAAACACTGATTAAAATAAAATTGTATCCTTTGTTGTTTTGTAATTTTGCAAAATTTTTAAAAGTTAAATATTTACCTAAGTCTAATGTTATAAAATAAAAGAGAATTATTCAAAATCGACTTTAAATTTCTAATTTCCGAATTTTAATTCAAATTCAAAACAAGTAAATATCAATAATCAATCTTTTATTTGACTTCAGAAACTGAAATTTTGAAGTGATTCCAGATAATCTTTTAAGTTTAGTTTACTATTTGTAAAATCTATTGAAAATTAATTTTTTTTTAATACGGATAAAAATATCATTACTACACAATATATACGAAAACAACACTATAGATAATACAAATATTCATCGGTAAATAGAAGTAGCGCTACATTTCTTTTTTTCCTTCCTTTGATTTGTTTTTAGTTCTATATTAAGAACTGAACTTTACTTGGATCACCTATACAAGTGCTTTTCTTATAAATAATGTGTACAACCTTTATATGCTTTTATAAGGGGTTTCTTGGCGACCTCTCCTTACGTGTTTGTCATGATTCAAATTTACAAACGATGATGTTACTAAAAAACATCTTTGCAAGAAATTTTACTGCTTGAAAACAACGTCCAGATGGGAATGGAAAATATAGGCAAATGAACTTACGTAACTGCTTCCGAGCTTAGGCTGTTTAGAATGTAGGAATATTATATTTACGTTAAATATTCCAATTTATTATCTTGAAATTTTATATAAAAATAGTTTTGAGTATCAAAATTACATATATGTATAATATACTAAAACAGTCCAATGATAATTAATAATTAAAAAACTTAAACGTTTTCAACCACGTTTGAAACAAGACTTTATAATCTGATATTTTTTAAACTTATTTTACAATTATTTCAATTGAAAATAAATTTTTTATTTGTGATATTAAAGATGACAAAAAGAAGACGTACATCTTCTTCAATGATTGGTACTACTGTTCTCACACTGATGCCATAATTATTGCTAGTTTTATTATTTTAATTAGGCGGATAAAATCTTATATTTAGAATTTTGTAGAAAAATGTGTTGGATTTGAACTTTGATCATTTAGTAAATTGTTTTCATTTACATGTTTTATATATTTAATAATTTTTAGATGAAATTATTTTTCTTTATGTTTACAATATTAATATTATTACTATCGATAAATTTGTGATTTATGTTCATAAGGTAGCTGGAAAATGACTACTTTATGTGGCTGTATCGGGTTTATTTTGTGTTCGTTGTATCATTGTTTGAAACTACATCCTTTATGACAAATGTTGACGTTGTGTAATTGAAATATTAATATAATTTATATATTCCAGGACATTGTGTTTGTTTAAAATGTCTTTTTTGTTGTTTATTGTACCCAGTTTTTTCGAATCTGTGAGTTACTTTCCCTGAGTTTTTTTTAATCTAAATCTGTTTTTTAGATAAAATATATATTTGAAGAGATTTTTTTAGATGTTTTTTTTTCGCTTGTATTTATTTTTTATAGAATAGGTCAGTGATTGGATTGTGATCTATCTATATATGCTAAGTATTTTATAAACCTGAACTCTTGTGTATGGTCTTCAGGTGACACAAATATATTGAGTAATTTATAAATAATAAATCTAAATATGGATGATTTATATAAAGTTAGGTTTCTTGAGATCTTGTGTTTGAAAAGTGTCTGTCATTTATGACTGTCAAAAGTGTATGTCAATATTTTCTATTTTTATAAAAAAATGTGTTTTTTTTAATAAGGCCAAGAATTTTTTTTTGTGTTCGTATTTGGCTAAAGTTTGTGTGCGATCTATTTTGGTTATGTAAGTTAATAGTTGTTCATTTAGCAATCACAGTTTTCATTGCAGTGTCTTGAAGTAACTTACCATAGCATAACTAGGGGTAAATTCTTCTTCGAAATAAAACAAAAGTTATCGGACGGCTGATGCAACTGCTCATGAGTAAGAAGATAGATAAACATGACTGAAAAAATCCAATTCAGTAACTATTTTTTATTTTGAACTGTTTGTGAAATACTTTATTTAATGCAATCGGTATTTAAGTACATCAACACAATTTGGAGGATTTTTTCCAGCGACGGATGATCAAATAAATGAAATAATAATTTAATGTATTAACCGCCTTAGAAGATGATATTTGTGTCCAAAAAAGTAATGTTAGGCTGAATATGTTTTATATCACTTCGGAGACAACTGTGTAGAGATTAAAAAGAAAAGGATTAAAACTGACATTCATATTGGGATATTTTTGCATATTTTCGTAATATGCAAAAATATTATGGTATGAAAAGAATATTAAATTAATTACAGATGAAACTTCGTAATTTTTTTTTTTGACTAAAAAGGATTCAAACTGATAACGCGTTTCATTACTGGTACTTATAACCAAAATTTGCAGTAAATTTCCATTTACTGGCAGCTGCGATTAGAAATAATTTTTAAAACTTCATTTTTAACGTTTTTCAGCTGTATTTCAAAATAAAGTTATAACATAGATAGAAAATTCTGATATATCAGTTGAAATTTTGTAGACCAAACTTTAGTATTGGTTATTTACTTCCCTATGTTTGTATGCACGCGTTTGATCGTCTATATTTCTAGGTAAATTTATAATTTTTTCAATTTTTAATTCCTTCAGACCTGAAATAATCGCATTAAATTAACTTAAACAAAGTCCAACTAGTTCATATTCACAACAAGTATCTAATTATCAATAAAACAAATATCAGCAAATTTTGTTTTTAATAATTTTTTTTTACTCTTTGGCTTGCAGTAGTTCCAGGGTATGACATACGTATCCCTGGACTAAAAGTTGAATTCTGGAAATCACTGCTATTTTACGTTCTCCTTATTAGAATTTAAATTTAGCTGTTTTAATTTATTTTAATCTGTTATTGACCTAAAACCACTTCCTTTTGGTTTTTTATTCTTCAACCATTAATTAATAAAAAAATTTCCACTAAGTAGATTAACTGTGACAAGATACAGTATATGAGCAGTCGTTTAATTCCCCTTAACTGTTCCAGTAGATCCTCAAATTACAGGAAGTGTTAAAAAAAATTATTTTTAGATATTGGGTTGTTTATTAAGATTACACGTTATATAATGATTGTATAAACTAACGTTCCACTTTTACAGCAACAATTTTAAAAATGCATATTTGGTACTTTCGCAGCCGTTACTCCATCATCAGGGATTTCCCATAAGCTGTTAATTCAAATTAAAATTTATAATCATATTTAAATGAAAAATTGTTACGTTCATAAAAGTCGGTCGTTAAGAAATAAAATTAATTTTTATACCAACGGTGCCAAATGGTTAGTAAATTAAATTATATAATGAGATTACATTTTTTTCTAATAGAATTCACTCACAAAAGAGGGCAACCTAAAGGCCCTAAAAAATCTTTTGAAATTACTTTCAAGCAACGGTATGAGTGGATAGTAATAAATTTGCTTAAGTCCCATACGGGTTCAATCGAAATGCGAATGACTTATAAATGGAGCAAAGCAGTAATTTATCCACTCTTTACTTTAATAATATTATTGTTTAATTAAGAAATATTACATAAGGAAGATTTTAATTAAGAAAAACTTATATAGCTTAATTGTGGTGTTTTTAAATCCAACGGGTTATGTGATTGCTTTTTCTTTCTAATTTTTCTTTTTTTTATGGTAGTTTTGGTAGCAATGATTTTTGAAGTAAGAGGAGGAGGTATGGATAGGGTGGAGTTAAGACGTGTATATTTAGTTGGCGTCGGTTGGGTTAGGTTCCAAAAATAACAGTGTAGGTTCCACTAAGACAACTCACGTCTTTGTGTTTACATTGAGAACGGAGATTGCCATCAGCCACCTTCTTTCCTTTACCACATCAGATCGAAAACGGGTCCTTCACAATTTTACTCGTGGACTTATATTGCTTTCAGTTATTTTTTTTTCACTGTTCAATGAAATTAAACGTTCAGAAAAATAAACGTATTAGGTATAGATTTTTAAAAATATCTTCAATTCTGAACACATAGATACGCAAACACAAGCCTAAACATATTAACGTAGTCATATACTGCAATAATAAATATAATTTAAAAAAAAAAAAACAGATTTTCAAAAAGAATGAGGAATAATAGCCGAATAATATTTTGTTTCGTATTGTTTTTTCATGGTTGCTCCTGTGTCTAAAGAGTTTTTTTTTAAAGTAAAGATCAAATATTGTTATTTTAATAAATAACTTTCCCCAGTATATAATTTTTTCTCTTTTACGTTACTACTGAAAAAGTTAAATAATAAAAATCAAAGGTACTTTGCAAATAAATATAAATAATAACTTTATATGTAACAGAAGAAAAAGGTAGACATTCGAAAAGAGCAAATAACAGAGCGACTACATTCTGAATGGTAGCCAGTAAGAGAGAATGATTTTTTACGTAATCAATTCAAGCACCGGAGACTTTATTTTGTCCGTTGATCAATCATCTTATCTTCAACAAACCATTATCAGAAAACAATTATTAGTTGGCCTATCGTATGTTCCTTAAGTGATTAACTTAAAGATTACACGTGACCTGTAAAGAGAAACCCCCTTTACCGACGTATTCTATACATAGCTAAATGTCGCTTTATATCAGAGTAATTGTTCATCAGTCTACTATTGACGTCATTTTGCTAATACGAAAAAAACAGTTTCCTCTTATAATGGTAGTAATGTAAAAAAATCAATTCGGGTGGTTGCCGGCGTTCGGGTGGTTGCTCTTTTGGCAGGGAGCGCCAGGCGCCTATAGGAGGCGCCAGGCAGGCGAAGACCGGGAGACCACCGCGGTAGAGGAATGGACTCGCAGGTTACTCGCCTGGAAAGAGACTTGGAACCACGAGACCAGAGGACGATGAACCGCAAGCCTTATCCCTTTGGTCAGACTGTGAACAGAGAGACGGCATGGAGAGGAGGGTTACTACACGATACAGTTTTTAACGGATCATGGGTACTTTCACGCTTATATCCATGCCATAGGAAAAAAACGCTGTCTCCCGAATGCCTCTTTGCTTCGGTTTGCGAGACGACGCCAAGTACACCTTTTTCAAATGTGCTCGGTGGACGGCAGATTGAGGGATACTAGATTTAGATATCAGAGTTCTGAGTCCCCATAACGTGGTTCCGATGATGCTCGGGGATCTGAGCATCTGGGAGAGTGTGGCCCGATTCGTCGATGGCATTCTTAGAGCCAAGAACGGCGACCTGGTTAGTCCTGAGCCAGGTGAAAACTAGGTAGCGGCCTTTTCAGGCTAGAATAGGAGAATTCGGCTTGAAGTAATGCCTAAAACGGATCCGGGCCGAGTCCTGGTAGAAAGAGGGATGGTTTAGCTGGTAGTGTGCTGATAGCGGTTTGATAAGACCACAGTGGGAGGAGCGTAAACGCATTTCTACCTCCCTCGTCAAAAAAAGTTATTATTATTAAAGATAAACAAAGGAAGGAATTAAAATTTAATAGCTAGAACTTGTCTGAACAAAATAAGCTTACAGCTATTAAATATATATTTAGGAAATGAAAGGTAGATGGTTTAATTCATTTTAATTGTTTAATGCGCTTTCTGATAACGAAAATGTGGATAATTCTGTTATTTTAAGTGCTGTTTAGGGTATGCTACTTGTAAGCTTTGTTAATGTTGTAGTAGAAAGTTGTTGTTTAGGTGGGTTGATAAATTTAAGCTTAAAGAGAACCAAGATAAACAAGAGAAGAAAGAAGTTGTAGCAATATGTTGTAGAGTCCGAATAGGCTGTTGGGCTATAGGTTAAGACATCCAGGCTTAGTTAATTAGGTAATCTGATTACAACGGGAAGCTTAGAGAAGATAAGAACTGCGGATAAAGGCAATAATTGGAGTTCAGATAACTGCGGGTAGTGTCTATGATTCTCTTTAAAACACTACATTTCAACTAATTGCAGAGTACGAGCGTAAGAAATAACTAAACTCCCTAGACTTAAAATATACTACACTTTCTAAAAAGGTAGAATATAATAAGAGCTGAAACACTTTACTACAAGTTATCATACCACCACACACATACACAGTAGATATAAAACTCTGTCACGCTTGTTATAATCTAATACCCACACTCATGTTATCTAACAATAACAAAGAGCTCTACAATTGAAAGATAATTATTTTAATAACTAAACACTTAATTTACATTTGGAATATGTAAAAATGTGAAAAAATTAACTAGTTACACTTGTAACATGTAAAAAAAAGTAAAAAAATATAACTAGTGATAGAACATTTTTGAGGTTTACTTACATCAATATTTTTCCAGAATTAGATATTTCAAAATGGTATAACCATTTCAGGAAAAACGTACATACCATACCAGGTTTATCTGCATAACAAGCCCATCGAAATACAGGTTTCCCTCGACCCTACAAGAGATACATTCAGTTTGTTCTTCACAGGGACTGACTATAAAATACTATAAAATAAACATCATAATTCTCGTACGAAAAATACTTTGTGTAGTTTCGTACTTAAACCTCACGTTTTTTGCTCAAATTGGAACTACTTACATGTGGAACAATTAGTAGTAAAGGACTTTACGGTTGCGTCATGAGAAAACTTTATTCTAATGAAAATATAGATTTAAACATATACTATAGAATATTATCCAGTTTTTTTTTTTACAAAACTATGGTACTGCGAGTATAAAACAAACTGGAGTTCCTTTTGTTTTCTCTAGAACATACGTATTTTCTGATATCATTTCTAAGTATCTATCAATTTCCTAATGATATATCAGTGTAACGTTAATAGTTTGGATTGAAGTTTATTATTTTACTAATAGATATATTTATCTTTTTAGAAACATACTTTGACTTGTCTCCTTCTTAAGTGAATATCAGGCTAAACAGTCCAAATTTTACTTACTAAGATCCCATAATTCCAGGGATAGACAAAATCTGTGTAAAATGGAACTTGGTAAAACATGTTCTAAAATAACTCCTTAATCTTTGGAGGAAAAGTAGCCTTTATCACAAAATATTTTTAAACTGATCATTACAAAATCATTGAAGAGTAGTTACGTTTGTTATTGATTAACCAGAGTTATTTAACCAGACACTCCTCTGGGTGGAGTTAAGTTACGTTTGTTATTGATTAACCAGAGTTATTTAACCAGACACTCCTCTGGGTGGAGTTATACCCAACAGTCCGGACCGACCTAGAGGAGTAGAGGAAAAAAAACCCAGATTTATTTGAACATATTGCTGTTCCTTTCCCAAATTGAAAGGTTAGTATTTGTTTCTTCTTAATTGTTTCAGAAAAAAAGTAATTTAATTTGCTGGCTAACTACATTACGTCTTTGCAATAACGCGATTCAAAAAACGTAGATAGAAGGACGTCCTCCAAAAACCGAACTGATTTCACATATAAAAAACAAAATTTTATAGGTGTATAGTTGCTTACTAATACATTTTAACTACATATTCGTATTTAGTAATAAAGTGAATAAAATAAATAAATACCCTAACGCATTTAGTTCTGTGATATTACACGTAGCTGTAAAAAAAAATGAACTCCAAGCAAACAAAAATAACTTCCTACTTTTTCAAATAACTGTCAAAATATTAAGTGTTAGCTTATATACATTCAGATGTATTGTGTTTATGTAGTAATGTGTTCTAATAAAGTAGTACTGTATTACTTTACGGTATTATGAATTCAAGTCAGTTACTACAGTTCTGTATATTAGGCTATAAAGGAAAATGCTTAAAAGACTGTACAATTATCGTAGTTTACCGTTCCAAAAAAAAAAAAAAATGAAAATTTTATACTCTTATTTTACAAAACTTTAACACATCACATTGTAAATTTTCACAGCCACAAAAATCTAAATACTGCACAATGCATACTTACTGTATTTTTATTTTTGAAAATCTTTTTTATGCAGTAATAATCTCATTTTTAACAATAACATTCGGTAATAACTTAATTATGTTACAAAATTAATTCATTTGGTTTGCTTTCTTTACTTTATCACTTTATCTTCGAAATAATCCGGTATAACTCGGATATAACAATTGTCTCCCGAAGGTCACGTTTTACCGGGGTAATACTATGTAAATTTTATTCATTAAAATATTTTTGAAATATGTAATAAACTTATGAAGTTTTTAAAATTATTATAATTATTATAGAAATGGTCTGTCATAATGAGTTATGAATAATGTAATAATAATCATTGCATCGTAACATTATTTGTGTAAGAACATTTTTATTGAAAACTAATCTAAATATATATTATTATTATTTGTTAATAAATTATATTATTATTAATCGTATATAAAATTCATTGCATTTATTGCGTTATTATTTATGTACGTAGAGTTCATTTTATGCAGGTACATTTTACCGAGTTTACATTTTATTTCGGACATCACTAATCTTAGTTCAGAGTTCAAAAGGATAAAAGGGAAACGTTTAAAACGTTATACGTTATATCGTGAAAGATGTGGTGAACTGTAGAAGTAGTGAATAGGGAATATGTTAACTTTGATAGCTTCAGCTCGATCCTGCCTATATTATCCATCTCATTTGAAAGCCAAACTAGAAGCAGTTTAACTTAAGGCCGGTAGGTTCGTTCTTTTATTTTTGCTCTATTTCTTCTCTTTCTTAAATTTACGTCTGCATATTTTCATTGTCATAATATCTAATAGAAATACATGTAGATTCGTATTTCTTTTATATTACAGATAATTTTCTTCCTTTTTTTTATGTAAACTTTATTTAATTGTGTTATTTAATTTTTATTCCAAGAAATAACCTTGATTTTACAAGGAATTGAAATATGGAAATTATCTAATGTTGGTCCATTTAGTTGATATATCATCATGAAAGAATAACAGAACTGTTTTAAGTGACATTTTACTTTTCTAGTAAATTTTTTCCTCTACTAGGCTTCAAATCATAAAATTTCCTAAAAATTAAGCTTACTTTTATTTTTCAATTGATTTTCGCTTTAAATACTTTTAGGTGTATTTTATTGTATATTCTATTTATTAAGAATCCGGGTGATTCAACAAGACTTAACTTTAAAAGCGTATAAAGATTTATTTAGATTACATACAGATTTGTGGTTTCATTTCGTAGCAAAACACATCAAGTTTTGCCTCGCATAGTTCATTAGTACCGAATTCAGCCACCTGCGCTGTTACCAGTGTTGTTAAAAATGGATTCATTTATTGACGTGGATCGTGCTCGTTGAGTGAGTGTTTTTAGTTCACGTTGATGCAGTCAGCAATTGCAGTTCAACGTAATTCTCGTAGAGAGTACAGTAGGGCGCCTTCTTTGTAGGCATACTATTTACTCTTGGTATCAAATCTTCATTGAGACAGGTGTTTCTGAAAACATACACAATCACCAGGACGCCGCCGACGCGTCCCTGAAGCTGCTGTGGAACAACTCAGTTTTGCACATAGTCCAAAGAAATCAACTCGATGTGCTTCACGAGACTCTGGTATGCCTCAAACGACTGTTTGGCGCGTATTACGTAAACGATTGCACTTGAAGCCGTACAAACTAACCGTTCAACACATTACAGATGACGATTACAGAGCAACTCAAGTTGCTCGGCTGTAGTTTTGTGTGGAGTATTGGATAGAATTGTAGACAATGATACATTTTTAGACAATGAAATGTTTAGTGATGAGTCAATGTTTCACATTAGTGGCAAGGTGAACACCCATAACTACGGAATATGAAGTAGTGAAAATTCTAATGAAACTTTGCAGCACATTCGTGATAGCCCTAAGGTCAATGGTTTTTGTGCCGTAAGCAAAAAAAAAATGACTGTACGGCCCGTTCTTCTTCCAGAAGGCAACCGTAAATGATATCGTTATCTGAGCAAGCTTCCAAATTATTTAATTCCTCAGTTAAACGATTGATGACCAAAATTGACACCATTACTACCACCAAAACGGAGCACCACTTCACTACCCCCTAGTAATCCGACATTTACTTGATACTAGATTCCCAGGTCGGTGAATTGGTCGTGAAGGTCCGATTGCATAGCCACTTTGTTTCCCAGATTTGACCCCGCTAGATTTGTTCTTGAGGTTTCATTATAGGTCGGGTCTATGTACCATCTCTTTCTGCCGATCTTGTTGAGCTAAGACTTCGAATTGACGCCGCAGCTGCAGAGGTAACGCCAGGTTTGTTGGCTACAGACTGGAATGAAATCGACTTCAAGTGGGATGTATTTCACGTTACAAATGGAAGTCATATCGTTCCAAAATGAATGTTGGGTGATAAACTTGGTATGGTTTTCTATGAATTGAGACCTGAACCAAATTTTTAAGTTTTCTCAATAAATTTTTATATGCTTTTAAATTTGTGATATCGGTTTATTCGTTTATTTGTGATTTATTTTTAATTAAAATATTACAAGTATTTAAATTGTAGATGAAGACTAGTTTGGATTCAAAAAAAAAATTCGGAAAACAACGGAGGTCTTCTTTCTATACAGAGGCTACGGTAAGATCTGAAAATGATCTTGATAATATAGAATAAAATGACATATTTTAATTTTAAAAACAATTTCCTTCTAGTATTATGAAAACCTTTATTTCAGAAACATCTTATAAAAATTAATATTTCTTAAATATTGTAAAAATATAAAACGCTTTTAAGATCAGTCTCAGCAGAGTTTATATCTAAAGATAAAAATATTTATTTATTTAAGGTTGACTGCTAAATCATGCTTTCTAGGTGCCATTTGTTCTGATTATTTATTTATTATTTAAAATAAAAGAGATTACCCATTAAATTTCAAATATAAAAATGGAAAAGAAATATGTTTCATGGAAAAAGAATTAAATAATCCTGTTTATTAATATTTAATAATATTTAACTTTTACAGCTTTAATTTTTTTCTTGATTACTCATTCTATATAAAACTATATTTACGTTCGTAGATTTCGCCTTATTTGAACAAAGATAAGATGTTTTTCAAGTTATTCTATAAAACGCACATTTTATTCTACATTATTAATTAATCTTAATAAATATTAATAAACTTTTTAATATTTAAATTTATTTGGAAGAAAATTCTGTACCTTTTATAATTATTTTCTCAAAGTAATATAAGGCTTAAAATAATAAAAAAATAGGAATACTTGCATAAACATTGGTTAATTTTTAATGAAAACGGTACGTACACTTAAGAGAATAATCAGTAGCATTCTGTTTACGTCGTTGAAGTGCATACATTTCTATATGATGATGCAAGTTTTTCACCTTCGCATTTCTTTCTAAAATATTTTATAAAAAAAATAATAAATAAATAAAACTAATAAATATTTAAAAATAAATGATTTTGTTTTGTTTAAACGAAGTTTTTCAATTTTTTTTTTATTTAATAAAAAAAACTTGAAAAAATTGGGCTTAACACTGAACAAAGAATATTGTTATAATTCTATAAATTTTCCAATAAATAACATCTAGAAATTATTACTTTTAATATTTTAGATTTTATATTTTTAGATGTTATAAAACGATTATCTTTATTTATTATCGGGAAGTTATCTCTAAAGTAAAGACCGTTTCAATGTAAAACGTTTTCTGAAAAAATTATAGATATTTTTTCTCTTAAACTACATATCTTATACGACTTAATCACTACATAATCGCCACATGAATTAAGAGGTTTATCGTAGCGATACACCAGCTTCAATAAACCCTCATCTTATTTTTCTGCCGCCAGTCCATTTAGCCACTGATTAACAACATTTTTAAGTTCATCGTCACTCGCGAATTGGTTACCGTACTAAAATCTTTCAATTTCCCAAACAAATGGTAATCAGAAGGAGCTAAGTCCGGACTATATTGTGGCTGATCGTAAATTTCCCGTCAAAATGTTTTCAGTAAATCAGGTGTCGGACTCGCAACATGTGCATTGGAGTGCAGCAGGACGAAGCCGTCGGTCAGCCGCCCACGTCGACGATTTTAAATGGCACGTTGTAACTTACATATAGTTTCGCAGTAGGCTTCTACATTTATAGTCGTTGCACGTCGCATGAAATCAATCACCAGTATGCCAAACCGATCTCAAAAGACTGTGGCCATCAGTTTGCGTCCAAATACTGTGGCTTGACTTTTTTTGGTCTGGTTTGTGTTTGAGTATGACGCCATTCTTTTGACTGCCGTTTTCTCTCTGCCGTGTAATTCGAAATCCATGTTTCATCGCCGGTAAAAATTGCGTAGGATACTCATCACCTTTTTCTGTGTAGCACAAAATTTCCAAAGCAGGTCGGGCCAGGTCGGAAATCGTTGAGCGACGATCTTTTCTAATTTCATCATTGACGCGTTTCAACAAATCCTCGGTGAATATCGAGGGCGTCCCCGAACGTTCTTCATCATGCATATTATTTCTAAACCTTTCCCACCGTTTTCGAACGTTTTATTCAGTCATTACGTTATCACTGTACACAGTAACCAACTGCCTATGAAATTCAGCAGCCTTAACGTTTTGATGGTTTAAAAAACCTATGACTCCTCGTATTTCACAGTCGGCGGCAATATCGATTTTCCTTTTCATTTTATAACGTAGTAACTCACAGGTAATCAAAGATACTACAACGCGACAACTTGCAGAAAACAATGAAATGTGTAGATTATTAGCAAGGCCATGATCGACACAGGTTCGCCAACATTAAGGAGAGAAATTTCCCAGTGGTCTTTACTTTAGAACCTTCGTATATTCAATTAATCAGAAAGGAGCAAATAAATTTTTTTTTATCGATATATATTCGTTATTTTATCGAAATTCTAAAACAGCCTCAGTGCTCAGTAATTTTCTGTATACAGTAAGTTAAATGCATTAAATGTAATTGCTTTTATTAATTATCGTAATTTAGAAGTTATAATAGTATTCATATTAATGTATAATAAAATACAGGTTGTATCACGAATTTCTCCGGAACTTTCATAACCAACTATGCTTGTGAAAATAATGGAAAATGTTTATATAACAATTATATTATTGTTTTATATAATTATATTATACAGATTGTTGTTACGTAGCAATTTAATAAATGTTCAAAAATTAGCCGGCCTACTGGTGGAATACAAATTGACAACTTTACAACTATGTTTTGTTTACCTGATGAGTAAATTTGCACTCGAGATGACAACAACTTGTGCAATTGGTATACATGAAATAAATCCTCATGAAACGGTGGAAGGCAGTTATCAACACCAAATTTGCGTCAACATATAATGTATGGTGCGGCCTTCTTCCAATCAGCTGTTTGGACCGTTCATATTACCTGACCGCTTTAATGCTGAGGTCCACTTGCACTTCCTTCAAGAAGAATTGCCGCAGATGCTTGAAGATGTTCCTGTAGCGCTGATATCTGAAGTATACTTCCGGCATGATGGTGTACTTAACTTAACATTTATTATTATTGCAGTAAAACTGAAAAATTGAAATCTGCAATTTCAGAACGGTGTTAGAATATATAATCCTACGAATTAACTTAAATACCTTGAATTTGATTAACGACATGAATTCATTACTAAGTTATTAGTGAAAACTATACAACTTGTTTGATTAGAATATTCCTTTCTGTTATGATTACAGAAATCAGAACAGAGATTTTGATTACAGCCAGAAATTTATAAACATTTATGTTTGTATCACATTATGGAGTATAGTTGAGTGGTATAATATTTTATTGCAATATTCACCATAAACATAAACATGCCAGTACTGGATTGAACAAGCTGTAATGTTATATAAAGGGTAGTTAAGAGGACAGGGGCGGCGTCCTTTTCCATCGCTTGTTGGTATAACTCATTTCTGAAAGCGATTCCCCACAGCTATGATGACAAACCTGATGGAATGAAACAAGGGTTGGTGACTTAGGGCTTGGTATAAAGTACGACGTTACGCCCTTACCATGTACTCTGTTCCAACCGACACCCCCTCCAATTCTCCCCTTCACCGTACTCAGCGACGAACAAAACTCTCGTTTGCGTGCACCGGGGTTGAATTCCATCTTCCAGTTCGCTACTCTATTCTAGTCTATGTGACGTGCGTTTGTTCCGCGTTTGTCTATATCTCACCTTCTCTTCTTCATCCTAATACCATCTATATGCGTGTGGGTGTGCACGCGTATATGTATACTCGCGTATACGCGTCTGATCCTCCTTTCATAAAACCTTTGTTTCGTTTCTCGTTGAGAATTGCTACATATAAGAGAAAGTGAGGAAGTGAATGAAGAGAGAGAGAGAGAGATTGTTGATGTGCAAAAGCATAGAGATTGTTGTTACATCTGCTGTAATAAATCCTGTAGCTAGATTAATCCAATATCATCCTCTTTGTATATAATATAAAGCGTTACATTGAAGTTATTTAGATATGTTCAATGTTTAAATATGTATATAAATAAATATTGTTCGCATATTATTTAATGCAGAATTCATATTAATACGATATATAAAACCTTTATATATCTGAATCTTTCATCAGAAAGAAATGATTTTCTAGCAGTATTGAAAACTTTTACTCTTATTTGTGTTTCCTTTAGAAATAAAACATTTTTTATTTCTAAAAAATAATTTATTTTTGTTGTATTATTTTTAAGTTTATGTTTTATTTTATTACTTTTCATTTAATAGGTATTGAAATCATTTTATGTTTTCTTTTTGTAATTTGTAATAATTTTCCTTATATTAAATTTAAGCAGGTTCTATAATCCCATTTACAGCACTGTACTTATTTTATTTATAATAATTTTATCCATTCTTATAATACTTCCTTCACTTGAATATTACTTTAATAAAATTTTACATTAACAGTTACATTTTTGCTTGTAATTGCACCGACCTTCTCATCTTATTACTTCTTGTATCTTTATTTTTATTCGTTCATTTCATTTTCATACCGTTTCCTTACACCTATTCCAGATACTTATAAAATTTCAAATCATTTTTTTACGTTCATATATTCTTATGGACTTTACATTTCAGGAGCTCTTTCTTTATATTTTATCTTTTCCTTCAGCTCAATAATAGTTTTTTTTTAATATAACAGTTTACTTTTTATTTTATTAAATTTTCTTATTTATGTAATCTTGTTTTAACATCCCTTACTAATTTTTATCTGTTTATCTTATATTACATTAATTCTTTCTTATCTCTTATATTTTTCTGTCGTCTGTAATTATTTATTTATATCTAACTTAGAGTTAATTTATAATTTTAAAACCATTTTTACTTATTTCATTCAAATTTTGTAATGTAATTTATTTATTAATTATGGTAAGCATAATTATATAAAAATTAACTATAAATAAACATTATGTACAAAATTATAGTCTGTTTTTATAGTTAACTGATACATTATAAGTTGCGTTTTTATTCTTATATTTATTCACAAAACGAGATTAATAATTTACTAAATATTGTTTATTTGGAAACCTTAACAAATTCAGTTTATTGGTAGCTTTTTTTTGAGAAAATTTTATTAAATTGTAATTCACTATGCTTCTTTTCATTCAGTTTAAATTAATTATTAAAATATATCGCTTGTGATTTTATCAGTAGAATGAGATTTTTTTGATTATACAGGTTCAATTTGGGTAAGTAGAAGTAGCTACTGAGCGTTTAATGGTAACTCATTTACGGCTTATGTATGTTATATTTATGTATAAATTAATATTTTTTTACACTTTTCTTATTTTCATAAATATGTTGCTGTTTTGTATTAAATAGAATGTATTTGTAATTCCTGAAGTACTGATGATTAGCGTGGGTAAAACAAAAATCATCATTATTTTTTTTTTTATGAATAAACTAACAAATTGATTAATAAGTAACTTAATTAAATAAATGCATTCAGTTCCCCAAATTTTTTTGTAGGCGTGGTTTGTTAACAACTTAACGAATCATGCATTTTGTATAATTTATAATAATTTTATTATGTTTAACTTAACTATAAAATATTTGACCAATCAAATTAATTTCGTAACAAATTATTCATCGTAATTATGACTAAAAAGATCTACCGTATCCGTAATTAATTACTTATGACAGTATTATGTTAAATATGTGTATATACTCGTATACATATATACGTATATATTTTAACCATTAATTTATGTATAATTTATTTCTTTACATCATAACTTTTTTAATTCCCCATCCCAATTTATGTATAATAAGTTTTATGCTTATGGCCGTATTTTTTATTTGACATTTTTATTTTAGAAAAGGTTGTATCAATTTAATACATGAAAAAAAAATTAATTACTCCATTCTTTTAAAAGTGGAAAATAATTTTCTTTGCCCAGTGGTAAATACTATTCTCTAAAATGAGCTGGTATAGTACAAAAAATTACTATGTTTTTCGTTCACCTGATAAAAGTTATACAAATAGATACCAATTTAAATTTAATTTTTTTAAATTTATCAATTTGCTGGTTTATTTATAAAAAAAAAAATAATGATGATTTTTGTTTTACCCACGCTGATCATCAGTACTTCAGGAATTACAAATACATTCTATTTAATACAAAACAGCAACATATTTATGAAAATTAAAAAAGTGTAAAAAATATTAATTGAACTCAGCATTATAATTTGAATAATTTTAAAATTAAGTTTATCGTTTATTTTTTATCTATAATAAAAAAATGTTTTTTTGTTGTTTTGTTTCAGGTACGTTAAGAAAAAAGCCAATATTTATAAGAAAATCTAGTTATCTGTTATTGGTAAGTAAAAATGATTAAAGAACACTTGTAGATTTTTCGAGAAAAAAAAACGTATGAACACTAAAAAATAATTAAAATTATTAAATTCATTTCGGGGTCCCCTTGGGGTAGTTGTATAATGACAACTGGAAGCTGGATAGCCTCATATAGGAACACTGCTAAAAAACTGCACAGGGATTACTGTAATGGGTTGTTAATAGTAATTACTTACTAATATAATATAAAATAAAGATCTGGCCGGCAGCCCGATCTGCCATGCCGGACATACTTCCGGTAGATGGGAAGTGCTGTTAGAGTAGAAAGGACACCCCCTACGCTGTTGTATGCTTAATTTCAGGTCCGGCGTAAGGAGTAAGAGAGAAAAAAGTTTGCAGTTTTACAGAAGCTACGATAGGATCGGTATTTACAGCTAGGGGCGTATTCAGCTAGGGGGGGGGGGTATTTACAGCTAGGGGCGGATGACACGGCGGTGTCATCCGCAAACGATGCAACGGTCCTCTAAATTCGGAAGGTCCGGTATGAGGACAGAGTATAGAACCGGCCCCAGAACTGATCCCTGAAAAACATCCGACCTAGTATCAAAGATTCAGACAAGTCTTGATTTTAACTCACTTGGGAAAATCATCCTTGCAGATAGCTGTATAGAATCAAGTAATTCGTTGAGGAAGACTCTTCTGCAATTTATAGAGTAGGCCAGGAAGCTAGACCTTATCAAATGACTTGCTGGACATCCAAAAATACAGCCGAGCAATACGTCTGCTCTTCTAGGCACTTGCTGATAACGTTGACAATCCTGTCTATTTGTTTGATTGTTGAGTGACCACATCTGAAGCCGAACTGATGATCAGGAATAACACTCCGTGTCGGCCATAGCCTCAGAAGAAGTAATATTTTAAATACCTTCGATGCAACTGGTAACAGGCTTATCGGCCTGTATGAAGTCAGATCATGGGTTGGCTAACGCGTTTTTGGGACCATTGCCATCTGCGACACCTTTCATTCCGTCACGAAGCTTGTAGTTCGAAGAATGCAATTAAATAAATGTGTTACTTACTGGATAGGCTTGAATGGAAGCACTAAAAGCATTTTATTCGTTATCAAGACGTACCCGAGAGGTTTCCTTGAGTTCCCTTCTCTCATCATTACTCACAGAACTTCTGCTAACGAAAGCGTTTTCACATGAACAGGAAGACTTATAGCAACTGGGATACTCAGGAATTCGTTTATTTCTTCATCTTCCTCTCGTATGTCAAAAGGCTGAAATATCTTCTTAAGTTACCTTGCGAATACGTCAGCTTTAGTACTTACTGTCGCTTAGAGCCCACGACCCATCCATCGTTTTGAATGGTGTGAAAGATGGTGGTAGTCTATTGAAGTTCTTCGTGACCTTCCATAGTAAGGAATCATCCTTTTGCAAAAGGGAGAGATTCTCAATGAAGTTCCTAAACGTCTCGTTTTTAATAGACCTCAGCAGTCGTTTTAACCTATGAGCAGCCATGTTCATAGATGTTCTATCCTCAGGCCTTCTGTAATATTGCCATCTTCTTCTAAGTCTCCTCTTGGTAGAAATAAGATCCATAACCTCCGTCGGGTAGGTTGTGCTTCTCCTTGTCTATCCTTTAGTGTCGACCCCCAAGCTACAGAATTGCGTTCAAGTAATACGTCGCATTATCTATATCACCAACCCACGAACTGGCTGTCGGATCCGACCAAGGTCCCAGACTTATTAGACTTTTTTGTAACCTCAGGTATTTCGCCGATGTACACGAAGTTAGGAATAACATTGATTTGACGTCTGATCATTCAGTCGTTCTTCTTACCATTAGTAATAAAAAATAACAAACCGCAAACCGCCTGTCTTAGCAATAATAGAACCGGTGTGGTACTCCCATCCTAAATGTGCCTGTTAGTTTGAAAATAGACTTAAATATATTTTTCTTTTTTTTTAGATGGTTAACCTGATAAATTATTTTAATTAAAAAAAAAAAACACAATTATAAATTTATTATATCATTTATAACCTCGAAAACGTGTTTTTAATGTTGTTTATCTTACGAGTAAAAGCAAAATTATTTAAAGCTGCTTTAAGAACCTTAAAATTAAACATATATTTAAAACGTATGAAAGAAATTGTTTTTATTGTTTAATTGAAACATAATTAAATATCTATGAGAACAATTCTGATAACATAATAATGTGCGTGTAATTTGCAAAGTGACACTGTTCGCATTGATGTGTATGAGTGTAATGGGTGAGAAAATTTATTTTTTATACTGCTGAGTTGGAAGTTAAATTTTGCTGTTACTAACGGGAGCTTAGAGTCGTATCTTTTCTAGATTGTTATGTGTACCATATTCGATTATCATTTGGAACAAAATGTCAGCGTTATGCTAAATTTATTTCCTTTTTTCTCTCAGTTTTCTTTTGTAATGGATTTTCTGTACGTTTTCAGGCATTATTAACGCGTATAACATTTAACCAATTTTTTATCTTTTTTTTTCAATGCTTATTCAAACTGATGTAGAGTTGTTAAAAAATATTTTTTCTGAAGTCTACCATTTTTTTAAATCTTATACTTATTTTATTGAGCCAGTCATTAATTATTGTTTGATTTTTTACGAGATTTTTATTTAAGCGATTAATCATATCAATAAGTAGAGGTAATGTCAGAAATAATCCTCTTCTTTCTTTAAAGAAAAAAATGGTTAATTAATTGCGTCGCATTATGTTTTCCTATCGTTCTCAAGGATCTATTATTACGCTTCATCTCGATTACAAGGAGTAAAAAATACAATTACTTTCTTTGCGAGTAAATACGTTTACTAAATTTATAATTCCTCTCTATAAAATATCACTTGTAGATGCAATATCGCTTACGCTACGGGATTGGTATGTTAATGTGAAAACAATGTAATAAGTTCTGTTAAGAAATCAACGGTAAAAAAATAGTTTTAGTTTTTTTTCCCTGATATTAATTTTTTTTATTTTTCTTAAAGATGGTTATATCATCTCCAGAAATGGATCTGGTCTCATAAGGTAATTTATAATCATTTGGTTTTTCCATCCAGCAGACAAAAAGCATACTTGTGGTTGGTTGATGTAACATCAACTGTTCCTTACTCATCAATCTATTTTTCCTACATTAAATTTTTGTTTTGTATTAACGGAGTTAAAGAAAACTGAGAGAATAAATCAAATGTAATTTATTGTTTGATTTAGTAATTTGGCGTTGTGGCGTTTTTATTTTCAAAATTTCAATGCAATGGCTCACAACCTTAAACAGTCGGTTTAATTTTTGCACATCTTATATTATTTTTACTTTCCTAGCATCATAGCTCTTGAGGTTTGGTGAAATGAGGAAAGTATAGTAATCAGTCAGAAAATGGGGTATTGTGTTTTATTCCATTCTTGACGTTTTATAATTAGGAACCCCCCACAAAAGTTGGTGGGGATAATGTTCGTACGCAAGTATTTATGGTATGTTTGGGTGTTTGAAGCTTAATAACTTTTGACTGGATAAACCAATTTTGATGAAATTTGGCACAAGACTCGTGTATATGGGGCAATTAGTAAAAGTTTGGTGACAATATTTTCACAGAGTGGGTTAGATAGTTTCTTTGGGGTTAATCTTTTCAGCATATTTGCAAACATAACCCCACTATGTATTAAGCTCAGCATATACGTGCTTGCTTATCTTACCTTTTAAAAAATTTTGCCCCCAAATTCTCCTCATTCCGAAAAAATCGACAAAATCTATCTTTTTTTGCATACTTTTTAATCTATTTTTTTTTTTTGTCTTTCTAAGCATAGTAGAAATGCAAGTGACCAAAAAAATTTCTTTGGGCAATTTTGGGTGGTGGCCGATTTAAGTTTAAAATTATCGATTTTTTGAATTGTTTAACTTTTATCATGTAATCATTATTTTTCCACTATGTATGTAAGAATAATTAATCGATGTCAGGAAAGTATAACAACTTCGTAGTTTGATTTTTTTATGAAGGAATAAGTGTTACGTGGCAACTTTCCTTTAAAAAAATTAATGAAAAACTATAAAATTTAAGTAGATAATCCTGTTTCTTGAAATTTAGAATTATGTTCTGTAAAACCAAATTTAATGCACTGTTATATTAAATCTCGTCTTAACCTATATTACCTTCTTTTAATTAATTTTTTTTCCTAATTATGAAAATAATTTAATTAGGTTATTAAAGTTGTTAAATTTATTCCGAGTTCTTAATTTTCACTTTATTGTTTCCTCTTTCTACTATTATTATCTGATTGAGTTGTGGAAAAGTTTTAAATACCATTATGTAATACTTCCTTGTAATTGTCACTGTCTTATTTCTGGATTTTCTAAGTCTGTACTAAACCACACTTCATTTACATAATAAACATGTAATCTTGTTCTTAGAGTTGTTGAAATATCTATTAGATAAATATAAATTGTAAACGAAGTAAATTATTAAATTTTCCAAGTTATTATATATTCAGTTTTCGTAAGATTCATCTTTCTTACTGTCCATCTTTGGATTTTTTCTCAATGATAATTTTAATAAAAATTAGCTCTGTGTTAAATGACCTCGGTAAATCAACTTTTTTCATTTCTCTCTTGAAACACGCTCAGCCTTGTAATATCGATAATAAATTCGATACATATCCAAGAATTAACCTCTGATAGTTCTCAAATTATCTTAATTTATTTTTTTTCTTTTCAGTCTCCAAAACAGTTGTATTACGTAAAAAATACAAATTACTGGAGTAATTCTGTATTCAGGATGAGTAAAAAGCTTAATAACTCTCACTTCATAATAAAAAGTAGAGGAACTTATTTAAATCCTGAAACTTTTTTTTTATTAACTTAAGGTAAATTACTGTCTATTTAACTAGTTTTTTTTTTTTTTTTTTTTTAATTATTGAACCTTTTCCTTCTGGAAGAGCTTTTAGCTACCGGTAGCATCTTTTAGAAAGATGCTCTCCTAAATTGGTTTCAAAATTCATCATGGAAGAAAAAATTCTAATAATTTAAAAAGTGTCATTAGTATTGAACGATTTGAAATTATCATGATTCGAGGATTGGATATGTTGAAGTAAAACTAAGGAACATTTCTATTAACTACAGTTTAATCACTCGAATTTCTGCCTGTGTGAAAGTGCAAAAGAAATTATAAAAAGTTTTCCTATTAATAATAAAACAAAAAATTTTTTCTATGTCCTTACAACGTTTACCTGTTTTTAGATCAAAATTTTTCCAGTTGACGGCAATTTTCTATCTAAGTAGTCCAATTTTAATTTCTAAAGATAATGAATCAAAATTTAAAAATATATATTTTTTTATAACCTGAGTAATGTTGTTTATGTAAATATGAAAAGAAAACGATTATTATATATCAACGTTGAAATGGTGTTTGAAAATAAAAATATACTTTTTACTGACTTTACAAATTACTTTATTACTTTAGGTCCCATGGTTGGTGGGGGTGAAAATTAATTTTCTTTACGTTTAGAGTATGAGGAATTCAGAAATTCTGTTCACTTAAATTAGGGTTTCCTTATATATATATGTATATAGACCTATGTGTAAATCTTTGTCATCCGAAAATCTCGAAAACTACCTGATTAATTTCATTGAGATTTAGATATGATCTATTAGTACTGTATTTAAAGCTGTACGTGTGAAACTTTGATGATGATTGGTGAGTGGTAAGGAAATAGAATTTTATGTTTGTATGTGTAGGATCTACTGATTAATCGAACGTATACAGTGTAGTGCATTTTGTTTTTATGTATTTTGCATTATTTTTGGCGATGTATTATAATTGCTGCATGAAAATAGGAAGCTCGCTTATTGAATTATGTTACAGTTTAAATTTTAACCCCTGGAATACCTTGATAAAAACCCTGAAATACTTTGATAAAAAAATCTTATGTGGATACCACATGACTTCCTTTTACGTCTATTAAATTACATTTACACATTTTTAAGTACATTAAATTTTATTTCATTAAAACCTTCTGATATTTTTTCATATATTTTTTTTTATTGTTATTATTGAATTATTATTCATCGTAGAAGCTTTTTTAAAATCAGAGGTTAGCAAATATTAATAAATCAATATATTTAAATTATAAAAGGAGATGAAGTCTGAAGAACGAAGATCGATATATATCATTAACTAAAATTTCATTTGGCTTTAACTCTGGAACCAATGAAAATAACTACCACTTATGATATCTTGTTGAAAAGCCATCAATGAGAGCTTATTACTGCAGTTAAGAAAAAGTCACAAATTCAAATTTCTTTGGATTTTGGGCTTTTTTTGGACACTTTTGGTTCAGTCGATTGTAAACAAAAGGGGAGGTGCACATACGTACGTACAGACGTCATGCTGAAACTAGCCAAAATGGATTTAGAAATGGTAAAAGTGGATATTCCCTTTGAAATCTGAAAACCGAAATTTTTCACGATACAATACTTCCTTTACTTCGTACAAGGAAGTAAAAAAATAATAAAGTAAAATAAAATTGAGCGAAGAAAATGAGAAAAAAATACTATTTTGCAAATTAACAGGGTGGATGTTTTCACGTATTTCATATCGTTGAAAAATCAGTTAAAATTAAAACCTATTAAAAAAATACTAGTTTTTAAACAAAATTTAAGAAAAATAAAATGAAACTGCTTTTATTAATAAAAAATTGATTAATTATTTAATGCCACCATCAATTTTTTTCCTTTATATTAACCTTCAAATTTATCGGAAAGGTATAGGGCCCACACACGCGCACGCGCGCGTGTGTTGCCTGTAGACAATTTCATCAAGTGTTTGGTAGAAATCTAAGCCTATTCTAGTGTAAAATGGCCTTTATAGTTGTCCGTAAAAAACCATTATTATTACATGAAAATCATTTTTTAAATGTTATTAACTGCTGATATTGATATTTATTAATATAAAAAAAAAAATTAATAATACTCAATATTATTAATTTAATAGTAACATAAATGCTCATTAATGGATTGTGTGTGTTGGTTCAAAACAATTAATTGCGATTACTGAGTGTACATCGCTGTCATTCTATATTTGCATTAATGTAAAATTTAATTTAAATAAGCGATTTATTGATAAATTATTTGTTCATATTTTATTTCATTTAATTAAAGTCAAACGTTGAAATGGAGTTTGTTCTTTAATTGATCGTTTAATTATCTGCTTCAGGTTTTTTCGTTGAAAAAAAGGAAAAGGCCAAAAAAATTAGCGGCTCGTTTGTTAGTAGCTTTCTGTTCACTTCTTTTTCTAATTCTATCATTCTATCTTCTTTCTCTATCTGTCTATCTATCTTTTCTTCTCTCTCTACCATTTCTCTTCTCTTCTTTTCTACTTCCAACTTCCCTTGAGATCTGTAATAGAGGAAATCTATCTCCATTCTACCTTTTTTCTCCCTCGGTCCTTTTCCCATCTGTACCTTCTGAAATATTTTCCATCCTTATTCTTTTTTTATTTTATCCTCTACCCCAGCTAAAATCTAACCTACCAACCGAATCTATTCTGACCAAAGAGTTATCGTTATACAGTACTAATTGTTACCTTGTGGTTTTACGGACTACTCTTTCTTATTTTGTGAAATCTTCTCTAATTATTTTAATGAAAAAGAAAAAAATACAGTTTTATTCTATATATTTGATTAATCAATTTTATTTACAGTTTATAATTATGTATATTTACTTAAATAAATACATCGTAGTTAATTTACTTCTCTAAATTTCTTTTCTTTATTTTGGAATTATTTAAATTAAAATATTGATCTTTCCTAAATAAAAGTAAATTAATTTCTCAAACACGCTACCGCTGATATATTAAATAAATAAATTAACAATTAATACAATCCACTTTACCAGCACGTTGATATGATCTCTAGATCTTTTGGCTTATTTGGAAGCCATCATCAGGAGTTAAAATTAATGCATTAAAAGTCAAATTTAAAAAGAAAATCATAGTTATAATTTAAAAACAGTCATGACGTCCCGGTCCTACTAGTATAATGAAGGAATGTTTTTATATTCCTTCAGTCATAAGATCTAGAGAACGTATCAACGTGTTGGTAAGGTGGATTGTATTAATTGTTAATTTATTTATAAAAGTAAATGTATACTAATCATCCTTGATGCTATCATCATTTTCGCTTTGGCTATTTTTTTTTACAAACAAATTTATTTCTGTTGGGTTAAAATTTGAGAGGCATTCTTTAAAGCTAACACAAAAACCCAATCAATTTTGTTTGATTTACAGCAATTGCGGCCTTCGGTAAAATTTAGCCAGACGATAATCGTTGGGGCCCAAGTTAAGCTGTTATAGTGGTTTTATGTGAAATTTTACCTGAAATATTGAAATAAATAGGTCCAAGAACTGTATTTGTAGTAATTTTCGAGAAATCTGGGGTAAAGACAAAAGATTGGGATTGAAAAACATAATATTTTATTTTTTCCGTAATGAAACTTTGTTAAATGAGTGATAAACTTTAAAAGTTTTTCGCAAAACTTGTAGAGAATTTTATTCTGAGTAAAATGATATGAATAAAGTGTACAGAAACTAAATACAAACGTAAGAATTTTGATGTTTATTAAAATAAAAGTATGGCAGATTTTTAACTAGACATTAAAATAAAAACGTTTTCAATATTACAAAAGAAAAGAATTAAATATTTTAGATAAATAACAAATAAACACAAACCCAAATAATAAAACCAACTTATAAACAATGAATAAAACACTGAAAATGACCTCCAACACCGTGGATACATTATTCTAACGACGAACATTGTTTTTCCTGGCTTTCTCTGTTTTAACATGGTGTTTTGTATTAGTTGTACCGCAATGAAAGTTCTAATAACTCTTCTCTTGTGTTGAACTTTTGTTTATATATTAATGAATTCAAGTGGCCTACAGGTAGTAGTAGTCCAGAGATAGAAGTCTGGCGGCCATGGAGGTCAGTTGATTGGTTTGCCATGTCCAATTCACTTGTTTAAAAAAGTTGCATTTAAGATTTTTCTAACCGTTAGACCATACCTGTACATATGTATATTTGTGTGTGTGTGTGTGTTTGTGTGTATATGTATACGTAAAACCTATTCAATTGTTTTTAAAAAAATGTTTTATTTTTAAAAAACTTTACTTCAGCCTGGGACGAACAATTTGGGATGGGATAGTATAATATTTATTTAACGTAATCGATTTTAAACAGCATACTAAAAAACACACAGGCAATATATACTAATAGTTTTTATCTGGTGTAGTAATATTAAGGTAGAAAGTATTACAATATTTCTTCTTACATACTTTCGGAAATTTTTTTGTTCGTCTAGCTCACTACAGAAAGACTATGAAATTATTATTGCTTCTATCTTTCCTTTTCACGTTAGTTTCTGATATAAATTCTAAGGAAAAGAAAATTCAATTTTTTTACATTAAAATAATTTTTTTTTATTATTTCTTTATTCAATTTTTATTGCGCAAACGAGAATTCATTACGTGCATATTTTTATTGCGTAAGATTTATTAAATTTTTTTAAATTTTTTATGACATTCCTGTTTTGTTACGTTAAGGTTTTTTGGTTAATCTAGGACACATATTTTTTTTTTCAAGATCATCTACGGTTTCTTTTCATAAATCTAATAAAATATTCAACAGAATAAATGACTGAAAAATAGTTGTGAGTTTTTTCTTTCGTAAAAATCGAAAAAAGAAATCTTATTTTCTATATTGTTAAGTAAAAGTTGTTAGAGAAAAATTAGTTCAATGTGTTATGACAAAAAACAAAATCAATAAATATTTTGTCGATCCCGTTTTTTGTATGAAAGGTTCTTGGTTTTTAGATTTTTTAATAAATTATGTTAATTTTTTCATTATTGGTGATTTTTAAGGACTAAAAATACGAGTAATAACAGTTATCCACCTTAATCCTAATTCAAGAAATTTCGTGACATTTTATAAAAAAATAATTCTGAGTTAGAAGAAGATGGGAAAAATATTAAAAAATATATATTATATACATACAAATACCGTTTGTTAATAAATATTGATATATGACTTTTGGTTAAAGGGAATAATGGAGGGGAAAAAGTGTGTTGTTGATAAGATTAGATAGATGTGAGGGTATGAATGATAGCCATACCCACCCTTTTCTTAAGGAGGGTTAATACTGGTTAGGGAGGATCTAATGTTGTCGTGTCTTGCAGCTTGCATTATGCAGCAGTACCCGCAACCATAAAATCTACCCCTGTCCCTTTGGTTCTTTTTCTTTTTTTATATACCAGTCCTTTCTTTTGCAATCCTAACCTAACCGTAAAAAGTCCATCCTAAAATCATAACCAGGTATTTTAAATTTTACCATCTGGTTCGTGTACGTTCAGCAGCTGATATAAATGCTACTTCTTTTGCTTACTCCTACTACTATTAAGTTACTATCCTGACAGACCGTCTCGGAATGATAAGTTTATGTAGAAAATAATAGTATAGTATCCTAACCTTAAGGCACGCTGCACTTTATGTGCAGCAGTAAACCCTCTTCTTCTTCATCTCCCGAATAACTTCTGCTTCTTCTGTTATGCTGACATCATCAACAGATAGAAAAAGATAGTGAGGAAATGTAGTAAAGGGAAAAAACATATATATGTTCCGACAAAAAATGTTCTTCTAAAGGAGTATTTTTCTTCTCTTTCATTTTAACATCCAACTCAGCCTAGCCAATCATCTTATCAGACTGTCTCCAATGTAGCGTTAACATTTTATTAGTCGAATTTTTCTTCCCTTAAGTTCACCATTTCACCCCTATTTCTTTATGTCAATGTTTATGTTCTTCCTGATCTTATTTTAACCTCAGTATCATCATCGTTATTATTTTCATTTAAAATCAGAGTTTTTATTCACTAGTACTGATTGAATATATTTGAATTTTGATTACTAAGTGATAATTTTGATTTTTGGTATAAATTATTGTGAAACGAGCTAATTTATATTATACTGTATGAATCTTATAAATTTTATCGTCTGATAATATCCTTCTGAAACAAAATTGAGCTTAAATTTGTTTATAGATTTGAACAGTATATTTGAAATATTATTCCACAGACAAGAGAAACAGGAATAGGCGTAAGAAACATTTTTTAAACAATTTAAAAGTTTCGCATGTTTTTTAATACCATCTTGGGAAGACAGACGTTTAATTACGACATAGGTTCTGATTTAGAAGCAAGCTTAATAATATTATTTCGTAATTAGGAAAAAGATACCGTTTTTATCATGAATTCGTTTAACATACTTCAATTGAATTTATGTTCAAAAGACGTGTCCGTGAAAAAATAGGTCTAAAACAAGTTAAGTCCAGAACATGTACAATTGTGAATTTTCCATAAAAGCTGTTGAATTATGTTCCTAAATTACTTTTGTTTATTAAATGTAGCTTTAATTTTTTTCATATGATTTTTATGACATCTACTCTATGATATTTCATTCCCAAATCCTTGAAATATTTTAGGGGTTTTACAATTTTTATTGTGTAAGGAAATTTAATTTTCTTTAACTCGATTTCTCTCTGTTTTATTATTAATTATAAACCTACTGTTTATTATTTTGTTGACATCATCAATATGTATTCACGTATGGAAATTAACAATATGCTAGAACATTCGCATTCGAACAGTTACTTAAGGTTACTATTTTTATATTGTTTAATTTTATTAGATTTATTTTCTAAATTACATGAATTGTTTCTATCTATGAATTTATTATTATAAATCTAAATAAGATTTATGTATTTTTAACAGTAATTTATAATATATGATATTAAAAAAGTATCTAAAGAAACTTGATTAAAAAATATGTGTTATTATATTACTTTTAGGGTAACTTACCTAAGTTTTTTATTGGCGAATTTTACTTGTATTTAAAGAAATTTATTTTAAATATCCACGACACCAGAACAATAATACTAAAACAAGATCAAAATATCATAAAAAAAAATCATTTTTATATTAAAGACGAAAGCTTACAGTAAATTTCCATGCTGCTATATATAATATCATATTGGAAAAATTATGTTCCTCTTGTCCACAGACTAGAGGAACACAATTAATCCTCTTGTCTGTGGACAAGAGGAACAGAAATAGGCGTAAGAAACATTTTTTAATAATTTAAAAAGTTTAAGTTAATTAAAAATTTTTAAGTTTAATATTTTCAACATGGAAAAACGGACGCGTAAATACGTCACGTCTTATTGATTTAGAAGCAAGCTTACTTATTATTAATATTAAGGAGAAATCCCTGTTTCCATCAATTAGTTGGTTCTACATCTATTGATTTTACGTTCAGTAGATGTATCCGTTAAAGTTCAGATCCACAACAAGGTTTGCAAACGTGAATGATCCATCAAATTATGTTGAATTATGTTGCTAAATTACTTTTATATATTATTTTCAAAAGTACAATTCAGTTGAATGAACAACCTTCAATTACTTGTTGAATCTCAGAAATTATTAACTCTGAAAAATAATTTTTTTCAGTGGGTGGTTTTAATCATTCAATAACCTCTGATAACAAATTTCAAACAGAATTTATAAAATAGTGTTTTATAAATTAAAATTCTTATTGGGATTACGATACCTCTGAACAATATGTAGTTCCGCTAAATAATTTCCTCGTTTGATTTTTATCTTATTAATTGTCCAGTAACTAAATAACAAGATTTAATCGTTTATCAATTTATTCGGTTGGTGATGTATAAGGAATTAATGACATAAAATGTGAAATTTAACATTATAACGTTTTATTAAGTTGTTTCAATATTATCGTTACTCTCAGATGGTTGTAGTAATAGGGAAGGGTATCAAGCCGTAAAAATCCTACAAAATTCCTTCTACCAAACCTCATAAAACCTGAAAATAATGAGCATAAAAAGAAATCGTTTCAGTAAGTTAAGCGATTCATCGATATTAATGTCTCTCGTAATGGCGTCTATATGCTTACTTGTACAGAGTGTCCAATAAGTTTCCTTACATAGAAAAGAAAAGTTGTTTTATGAAAATCATTTTTATTTATATAATATGCGCTACATAACTACCATTGTTTTGAAAACACATTTCTATGCATGTGCTTTATAACTGAAGAACACCTATATGCAGCTGGAGTTATGCTTATAATGGCGTTGTGGTACGTTACTTGAGATGATATATATATTTAGTATCTTGCTTTTGTACTTTATCTTTCCTGTGTATGGAAAATTATTGGACGCCCTAAATATTTAATGAAAAATGTTTATAAAAAGGTGAAATTGTTTGAAACATTTTCAAAATTAAGAATAAATTTAACATTTTTTTTAATAATGAAAGAAATTAACGTTCCGAGAGATTATATTATTTTCGGGGGAATTATTTTACAATTTTAAATAAATACAAAAATTTGTAGATAATTTTTGTTCAATATCCTAGTAAAACGTACGTGTTACAACTAGTTAGAATACGTATATATATAGATATTATTTTTGTTAAATTATATTATAAATAAAGTTATTTGTGTATGTTTTTTTTTTTTGTTTTAAATTCCTCTTTTATTATTTTTTCATAAATTTTTAACTGTTTATAACTTTTAATGATAACTTACTCATTGAAAAAATACATGCAAATGCCATAAAGAAATTTCTATCCTGTAAGAAAGTTTTAAATACTTTTGTGATTTTTTTAATATTTTTTAATTGTATAAAAAATCAAACATATATTTTTATAAATATACATATATGTGGTTATTTTTTCTCTATTTAGGCCTTCCTATGGACGCATGAACAACTTTACCTCTGGTTTACTTAAGTAATTTTTCATTTTTTTGTGAATGGAGTTGTTTTCTCTTGGACAACGCAAAATTGTTGTTGACTCGTTTTGTTGATTCTTGAATCCTACTGGAAATTATTGATTTTGTCTAGAGATATGTTCCGGTCGTGTTTCTTCATCGATGATGTTTGTTTCTGGCATATTTTTTACGGCTATCGTCGATCCATTTATTGTTCTTTTGAGTTTTGATGTATACGAGAATACGTTTTATTAATATTTATGAATTCTGATCCTGTTAGCCGGAATTCATAAAGACTCACAAGACGTACTCAAAGTCTCACACACCGGTTATTGGCGGCAACTGTTTAATCGAGACATTTTTGTCAAAAGAGGAACATTTGTTTAATTCTTGTACAAATACGCCCAAATTTAACGACCCAAATTGTTGCTTATAAAGCCCACTACTTCGTAAGTTTCTCTATTCTACAAAAAAAATACTACTACTAAAAATGTATACTGTTACTATAAAAAATACTAAATTACTACTAATATTACAGTTACAAAAATACTCACACTCCTATAGTAGTAGTAATACTACAACTAAAATAATTGTAAAATAATACAATTTTATTAGTTATGTAAGTCGCTATGCGAGTTCATCTTAATCATTACGAGAAAGATTTTGTACTTACTGGTCTGCAAAATACTAAATGCAAAAAAATTCATTGACGGAGTTCAACAAAATTTTGTGCAAGAAGATATTGAAGGAATCTAGCTAGGCAGAAGTCTATACAAAATTTGTAGAACTATAGCTAATGAAAGAGAGATGACAGACCAAAATATAATTTTTTCAAGAAGGTTAACCAAGTAAATGACATTAAAGTATATATTTTTTTTTTTTATTATATCAAGCTTTCGTTTATTAATGATGCAAGACTAGTAACACAATTCCATCGTTTTGTTATTTAAAATAATGTTGTTTGTGTAACTTTATTACTTGAAATAAAATTCTGAAAAGTCGACAAAACCGTGTTTAATAATTACGTACAACTGTATTTGTATATATGGTCTCGGTCTCGAGGTGGTTCAATTATTCGGGATCCACTGTATATATATATATATATATATATACATTGAAAACAACATGTAATGAGTGATTTATAATCTACGCCCAGTTAAAATATTGAAGATAAATTTATGAAAATTTGTGTACACGTTCTTCGTACAATGTAAGTGCTCACTAAGAAGTATTTTTTTAAATTCTGAGTTTAAATGGTTAAAAAGGATTAATAATGAAATTAACTAATTTTTGAATTTCTCAGTAACGAATGAAAATATCAGCTTGATTTTTTGTGTGTGTAATATTCTTGTGAATGCCTAAAGACTAATTTTTAGATATTTGAAATTATGAGGGTTAAAATGGATTTCTTGAGGGTTTTTTTGAAATCCAGATATTTTTGGAATTTCTCGTTAACAAATGAAGATATCGACTTGATTTTTGGTGTGTGAAATTTTCATGTGATTATCTAAAGGCTAATTTTTAGCTTTTTGAAATTTGACCTTAAAAGGGATGAAGAAAGATAAAAGTATATTGAACAATGAATGCAAATTTTCCCCTTTTCCGACCACACTAAACGAGATATTCACTAGATCTGGGCTTGCAAATAGTCTTCAGTTAAATATGTAAAAACTATTTTTTGGTTTTTTTTTAATTTCGATTTTTAAGGGATGCAACGTTGTACGGAGCGGCGGTTCAAGCAACATAGCCACTGTCACTGTGCAACGCGATTACCTAAACTTGCCTCCGGTTACTTTGACTAAATAACATAAAATAAAAAAAAAAATTGATTGCGACGTAAACGCAAATAACATATAGAACGTGGGAAGCCGCGATGAGATAGTATATTATATACATAAAAATTCTATCTGTAAAATACATGATTTTAGCATCCAAAGATCTCTCTCTTCCTTTTATGGAAGAAAAATGATTTAATAAATATTCAAACCAATTTTTTAGGATGCTATTATTTTTTATTTTAAAATTTAATATAGTCGTCAAATACCTCCCAACAGCAAATAGTTGTACTATTCGTGAAAATGTTTATTACTATCTTTGATCTTTGAAAGAAATGTTATATTTATACCAACAATTTTTTTTTATATAAATTTTATTAAAAATTAGGACTATAATTTTACATTATTTGACTGTAATTTGTGAAATTAATTAAATAATTTATAATCTTGGTTGTTACGTATAAATTGAAATGTTTTTTCCAATATCTTCTTTAGAAACTTCTATGGGGTTAATTATATTTTCATTTGTTGATAATTTATTTATTTCCTAATAATCTCAAATTTAAATGAAAGGAAACCCTTGTATATAATAAGAATGTATGTGAATATAAATTAGATGTAGTTTGTATTCGTCGTGTTATAACTTTTGCAATAACAATTGTTCTGTATAATGAAAATCTGCCTAATTTATTTTTGTCCGTTATAATTTGATTTGTTCTTGTTATACAATTAATTTAGGCTGAATTAATTTATCACAGTATGACCTAGATTATATTAACGCACTGGCTACCAAGAGGAAGAGTAATTTTAACTAATAAGATTAGATTAGCTTTAAAGCCGAAACAGAAATAGCCAATGTTTTAACGGATACACACATATTAGAGAAGATTCAGTGTCGGGAATGGGTAAAAATTGTGTTATTCTAACTTTGATAATCTCCAATATGCTTGCGTTCATTTTCAGCCGGTTAGTTCATACATTATTGTCATCGTTGTGGAATATGCTTAAAACATTTTACTTTGTTAGAAGTAGTTAATTAGGAAGTATTGAAAATTTAACTGGAACAAAAGATTCAATTATTAATTTTTCTTATCAGAGTTAAAAAGTTTTGATGGGAATCGTGGTTTTCTCCTTAAGGACTCACAAAATTGAAAAAAAATTTGAATTGTGTGTAAATAAAGACGATTAATTTTGAAAAGCAAGTACCTTATTTTTTTTGAAATGTGTAAGGTAGCCATGGTGGTTTGATGTTATATTATAATCATATGTTTATGAAAGTACGTGAAAAGAAAAGTGCATAAAGAATGGAGAAGAATTATTTCGTTTTGGGAGTGAAAATGTAGATTTATTAATGTGTGAATTTTTTTCTAGAAATGATTCTTTCTGTTATCAGCGTCCAGACACAATATTACTATAGGAAAAAATTAATCTTAACAACATCAAACTTAAAATTAAACTACTCATACAAAAAAAAAATAACTGTGCATTTTAAAAATACGAAATATTCCTCAAAAGGCTAAACAAGACCACAATAAAATGCAATATTAAAAATTTAACTTAAAACAACAAAATTACCAATTGGCATACAGAAAATTGCATAAACATTAGAGTAACAATCAAATAACAGAATAGATGTACGGCCTTAAAAAATAGCAAGACATTTAATAACATTGGCATATTGTTCCCTAAAATATTTCGGATGTTAGCTCCTAATTTACATTTCCTACGCAGTGCCCTATAATAGACACAGTCTACAAGGATGTGGTGTACCATTAATTGCCAGTTGCAGCGACGGGTGTATCAGTCTGAGTCATGAGATATCCATGAGTAAGATTAGTGTGCCCCATTATATGGTAGCATTCCATTCTCATTCTGCCACTTATCACGAACTACCTTTGTAGAAAACAGAAGATATCATTCAAAACTACACGATTACTGAAAGGAGGCTTCAAACAAGTTCCTTTCTCCTCACTATCAGCGCGCTCATTGCCTGAAATTCCAATATGGATGATGTTCCAGTAGAAGCTCACAGTTGTGTTACGATAAGTCATTTAAAAAGTAATAGACTATATATCACAAACAGTGGAGTAAAAATCTGGAGTAAATGTCAATAATCGCCTGAACGGCAAGTGCAGGCAGTTATCTGAATTATCTGTCATGGAATCTGAACTGACAAGTACGTCTCGAAATGTTGGGCTTATGTTTAAGGCTTTATTAGTAGCATACAGCTCCGCGTTGAAAACACTGACGATATTGCTTGGAATGCCAAACATTTTGTTCTATTGCCAACAATAAAATCACAACCAACAAAATTATCCTGTTTTGAGCCGTCTATATAAATTATAGCATCAGTATTCACGCTATTTACAATAATACGTATAATAGATGAACAAGAGAAAGGGACTTTGTCACTGAGAAAAAAAAATGGAGTTCGTACGTTTTATCCGTGAGAATTTCTTCCGTGAAGATAAAAAGATAGACGTCACTTTTGAGTTATACCGAAAAAAACCTTTAAGAAAGATTTTCGACACAAACATAGTCAAAACGAAGTAGTTTTGTTCAATCCAAAAACAACAAATAATATAGAAGTAAAACCAAATCAAATCAATTATTTACAAACGTAGCAGCAACTACATATATACATATATAACGTCAGAATTTATCAAGAATCTTTTAATGGTGAATTTATTTAAATTGGAGGCAGTAATTAACGCGATTGAAATCTTAGAAAAACCTGCAGAAATATTGTAGCAAAACATTAAAATCTTTCTAACACAAACAAGGTATAACTCTAATGTGTCACATTGAGAAAATAACTTAAAGACATATGTCCTCTAGCCTTTTGAAACATCAAACTTTTGGTTTTAGATGTTTTTAAATGGAAAATAATTTTCAAGAAACTTTTTAATATTAAAAATATATCAACGAGTTAAATTTTATAAATTTTATTTTTTATGGTCTGTTATTTTACTTATATTACTTTTACAATTATCAGCCTATTATTTATGATGGCCCTTTATCAATCGGCGTTTCTATTTTGATGGTTAACCTTTACAATTGTTTTTTTTTTACAAGTATTCTTTGTGTTATTTTAGGTTTTTTATTTGAGCAATCATTTTTTTTAAAGTTTCCTTTTAGACATTTTTAATAATCTGTAATGAATGATCTATTTTAATTCAAATATTACAAAGAATAAAAAATAATATATTTTCTAATCTCTTTTGTAAATCATGACATATCAAAAATGGTTTTTATTCTTTCTGGTTTAAAACTGACAAGTATTGCCTATTATTATTGTAGTATCACAGAATAATTTCTGTCTGCTTTTCGTGTCATGTCATGATAGCAGTGATACATTGAACTTGTCATCATCTATGTCGTAAAAAGTGTTTGATTTTTTTGTACATCGCTTATCTCTGACTGTGTTTTAAATCTTTATATTTGTATCAGTCTATACGGCTGTCCGGTTTTTTTGTGGGGTTTTAGGTGATTGCAATACAAATGCATGTTATATTCTACTGTGTTCAACTCCTCTTGTGCTACGTGCATCCCTGTACTGGTTGGTTGTATTCTCATTAACTTAATGGCGCAGAGTATAGAATGGAGAATTTTCTCTGTACTTGTACAACTGTATATATACCTAGACAAAAAAAAAGGGAAAAAAAAACAATACAAAGGCGGCTCTAGGTTACTACTCGGGCTATGTATGTTTATGTAGCTATTCGAACTGATGCTGGTAAAAGCCTTTCTGCTTTTGTTTTTTTATTTTTTATTTTAAATCTCTCATTCACTCTTTTTTTTTCTTAACTTCTTATCTTTTTATGACACTTAGGTTTTTCAATTTTTAAATTAAAATTTAAATACAAATCTTCATTTTTATTTGAAATTATATTCCATTTAAGATATTCTTCCATTCCAAAAGTAACATCGTTTCAATGAAATAAAATATTTTATTAAATTAAATAATAAATAGTTATTTTAATATTTTTACCTCTAAATTCGTGTGTTAATTATTACTATTATTATAAAAGGTAAACTTTTTCCAAAAAAACAAAAAATTAAAATTTCTGCTATTCTAATAACGTATAAAGTAATTTTAGGTATGTTTTAGAATGGTTAGAAATCACTTTTCATGTGAAACAAAAGTGTTTTGAACTGGATTGCGTCGAGGAGATTTCTTTCTAATTTATGTTCCAGAAAAAAAGAATTAATATTTAAATACTTCTCTACATTTTTATTTGAAATTGTATTTACGTTATTCTTCCATTGCAAAGGTAACATCGTTTGAATGAAATAAAATATTTTATCCAATTTAAGAATAAATAGTTATTTTAATAGTCTACCTGTAAATTCGTGTGTTACTTATTATGATTATTATAAAAGGTAAGGTTTTGCAAAAAAAAAATAATTAAAATTTCCACTATTCTAATAACGTATAAAGTAATTATAAGTATGTTGTAAGAATGGTTGGAAATTACTTTTCATCTGAAAAAAATGTGTTTCGAACTGGATTGTCAAGGAGATTTCTTTCTGTTTTAGAAAAAAAATGTTTTTAATTGCGTAGGATTTAATTTTTATCCATACACAGTTTTTAAATTCTTTTTCTTTTGTTGTCAATCCTAGGCTTGGTTTGCAGTTATCTTCATATATCACGATCCTCCGCAAGTCCCTTCAACTTCATGTAAGTTCCATATCACCCATAATCTGATAGATGTACTTCTGTGTTGGCCTACCTCTAACGTATTTCCCTTCCACAGTATCTTCTATTATTGCTTTAATTAACCAATCATCCCTTAACTAATAGCCAACCTGTTTATCTCTTCTTTCCTTTAAGAAATTTAAGAGACCAGGCTTAACCTCATCGTCCCTCCCTTAACACCTCACCGGACACTATCCAACCATCGGACTTTTACCAATTAGCGGTAGCATCATATTTAAAAATCTACGGCTCTCCTTAAAACCCCCATTGTCCAACATCTCATCCTCATACAAAGGTCTTTTTCTAAGGTCTTTATTAAATCCATTCTTGGCCAAGCTTATGCGACTTACCTTCTTTGATATACCTTCTGCCGTAATTCTGCTACCCAAATACTTGACGTCCACATTTTCTAACCACTCTTCGTCCAACATGATAAAAGAGAAAAAGGCAAAAGCAAAAACTTTTCATCAAGAAAGTTGTTACTCTTTTCAATTACCACGATCAAAAGGTTTTTAAAAATATAAAAAAGTTTCAAAATCGATCATTTTCTTTCTATAAAATTTTTAAAGCATAAATAAAGATGGAAAAATAAATTGGCAGAAAAAATGTTTTGATAATGTAAGAGTTGTCATACTGAAGCATCTTTAAAAAAATGTTATATACGTACTTTTGACTAATATAAAACTGATAGATATACATGGTGCATCAAAAAGAATAGCCCGATTCCAAGCAGATATGATTCATAATAAAAATGTGTTACAGTCACAAAACGTACTATTTTTACACCTGTATAACGGTATTATATTATATTTATAGGGTATTTTATACCTGTTGTAATCGGTATGACTTGAAATGTAAATATCAAAACACGCAAAACAGTTATATGAATGATCACATGTTCTCGGCTAATGCGGGAAGTGGACTTTTTCGGACTTCGCTGAATAGCTTCTCTTCCTCTGAAGTGTGTGGCCCTAAACTCTTTCCCTTACATTATATTTCGATTCTCCAAAATGTTTTTACCAACGAAGATTATTTGTTCTTACTCGACAGTAGATCGAACCTGAAACGCACGCTAAGCCATTTTTACTGACTCTGTCTTGCTAAGTTGTAGAACATAAAACGCCTTCTGTTGCATAAACGGCTTGTTGTTTTCAAATGAGTTTAGCGTACATTTGAGAGCTAATATTGCAATCTGGCGGCCGGTACTGTGCGTAATAGTGAGATGTTGAATCCGATCATTCTTATTAATAAAATTAGAAAAACATTCTTATTATATGTAGACCATTCAATTAAAATTTCATTAATCATCATTGTATGCTTCGTTGGTTATCGAACAAAGGAGTTGACAACAATTTTTACAAAAAAATAATTTTTAAAGGGAATCCAATTTTTCTCGTTATTGCGGAGCAAAAGCGAAATTCATTATTCATCCACTACTTGTTATTTTTTGGTCATGTGCTCACGTTGTACAGCGAATGCTCTTGGATAAAGGTAAATGACTTTTTTTGACAAGAATTTATATAATTTCGACAATACATGGTTCCAACAGGACGAAATGATACACCGCACAACAAATGAAACTATGATTTTATAATATAAACAAATTTTAGAGGTAAAAGTTTTTCAGGAAACGTTAATTTGAACTGCCTCAAACATCGAACGGTTTGCAGAGAGCAAGGCGAGATTGAATAGCAGTTATGTATAGAAAGATTAAATTAAAATGATAATAATAAAAATAAAGTTACCGCCTATTATACGCTTATCAACATAATCTAAATAAATTGATTGTGTACTATAAATAGTTAAAAACCTTACTCTGAGAAGGTTATATATTATTTACTCGCATTTTACTTTCTTCGTCCTCTTTTCCTTTTCTTTTCATTCTAATAGTTATTTTTATTATTATACTTTTTTCTCGCCTTCCATTAAACCTTAATTTCCATTAATTTTTATTTAAACTAAAAAATGATAGGAATAATCTTCTTCACACGTTTCTTTATATTTAATTCCAAAACAAAAACATATTGAAAGTTTATAAGTATTTGATCATGTACAGAAATGTCTTATGGTTATTGGAGATCCATTGTATGGTAACAGGATGTTTTTTTTATATCAGTGATCTTACTGTTCTTTCATAATATAATAAGTATATTAAATTCTGTATTTACATTAAAAATAACATAGTTACCGTATTTTTAGAAAATATGTTCGGAGTGAGCGCGCCCTGCTACATAAACTTTATCCCTCAGATAGTCTCAGTGGAAAATATCGCAACTAGACAAATCTGGAGAACGTGGAGGTCATCGTCTTTTGCCGACAGTTCTTCTGTAAAAGCAGCATGAATGCGTGCTAGTGAATCGTTTGATGTCCGATACGTTACTACGTCCTGTTAGAAGTCCATACTCTTTTTACGATCTTTTAACGGAGTAAAATGTTTCAAAAATTCTACATTACACTTCTGTATTGACAGTCCAGTTAAAATATTGATCATGCTATACGATTACCGGAAACAGCATACCATACAGTGATTTCCTCATCGTGAAATGGACGACCAAAAATCTGATGATTTTTTTCAGTCATCGGGTGACTGGCGTGAAAAATAATATTACCCAGATAAATGAAACCGTGCAACATAAAATACAGCAGAGGTCTGTCTGTCCATCGACAATGTTTTTGAGAAGCCAGTCGCAATAATCAAAACTTTTCAGTTTATTATCTTAAATTGTTGCATAGTCGTTACACGTTACGGTTTCAGATTTAAATGTGTGTTTTACACTGATGTTTTGTGATAACGTACGTATAAAGCTTTTCGAACTGGTTGAATATCTTCTTTAAATATCGGCTTTGGCCTCTGAAGTCCTAATGATAAGTTGCTTATTTCGTTTTATCTATGAAACCGATCCGGTGGTATTTCATTTTTTAATCGAATTGTGTACGCTATTGTTTGCAGGGATACCGGTATTAGGAACGTTTTCGGCAAATATTTGACTAACATAATGCAGCATTTCTACAAGATTTGATATTCTTGAAAATATCCAGAACGCAAAAATATGGCTTTTTTTTTTGAAAGGATTCATTTTTAATGTAACAGCTCTTTTCTCAATCGAATAAGGACTTTTGGAACGCATCGGCAAAGAACCAAACTATACTGCATTGCAGCATAAAGTTTACAACTGACAACAATGGACGAGCAGTAACATATATAGTGGTGCGAGCTGTCGCAGCGACGATAACAGCGTTAAAGGTGACACTGAAATAGCTGCAGTTCGAGGCGGCTCGATTCAGTTTTACGTTTTTCACCCGATATATTTTTTATAATTAAATTGGCTCGTTTTAAAATAAGATTTTTTGATAAATTTTTCCATATTAATACATTTTTATTCTAATTCTTTATTTTAACACCTCTTTGAATTTAATTTTTACTGATTTGTAATTGATTTTAGAATTGTGGGTTTTCAGCTAGTAAAGATTTAATAAAATCATTTTATTTAATTATTATATAATTGTAGCGTAATTCTTTATGGCAAAACATTAAAGTTTTGTTTTAAACAGTACACGTTTTTATTGTTTCTTTTTTGAATCCAAATAATACAATAGTTTTTATAAAAATAAGTTTGAAATGTTCTTTGGTAAAACTATTCCGTCAATACAGGTTTAGACTGTTAGAAAAAGAGAGAGAGTAAAAGAACAGAGTTTGAGTGACTCGGCGGGTGTTAGGAGAAAAGGTGGGTTTAGTGGATCAGTACCCATGAGAGTTAGCCAATCAGTAGAGTGGCTGACACTACGTCACTTTGTCTCTTTTCTCTTTTTTTTTACAGGCCTTTACGTTTCTACTATTATTTCCCTCTTTCTTTTTTTTTCTTTCTATCTATCTATACTGACCTTTTATCCTTCTACTATCTTAAGAAACCTTATTAGTAGAGAATGTGATAAAGTAATCTAGAAATCAGCTGAGCTCAGTAGTCTCATCATTGTGACTGCTTTGGCTTCTTTTGTAATATATGGTTTTGATCATCATTGCACTTGCTAAATTGTTGAGTAGTAATTTGAGTGAGAAAATGGGAAATTATAAAAAAATAGCCAAAGCTTTAATATGACGAGAGGATTTATTTTTCGGTAAGATTGTTTATTTAAGATGTAATAATTTTTACTTAAAGATTAATTTGTGCTGGATTAAAGGATTATTATGTACTATCTACTTAAATTAATAAATAGCTATTCTATTAATAAAATATACAATAAAAATAGTTATAACGAATAAAAAAATGTCGGGTAAAAGTGCAATTTAGAACAGATTCAATATAAAAGTTATTACTGCGTCAAAAGTTTGCTGTCACTGTTTGTTTTAATTTAATAAGTCGTCAACTTAACATTTTAATAATTCTGTCTTTATTCCTTAAATAGTTTTAATCCTAAATTTATAACAAATAAAATAAAAAGTTCAACTAATGTATAACTTGTGCAAACCATTTTTAAATTTATATGTTTGGATTTCATTAAAATAATGTTCTGATATGATATAAATAAATCAATAAGGTTTTTTTTTTTTACTTAAATTCAAATCACAAAAAGTATCAAGTAAGATTAGATTTACAACATAGGAAAAGTAACTTTATTTTTAGATCAAAATGTTTTAATTTTTCTATATTATTACAAAAATTGCTAGGTAGAAAATAATGTAACACATGTAATTATTCTATTTTAATTTTTTTTCTTTAATCTTTCAGATATTGTATTCGTAACAGTACACGTAAATTTTCTGCTGATATAGCAAAATAAAAGAAAACAGTAATAAAAAGAAGAAAGACCATTTAAAACACTATTTCTATAATGTATTTATTCTTCCTGTTGGTTTAACCTAATTTAATTTTTTGTATAAGTTCACAAATACTTTTCTTATATTTTCAATCTATACCAATACAAAAGATTTAGTGTAATTTCTTTCATTAGTTTTTAAAATTAAATTAAATGATTTTTTCTATAAAAAATTAATTAAAATAATATTTAGATTAGGTTTAATTTAATTTACAGTAGCTTAAATTAAGTGGAAAAAATATTCAAAGTGAAAGTAGAAATTTTTAACCGCTTTTTTTCTGTTAGTTTGTATCTTATCTGGAATGAGAAATGTAAGGAATTAAATTCTGCGTTGAAAGAGAGACGCTGAGGTAGGTTTTAAGCAACCCAATTATAGTAATGAGAAAAGTGGTAGCTGGTGATATTGAGGGGTTAAAGGAGCTTGAAGTAGTAGAGAGGGGATAAGTTGAAGAATCGGTAGAAAAAAGAGGGGGTTCATGTTAGCATTACCCCAGAGAGTATGAGAAATGGGTTCAAAAGAGTTTTTGGAATGGGGGAAGCTGGAGAAGAGCGACGTGGTTCGTGTATTAGTCGTGATATATTAGTTTTAGCTCACCCTGATCACTGTCCAAGGAAAAATACAAATTTGCTCTTCTATATCCTTTACGATATTTTGTCCCCCTCCTCCAATTCTACTAATATCACCACCACATCCACCACAAAACACCGATAACTTCTCCTTCCTTCTTCATCCACTTATATTTTACTAAAACATCCTTTTTTTTACTATCTTCAACCTTAATTTTATCTCTTTTTCCTATAAACTCTCTTTTTCTAACACTTTATAAACAAAATACCGTAATTAATGTATGCCGGAACTGTTTTCTCCCTTGAAAAAAAAGATTCATTAATGTCCCACCATATTTCTACATCGTTCAGGAAGAGCTCGATATCTGCCACTGCTACTAATGTTGCATCTTTCGCGCCTAACTTAACTAAGTTTCACAACTTGACGGGCTGTTAATCAATTCTGCTTAAAAAATCTAAATCCTATCCACTCTTTAATTTTCTTCCTTCTACCATTATTCTGTTTGCTGATCTTAACTTCTGGTTTAATTTTATTTTTTTTTTAATATTCTTTTCCTATTTCTTTACATATACAACCTATCGTACATATATTATCTAATAATCATTATTTTTATTTTTTTACTAGTTTTTTTACTATTTTACAATTATAATATTTTTATATTTGATAATTGTAGAAGCCATAAAATTATGCTTCGCTCAGGTTATCACTTTTCCTCCTCTAAATTTTCATGATTAACCAAAAAAGCCATTGTAATGATTCAACTTAGAAGGATGTTGGGTACAAATAAGTGATTCAGAATAAGACTCCCCAACGGGGAGACTTATTCTTTAAGACTTTGGGGATTGGTGTCTTTACGGGGATAGTCTCTGCAGCTTTTCTTCCCACTACACACACAGCTGCAGAACACTTTACACTATACACATACATTACACCAAGAACACTACACATTACTACACATAAGCTTACACAACTGTACAACGTCCTAATTTTCTTACATTTACACCCGGTGGTGTTGTAACATCTACCGAAACGCAACCTTAACCCAAGATGGAAATTATTGTGCCAATGGTTGAATGGCTCTACGTAGTGAGTCTCGAACGATGTAAAACCTGTAGGAACCTGGGCGAACCCAGTTGTATTTAGCTATAGCTCCAGTATGCGTGCGCTCTGCTGGAGTGGTCCGTTATATCGCCGGTACTCGTGGGACCAAAATTAAAATCTCACACACTACTCCCACGACTAATGTTTGGAAGAAGCTCCGTCCAACTTGTGGATCACTAAAACAATCGGTTCTCGGACTCGTTCACGAAGGAGAACTAACTCCTTTCGTCGATTTCTACAGTGGCAACTATCTTGGCCGATTGGTTCCGCTCGGTGTCTCTCACCTCATCATAAACTAATGAATTTCCGAGGTACAAGTTATAGATGGAAGTGTTATCGTTAGACGTTGGTGCTTTGGTCGGTGAGTTCAATGCTCCATTTACATTTAACGAGTTGTTACACTCACTTAAAAACTCACGTGACATCTCTCATGGACCTGACAACATTCGTTTCAGTATTTCTCACAATTTCTAAATCGACACTACAACACCTATTGTGTATTTATAATCGTTTATTCTCCGCAATGGTCTTTCCACCTGGTCAGAAGCCATTTTTGTACCAGTACTTAAACCTGGTAAAGACAAATTATACTCCTCATGCTACGGCCCTATCTTCTTGACAAGCGTTTTATGCAAAAGTGATGGAGAAAATGGGGACCGTAGGCTTACATTATACTTAGAAAGACATGGGCTTTTATCTCCAAAACAGTGTGGTTTCCGCCAAGGAACATCTTACATTGACCATTCATCGTCATTGGAAGTAGCTCTTCAAAACGCTTTACTTCGGCAGCGCCTCATCGCTATCTTCTTTGATATCAGAAAGGCACACGACACGGTCTGGTGATGTGGTATTCTAGACACCCTTAAAGAATGGGAAGTCAAGGGTAATATGCTTGCTTTTATTAGGTGTTTGTTAAATGACCGAACTTTCCGTGTTCGTGTTGGAGATTCTTTCTCAGGTAGCGTCACCGTAGAGAATGGAATGCTTCAAGGAAGTGTAATAAGTGCCACCTTATTTGCCATTGACATCTTTTATTACTAAATGTGTGCAGCCGCATGTTTTATGTTCTTTATTTGTTGATGATTTTGCTATATATATTACGTCCCATTCAACGGCCACAGCAGAGAGACTACTACAGAACACTATCTCTCGCCTTGAAGCTTGTCCAAGGTTACCGACTTCACATTTTCACCTGAGAAAACAAAATTTATAGTATTTTCTCGCCTGTGGAACTCTTTCATTCCGGAAATTTTTCTGAATGGAAAGTTAATTTCTATTTCTCCTGATGTTAAGTTTTTATATTTATTCTTTGATAGCCGTCTTACGTGGGTCAAACAAATAAAACAATTAAAAACGAGTTCGTTTCCGTAGTTCGTTCCCGTTTAGATTATGGTTGCGTTACCTACTCTTCAGCGCGTCATACCGTGCTGTAGATGTTAGATGCCGTACATCATGATTTTCTTTGTCTTGCTACAGGTGCCTTTAAATCAAGCCCTCTCATTAGCATACTTGAGTGCGGTAAACCATAACTTTGGGATAGACGAGACTAACTTCTAACATCTTACTTCACCTATTGTCTTTCAATAAATGTTTTACCGTATTCTCTTCAAGACAAACCCAAACGAATAGTACACACAGATGAATAAAAATAGAATGATACCATTGGATGGATGTGCATTTAATAGCAGAACCTATATGATTGGTCTATCTAATATTACAAGTGTATTTACTTCTGAACTGTACGCTACCAATAAGGCTTTGAATATCGTTACCTCACAATACCGCCTTATCATTATTTGCAGTGACTCGTGCAGTGATCTCCAAGCTTTAGAAGATTTGTATTCTAGACATCCTCTCGTTACCGAGATCTATAGTATAAATGCTGGGTTGAACCACCGCAACGCACAAGTGATTTTCTGATGGATACCTACTACGTGGGAATTCCGGGTAATGAACATGCAAATGCCGCCGCTAAAAACCATGTAGTCAACCGTCCTTCACCGCTAGTATTACTACATCTTACTTAATTAATTGTGTACAAACAACGTATAAACACACAATTCTTGCAAAGTGGCAAGGTGATTGGACTGCTTCAGTTGATAACAAACTTAGATTTATCAAAGATACTGTGTTGCCATGGGAGCCCTCATGCAGAAAATTTTGCCGAGAGGAAGTAGTCCTCTACCGATTGGGGTTGAGATACTCTCATTTATCCCAGTTACAAGTTTGTAATGTCAGGAGAAAACGCTTCATTTTATTCACACGATTCGACAACCACTTGACTGGGCGCTACATCCTTATCGATTGCATAAGTTACACGGCCTTGGTTCGTAAATATAAATTGCTCTGAATCATTCGACGAATCTTGGGCAACGCTAAGGAAATTGTTGACCGGGTGTTGTTAATTAAGGCCTCCTGTTTATACTCTGATATTTAGTTTACTGTAGTGTGTATCGACTCTTCATGCTAATTGCCGTTTACCAGTTCGAAGTTTTATTATTCTAATGAAGACGTATAAAATATAATATCTGTTTATTGAAACAAATATGTCGTGTCCGGACGATGGTAACGCCTAAGCGTTTTTCGCCTAGAAAAAAAAAATGATATAACTGGATGAAAGGACAAAGACAGTGAAGTTTGAGTTGAGAGGGAAACAGTTATTCTCACAATAACGAGAGGCTCTATACCACTTGTCTCAGTCTTATACCTTGTACAAAATTAGTAAGTTTGGTTCTTTAAGCCACTAAAAAAAGGAATAATTTGTTTATACCCTTTTATATATGTAAATATGTGTTATGTCACAGAAGCATAAGAACAGCTGCGGAAAATTTAATGAAATACGTAATTAACGATTTATTTGAATTAGTGGAGTACGCTAACTCGATATATGTCGAAAGATATATAAAGTAAAAAGTTAGATATAATTAAAAACGTATAAATTGATATTACTTTCAAAAAAAAAAATTATTTAAATTAACATTTGCTACTCCTGTTTAAATTGCTTTGACTTACAAATTTCATACACCGACCGGCATTTTGGGTTTTTCAATTGTCATGTAACTTCCATCTTTTGGATATTTGACAAAAATGTGATAATTGCTTATTATAAAATGGTGTAGACGACCCAAACACTCATACTGCTGCCGGGTAGTCGGGTAAAAAGTATTGTTATGATTTAAGGAAAATTATAATGTTTAAAAATATTAAAAATAGTTTTTAGACGTATATAAACGTTCAAAGTTAATTAACCTTCTAACAATAACTATATCTCTGACGCGCACTCATACATATATACCCTTATACTCAGACAAATCAGACCAGTACACAAATGCGTTCGTACAACACACACACACACACACACACACACATATATATATATATATGCACACACAAACACACACACTTACAGTGAGAGAGAGATATACATACACACACACACATTTAACAGAGTCGGTAGGAAAGTGTGATGAAATGACAGACGTGTGAGATACATGTTCGCGCACCTGTGACGTTGGCGACAACACGATGCCAGTTCTACGTGATAAACGGTCGATAGAATAAACAGCAACGGTGAATGAATGATGTGTCAAAACAGACATGTGGGAGGCTTTCCATCCTTCCAAACCTTCTAGCCGACGTTGGGTCACGCATGTCGCTCAGTCAATTAAGTCCCCATACCCAGCACTTAGTTTCAATCGCACCTCCATACCGTTTTGTGTCCATAAAGTGATAACTCTGCATTGAAATTCTGCTAGATTACCGTTGACCCATACTTGGTGCAGTATATTACTGATATTTAGCGTGGCAGGCTTCTCTAATTGAAAACTAACAAGCGCAATGTTTGTTTTTGCTTTCGTAGCTGGTATGACGCGTTTAGTTTTTTACCACATCAATTTCACACCTGTTTAATCACATTCTCATTAAGTACCATCTCTTGTATTCTATTATACATGTTGAATGAAAGTAATTCTCATTTTTTTCTTTTATTCACGCTGAAAATATATATGATACAGCAAATTATAAAAGCTTTCATTTTTTAATAAAAATATACACCTTTTACTTTTCCGTCTGGATGCCGCTATAGCTCTAGATAGGAAAGTATTGTATTCGGTCAAATTTGGGCGCGTGTGTGTATTCGGTGTTGGCCTCTAAATCACCTCTATATCTCTGGAACTATTGGACCGATTTTGAACAAATCTGGTCTGATTAATTCTATATATGGGGCATTAATGCCATTAAATTTTCGACTTCAAGTAAGTGAGACTATAGAAGGTCACCCTCAGTATCAGAAGATTTCACCTTATTAAGCTCATATTTTTTCCTAGTCATATTTGTTAACAATTAAAAAATAACAATATTTGCAAACAATTTTTTTTGCAAAATCCTACCCCTACCCCAAAAATAAATTAAGCTACTGCTTTGTTTGGACGTTTCAGGTGAGCGGTAGAATTAAATAAGTAATTAATATTTAAAGTGTAAAGAAGTAACGCGGTCTGTCTGGCGTTAGAACCATTGAATTAAAAAAACGAAAACATTTATTTAAATAAAGTTATGTGTGAATGTGTGTGTAAGCCGTGCATCAGAAACAACCTACAGCAGTAGGAGTTTCCCAGAACGCGGTTTTTACCGCGTGATGGAAAAGTCCTACAACTGTGTAGTCAGCTTTTTTTAAATTTATAAGTAATTATTCATTTTTTACCTTTGGTTTATCTTTTACAGTATTTACTTTGTTGGTAAATACTCATATGTACATAATATATCTTTCTGGTCCATTTTACTTCAGTCATAACCGTTTTCATTTTGTTCATATTTTTTTAACATAAAATGTACTAGGAAATTAAATTACAATAAACTTTTTATTTTTCATATTAAGATAAAAATAATTTTATTTATTAGACACACTTTTTTAATTATTATAAGATTAGGAGATTATAACATTTCTATAAATAACATCCTAAAATTGTAGAACGTGGTATTACGTCGGACGCGATTTTTGACAAAATACGTGGAGATGTAATATTAAATGACAGAAAAAAGAATCTAGATTATAAATTTAACTGTTCATACAGTGTTTTTGGAATTTTTGATAATGATTTTTTTTACAACATGATATAACGTAAATAATACGACTATTGAAGCAGCATAATATTCTGTTTACAACGCAACGTTTATTAGATGAAAATTCAAACAGACTATTTAAATACCTCATTGAGAATAACATTACCGATATAAAAAAAGAAGATATGCAAAAAGGAAAACTTGCTTTTATAGAAGACCACTTTATTTATCAAACTCTATCTGGCCCGGCTATTGCTGGATTTGAGTAATATATATATAGATTAAATGAACACAATTGAAAGTTTGATAAAACATTAAAAAATTGAACACTACGGAACTTCCCAAAATATAACCTTTACCTTTTCCCCTTCTTCCAACCTTCCCTTATTCTCTTCTTCATTTCCCTTTTCCCCTTTTTCGCAAAAATATTTATTTTCATGTAACTAATATATATTCTGATACTCCATTTTTTGCAGAGGTATATCTTTCCATGTAAGTTTTTTCCTTTTTTATATTTTTCCCCTTTTTCCTTTTTTCATTTTCCCTTTTTCTCTTTATCCCCCACGTAAGTTGGTCCATAGCGGTTTAGTCCATAGCGGAGTTTTAGCAAATTTTTTTCTTTTCGCGTAATTAATATAAGGCAATTCGGTACATAAATAAAATTTTTCTAAATATGGCAACCCCAGCGCCATTTAAAGGGTCCATTTTTCGCAAAAATATTTATTTTTACGTAACTAATATATATATATTCTGAATATGAGCCAAATCGGACAATAAATACATTTTTCGAAATATCTTGACCTCAGCGCCACCTAGAGGGTCCAAACTAATTCAGAAACCTTCGTAGGCGTGCGCACAACAATTCACTAAAGTTTCATCGCAATCGGATGAATGGTATAAGAACGCGTACGGGACAAACAAACATTAATTTTTATACATATACCAATGCTTCGCTATTGCTAGATTTGAGTCTAAATATGTGTAGATTAAATGAACACAGTTGAACGTTTGATTTTTTTTTTTTGTCTTCAGTCATTTGACTGGTTTGATGCAGCTCTCCAAGATTCCCTGTCTAGTGCTAGTCGTTTCATTTCAGTATACCCTCTACATCCTACATCCCTAACAATTTGTTTTACATATTCCAAACGTGGCCTGCCTACACAATTTTTCCCTTCTACCTGTCCTTCCAAAATTAAAGCGACTATTCCAGGATGCCTTAGTATGTGGCCTATAAGTCTGTCTCTTCTTTTAACTATATTTTTCCAAATCCTTCTTTCTTCATCTATTTGCCGCAATACCTCCTCATTTGTCACTTTATCCACCCATCTGATTTTTAACATTCTCCTATAGCACCACATTTCAAAAGCTTCTAACCTTTTCTTCTCAGATACTCCGATTGTCCAAGTTTCACTTCCATATAAAGCGACACTCCAAACATACACTTTCAAAAATCTTTTCCTGACATTTAAATTAATTTTTGATGTAAACAACTTATATTTCTTACTGAAGGCTCGTTTAGCTTGTGCTATTCGGCATTTTATATCGCTCCTGCTTCGTCCATCTTTAGTAATTCTACTTCCCAAATAACAAAATTCTTCTACCTCCATAATCTTTTCTCCTCTTATTTTCACATTCAGTGGTCCATCTTTGTTATTTCTACTACATTTCATTACTTTTGTTTTGTTCTTGTTTATTTTCATGCGATAGTTCTTGCGTAGGACTTCATCTATGCCGTTCATTGTTTCTTCTAAATCCTTTTTACTCTCGGCTAGAATTACTATATCATCAGCAAATCGTAGCATCTTTATCTTTTCACCTTGTACTGTTACTCCGAATCTAAATTGTTCTTTAACATCATTAACTGCTAGTTCCATGTAAAGATTAAAAAGTAACGGAGATAGAGAACATCCTTGTCGGACTCCCTTTCTTATTATGGCTTCTTTCTTATGTTCTTCAATTGCTACTGTTGCTGTTTGGTTCCTGTACATGTTAGCAATTGTTCTTCTATCTCTGTATTTGAACCCTAATTTTTTTAAAATGCTGAACATTTTATTCCAGTCTAGAACGTTTGATAAAACATTAAAATACTGAACATTACGGAACTTTACAAAATTTAACCTTTCACTTTCACTTTTTTTCCCTATTTTCTATATCCTTTCTACATCATTTTTTCCATTTTTCCTTTTCCCTTTTTTCGTTGTAACTAATTTATATTTTGAATATGAGTCATATCGGTCCATAAACACAATTGTTCTAAACGCCAGCGTCACCTAGTGGGTATAGTGTTTACAAAACTTTTTCTTTTCGCTTATATATTCTTAATATAAGCCTAATCGGTCCATAAATGTAATTTTTCTAAATATGGCGACCTCAGCGCCACCTAAATGGTTTATTTCGGATTAATAAGATAGGTTTAATTTTTGATTTTACTTACAATGTAATAATGATCGGTTAGCAGTTTGCTGTATTCTAACGGTACTGATTTTTTGTCCGAACTTGTAAAAAAAAATAAAGAATACGGTTAAAAAGAAATAAAATAAAAAGAAATTTCAAATTTGTCGTAGTAAACTTGAGTGAAATATATGTAGCTTGAAAGCCGATTTGTATAGTATGTATTATTTATACATACCTCGATCTATGATGCTTTTCTCTTTCGTTTTCGAAGGACACCCATGAGCTCATAAAAATGGTTTAATAGGAAATTTAAAAGATAAAAAAAAAATCTTGTAAAAATTTTATTTTCTTCAAATCGTCATGAATAATTAATAAATTGACGCTTGTCTCACGTAAGGTAATAATATAAAGATTGAAAAAAAATCATATTCTTCTACCAATATTACTATGGGTAAATAAATTTACGTCTACGAAAAATAAAATATCTCTTAAGATTATTACCAAGCCTCGTATAGAAGGAAAACATTCCTATTATGAAAAAATATCTAACTAAAAAAAAAACACATGGGTATTTATGTAAAAATCATGGATGTAATGTCTAATTTTAATTCCCAGATTTGTTTTTGTAATGAACTTTTTAAATAATAAATTCATTATTGTCTATCTTTGAAAAAATAGATCGACAATTTTACATTGTAAACTGAAATTTAATACTTTTGTATTTATAAATAAAATAATTTAAGGCATATATTTATAAATTATCATTTAACAAAATTCAGAAAAAGAGATATAACTATTTAATTAATGTCTAAAAACAGAAAGATTAGGATCTAAAATAGACTTGACCTTTATTTTTGGTATTTAATATGTTGACGCTTAAAGGGTTAATGTGCAAGTGATGTATAAACATGCATTTCTGTTTCTATCTTCGTAACTGTAATAATTCATTTTATTTAACCATATTATTGTTTTCAATCTAGTGTTTAAATCTGCTTTCAACTCGGCTGAGCTTTTAAACTATATCTGGAAACATACACCCACTTAAAACAATATAACAACAGATTACATGTTAACCTGTTTTTCACGTCACATAATAAATACACGGTATGGTACAGTGTGAATTGTGTGTGTTTTATATCTAAGTTGAATAATCTAAAAATTACATTGGTATATTTATTATGAGTTGATAACGTAACTATTTCATTTACTTATCTTTATTTTTGTTTATTAAAAAATATTTCATTAATAGCCTGATTTATTTTAATTGGATGTATAATATCATATTCTTTGATATTCTCATTCCTCCTGCTACAATTACTACATATTTTTAATAGAATAAATTTTAACTTTGTAATTACGGCTAGTAAAATATTTCGCTCGGATTTCAGCTATCCGGGTGATTGCTATTAAAAATAAATTGCTATTAAATAATTAAAAACAAAACTGGAAATTAGACAATTGTAATAAAAAAAATTACTTGGATAACAATTTTTTTAAATTAATTACAGGGTATAATAAATTATTTGAAAAATTATTATTTGAAATTTGGCAATAAAATAATAGTTGATAAACAATGCGCAATACTCTATTAGCGTTGAAATCATTCTGTAAGGTACATTACAGAATGATTTCATTTAGAGTATTTAAGTATATCGGGTACTGTGAACTGTGCTGATGTTTGCGAATTTTTTCTATAAATTTTAGTTTGAATGTGATCGATTTTCCGTTGAATTAATGCCGTACTTATTTATAACAGAGGAATACGCTGATGTGGTATTCATTTTGGGATGTGTAATGGTAAGCTACAGCTCTTGCAGTAGAATATGAAATACCTTTTCCGAATTGCAGGTTTCCAGATCCTAAAACAATTAGCGCGACTTTTCGCAATCTTCGGAAAAAAGGTTCACTATGTATATTCGTACCAGCTACGTCCACTGTTTGAACCGTTCAATCTGGCCGCTTAAATGCCTAGTTTACTGCAGTTTCTTCAAGAAGAATTGCCGGAGCTGTTTGAAGATGTTCCTCTAGCGCTAAGACACAAAGTATACATCCATCACGATGGCACACGATTCCCCACTTCTTTTGTGCCAATTCCACTCGCTTAAATTATAATTTTCCTGAGAAATGGATCGGTCGTGGAGGTCCACATTCCTGGCCATCATGATCGCCTGATCTAAGAACTTTAGATTTTTGCGTCTGAGATGGATGAAAAATATTGTATACGAAACGATGACTGTCCGCATTATAGATGCGACTGAGCAACTTAAGGACGACTGAAGAACTAAAAAGAGCAACCGAACTAGCACAGATGCGTGCCGAGACATTTTTGAAAATGAAGGGTTTATTTTTGAACTTTTTTTATAAATTGGTACGTATAAAGCAACTTACATTACACTGCAGAATTAGATTTTCTACAAGTTTTTTTTTTTACTTTTTGCAGAAGCCTTTTTTGGCAAAGGTACAATCTAGTTTCATAAATAATCACTTATTAATTTATACAGTGCTTTTAGTGTTAGTTTTGTCCGCTGGTTTTATCAGCTGTAACATCTTCAGTACCTGGGGATGTTTTACCCTACACTTTGCTCAGTGATAGGTCACAAACTCTTTTCTCAATATTCTGTCCCCTTTGTTTACCTCATCCTCTGTTTCCAGGACATTTTTAGATTTTCCCACAAACGCCGCTGGCTCTTCAGAATTAATAAATATTTAATATAGATTTACATATTGGTTATAATATTGAAAATTAATATATATAGTTAATCATTTACGTATTGGTTGTAATTGAAAATTTATATTTATATATATATATATATATATATATATATAATTAAATGATTTTAGTTTTTTAGTTTAAAATATGTAATATGAATAAAATGCTTATATTAAAAATTGTTTCTTTGTTGTTTTAAAATTGACAATCTCTTAGTCTTTGTTATACATAGTCTCTATATTCCATATTACATCTGTTCTCCCCTTACATCTTTCTTGCAAATAGATGTAAGGAAGTAGTAGAGCCATATATATATATATTTTTTTTTTTAAATATTTCGCTCAAATACATAGAAGTATTTTAGCCAAATTTGAAGAAAATCGATTTGGTCAATCCTGGGATAAAAGGTCAAAAGCAGTGCGTCATACACGTACATACATACGTACGCTCATACATACATACATACGTTTTTTTGGTGTATATGTACTGGTTGGACCCCAAATCGTAAAGATTTTCAAAAAGACCCGATACTCCATTTTCATTATTAAATAGGGCATAGGGATTTAAAAAAATATTTAACCCTTCCGACATATTTTAACGCGATAGGTATCACATTTTTTCAACATAGTGTATACTTTACTGGCTTTGATGGAATAATAAATCTATGAGTAGTTACGTTGTTAAAAAAATAATAAAGTTTTCAAGACAAATAATGTAGTGTAAGTTGGCGCCATAGTCATACATATTTCTAAACTATCGGATATTCGAATATTTCAATATATCTGGGAAAATACCTGAGAATGGCGCACAAAACAAGTTGATGTGTTATAATGAGGATGTAATTAACGTATGCTGCTGTAAGTGCGAAAAAATCCAATATTTTTATTGGAATTTTTATTGGAAAAACAACTGAATAAAAAATAACAATAAATCAAATACTTGGTAAACTAACGTATTAGATATCGATTTGGATAGTCTAAGTCGAACGTGAAAGATTATCTTTAATAATATACTTTTATTTTTAATTAATTTTTTTTTATATTTTTCTAATTATTCTGAAAGCTTCTGATGATAGTTATTGATTAAAATTTCGAAACCTTCATTCACATTTTAAACTCTTACTTATTTGTAAACGATTCTGGACTGCTTCTTTTTGTATAGAGGTATGAAAAGTTTCCTTCTCCGTTAAAGTAAGGTACTTCTTTTTTTTTTATGCGAAAGCCCCAGTTAGAACCACACAAAAATCACTTCTTTTCTCTTTTTCAATGCTTTACTCATTTTTTCGGCATGGCTTCGTTGTTGCTCATCTGCACATTTTCTTTCTGTCCTTCTATCTACCACAAGAACATTTATATTGTAAACTATTCTTCAGAAGTTATTTCTATTGCAACACTCCTTTTCTTTCAAGCATGTACTTTGGAGGTCCTCTTCCATCAGTTTCAGGTTGTTTAGTTTGCTTTTCATATTCCACATCTTACTAAAAAAGATTTATTTATTTAATCCGTTTCTATCTATAACGATCATACGTCTCAAGAAATCTAACCTTTTCCTTAGCCTTATTCTAGTTCTTGATTTTTGTAGATATCCTTGTTAGATTTCAGTCTTTATCCTTAGTAACCTTTTTTTGATATTTGATTAAGTGTAATATTTCAGTGCTATATAAGATTACTAGTTTACTACAAGATAACTCATTTATTATATACATAAAAAGGAATATAATATCTTAAAACCTGTTTTTCATGAAATAAAAAAAAATACGTATCAGATTTGATACTCGTGGTCTCAGAATTATGTTACATCTGTATACCAATTAACCTGCTAGTTTATAATAATTTTGTTACTTCTTTGGACTTAATGTAAAATTTTAAGCGTTGTTAACAGGTTATAATTTTTTTAAGTACTTCTTATTGTATAATAATAATATGACTTGTTATATTTTTTAATACTTGGTAATGTATAAATACGTGTTATTGTACAATAATACTGTATACATTATAAAGTAGTTGATCTTATAAAATTAGGAATCAATTCGTATTCAGATATTTATAAATTATTATTTTAGAATTACTTTATTTTACATCAATTTTATCTTTGCATAATTTCATTTAAATTACATCATAAAATATTAACGTTTATATATTAATACCAAATTTTATATTTTTTTATAAATAATTTTTTAATTTGCAGTGTTGCTGATCACAGTAATTCTATAATTTCTCTTGGATCTTTCAGGAAAATGTTGAAACGATTTCTTATTCGTAAAATAATAAACTAAGTATTCTTAATATGATTTGTATGCAGTTTAGTAACAATAATTTTATCATCTGAATAAAATATAATTTTATTTTAAAAATATGAAATGATAAATTAATTATATTTATATGTCAGTATAGATAAAAATCAAAAACCTGTAACGTAACGAAACAAATTATATCTTCTACATTAAACACAGTAAAGTATGAGTAAGTAAGTAGTGGACTTGAAACGAAACTTTTAACTTCCTGAATTAAGTTATAAAAGTAAGAATACCTTATAAAAATAACATTAAAAAACTGGGAAAGGATAAGTTAAAGGTGCTCTGAAGTGTTATTTCTGTAAAAATAAATAAATAATAAAATAAAAACCATAAAAAAGTAATTCATACCTTATATGCGTTTGAAAAACGACAACTATATATATATATATATATATATATATATATATATATATATATATATATATACATATATTTACGGTAAGTAGTTCTTTTTTCTATAAATATATCATAAAGAACAGTACAACTTGTGATTTTATGAGGCCAGTAAAAAATGAAGTAAACTACAGGACGTTTATACTAATTTATAAAAGCAATTTTAGTAAATGTTTTAACACACGCTTATATGGAAACGACAAACAACTTGATGTTAAAAATAAATCATCATTATTATGTTTTTAATTTTAAATTAAATTTCTGTTAGATTTAAAGAGTAAGCCAGATTTGAAAAAAGAAGTGATTTATTTTACGAATTTTAATAGTATTTCATTATAAAATGTTATCATTTTTCATTATAAAATGTTATTTTCTATTCCTAATGTGTACGATGCAATCTATTTAATCTGTGAATAATAAGTAACCCTATGGCCAATGATATGAGGAAACATTCTCATTACAGTGTTAGACATGAAATAAATGACTTGTAGTTTCGTACACTCAGTTCGAAAATTCCTAAAGTATAACTTATGTTTACTCAGATTTGGAACTCAGATCATCGACATCACAAATCAGCTGTTAAACGCCTGATTTAGAGAATATTTTTGTTAAATTTAATAGTTTTTTGTTAATTTTTTTTCAAGAATATAACTGTTTAAAAACAATTGATTGTAGAGATAAAAAATATATTCAACATTTTTACATCCTTGTACGAAGTAAAGGAAGTAAAAATGTGATTGCGAAAAATTTCGGTTTTCAGATCTCAACGGAAATATTCATTTTGACTATCCCTGAATCCATTTTGACAAGTTTCGGCGTGGCGTCTAGTACGTACGTGTATGTACGTACGTATGTATCTCGCATAAATAAAAACGATTAGCCGTAGGATGTTGAAATTTTGAATTTAGGCCTGTTGTAACATCTAATTGTGAAAAGGGGAAGTCCTTTTGATTGCAATCGACTGAACCAATATTGTCAAAAAAGCCCAAAATCCAAAATAATTTGGATTTTGGACTTTTTCTTAACTACAGCAATAAGACCTCCTCATCCAGAGCTTTTCAACGATATAAGTTGTACTTATTTTCATTGGTTCCAGAGTTATAGCCAAGTAAAATTTAAATTAATGAAATATTTGGATCTTAGGTGAAGGCACATCGGTTCTAATCAGACTTCATCTCCTTTTTTTAATTTAAATATTTTTATTTATTAATAATTATTAACCTCTGATGTAAAAACAGAGTTTTACGATAAACAATAATTCAATAATTACAATAAAAAAAATTATGAAAAAATATCCGAAGTTATTAATGAAATAAAATTTTACGTAATTTTAAAAATGTGTATATGTAATTTAATAGGCGGAAGTCGTGTGGCGTCCACATCAGATTTTTTTAACTAGAAGCGTTGCTGTATATGCAAATTGAATGATATACAAGTATGCATGTTTTACACGTACTAAAAAACCGATGTATTTCTCTATGTACAAGTTGTAATTCTGTCATGAAATTTACAAACTGCAAGACTTTAGAAATTATTTTTTATATATTATTTGTAAGCTTTTTTATATTTTCCTACAGATTTACTGTTTATTTATTTATACTTTAAATTTAATTAATTAATTTATTATTGATGAATTTTAAGACAGCTGTGAATTAAATTAACAATTACTATTTATTATAAAATATATTTTTAAATATTACTGTAAAGAAATTTTTATGATTTTAAATAATAATAATAATGCTTTATATTCAATATTTCGTTTGAAAATATATTATTTGGAAAAGATTAGTACAATATATAATTCAAAATATATCAGAAGTATACATTCCTACAACTTAATTTAAAAATCGTAAGCTGGAAAGTAGAGTATTGTATTAAGGATAAAATAATACTATAAATGAAACCAAAACACTTTAATAAAACAATAAAGAAATAGGTAAAATATTACTAAATACAAAATTAATATCATTATTACTGCTAATACAATCGTGCTATAATTATCTTCGTGAAAATAAACAGTTTCCTTTAATAAAGAAAATAAATTTATTATAGTAAATAAAACAATGCAATTTAAAAAAAAAAAATAGAAGTAAACAAAGTTTATAAATTATAAAAAATTAAAATAAATTTTATAAAGTTGTATGATGTGTCGAAAAGTTGGAAGAAATTCATCGTTCAATATTTATAATTTTAAATTATCTAAGTTAAAACACCTATCTTTCACGGTTTCAGCAACTTTAAAAAAATAAATAAATGTAATAATAATGATGAATGTATTATATGTAAGGGAACTGATATTTAAAAAAAAAGTAAAAAATAAAAAAATAATAAAACATAACATTAACCTTCCAAAAAAGTGAGTATTATTGGTTTATTTAAAGTGATGACAAGGCCGTGACAAGATTTGTGATAAAATTCACGTGAAACGTTAAATCCTTTTTCGAGATAATAACAGTTTTAAACTTGAAATTCCATTAAAAAACCTTCTATCAACCCAAGATGTCATGATAGAAAAAAATGTGGTGGAAAATTGCATTCGTGGTTTTTTTTTTATTTTATAGGCAACTAAACCACTTTCATGCATAAATGTCTTTCTTTTTTTAGAATGTTAATTATTTACGAATAAATTATATAAATATCTAATTAAATTTATACGCAAGTCAGTGGTGGTAAAAGAAAATATAATTATATAATCGATCTTATCATAACATAAATAATTACATTTTATTTAACTAGTACTTTAGCTGTAGTACTGGAAGCTTTTTTCTTAATTACACTTATTACATTTTAAAACGTTGAATTGATTGTTAAGGAATTTCTCATCGTATTTATAATAAATAACTGATCGTTCTTGAAAAATATAATTTTGTCTTTATGTTATGTATATACTTCTTATTTTACTGATTAACATGAAATAATTGATCGGAAATTATATAACTAAATCTGAATTCCAATCGCAAGCTTGCACCAAGGAAATTGATGTCAGTATAAGGCTTCCCGTAAAAAGGAGGAATAAATTAAACACTCTAAAATTTAACCGCTGAATTTTACCAGGTATAAAAAAATAACTACTCTAATTCTCAGAACTCTATATTTCAATTTCCAAAATCGAACTAAAGCGCTTTCAAAATAAGGTAGAATATGCATATGCATACTCAACCCAACTTATATAACAAAGGGCATTCGTTACTAAAATTCCTCTATAAGGGTCCTCTATAAGGAAAAAATTATTCCACGTTATGTTATCCATTGAATATCCGGATCACCGCTGCACGCTCGGTTCCGTGCAGTGAACTAAATTCCGAAAGTTTGCCGCTCGACTGAACGACCGTATTTTGATCCCTGTTTCAGAATTACCCGGGTGTCATAATGCCTGGTATTATGGGCAGATTTTAGTAAATTGAGGGGTGGAAATAACTTTAAAAAATTGATCATATCAACCGTTACAGGTTTGTATTCGTAGGAGGTTGAAGTGGACCATATCTTTCAGAGTTCGGAAAGTAGTTGCGCTTATAAATTCAGGCGATCTCTTATTTGATTTGGCCATTTTGTGATTGGACTGATCTTTGAGAATGGTGGACTTTCCATCGTTTTATTCGATGTTTAGAACTAATTTTGTTGCTCTGAGAGGCCAAGCATTTCCTGTTATCTTTAAAATTCGGAATTTTTACGATTTTTTTTTTTTTAAGTCAGAATTGACAGAAAGATAAAGAATGGATAAAATACTCTTTAAAAAGAAGTTATCTATTCTTGGTAGCAAGTATGGCTTAAGTATATTTACAGTTAACAAATATTTTATTTGATTTTCACAAAATTATTTAAAAAAAATCACAACAGCTGTTAACCAAAAGCAGTTGTTTACCTTTTTCTTTTTGTCACCTGAGGAAGGTATTGTCTACTGAAAGAGCTCTTGTGATATTTTAACATAATTTTTTTGAAAATCAAATTTATTTTGTTTTGTTATGATGGATTTTCGTCAATTAAAGGCTTCATCCATCGATTATTTACGGTTAATTAGCTTTTGTTTTTGTAGATAGAATTTTTATTTTAAATAAAAAGTGATATTCGTGATCACGATTTTAAAAAAAATCTCTTGTCCAAAACTAAGTATATTTAAAATCGGCTCCATAAAGTAAATAGTTTGATAATAAGCGTATGATACGGAGTTCTTAAGGAACTCCCATAATAAGTCAATCCATAACATGAGTTACCAGTAAGCAGTAATATTAAAGTTAATTAGTAAAAAAATATATCTATCAACACTTCATAGTCGATAAAAACAAACAATTAACAAATAGAAACAAAGAGCCAGTAAAAAAAAAAAAACAAATAGCTAATTAAGAGATAGATAGTCGAACAAAGAACAAAGAACTTGTTACTAAGCAATAAAATAAATAAATAAAGAAGTAAACAAAAATAACATCACTAGATTTGGCGATAGTCACTGCAAGTTGTCACCCAGTAGCTCCCTAGATCATCAAGCACGTGGAGACGTTTCAAACTTCGGACGTCCCCTCTGACATCAAGTAGAATGATATTTACTTGATATCAATCAAGTACTTGATATCCCGTCTCACAATCTCACGAACCGTCGTAAGCTCCAGATCTTCCTGAACCTTATTCCGTGTGAACCATGGCGTCTCTGCAATTGTTGTTCCTTGTTTTGGAATCGTGGTATAATATCTACGTTACTATTACTTGCTGTCCTCCACAACTCCACGCCATAAGTCCAGATTGGTCGTAGGATAACTTTGTAAATCAGAACTTTATTGAACAACATGAGGTGTGAGTTCCTCCGCAACAGCCAATGCAGTGTTCTGTATTTTATATTCTCTTGTTTTCTTTTCATCCTCACGTGACACTTCCAGATCAAACGCTGATCTAAGTGAATTCCTTGGTACCGCACAGTCTCTGTTTGTGGGATCAGAACATCATCCATGTTCACACTGGGACAGTCATCTCTTTTCATGGCGAATGTAACGTGCTTTGATTTATCCTGATTAAATAAGAAGTTTCCAGATACAGGGAAAAGATGCTATCATGCCTTCAAGGAGGTGTAACTTATTATGAAGGAAGTAACGTTATTGTACCCAAACAACTTTTAAAAATTAATTTCAAATTTTTATTTTTCTTAAGTTTATTTTTAATTTAGTTTTTCTCATATATTTTAATGGTTTCAGTTGTTTTATAACTGAGCATAACGTAACAAAGGAAAAACAGACTAAAACTTATTGTACTTTGTTAAGGTGCATTAGTAACAATTTTTTTTTTTTATAAATAAAACAACTCCGATTTTTAAAAAATAAAAATAGTATAACAATGTTAACGATTTTCAGTATCCATCTTGACATATATGTTAGTAGGTTAGTAGCTCTTTATTCTTTATATTATGACTCTTTTAAAAATAACTGACTTCACCAATTACTTTACTGAATACCTGTTACAGTGCAAATTTTATTACGTGCCGTCTTTTAACGGTCTTACGGGTTTCTTTAGTTGAAAATTTTACTGTTTAGATAAGTTTTGTGATTGCAATATTGTTATTTTTAAAGAAACAAATTGATGTAAATGTAGTTGTAAACTAAAGATCCTAAAATTAAACCTTTAGCAGTAAATTAACTCTTAAATAGGAAAATAGATGAAATTTATATTTTATTATGTGTGTAAGTTAAAACATAATTTTTTCCCCCTTTAATTTCAGCTGTGTAGAAAATCCCTGCATGTATTTTTTTTTTTTTTTTGCTATTCGTGTATATTAAAAAATAATTTGTATAAGATTGTGAATATTCTATGTATAGATAAGTCAATGAAACGTCGAATAAAAACACAACTTTTTCCGGTAATTATAGATCCCATTTTCATTAAAAATTAGATTTGATGAACTATTGGATGGATAAACTACAGGTTGGTTCTGCTTACAGAATTCTACAGAAACGGAGGTCATTTTATGGCTGTAAAACTATATTTTCTGACCCTCAACATCTATCGAAATTATGTGGTGCGATCAACTTAAACGATTAAAGTCTGGCTGAAGAACTTTGAAGAAACTGGTTTATCGTTGAACAAGAAATCCCAAACCGACTGAACAGTATCATTCGGTTTTACTTGTTTTTTTGAACAATCGTGGTCAAAGGGATTCTTTATAAGGATTTACCACAAGAATCTGTATAAGATTTAAGTCGTGTAATCACCAAATGATGTTTCTCGAGTTAATCGTATGACTTAACTTCCGACATTTAAATTTTAAAAATATTAACAAAGACGTTATTTACAGTCTTGCTAATAAGTAAAATATAATCAAAACTCCCGGTATTAGGCAACAAATAATCCTATAATTGTATAAAGAATCCTTTTTCAGTAAAAAATTCACCAAACTATGTTCCACAGGATCCTCTAAAATAATCTGTTCATATTTTTTTGATGACAATCATGGGAATGCTATAATCTTCACGTCAGAGCAATATGTTTGACTTAATTGAATAATTTGGGACATAATTGTTTCCAGAAACGGCGATACCCCTTGGTCTGCGATGTAGTCGGATCTCACAGTATGCGATTTTTCCTCTATTTGAAGAGTAAATACCACTAAACAATGAAGAGGTTAAAGAAAAAGATTCGTCGCAAACCACCGTATTTCCTGTGGTTATGTAATGTGTCGTGGAAAAATATGGGAGTTTAAAATTATGACATTCTTCAACACGTACTGTTCAGAACTTAATATGGTTTAAGGTTCAATTAAATGCTAACAAATAAACTACCAATATGTACATTTTTTTTTATTGCATAGTAAAAAGGTATCAGACTTTTAAAATCGCTTATCTTATTGGCTCCCCCCAGTACTGTATTATTTGCACAAGTTAATAAGAATAATTTGGCTTTTCAATCAATATCTAACACTGATTTTTGTTGCTTTTACATCATAGTTGCAAGTGAAGTTAAAACTCGTGAATAATTGTAGTCAACAAAACAAATTAAACTTTTAGAATAGATATCAAATCAAAGTATCATACAAGAACACATTCAAATTGAACAAATAGAATATTACAAGAGTATGCAAATTTTTGCCGTTTTAACTTCTATAACTTTTCAAAACTCCACATTGGGTAAACAGTATACATCTTCAATAAGCATATTAAAATATTTTACAGTAAGGACAAATTAAACATTACTAAAAGCTCTTACAGAAATATATGGCAAATTTAAAGAAATTAATGCTACAACTGAGCTCTAACACATGTATTATATTACACTGGCACTCCTATTATCTGGATTGACATTGACAGGCAGAATCTCGATAAATGGAAAATTAAAAACGGTTTATCATACATACTGTACTAATATTGAACTAGTTTAAAAAATAAATATTTTCAAAAAATGCAACACTCCCCATTTTTGACATGTTCACCATACTTTACCTGTAATGTAGCTATTCTAGTTCGAGGTGTAGTATGTTCGCCGGGAAAATAAAAATACATAGAGATATATCAAATTGAAAATATCTCTTTTTTTAATTTGTTAAAAGCATTAATGACTATTGAAGGTTATCTTGTTTAGTTGATATAACATTGATTCAAAAAAACTAAAAAAAATGTAATGAAAATGTGATTAAAATAACGTAATAAGATTAGTAGATTAACAGGTGAATTTCCGGTCGTCTAAATTTGTAAAAAAAAAATTAAACATATAATAGGAAGCTTTTAAAAGCTTTTTTAACGTAAATTAATTAAATTAATAGTAATGTTGTTTACCTTTTATACTTTTTCTTTAGTTAAACCATCTGACTACAATGTTTTTAAAAAGTAATAATGACAGAAATAAAAAAAAATTAAATCGTAATTTAGATTTTTTTTAATGAAATAATAAATAATTAAAAATGTTTTTTAATATTTAAAAAAAAAATAATAATAGGTTTACTACGTATTGTAGTAAATATATAAACTACAAGCTCGGAGTTCCTTTTTCCATGCTTATTTTCTTTAATGTCCTTTTTATTTCTGCTGATTGACTCTTTTATTTTATCTTTTGCTGATTGACTACGTCAGTATGTAATAGATAAAATTAATTTATCACTTTTTTTTGGGGGAAGAATATAAAAATTTTAATCATGTGTTAACGGTAGTAATATCTGATCAAAAGCAGTAATTATAGTAATACAGCTCCAATTTTTTGATAAAATCATTTATTGATGATTACCCAAATATTTTGATAAAATTGAAAATAATTAAATTTACTCAAATTAATAAATGGTTAGTCGTTTTCTAAAATTTGTTATTTAAAATTTAAGCCTGGATGTGTGTATAGAGTTAAACGAAATGAAAATTTATTTATAATGCTAAACCACGTAATTCTGCAATATAGTAAAACAATATTTATTCAAGATTTTATAAATTTATGAAGACGTCGGAATTATATATAAATTAATTCAGAGATTAATATTTTCACAGATCAACGGTGTACGTAAAATATTATGTATTACACTTACTTACACTCTAACTTACTGTTGATTATTCTTGAATTCGTCGGTACTTTCAGTAATATTTTACTGTTGATTCCATTTATATATTTCCTTTTCATCAACTTCAACCTTTTCAGCTTCAATTAATCAAATACAGCATTTCAAAATGACTCATCTGTGTTCGGTCTTTTACTTTGTAGGCAGGCACATCGATACACATATATATTATGTGTTTATATATGCGTGAATCTCTTTAATCAAAATTATTATTACAAAGTTCCGCTGAATAAGTAGATTTTCCTTTATTTAGATAAATTATTCAAAGTGCTGATTCTAATATAATTGTTAACGAAGCAGTATAAACTTTCAGTGGTATTATCATACACAGTATTATGTTTAATTTTTTTAATTAGCAAGAGGATACTTTTGAATTAGGTGAGTTATTAAAAAAAAAAAAAGAATTATAATTTATTATTTATTCTTTTACTGGCATAAAACATAATAGAATGTTTCTTGTTATTTCTTTCGTTTGATGCCCATTATGAATCAGAAAAAAAATACAAATATTACCTTTAAATTGATATTCTCTTTTGTATCTAAAATACGCTTTTTAAACATTTTGTGCTATTTTCATTAGTGATAGTAGATCACATAATCTTTTACATTAACTTCAATTCGACATTCTGGTGAATATTTAAAACTTCATCTATTTTAAAGGTAATATTAAATTGATTTTTACGGCAAAATAATTGCCTTAAACTATCAGTTTCAATACAACTATTCTTATAGAAAATTCATGACTAATCGATCTAAAGAAATTTTTCAGTTGAGTAAAAAGGATTTAACCATTGGAAATAATGTTTCTGAAATGAGTTAATGAAAAATTTTTGATGGAGGCAGGCAAAAAAAATTAAAAGTCCTACAGTACAGCAATAGATTACTTCCCCTTATTCTAGAACGGGCATGCAGATTGGATCTAATAATAGTGTTGTTGTATACATTTCTCTTATATAAATATCCAAATTATTTTTAAAATGTATTAATATATATTATTTAAACAAATATTAGCAATAATAATAATTCTTCAGTTTATAAACAATGGGTCTGTTTTAGATTTATTCTGTCTGCTTTCTTTTGATTCAGCAAAAATTCCTAGCTGAAAAAATATGCGCGCCTCCCCCCCCCCCCCAAAAGTGAATAACATAAATTTCATGCAAGAAAGGGTAAAATAAAAGAAAATCAAAGAAATTCAGGGAAACGATTTGCTTCACAAAAAAATAAAAAAACGGTTTGTATATTTACTACATACATATTGTTTCACTGAAAACATAATTTCCTGTTATCGTTCCTTTTCATTGCAAAATCAAGCTTATTCGCAAACCAAGTATCGGCTTTGTTGAAAAATTCAATCTTAAGATCGAAAAATCTTTAATCAGGATTAGACATCAGCGAAAATAATTGAATTAAATCATACGAAAAGAAAATATCTCCTTATACGAAAGTAAATAATCAATAATGGCCTTAATTAGATTGTATTACTTTGTTTTAGTGATGAAAAGTTCGTGAAAAAAAATTGTCATAAAAGACAGGTAAGGTAACAATGGAAGGCTGTTTTTATTTAATAACCATCTTCATAAAATTTACGAACTCTTGCGTACTTTTCTGCGCAAGAAGACTGACATTTCGTTTCTGACGCCTTCACTATTTCGCAGCCAAAAACCCATTAATTTTCATAGTGCAAAGTACTACAAACGTTTGATTAACGTATGTACTCACAAGAACAAAGTTTAAACTTGCCACCTCTGTGTTTCACTGCATTACCGCGTATGAAAAATACACGAATACAAAGTCATAACCTCAATTTGAGGTTATGTGTCTGTTAACCTTAAATTGAACGTAACTGAAGAAAGACTTCTCAAATTTTAATAAAATTTTAACATGCAGGGGTTTAGATATACTAATATAGCGTATCTAAATTTCAATGAAATTGTTTTAGTAGTTTTGGAGATTTTCGAGATTTATACATAGGCGTGTATATTTATTTATTTATTTCTTTATAGGAAATTACATTTTAAGTGAATCTTATGATCGTACTCCTCATACCTCAAAACGTAAATAAAATTCTATTTCACTCCCCAATCCTACCGTTGGACCGAAAGTAATACCGTACTTTTCTTTGAAAAGTCGTTAAAAAATGAATTAAATTTTAGTTTATTTTACTCCATAAGGCAATCTAAAAATCTTTTTGGAACTAAAATTTAATTAACCTTTTTAGAGTTTAGTCAAAATTGTGAATTTTTACGATGGATATGAATTTATTTCAATATTTTAATTTCAGTACTAATAGATTGATATGAAGGTAATCCAATACGATATTTTTTCAAATGAAATCTTGTTTTTATTAGTCCCCAGATTGATTTAATAAATTTACCATTTTATATTTACTTTTTTATAAAAACATTTACTTAAACATATCCCTAAACATTTGCTTTGAATTTTTATTTTTTTTCTTACATTTTTTATTCTTTTAATTTCTTTTTATTATAAAAGTAACTCTCATGAATTTATACATATATGAAATCTTATTGTGACCTTATAAATTAATGGATAAATTTTTTAAGCTTTTAAAAATTTAATTTATTTTAAAAATATATTAAACAGTGTTTATAATAAACCATATCCTTGTCTCTAATGCTTAGTTGAAACAATCTCTTATCTTTTTTCTTCTTCATTAATTTATTTTATTTTCATGTTAAATATTTATCGTATTATTTTTTCATATTATTAAATAACATATATCATATTTATTAAATAGTTTAATAAATACTTTTATTATTTGGTTTTACTGAAAAATAATAATAATGTTATAACATTTTTTCTTGAAATACGCTTAGTCAGCTAGCGTGAACGTTGAACCTCACTGTCCCTTCCACTTTCTTTCTTGATATGATCCCGCTTCTTTGTTTCTTTCCGTATATTTATAAGTCTGCCATATCAGCTTTAACAACAGTAGATATGTAGTCAAAATTTATTATATTAAATTTTCTCTCAAACATAAAATAATAATTTTTGTTTATTTATAATAGAACTCCAAAATATAAGGAAAATGTAAAACTAAAGCGTTTTTTGATTGTTAGACAATCATCGATAATAGGTAAACAGGAATTTGTAAAAGTAAAAATATAAATATAGAAATGGAACCAACCCAAGTGGAGTAAGCGAATGAGCGACGTTAAGCAGTTGATAAAATTATATTTAGTGCTAAAGATTTAATAAATTTTACATTGCATACGTTTTCTAAATTTTTTTTATTCAACATATTAAGGATCCACTTATTCATAATAATATATATGTACTTTTAGGTGAAAATATTTTTCAAATTAGAATCTCATTTACTCTTGACCTAGTAAATGAATCGCCTTTTATTTCATTGAACGATAAAGTAATAATTATCCGTATGCCGACAGCTTCTTCTGTAAAAAAAAGAAAACATGCGTAATTAATTAATTGTCAGCGAAATTTATGTAAAATATATTGAAATATGAAAATAAATTTCATATTATATATATTATTTCAACATTCTTTTTCATTTAAAAAATTATTTCCTGATTGTTCTTGATTCATTAGAAAACAATTTATTACAAACCGATCCTTGGCTTTGTTGAAAAATTCAATCTTAAGATCAAAAAATCCTCAATAACGATTAGATCATCAGTACAAAAATAATTGTCATCTGATTTTACGTAATTATGTAGATCGTAATATCATTTTAAAGACATTCCTGTACGTTAATAAGAAAAATGGAAAGTAGCAAAGAAAATGATTTTATTATTTAATTATTAAATTTCTCTTACTTATATATTTAGCATATCATAAACAAAGGTTTTTTTTTAACTTTCACACGTTTAGCATTGCAGAATCTGCTGGTTTTCTTGTAGTAAAAATTAGAGTATTAATCTATACATTTATTTCTTTTAATGATTGAAATAAATTTTGTATTGACTAAATAACAACAGAATGGTTTTTTAAATAAACTTGGACAAAATTTTTAATAAATTTTAACAAATACTATTCATTCTTATCGACAAAGTTTTAGTAAAGTTAAAAGTATATTCAACACTACTATTGGTGAAAACTTGATATTTCGTAAAAGATTTTGTATTACTTCGTTGTTAGTTATAGGAAAAATTATCTTGTTTTTGTTTAATATATTATATCAACACCGTTTATAGCACACCAATTAGACAATTTAATTACGTATTACGATTAATTGAATTTTTATTTATTCTGATTCGTCGGTCTATTCACTCATGTGATTGGTTGAAAAATTAAATAAATATGATTGATTCAAATTTTGTTTATTGCAATTGGTTGGTCAGAAATTATATTTTGTATATATTGTAATTAGTTATTGAACAATACTCATATTTTGTGATACCTAGATATATTATTACAAATAATAAAAATGTTTGTTAATATATTTTATGTTTTTACTACGTCTAAATTTACAGTTAACTGGAGTTTTCCAATTAATTGCTTGGAACACGCTATTAGAAAAAAAGTATTATTTAAAACAGAGCTAGAACAGTTTGTAATGGATATAAAGAAAAGAGACTGAAAAACAGTAAAAAGTAGACAACCTAAAAACGTAATGCCAACAGGACTCAAAGTTTAACATAAAATAGAGGAAATTAAATATGTTCATGGTGTAGTTAGGGACCTGGCTCAAGACATATAACATATATATTTTATATGTGGAAATTAAATGATAGATGCATGTATATATATATATATATATATTTGCAATATTTACATTAGCGCAAAATTTAGTTCAGTTATTGTTAAAAGGGAGTAAAAAAAATTAAGAAAAGTAAGTCTTAGATGACAAACATATAACTAACCGGCCTATTGTTGTAAAAATTGATTGTATGGTTATAGATTTGAAAGGAAAAGCTTCCAGCAAGAAACACCACTGAAATACCTTACTCTGGAAAGAATTACGATACTATTTGGTTAACTTTGTGTATTCAGATTTAATAGATATTTTATTTGAACTTATATGTATATATTTACTTTTCCTGCCTAACTTTACGAACTGAATTACGTTGATTTTACAAGCGTGTTTTGTGTGCGTGTGTGTGTATATACGTATGTGTGTACACTCTTTCACAACCATTTTGATTTGTGAACGCACAATTTCCGTTCATATCAAGTTTTGGAAACATCAAACAACGTTCAGCGGACAAAATGCAGTATCAGCAATTGTTAAAATTCGTCAAAATAACTGGATATATATAGATAAAGTTTGTGTAAATACAAAACTTCCCTCTTCAATTTGCTAACAAAACGGTAACGCATGAAAACAGAATCTGTCTCGCTCCGCTGATGATTTACATAGAATAGGGAAAATAAAGTTTAGGGTTTGTAATATAAATTTTTATACGTATGTATTTATTATACATATATATATATATATATATATATATATATATATATATGTATCAATTATTTATTTTTTCTAATGTTTATTTTTGAAAAACAATTTACTCATTAATTATTTAATGCTGCATGAAATAAAATTAGTTAAATTTAAGTTTTATATATGTGTTTTTCTATACAATATAATCTTAATATGTATTTTTTACTCATTTCATAAGCAAACATAATTAAAAACATGAAAGAAATTTATTATTTTTAAAGTACTTTTTATATTAATTGCTACATTAATAATATCTATTTTAATTTATTTTTATTTTTTTTTAATATTGGGGCCCTTTACACCCCGTAAGTGTTTGTGATTGTCCTTGTCTTTCATGTTTTAATGTTTATTGTGAAGTTTGTGTTTTTAAATAAAATAAGGGCCCTTTACACCCTTACATATGACGATCCTGATGGAGATAATAATTTCTTTTAAAGAATGTGACGAGGGCTAATGACCTTAGCAGTCGATGCCCGTAAAAATTCAGTTAAAAAAAAATAAAAAAAAATAAATCTATTATTATTTTTTTTTTAATTTAGCTAATCATTTAATATACCTTAAAACTTAATCGTTTAATAGTAATATAAAAAAAATATGAATAATTGATGTTGCATTAATGTAAAATGGATTATAAAACTAATAAACCAAACCGAAATAGTAAAATAAAAAAGTCTTCACTCAATAAAAGTTAACAATTGTTAGATATTTCTTCTGTTTTGTTTTTTAAAATTGAAGTTATTTTGGAAGGACGGAAAACCCCAGAAACTAACAAGACTCTTGACGCGACTGGTTCCAATCCGTTTTCAAATGTCACCAGCTTGTTTCCATAGTTACCAACGATTGTCTTTTTCAATCACTTACAAAGTGGCTGCCTAGAGACTTATAGTGTTTTCCATCTTTCTTATGTAAAAAACATAATTTATTGTATTATTATTTCAAACATTTTGAGTAAAAATATAATAAGTTATTTTGTATTTAGATACTTTTAAACATTTTTCCTATACAAAAAGTATTTATTTTTTTTTAATTTTGCTATAAACTACTTTATTGATATTTAATTTATTCATAGAAAAATAGCATCGTTTTTCTAAATTGTCTCGGTAAGTAGATTACTAGCCTCAAAATTCAAAATAATAAATGTTATTTCAACAACTTACATGTTTGAAATCCAAAGTAAAAGAAAATTAATGGGTACAAAATATTTCATACAAGCTTAAATAATGTAAACCGATTTTGAATGAAAAAACAGCAAATCTGAAGGAAGTTGAAAATTTCCATGAAAATCAATATTTTTGAATTTGCGATTAATTTTGGAAAAAATAATTTCACAGTTTCTAAAAGAAATAAAAAATTTTAAAATATATTACTCAATATGAAAAAACTATTATAAGTCCAGTCCCAGTTAAAATTATTTATATCTTATCCATCACTATATCACCACCGTTGTTTGATGTTAAGTTCATAATTTAATAGCAACAATTGTTAAAACACAGCCACAATGACAAATTTGAGTATTTTTATTTGATAAAATCTCGATTATTACTATCTACCAACGCAGTATAGAAATGAAAGAATTTATGATATTTTGTATTTCTACTTTTTAAATATTTTTACAGGATATTGTAATTCACTAATATCTACCTTTTAAATAAGCCAGATACATTTTTAATTATTATATTATGAGATGTTTAATGAATTTATATAAAATTAATTTGTTTTTTCACTGAATAAGTACCTTAATTTGATGTTTTACACTATCTGCCCGAAGTTTCTTATGCCTCTGACGCACGTAAAGTTCTTGAGATACATAGGGCATTAATCAGAGCTGCTTTCTCTGAGAATAATAGTCACTCTTTCCTCAGTTTCTGTGAAACTGAATGGTGAATAATCATTGTAAAACTGGACATTAATGTATTTCAGTAGTCTTGGCATACTGATACAGTATTTTTGGCAGCAAGAAATCCACTTAATTCCTAGCTTTCTTTAGTGAGCCTGGAATAAAATGCTTGTTATCTTGAGAATAACTATGCTAGCTTAAAGACTGATTTGTACCTCATGCCAGATAGTCTTTTTAGTTTTGACAAGTTATATTATACGTACGAAATTGTTTATAATTTTATATAAACGATTGTTTATAAATTTTGTAACATTGTTACAGTAAAATAAATTATTTTCTTCTTTTCAATTTTTTTACACGACTGCCCAGAAAGGAGTGTAATGTATTTAGGGTGTATGTATGTTTATATGTTTGTTCCACCGTAACAGTTCAACGGCTGAACCGATTTATATGAATGACCTCTTTATTTATTGTTTAAGTTTGCAAGATTATTGTAAGAATATTCTTTTATTTCATTCATAAATTGACTCATAATAGATAAATATTTCATTAAATTTTATATTAAGTTTTAGTAATATTAATAATGCTAACATTTACAGATATGCCAGGATTAATAAAATTAATTTTTACTTTTATTGTAATATTTTATAGGTCATTAATTTATAAGTAACCAAAATTGTTCCTACTACGTTATGTTTTTAAACATTGCTCTTAAAAAAAAGTTAATGAATTTAATTATCGATTCAAATACTTCAATTTAAAAAGGATTGAAATAAAACTAAGTAGATTTGCTATTGTTGTTCTTGTGGTGGTGTAGTCCGTTAATCTTCTGACTAGTTTTTCAGGATTTATATTTTATGTTTGTGCTTAGATACAACACATGCTAGTATACACAGGTATGGTAGTTGTTTTAGGCTTCTCCCCTCAGTTATCTTCTTAACGATTCAGTTGTGGTTTAGTTGCATGAATTTTTTTTTATCGTGTTATAGTGATCTTTATCGGTAGCTGTTATTTATGTATCAATAACATTTTACTGCAAATAAATAATTATATTTTATATTTATTAAATTATTTTTTATTAATAAATTAAATCTACTAATTTATTTATTTATGTGTAGTTATAAACTTTTTCTTGATCGTAAATAGTTGTTCAGATCTGGTTTTGTCGTGTTACGTTATTGTTGGACGTAAGAGTTTATATTTACACTTAAGCGACATAAATTTATAGCGGTAATATGCGTTTTTAAGTAATTAATTTTATAAAGTTTAGACAGAAAGGAATAAGAATGGTAATAAATAGTCTTTACCTTTTACACTGTAAATAAGAAAATAAATGTAAAATATTCTCTCTACGAAAATATATTCAGTATCGGTAATGCAAGTATTATATGGTAAGTGTGATAACGTGTCAAATTTATTTGTTAACTACCATTAACATAATAACAGTCTCAAGAGACCTGAAATAAATCATTAGTCTGAAAGAAATAACAAAGAAATAACAAAGCAACTAGCAGTAACAAGCTTCTCGTGAAAAAGTTTAATAATAAAAGTGAGGAGTAACGTAGTTTCCAATTGTCTTCTACTACGAGCCAAATATACAGTAACAAATAACCATGTTGAGCCCATCAAAATACAGATATTATTCAGCCCTACAACTATAAAATCTTTCTAATTACATAGGAGCTGTTTAATTAACACCGATACTGTCAGAGAAGGTAACTAACTCTTTCTGGTACCTTTTTTTTCTCATGTTTTTATTTTACTAGCATTATATCCGTAAGAAAAACTGAGAAAAATTCAGTGAAAAGTGATAAAATTAATACTCCTGTCTCCTGTAATAACACTGCTTCAACTTTGTAGAATAAATGTATACAGATGATAGTTAGAAAAATTAAATATTTTATTATTATGTATTCTCAACTTTCTGTAATACGTCATACATCCCCTTTTTAAAAAAATAATAATTATTGAACTGAAAAATATACATATGAATTTCTTCTATGTGTGGAACAGTGCAGTTAATATAACAGAAAAAAATTTGCAATTTTAGTAAAACGCAAATAACAGAAACGTTTCAGATTAAAACGTAAAACATGGAATTTCGTTTCACGTTTTAAAGCAAATTTATAATTTTTCTGGTAATCTACAATTTTAATAGCATTTATTCTAAAGTAAATTTACGATTTTTTATTATTTTCAGATAAAAATGTGAGAACTTTGTGTCATATTATGTTGTGTTATTAGGTGTGTGATAATATTAATAGATCTATGATAACATTAATTAGTTTTTATTTTAAAATTTTCATTATCAAATAGTTACTAAGAATTGCAAATTTATAATAAGTGTAAATTAAATCCTGTAATTTTTTCTTCATCAATTTTTTTATTGAATAATTTTTTTTATATGGATTTAAGATTTAACAAAAATGCTTTCAACCGAATTTATTTTTTTCCAGTAGCAGGGGTTTAAAAAATAGAGTGGACGTAACAGTAAAGGATAATGCAAAGGAATTAGCTGAATAGTTATCCACTCAGGACATAAATAGTTCTGAATTGATTGATTCTGTTTTTTCATTACCGTTATGACTCCTTTCCAAATATCTGCCGTTGAATTTGATAATTGTTAATTACGGTACGGTTCTATAAAAACGTTGAAAGTTTTTTTCTTGTTTACAATTTAGAATGTGTAGAATAATTAATTTTACGATTAGTTTTTCTTTAAATAATTGATTTTTTCTCAATAAAAAACCCGTGTTTCTCTGCACATAAGGGTTTTTATTTTTAACTTTTTTTTTTATCTTTTATTTTTTTATTCATTGTAACACAGTCTTTAACATTTCATTTTCTTCTTTTAAATTATATGAGGCGTTTTTAAAACATTATTTAATGCTAATTTAGATTTATCTGTTGTTCGGAATATGGGTTCTATGCTTCCTTTTAACTAAGCAATATATTTATAATCACTTTAAAAAACACGTATGAAAATATATAATCCTACTAAGACGAAATATTTATTCATTACAATGTAACTAAATTTTATTTTTAGTATTATACTTGATTGTAAAAAAAAAAAACAGTTACGGTTGGTAGTGGTCACCCAATTGTTTACATATATTGACTTTGAAATGAGGTTTTGTGTTTATGTGCACCTTATGCTTGCGTATAACCTTATGTATTGAGACCTTGATCCAGCAATAATTTCAAACATACGTCATTTATTAGTTTTACGAGAATATAAATTTTTATCACAAAATTTTATTTTTCTGGCTACATTAATTAAATTATAATTACCGGTTTAATGTTGTTTTTTTCAAAACCGGTTTTAAATATTTTTTCAAAATAGTTTTTATTCTGGTATGAACTTATTTCATTTCTTTTTCTTTAAAATTATTTTGGTAAAACTCAGTCTGTAGTAAACAACAAACTAAATTAAATTATTTTGAATTAAGCTTGCTTAAGTTTATATTGAAGATCTAATCATTAATAATTACGACACTACATAAATAATGTAATAATATTAAAATTTTGATATTCAACAAAATTTAAATATTGTTCAAATTAAGAAGTGGTAAATTTGTCTCTGTAACATAAACATCATTCACTGAAATAGATGAATAATGATAATGAGTTGAAATTTACAAAATTTAATTGCAACAGTTTGAGTGATGTAACAAATTTAATTATACCAACATTTAGAGTATGTTAGTGAATAATGATCTCATTAAATTTAAATGCCATCACAATGGTTGAATAAATAATCTATTATTATAAATTAGTTGTGTATTTGATAATTAATTACATCCTGTTTATTTTTAAAAAAAAAGTATTTATGTAATAATATAATGAAATCTAAAATATTATTATAAAATGTATCTAATATGTAGCAAAATATAAATAAATTATAGGAATAGTAATAACTAAATAGATCTTAGACGAATTATTTCAAATTAAATGAATCATTACATGATTAAATTTTAACAAATATGCTTTATTTTTATTATAGACCTAATTTTTAGAGAAGTGTTCGTGATAGGTTAGATCAGTTAGCATGAATTGAATGGTGGGGGTACTGTTGCTATGGAAACAGCTAATGAAATATTTAGACACTTTTTACATAATAATTGCTTTGAATTTCATGTTGTAAATACGAAATTTCTACTATGCTGCCCCTAAACTATATTAATACTATAATTAAAATTACTGTATTGATAATGTGAAGATCTCATTAAATAATTGTATGCTTAAAAAAAACATACACTTATGTAAAATATTTTATGTAACTTTCAACTACTTTCAAAACATTAATAAATATATATTGTATTTCTTATAACACCGTGGTTATGGTATATAAATTTATAGATATTTTTGTGCTGTTGTGCAGTTTTCATTATCTTTCTTTTCCTTGTTTGTTTCTCTAGGGGATTTGGTTTCATCACTTTCGCAGATCCTAATAGCGTAGATAAGGTCCTAGCTCAAGGAAGCCACGAACTTGATGGTAAAAAGGTATGGAAACAGTTTATTTTTCTAATATATTATTAAATAAATTTTAGTTTTAGTTGTGTTTTCAATTTTTATTTGTAAAGCTACAACATTATAAGCATTTAATAGATTTTTAGTATTTTATTATCCTTACAGTTTAATTTTTCTATTATCTGAATTCCATCTAATTGCAAGGTTTCCTGGAAATAAAATGTTATTTATAATTGATAAAAGCTCCAATGTAAAGTAAATTTGAGTACAATGCAAATTTTCATCCGCGTGTAATTTTAAAGTTTTATTGGTTTTAGTTTACTTGTTATTCCTGCTGCTACTGTTACTACTCCTGTTACTAATAGATGTATGCTATTCTACAATAACAGAATAAATTTCTCTTAAAATTTAAATTAATAAATTATTATATTCGTTCTAGAACACCCTGAATTCAATAACGAATGTTAAAACTTAATAACATTTATAACTAGAAAAAACAACAAATAATACTAAGTGTTTGTCAAAATCATAAATTCAAAGTATGATTTACCAAGTTTTCCTGTAGTTCTAGGAAATTTACAAGTAATATAGATTATTTCACTTCTGAAAAAAGTTTTGCTATAAATCTTGTAAAGTCTTTATCCTGAGCAAAATATATTTTTTTATTTATCTGAAAATTTTACAATGTTTTTTTCTTCAAAAACATGTGAAAATTTATTCATTTTTTTAAATTTTTACGCAATTTCATAGAGAGTTCTCAAAAGGTATTCAATTTATGACAATGTGAGCAACTACATTAACAAATAGAAATTTACCTTATAATAGATAAAAAAATAAAAATAACAATTGCGTTCTTGTAAATAAATACCGCATTATTATACCTCTGAGACAAAAAAAAAAATATTTTAACTTACCGTAACTCGAAAACTAAGTATTTCCTTATCTATGTTTTTTTTTTATGAATAATTTTCATTATTTATTGAGAAAAACGCTTATAAAATATAGCCGGAACCTTTTGAAACGCTCTCTTTGTGTATCTGTGTGTATGTATGTACATATATAATTGGTAAAAATATTCAAACGATATTGTGAGAGTTCCTCACGATGTACATCGATGTTACTGTACGAGGTGTTGAGAGGAGATCCAGTTGCTAATATTCAACGCTAATATCTAATTGCTCGTAGATTATTTTGTATTCTATTCAATATCACTTTTCAAAGGATCTATTATTTTTCTTTCTCTCTTTTTCATAAATTATTTTTCTTCTGCCGTAAATCCTGATGAAATCAATACAAATACTTTTGAAATTTTTTAATTTTTAGATTCCTTTTCTGCACAAAATTATTCGTATTTTACATCTTTCTTAATTAGTCAAAATGTTTAAATTTATGCTTCTATTTTTGGTTGCATTCGCAATTTGATCTGCAGCAGTCTTCCAATCGAATTTTTTTTTTTTTTTTAATATTTGTTTTGTACTTAATAGTTTCCATTATAAATTTTTTTACATAGGGAAGTGGGATCTTCCTCGGTAACCTTTCCACTACTTTCGATATCCTTTCATCAAGCAATCAATTTTTCGAATATTGTTTATACTATCGTGATTTTTTATTTTTTATACTTTATATCGATGAAATTTCCTCTGAGATAGTCTTTTTCTATCGTATCCCGTCTTTCAACTAATTCATATTAGAATTCTTCTTTAGCACTAGAAATAAATTCTCTCCCCTACAATACAGGTTTCATACCCGTTCAAGGTATTATTTAAACTAATAATAATATCTTTACCACTGTTAGTAATATTATTGCTTATTACATTTTTTAATATTACTACCTAAATAACAAAATGTTACTGCTCTATGTCTGCAGAAAACATTATTGGTTAAAAATAAGTATATTAATAATACGTTTTTTACATTTACGTATTTACTATTACATGTGCCATATTTTATCATATTCTTGGTAAATTTTTTTGTATTTATGAGATTTACTTAACACTTATAAATTCTTCAATTCCCGATTGTGGATGAAGTTCCACGACCTGTATGTGTGTGACTGTCTGTATGTGCCGGCGTTTGTCTGGATTCAGTTGTTTACGGCTATAATAATGTTATAAAAGTGAATCACTGGGAAAGGAAACCGCAGCTGGCTTGGTGGCAGTTATTTCCAGACGGTTAAATGTGATATATTACATTTTACTGTAATGTGTGTTAAACAATATTTGTCAAGTTCATGTAAAGTGCTTAATGACGATAATTTTAGTGTGTTATAATGTACCATAGTGAATCCCAGAGCCCACAAATGATTTGAACTGAGAACATTTTCTAATTAATGGTATAGGCCTTACTTTTGTAAAAGTTAACTACCGTTCATTGTAGATTTTACAGTATTATTAAATTAAATGCTATTACTATACGTTCCAGATGCTGTAAATTTTTTATTACAGTTTTGTATTTTATTTTCGTTGTCTTCTACAATTTTATTACCTACGCAATAATGATATATTGCATCTCTGACGGAATTAATTATTTTATTACTTGGGATTATACTAATAACTCATTTGTTTGTTAATAGATTTTCATTTACCCCCTTTTCTTTTCAATTTTATTTATTTGTTTACTTTGTTGTACATAATATACCTATTATATCCTCTATCCACTTTTGTCATACGTTAAAATTAACTTGTATAATTCCGTTTTATTCTTTGGTATTAAAATATCTGCAGTATTTTATTAGTAACTGTTTGTTATTACTCTGTTACCTGCAATTTTATTGAAGCTAAAAGACATTTACCTTATTGAGTAGAAATAATAAAAATAGTCTGAAAAGTAAAATTAGTAAGGTAAGAGTATTATTATTAATTAATATAAGCAATTGCTTGGTAATAAGCTTATATCCTAAATCAGTTTGAGTACATTCATGGTCTCGAGAAGATCAACGATGCAACATTTTTCGTATAATAATTGTAGGTTTTCTTTTAACAAGTTTATTGGTATAACAAATACTAATAAAAAAAAAACTGATGAGTTTTTGATTAATCACAGTGTGATACTTGCAATGCGTTATTGTCCGCAATGTGGGAATTTAATAATATTGAAAAACTGCATCTTTAATTGTAGTGAGCTTGCAGTTATATGATTACTGCAACTAAAAATGCAGTACTTTAAATTATTAAATTATTTCTAAGAATGAAACGAAAATAGTGTAAAAGAAATACAGCATACAGTTAAGAAATTTTGGCGCACGGTTCTCGAAACGAAGTTTTCTGCACGAAATCATCTTCCGGTTTGTTGGATTCTTAATATATTTGTCAATTCCAAGAAAGATATTTTAACAGAAAATAACATAAAGTCTCATCCCGTTCTTTTATTTATTGACATTCTTATCTACAATTGTGGTAGCTTAACAGGGAGGATAAGAGTAAAAGTGAGTATTTTCTAGGAGAAAGAATTGGTTTCTGGTCTCCGTCAGTAGGCGTGGTAGAGAAACGTGACTGAAAATTATCAAAAAACAAAGTTTACCGAGCACCACTATTATAAAATTGCTAACTTATTGCTGATTGCTAACTTATGATTGTAAAGAAAGTCTCAGTTGAAACCGGTATTTTAATTAAGAAAAGCATTCACTTTTTTCAACAGTATTTAATATTTTGATTGATATATAAAGTAATTTAGGAGGATAAATATTGAATATTTCGTCTGGAAAACGACCGCCACGGCTTTGCCGGGTGGTGTCCACTCTTTTAATAAATTTCTCCAGTACATATTCACATGTATAAATTTATAAGTCAGTTTTTACGTCGAATTTCATTCTTCAGCTGTAGGGGTGTTTGTGGGTTATTGGCATACAGGTTACTCTACAAATAACCCCACAAAAACTAATCGTAAGGTGTTAGATCACACGACCTTGCTGGCCAGTTCTGATCTCCAAAACCAGAGATTACATAATTTGGAAGTTTGGTCAGCAATAACTGGGCGATCTATTAATTGAATAATTGGATACGTCTATGTCCATGTCTTCCTATTCTGACAAAAAATTCTTGAGCAATGCACGATAACGAGCGGCATTCACTCTAACAGTAACACCAGCTTCTTTTTCGAAGAAATAGAACCCAATCTCGCCCCCAACCCAAAATTACGCACTATAATTTTTGCGGATGCATGGAATGCGTGCGAACTACTCTCGGATTTTCATTGACCCAAATTCGACTATTCTGTTTATTCACGCAGCCGTTAAGGTAGAAATGAGCCTCGTCACTAAATATTACGCTGGGGAACAAAAAATATTTTTTTTTTATCTCAGAAATAAAAATATGTGATTCTGATAATATTTTTTCTACTGAATTCAAATATAATATTGGTTTTTCCTCATCACGTATGGTTTACGAGTGACAAGAATTTATAATTTAAAACATTTTCATACTTTCTGTATTCTTAATTGCACAATTTTCAAACATTTGAGACTCATCTAGAAGGGAAGAAATGACGATTTTCTGCTATATTTCGCCTGTGGAGCATCCCTTTTGATGGTCCAACAATTACTCTCCGCTGAAATTCATCATCCACTTCCAACACTCAATTGACAGTCTCTTTGTTGTTGATCGTGTCTAAGAAGCAGAACTTGCGATTATTGAATTTTGTATGCATGAAGGTCTTTGTCAGAATTCGTTGCGCTGCAGCCCGTGAAATATTCCATTGTTGTACTCGATGACGTATTAATGTTTTAGGATTAACTGTTACGTTCTCACTGATTGCGGCAATGTTTTGTGCAGACTAACCGGAAATTTTATGCACACGCAGTGTGTCATTTTTGACAGAATATATACGCTCAAATCTTTGAATCAATCGAGATGCGGCATTTTGTCTATTGAAACGAGAACGTAATTTTATCATTGTTTTCTACAAACACTCCCCATTTTTGTGATTGGTTTTTAAAATAAACAAAGTTTATGTAACCTGTAACGTGGCATTTCTAATAACCTCTAAGTCTCGTTACGATAGATATCAAATATGACTGCTTAGAATTTTGTGGTACCCAACAAAGTTTATACTAGACTGAGGTTTATTATAGATCATTCCTAGAATATTAAAAATCTCGCAAAACGTTTTCCAGATATAATAACAGAAAAAATATTTTTTTTTTGGTCATCTTGGTAACTTTATTTTTCCTTATACTCTCATATACGTATACGTAATCGATATTATTTATATAAACTATATTCAAAGCAAACGGCGATTTACACGACAGAACAGCGCTTCAATTTCAAAAAGTGAGAATTTAACCAGCAAATTAAAATAGAATTAGACCAGATGAACTGTAATTCTTTACGATTTTTGAAATTATTCATAGTTTAATGAAATTATCGTTAAAACGAAAAGAATGTGATATAATTAAAAACTACATTTCATTGGCTATCAGTTATCTTACTGCTTCATTTATATAGAAATACAGTTTTATTCTAGTATAATCTCCTGACATATTTATTACAACCAAAATCAATTTTTATAATTTTATTTTTCTTTAACATTCTTAACTTCATGTTTTATTAATAACTGATTTCATTAGACATTTTCAGATCCTGTAATCTTGTTTGATTTATGCAGCTGTCTTATTTTTGTAAATTAATAATTTTTCCTTTCAGTACATGTACAAATTTTTTATTTATAAAATTTAAGTTCTACGAAACTTCTTATTGTATACCTGATCAAAAGAATCGAAACTTATCTAATTTATCTACATCAGTTTTAGTAGAAATAGTATTTAATTTTAAGAAAATCCAACGAAACTATTTCTTTATTTATTCTTCAACGTATTATCTTAGACGTTGATAAATACAAAAGGGAAAACAAAAATTAATAGGTAAAAATAAAATGTTTTATAAAAATTTTAATTAATTTAAAGATTTCCTTTAATCTTTCATTCATTACATAAAATTAATTAGTATTCGGTGAACATTTAAGTAATATTGAATCTGCGTTCCCATTTTATGTTATATTTTGGTTACAATAAGGAAATATAACGACTATATGCCAGGAGGTAAATGGTGTTTAGTTCACTTGAAAATTAATCATAATTTCTATGTACCCCACTTCCATGGGGGATTCATTTTAATTCACATCTGCATTCTGTAGCTTCGTATCTGTGTTATAACTCCATGTTGTTCAACAGTTCCTGAGTTGTCTACATTTTATTTTCTCACTATCTTTTTTTATGTTTTTTTTCATTTTAATAGGTTTTTAATTTTTTTTAAATCTCTATTTTTGAGATCTTATCTGTAAAAGTCAAGACTTTTCTAATCTACTGTTTTAGGTAGTAATTTATTTAATTTGACGTACAGTGTATTAAAGTTTTTTTTTGAGAAATATATATATATATACTTTTTTAATTTACTTTATTACAATTCCTATTCTTTTCCCAAGAAACTGTTATATACAGATTGATATTAGTGACGAGAAGTAATCGATTTATGACTCCATTGATTGTTTTTAATTTCATATCATTTTTGTTAGTATAGTTGTTCATCCCTTTATCAAATTCATCAATTTTATTTAAATTAATTCATTATAAAATAGATTGAAAATAAATGACGTAGCTAAATACTTTAATGAAACCCCATATGGCCGACAGTCATCAGTAGTATTCCGGATTTGTATTTGATATAATATATTTGACGTCAGTACCGTTTAAGTTATGTTGTAACACATATTCGTAGATGTTGACGACTATTAATCTCTGCAGTAGTTATTATTTTTTTTATTCAATAATAAATTTAAATCATTTGTAATTAAGATAAAGGAAATCACGTTACTTAATGTATAATAACCAATTATTAAAATTATTTATTTTATACACTTAAATATTAAAAAAAAGATAATGAAATTTTTTTTAGTAATTTTTATTTTAAATTGCATAAGAAGTAATTTTATTTGAGAAAAATTATTTTATTAAAAAAAAGTGTTACTTACACTTTTTGTAACCATGACCTTAACTTTTTATAAGTGTAAAAGAATATAAGATGTAATTAAATTTTTTAGACGGATTTTTACATAAAATATGAGTACATTTAATTTTTTATAGTTAATTGTTGGCAGTACATTATAATTTAAAATTAAGAAAGAAATATTCTTAAAATTATCAATTAATAATAATGATAAAAAACAAGTAGTTGGTGACGGAATCTTCTTAAGTCTTGATCATTTTGTTTTCGGCCTTGAAGTCCGGTCCTTTGAATTTTTTCCTTTACCTTTACCTAAATTTTTAAGTCATGATTCCCTTTTAAATCATCTATAATTTTTGGTTTTTTTCCAGTTGCTATGTTTTACAACTTTGATCGATTCTTCTAGCTTTGTATTAATAAATTTTTATCATTTCAACGTTTCAGCGAATTAGCCTAAAAATTTATTCTAAATTATTATTTATCTTTTATTCTGTTTTACTCTTTCCTTTACTTATTCATTTTTCACTTTATCTTCTTAGATATTTTACGTATAAATGAGCGTATTGATAAATAACATAGTAATAACACAGAGTTCTATTCATTAGTTGGTCCCTTGGACCAATATTTACAAAATTCTGGAGAATAAATCAGAACTGATATTGTTTTACAATGGAAAAAGTGATTTAAAAAAAAATGAATTATGAATAGTTTTTCTATAGCTACTAAAAAAATGAGATAAAAATTGAATCTTGATTTTAACACCAATTATATTTAAATTTTTAACGAGATAATATTTTTAAATTTGCATGTTAAAAAAATGTTATAATTATTTTTTATAGTATAAGTTATTATAAGTATATTTAAAAAAGTATTCTGTGTAAATGTAAACAAAAATTAAGCGAAGTCATAGTATTAAGCATTTCTAAGAAATTTAATTTTCTCGAGGCTTCCCTGTGGCCTCTTTAATCCCGTACTCTTTTAGCCTTTATATAGGCATTATGTATATATATTACTTTTCCTTTTGGTAGTCTTGTTTATGTTGGCCAGTGTACAGAATATTCAGGGACGTATTCCCCAAACTTCAGGTACTGATTCAGGACACAAAATTGAGCAAAAAAAGTTCATATTGTCATAAGTCCTATTTTTCTTTGTTTTCCTTCTGGACGCCATTTTGTGATTTTCAACAAAAGAATCATTTCTCGGGAAACGGGTAAACCGTTTGGCAAATCTAAGACTAGTGTCTTATACTACGAAATAAAAAAAATTGAAAACGTCACCTTCAAAAATTTCAAAATAGCGGCCATCTTAACTTTTTAATTTTAAATATCTTTGTAATTAATTGTTTGATAAAATTTTACTTATTTAAAAATTTATTAAGAATTTTATTTTGATAAAAAATATACCTCATTTGTAAAAATCCATTGAAAACAATCGAATTATTCTAGACAATTAACCCGGCAGTACACTTGCGCATCGTAATGCAAGCTGATAATTTTTATTAATTTTCTATTATTAATTTTTAGTGGATGAACATTTACATTTAGTGGAGGATATAAAAACAGGCAAAAAATTATTTCTATAACCTTGTATAGGCCTATTAAATTAAGGAAAAGTATTTATTTTTTCTTAATTATTGTATTAAACTAATTATATGTTAATAAAATTAATCAATCAATCATTTAAATTAAAATCGTAGTTTTCTTTCAAATCATTAATAACTACATAAATATATTCTAAAGAGTATATAGCGCTGTTAGATGGATAAAAGAATAGCTAAAATGATTTAGGATTTAATAAGATTCATGAAGATTAAGAATTTTTCTTGCCTTTTTATTTTACCATATGAATGCACAGTTTATGAATATTTTACAATCGGTTTTACTGGAACCTTTTATTGAATTTTAATAAAAATTAATATTAAAATATTTTACATCTTAAACATACGATAAACATGATTTAATTAAATGAAGGGTTTTGTTCATTACGATTAGAAATTTATTTATTATGATTTTACCCCAAAGCTTATTCCACTTTTTGCGGTGTATTTGTTAAATCTCAAAATACTTAAAAATATATTAACATTTTATTTAAAATTTAAGGATTCATATTTAATTTATGTAGTTTGTAATTGAATATATTATAAGCTCAAAGGTTTAATAACACTGTGGTTTAATTGAGAGAATTTTAATTTGTGAATGAAATTAGTTTGTAATGTTGGTAGTTCTGAATTTAAGTTCCACACAGATGGGTCACAGAATTTAATATAGAATATTATTGTGAGTCACAAGAATTTCAAGTGTAGAGATCACCTTTTGTAATAGTTTCTCTATCTCTTTCTATTTCTACGCTTTTCTATCATTCTCTCTTTGTTTTTCACATTTCTCTCTTACTTTAGTTCCTTCTTAAACCGGCAGTCTGAAATCAGACTTAAATTTAAGGGACAACCAGATGACGTTACTATTTTGTGTTCATATTGAAGAAGTGGAAGTTCTCTCTCTTTTTCACCCTCTCTACCTATCTTAGCAGCGCTTTCTCTTTGTTTTCATATTTTTCCCTTCCCTTCTTGGTCAGTTTTTTTGGGCATTCATTTTTTTATATACGTATACAATTTTATATATATGAAATTTTCTAACATTACGAGTATAATTTTATACCTATTACTTTATTTCAAGTATCCAGATGTTTTCATCTGTAAAAATTTTCAGCAATTTATTTACTATGCAAAATAAAAAAAAAAATTGTCACATGCAATGTAATTTTTTTTTAGGAAAAATATAATGTTGTTTTAAGCATTTAAGCAGTATTTATTGTATTGTTTTGTATATATTTAATTGCTCCACCCCATTATATTTTTTAAGACAAAAATATTCGAAATAACAGAATTTTTTTTTTAATTTAAGAAAATATCCTCTTTTTGTCATGATTGCTGTGGAAGTAGCTTTCCCTTTTTGCAGTCAATGAGGTGAAAAACATCTAATAAATTTCTTTTCATGCAAAAAAGCCAACTTAGGACCACGAAAATTTCACTTTTTTCTAGCATCTTTTCTATTCTTCCATACTTTTCCCACTTTTATGTCATGGCTTTGTTTTGCCTCATGTGTCCATTTTCTTCCTATCCTGTTTTCGGCCACAAGAACTTTTATATTATAAATTGTTCTTCCAAAGTTATCTCTATCGCAACAGCCCTATTCTTTTAAGCCTATTTTTTGGAGGTCTTCTTACATTTTTCAGGTTATTTCGTTTGCTTTTCTTTTTACACCTTATTAAAATAATTTTTTACTTAATCTGAGATTACCCATTCTGATCATATGCCCCGAAAATTTAGCCTTCTTTTTCTCTTCTTTGTTTCTAAGTTTTCTTGATTTTGGTGAATCTCCTGGTTAGATTTCAGTCTGGATCTTTCCTCTGTTATCTTTGGAAAAAGGATTTTCCTCGGTAAGCTTCTTTTGATCATAAACAATTTTCAAGGTTGATTAGGTGTAATTTTTCAATTTTACTAGTCTAGACTGCGAATACTACCGCGGAAAAAGTCTTCTATTTGTTGTTGGAAAAGTTTTCATGAAGGTCATCCAGTCTCGCTTGCAGAAATTTCGTGAGAAAAAAATCTGCGATGGTCAAGCCGGCTTTCGACCAAGCCGAGGATGCTGAGACCAGTCGTCAGTTAATTGAACAAAGAATTCAATGTGGAAAACGAGAAGTTATCGTTTTCATCAACTTTCGATCTGCCTTTGATTGCATCCACTGGCTGGTACTTTGGAAGGGACTGGAGACAGACCTTATCCCTCCAAAAAAGTTCAAGCTTCTCCAGGAGATCTACAATAGATCGTCTAGTCATATACGCATTCGAAATGAGCTATCTGAGGAGTTTTTCATCCGGACAGGAGTCCGCCAGGGAGAGGTTGTCTCCCCAATCCTCTTTAGCACTTTAAAATCGTAGTTGACTGCAAAATGCGAAGAGCTTTCCAGGGCAGAATCCAGTTTGGAGAGGATGGCTTGATGAGCTGACCGACTCGATGTTTGCCGATGGCAGTGGCGTACTCACTGATAGTGATGCTGAGGCCATTGATATTCTCTATGTTATCTCCCGCATTACCCAATCTTATGGCTTGAAAATAAATGCGGGTAAGTTACATTTACTAACAACAGAATGCTCACGAGCCAATTGGATAGTTTGCAAATTGAACTAATGCAAGAATTCAAATATTTGGGATCACTGATTCAGGAGAAGAAAGTAACAACTACGGCGGAAATCCACCGTCAGTTTCAAGCAACTGCACAATTTTCTTCTCTGAAGTGATACTTGTGCTAACAAAGCAAAATCTCGCTGAAAACCCGAGTTCATTTTTCCAGATCTTAATCCTGCCAATTTTATTGTACAGAGCAGAAATGCGGACACGACTTAAGAGACAGACCTGAGCAAACTTGAAGTGTTCCAAATACGATACCTATGCCAGATCATCAGAGGCTCACTTTGCGGTCACATCCGAAATGAGGATATCCGCCATTGCTGCGGTCAACTGCCAACAGTCGAGGAACAGATTCAAAAACGAAGGCTGCGATGGTTTGGCCATGTCTGCAGAATGATTGGAAACCGACTACCACACAAACTCCTCTGGCATGATTGACCCACCCATTAGAAAGTCCAACCGAAATATCCAAGGAAAACATGGATCAAGCAGATCGATGATGGTTTAAAGAACCGGAGCCTCAACCTTAATGAGGCCATGACAACGGCCATGGATCGCCATGCGTGCAAGCGTCTCCTTAATGAAATCAGACAGCCATTGGCACCCACAGCAGCCTGCAGACTTAAGAGTCGATCCAATCCAAACGCCAGCTAAGGATCAAAGAAGAAGAAGAATTTTATTATTTTTGTTTTGTTTTAATGTATAAATTTGTGCGTGGATAATTTGTAAGATTTGAAAAATACCAAGCTCAGCTAACAGGATACAAATTTAAAATGTTAGAATCTAACTTTTAAAGGAAGAGATACTATAACTCCAGCATGGAAATCCACAGTTCCAGTTTGGATGCATTTATCCATTAAAACTGATTGAGATCAAAGGAAGGAACCAGTGATCTATTTAGCAAAGTAATGAGTTACTTTCAACTTACATTCAGAGAATTATAGTTTCGGGTTCCGGTTAGAATTGAAATTTTTCATACAAATATTTTGTATTTTCATTTAAAAGTTTGAGTTTATGTGGTGAATTATTATTAACAATGAAATGAAGTTTGTAACTATACTTCTAATATCGAGGTTAATTTATACTTGAGGTGCGATAAATCATTAAGAATATCAGGAATGACAGGTCAGACTGGATCAAAGATCATCTATCAAACTGGAATCCAGTTTACTCGATAAGTTTAATTAATTCTCCTGCTTTTGAATCGTAGTAACTTGCTTCATAATAACTGATAAATAATCAAAGATTTCCCAGTAATCTTTTCGTTAACGGAAGGAATCTAATTACTTTACTAAATTTTTTCTGCGATTTAAGTTTAACTTGAATATTTTTCCAAACAAAAATATTTATAAAAAAAAACAGTAGTCGAACTGTTTCTTTGTCAAAATTAAGTACATAATAAATTAAAAAATCAGATGGTGAGGTTTTTTTTTATACATTCAGTCACTTTTCTGTTAATCTATGCAGTTTTATTTCATAATTAAAATTTTTCCACAAAAAAACCGTAGAAGAACTAAAGAACAGTACCCTTTTTTGTCAACTTTTAAATCTAACTTAATTTAAAACGCACGTCAAAAACTCAAAAAAAGGTTATACAAATATTTTTTCTATTATCAGCCGGATAATCTAATTTACCTAATTAAATTTAAGTAATAAAATTTACTTATGTAATTAATATTCGCATAAGAAATCTTTTCCAATTATCCATGAAATATTCGGCGATTAATATATTTCAAATAATTGGAAATATTTCAATCCAAGGATGATTATTTTTCAAAATTACAAAATCGTTTTGTTAATATTTATTTATTAAGATAAATAAGATAATAAGGTTAGTGGTGAAAAAAAATCATATCGTGAATGAATTAGTAACTGTTAATTAATAAAAATGTAATTAAATTTTTCACGTTACTACAGATGTTCTGCAGTAATTTTTGCAGGAAAACGGTTGGTTAGCTTCATGTCTCAAGGAGTGGACCACAGTAACATCAATGTATTATGTGATCTCACAAAATATTTTCTCCTGTTTAGTAATTATTAAAATAAAATTTTTCCTCTAAAATACGCTTCAATCTGATTGTAATAAATGGTTAATTTTTTATTACATTTTTTTAGATCAGTTTTATTTAAATTTTATAAAAATAATTAATCCTGACCGAAATAGAAGTTATTTGGCGTTTTTTGATAATTTGAAAACATCTTATTAAAAAAAAAAACCACAAAGAAAAATCATAAGAGAAAGGATTGGTTATTAGAAAGTTATTTGATATTTTTATTTTTTTACATAATATTATTTTTTTTAGTTTTAAAGTTTATTAAAATATATATATATATATATATATATATATATATACAGAGTGTCCCATATAAAACGTAACCCATCAATCACTCATCCATGAAATTTCAAAAGTCAAGCTTACTCCCCTACTCGTTACTGAAATAGACTCGTCCAACATCTGACATCGTGGTGATGCAGAAGAACACTACCGACAGTAACAACAATGCAATCATAACGTTCAGTGTTTGCTAGAGACAAGATGGTGTTTTCGCTAGATGAACGTGTTTTCATTGTTGAGTCATACTTCAGTACGAAATCAGTGGTTGCAGTGCAGAATTTGTTTCGCCATAAGTACCCAGATAAACCAGCTCCTAACAAAACATCAGTATTAAGGTTAGTTGCAAAATTTAGAGAGACTGGTTCTGTTAATAACAAGGAACACAAAAGATCTGCCTCAGTCTTGAATACAGATACAGTCACTGAAATCAAAGACCGATTACTCGCCTCGCCAAATAAATCGATCAGACGTTTGTCTGCTGAAATTAATTTGTCTAAATCAACTGTGTTCATCGGGCGACCAAACAATTACAATTACGACCTTATCGCATTCAAATGGTTCATCAAATTCTTGAGCCCGACAAAGAAAAACGGCTACAATATTGTCAACGGTTCGGTTGATTTCTGCGTGAGGGAATTAATGTTATGGATTCGTTATTTTTCACAGATGAAGCACGGTTTCATTTGGATGGCTACGTAAACAGCCAAAATAATAGAATTTGGAGTGCTGAAAATCCCGACGTTTATCACGAAAATCAATTGCACCGGCAGAAGTTGGGCGTGTGGTCCGCGATATCGCGGAAGAAAATAATCGGTCCTATTTGTTTCGAGTACACCATTAATGCAGAACGATATCAGGATATTTTATTTCAGTTCATCGCACTCTTGGAAGGGGAAGACAGACACTGCTGGCTACAACATGATGGTGCGACATCGTACTACCGCAGGATCAACTTCTGATTTCGTTGAGGAATTCTTTGGTAATCGTGTTATCGGGCGAGGCTTGTGGCCACCAGGATCTCCAGATTTGACTGCGGCAGATTTTTTTCTACGGGGTTACCTCAAAGAAAAAGCCTACAGCAACAAACCACGAACACTTGAACAATTGAAAGTCAATATTGAACAAGCTGTATTAAATATCCAGCCACAAACTTCGAAAAAAATTGCAAGAAACGCTGTAAAAAGAATTGAAGCTTGTATTCAAGAAGATGGCGGCCACTTCCAACATTTACTCTAAATGTAAGGTAATGGATGGTAATAATAAAAATTACATTTACATTTACACATGCCTTTTTATTATTTCAATACCTACTAATATAAGGTTGGGTTGCGTTTTATATGGGACACCCTGTATATATATATATATATATATGGTTGAGTAATTAAATTAAAATGTATAGGGTAACAAATAACTAATTGTAAACTAAGGTAAGAACGCCCGTGATTTTTTAATAAATTTAATATACTATTATATTGCTAGTTGTAAGGCAGAAAAAGCTGAACTATATAAATAAAAATTAAAACGGTTGATGAATATGTATTATGTCGCCTACATTAAATATAAACTAATGCAGTTTAATTATGTTAACTGTAAAATTTTTATTAATTATTAGATTTTGCTACTTTTTTAATATATTTCGGTCGTAAAATAACAAATTAATTAATAAAAGAAAAACCATAAAACTGAATGAAATTTAATTTAACTAAAAGAAATAAAACCGTAAATTTTAATTAAATACAATAATGTAAGCGTGTTTTGTATACTATGTTTTATATAAAACTCCTCTAACGTACTACATACCTTATAAAAAAAATAAGCAAAATTTTGTGGTCCATGAAGTTGAACTAATTTTGCATATGTTTATACAACACAGAAAAATAATACAGATATCAATGATGTAATCCAATATTTTATTATGGAAAATTAGGTTTATAAAATAAAATTTTGTAGTTGCATTATATATTTAGGATATACTAAATTCATGGTTAGATCTATCAATTTGACGGTTAAATGATGTGAAGCTAATCTTATAATAAACTACATTACAAATTTTGGCAGCTCTCTCACAAATTAGTCGCTAAATATTATTGGCTACATTTCTACCTCCTACCTAACTGCCTACGTACCTACGAGTTTTGAATTTAATGTACTTATCTAACTAACTTCGCTCATGCGGTTTATTTATTTGAAAATTGTTATTAATTATTGAGATATTATAATTTGTTATTTTTTTTATAATTCTAACAATTTTTATAAATTTATGGGATAATAAATATAATTTTTTTTAATTGCTTCAAAACTTGTATTATAACAACTCTTAGAGTTTAATAATTTATCCTATCCGGTTTTAAGTTGGCCATTTCTTTAATGATTCCTATTAATTAAGCCCCAGTAACTTAATTATACTGGCATTAAGTAAAATTAAAAGTAATCGTATCTTTAATTACATCCTAAAATTACTTTAAATATACCTCTTAGTTATAATTATGAGAATTTTATTAAAAATATTAAATAAAAAATGCAGTATATAGAATTTGAATTAAACGAGACTAAATTAAATAAAAATAATTCGATCAAATACCAAAATACCAGTAGTCGTGGCATTGTTCAAAAAATTGAATAATGTTTTAAATTTTACTAATACAGTGTATTAAAATTATATCTCTTATAGTGGAATTATAATTGTGAATTATATTCTTTATAAAGGAGATATATTCTGTTCAGAATAACTTTGCAGTAAAGATCTAGCTTCTTTTTTTTTTAATCCAGATGTTCCTAGTTTACTAGTTTGAATCTTTTATACTTGTAAAAAATACCTCATTTTCCTTAATAAGGAACTAAAAGGGCTGTAGTACTCCCATATTGACCAATTTTATATCGTTAGTTGTGAAATGGGTTATTCTGTTCATTTTTACTCCTATATATTTTTATTGGTTATTGATTAATCTTTTATTGAATGTGAATTAAACAGATTTGTAAGTTTTTGTATGGTTTTTGAACTTTTTTTGATAATTTTATTTTAAATAAGATTTCTCTACAACTTAATGTTTATTCGTATGTAGCAAGATATCAGTGAAAATGTTTCAGGTGTCTTATGTATAAACTGCAATCAAGTGAAAGTTCAAATACCCATGAGTGACGCTTGCAAGCAGCCTTTTACCACCACTGTTTGTGTGGTGCAGATGATTGGTTGATTTTATCCAAGTAATTTACGTAGACTGAATTTTTCCCATATATCCCCTCTACTCTCTTCCAAACTTCGCCTTTAAAGTTCACTCTTACTCAGCGAATCTATATTGTGTTTTTTTTTTTAATCAATTTTAATGTGATCATTAATTCTATTAGTTCCACATATCACTACTGGTGACATTTCTATATTATAAAACTCTAATTGTGCTTGACAAATATTATATTCATCTGCCTTTATTTATTTTCTATATTTTTTTAAAGTAAAATTTACGTTTTAATGTTTTTGATACATTTTTTTATATTACGATTAGGAGTTTTTTTAGAATCATGTCTTCAGTGCAATCAGAGTAATGATTTTCTTTTTAATTTAACAGATTTTACTTCTTTTTAAATTACAAATCTTCTAATTTTAGAATATCTTCTACTTATTAGATACACCTATATATATATATATATATATATGTGTGTGTGTGTGTGTGTTTTATTTTTTATTTTTTATTGATGGGAAAAGCACCTGCATTTGCATTTGACTTGGTTTTGACGTTGTTCTACATTCCTTTTTATTTATAGTATTTTTTATTTTTTTTTAATGAAAAATATACCTTACATCGTTCTTAACCTAATTTTGTTATTCCTATTTTTCTCCTTCCCTAAAATTTCGGTTCGGATCACAAATTAATTTATTTTCACCAACATAAAAATACCAAGTCACATTCATAACTCGGACCAAAAATTTTCAAATTCCAAATATGTATATAAATCTGAAAAATCTAGAATAATTGAAAAAAACAAAACAATAATATCTTAAAAAAATAAAATAGTAACTTTAACTAAGACAAATAATAGAGTAACTCAAATTATGTAAGGATATTAAAAAATTAAATAAGTAAATGATAGGAGTCCTAGATAAAAGTGTGCTACCTTTATAAAAAGTTTTATAGCAGAATCCAGGACAAAGAAAAATAATTAAACAAAAAGAAAAAAAACACAAAATAATTAAAGGATATATTGCCTTCCTGAACATATGCATATGGATACTACATTAATTAATTATATTGTAATTCTAAGCAGTACTTCTACATCCTCAACATTGAACAGCGAAGCCCTTACGTCCTGTTCAAATCTGTTACTGTTACTGTTACTGATAGGTTTTATGCAAGCGGAAGATTTAGTAAGATTATAAACTCGAAAAGTTTAAGTTTTAAAAAATGTTTGATTATTGAAACACGCAACAAAGCTTTTTTTAATTTTATTACTTCTTGGAGCAATTCTAGGATCATATAAATTCCTGTACTGTCGAAATAAATAAACCTGGGTTCTGGGTATCACTATATACATATATTTTTATCACTGTACAAATTTCTTTTAAATTCAAGTTTTTCCATATTTAAAAATATCATTTCTTAATTTTTCAGTCAATATTCTTTGGTGCTGTATTTCAAAACTCCTAATATATTTTTTTCTTAGTTACTTTATTATCCATGTTTAACCATTGTAGTATAGTCCACTCCATAGAAATATTTTAAAGAATTTTGAATTCCTGGATCTATATTATTTAATAGTATGCACACTTCTTAAAACAAAATTGATTTTATTATTTTCATTAGATACCTCCTTCATTCCTTTTTATTTATTTTTTATAATTTTACTATACAAATAAATTCTGCAGCTGTCTTGTTTAAAGATTAATATAAATAAGATATTTCATAGTTAAAAATTAATTTTTTTCCTATATTTCAACAGACTTTTTACTTTAGTTTGGTTAGACTTCATTTTATTTTTTTAAATTTTTATTTATTTTGAAATTTGAGTTTTTTTTCTATTTTTTATATAACGTTAATATATATATTAATGTTTTGCTTAGTTTATTACAGTATGTAATATATTATAATCTAACAGAATTTAAAAGTAATGAAGTTATTCCGTAAATCATAAAGTTATTTCTTTTCCCTGAGATTTTAGAAAGTTCAAGCCGGTGTTTATTTACGGGTTAAATGTATTTGTTTCTGTATTTTCCGCGTTTTTAAAGTAATAAAGTTAAAGAAAACATTTAGTTTCAGTGTATGGTTTCTTACACGTGTGGGCTTTATAGGTAGATTATGAGGATGAACTTGGTAAAAGGAAACGATGAGGGGTGTAGGCGAGGAGTGGTTGTGAGGAACGGAGCGTGAGAATCATCAGTTGAGAGTTTACGTTCCAGGGGACTCTGCTAATTAATTTAGAGAAGTTGAAGACTTAAAGAGGAAGTTAGTTCGTAGCAGAAGTAAGAGGGCGCCGCAGTGTGTTTCGTCCCTCTTCTCCTCATTCCATCTTTCTCTTTCTAACTTTGCCCTCCTGTGCCCTTTTCTTTCACCTCCCTTCGTTTTCAAGCTTGAAGCTTGGACTGTTATCGATGTTCTAACCGTTCCTCTTCTATACTTACCCACCCGCCCTTCGAATACCCTTTGCAAGTAGGAAGTCGTCAGGTGTCGTTTCCCACACCCCTTAATTTACCAAACCTCCTCTTGCCCCCCAACCGACACTAGGTATTCTTTCTCTTAAAAAACTACTACCCCTCAATCTTTTCAAAAACTCATTTTTTCATTATTTGTATCATACTTTAATTTTTTTCTTTTGTACTTTACTAATGAATGACTTATTTTTCAGTATCTTTTTCCCTCCTGAAACTTCCTGCATTTTCTTATTTACGTAAACGGTTTTATTAAGATATAAACTTAGCAATAATTTATTGAATTATATTCTGATTTTAGACAGATTTACCATTTAAATAAGTAAAACACTGTGAAAATTATTTTAATGGAGTTTGTTAATTATTTTTCAAAAAGGCAAAAACTTTAGTTTTTTATAGTTATAGTTATTATTTTTTATAGTTATTATTTATAACTTCAGTTTGTTTAAAAGTTCAAAAAAGGGTATTATGTTCAGTTTTATACTACAAGTGGTTTCAATCTTACGAAAAACCAGAAAGTTTTACTTACTGTTTTTTTCCAATGTAAGATCTTTTATGAATAAGACATACTATTTAAAGAAAGTGATATATATATATATATAGCATACTAGCATTCACGTCGCGGGTTTTCCCGCCCTGTATGGTTACTTGCGTATCCCAAGTCAGTTTCCCAGTTAGTGGTTGCTAACCTTCTTCTTATCCTGGACCACCTTTGTCTATTAAACTTATCTTGTGATAATAATAATAACGTTAATTAAAAGTTAAAGCTTTTTCACTTTATAAAAACTATCGATGAATTGAATTTGACATTAAAACTTTGACTGAAGAATGCGAGTTTTATAGTAGTCGACCCCATATCTTAAAAATAGTAGTAATAGCCGGGCAAATGTATTTTGCCCGGTTCTTAGCGTTAACCCCAAACACTACGAGAAGGTAACTGTATTTTGTTTCTCATTTAATTTTTTTAATTTTATGTCGTTTTGTCAAGTAACCGGAGGCAGGTGCAGCTAGTTGCATCACATTTACAGTAAAAGTGGTTGTGTTGATTGAGCCGCCGTTCCGTATACCGTCGCACCCCTTAAAAATGTGAAATTTAAAAAAACCGAAAATGGTTTTTAGATATTTATTCAATCTTGTATTTAAGTTACTTTTTCTTTCTGAGAAGTATTTACTAGCCCTAATCTAGTGAATATCTCGTTTAGCATAGTCTGAAAAATTTTTTCAGAGAAAATTTGAAAGTATATTTTTTAATTTTCTTCACCCCTTTGAAGGTCGAATTCCGAAAAATCGAGAAATTTCTTTTTAGATACTTACATAAGATTACGCACACCATAAACAAAATTGATTTCTTTGTTTGTTACCGAGAAAAATAGTAAATATCATTTTTACTACATTTTAACACTTTAAACTCGGAATTTAGAAAAAAAATCCTTTCTTAGTGTGTACGTTTGCCCTTAGCAGAACATATCTCTAAATGTTCATCAATTTTTCTTCAGTAGTTTTTTTCTGGGCGTTAATGAATCAGTCAGTCGAAACATGTTCTTTTATATATATATATAGGATTTTATATGAGGAAAAATATATTGATGACTATTCTTGGGGATTACATATTTTTCATCAGAAATCCATCTCAGAACAAATAAAAAGATTAACAGCTTTAAAAAAATTAATTTCATGAAATATTTGTTCCTCTTTGAACAGCGGCTCGAAGAGACGGATTTGTATGACGTAGATCTCAGCCATTGGAGTTTTTGTGCTTTATTTCAGAAAAAAGTGGACTTTTCCAACATAATCACAAATAGATCTATCGATCAAAACGATCTAGAACAATCACATGATTTATAAAAACATAACTAGAAGGTATGGGTCCTAGGCCACTGTATTCAGCATGGTCCGAGCGGAAATATACTAAGAACGGTGAAATACATAATGATCTATTCCACTGGAAACTATTTATGTACTTCTCCAAAGATTAGCATCAATCCTTTCTCTAGGGTTTGGACACCCATTCTGCTCGTAGCATTAAAAAAGATCGAAGCATTTTTTATCAGAACGGGATAAGCAAAATATTAACTATCTCCATTGAGATCAAATTTTTCCTATAAAAACAAAAAAAAACCTATTTTGGACCAGAATTTTATTTTTCAAATAAAAATCTTCCCCCTTTCCTGGAATTAATTGTATGGGACATGGAACTACTTAATTGAACAATAAAATATTTAATAGAACCTTATTCTAAATAACAACTACCAGTAATTCAATTAGGCTCAATTATATTCAGTAATTATTCAAGAAAAACTATGAATTATTTTAATACGACTGTAATGTCAAAGCCGAAAAAATAGTGTTAAAAAAAAATTTATATATTTCATTGATTACAAAAATGTGTTGAAATATTTCTGAGAGTTTTATGTAAAATAATCAGATGCTATTTTTTTTTCTGAAAAAATAATTTCAAAGAACGAACTATGCTGAAAGTTTATTGAAAAAATTCGAAAATAGAAAACAAAAACAATGTTTCTTTGTTACAACAGCTTAGTTATTTTTTTAATAGCTAGATAACCTGCCAATATTATACTACATCGCTTTGGATTTTACGGCAAGTTATTTTATTTATTTTCCGCCCTCCGTAGTGCGACGGGTAGTATCTCGGTCTTTCACACGGAGGTTCTGGATTCGAATACCGGTCAGGCATATCATTTTCACATGCTACAAAATTGTCATTTCCTCTCTGAAGCAGTACCTAACGGTGGCCCGGAGGGAAAAAAACAATTTTTAGAACTTTTTATAATTTTATTATTATTTCATCATTGTCAACTTTTATTTAATTTATATTTATTGTTTGTTAAATTCTTTTAACTTACAAACTGCTGATTATAATTTTTTTTATATCGACATGACCTCTAATTTTAGATTTTAATTAGATTTTTTATGAACGGAATATTTAACTTGTTAATATTTTTTCGTAATTCTTTATAGTAATGCATTGTCAAAGTTTAGAAAGCGCCGTTGATGTGCAACCTGGTAATAAACTGCTTGACGGGAAACTGGCTTCTTGCTACCTGCGACGTCCTGTCATGTTACACAATGCTGTCCATCGTACAATGTGTTCGTAAAGTCCCTGTGCAGTATGCTTTAGAATTATGTGGTGCATTCTGTTCTTTCGCTGTTAGGTTGGTTGCCTTTTGTGTTTGTTATGAAAGCATGATATCGGACTTGCTACCGCACATAAAGTTGTAAGGAAAGAACTGAAACTTTTCCCTTACAAATGTGTGTTCAAGATATGAAACATACTGATCATGCCTAATGACTAAATTATTTTTCATGGTTTAATTATTTTACAGACTAAAATTCCGTAGTTATCCTCGAAATTATATTTTTTTACAGATTAGAACGCACATTAAAAATCCAATCTCTTTTGAAATTATAATTAATATTTTTAGTTATTGTGCTGTTTTAACAAACTTTATAAATCAGTTAACGGAAGTGGAAATCAGTAACGGTTGGTGCTAACAAGATCCACAGCGCACACAGATAACAGGTTAATGACGTGTTTACGAAGCGTTTTTGATAAACAAATCAATTCGAGGGGCTTTTTGCCTGCCCGATCTGACTCCTCCGGATTACTTTCTACGGGGGGGGGGGCAGCGAAAAAGTAGTGCATCGCAACAGACCACGCACGACTGACGAACTAAAAACTGCAATAACAGCATACGTACGAGACATTCTAGTACATCAGCTGGTTAAAGGTTAAGGTTTAAAAACAAATTTAAATTTGTGCAGTGTTGTATTAATATCGGAGGATATCATTTCAGCACCTTTGTTAAACTATTCCAGTTATTGTAATATTCGTTTCTATTTAATAATGAGATAAAAATTCAAAGTAATAATTAAGCAAGTTTCATCATTACACTTCCATAATTCCAGTGCACAGAAACTATCTGAACGCCCTGCATTATTAACAACGTCAATACCACAGAGACAACCCAAATAGAATTATTGTTCATCTTAGTGTTTACGCTTTCTAAGCTTTAGTTAAGAATACTACTAAATGAACGAGCTTACTGGTATGCCGGATTGAACTCCACATACATCCTAACCACTTAGGAGAAAGATACCTTCCTTTTCCTTTTGGCGATTGTGGTCGCCACATCACCCCACTCTGCTTCTACCCTTTACCGCAGATTGTCTTATTCACCCTCAGATACCGATTACGTAGTTAGGCCTTCGTCAGGATGCCACCGATGGAAATGTCCCGGTAGTCGTTTTCATCGGTGATTTATTTTCAACTTTTGCCTTTTCTTAAGCTTCATAGGACTTCTTTATTTTTCTATCGTAAGAAAATCGTTTCACCCCTTCAGTAATAACCAGTTTTCCAGAAGCGGGAATCCTGTGCCCCATTTTAATTACCTTATATTATTACTACTTGAATGTTAGTGCTAAATCGTAATTAAGACTGTTATACCAGCAAACTGTGTTAGTTCTTGAATTTTTTTAGATAACCAAAGGTCTCATTCTCACAAAGTACTTTTATTTTTAAGTACCATGTTTTTCTCTTCGTCCTCCGATCACATAATTTTTTTAAAAATTGTTTACATTTCTTAATATGACTAAGTTTAATTGAGAAATTACTTTCTTAAAGCAGGATACAAATCAGTTATAATAAAATTATAAGCAAGGATATATGAAAAAGATGTTATTTTATTAGCAGATTACCTGTTTTTGTGCATTTATTTTGAATATTATTTGATATAGGAAAATAAATAATCGATAAAATATTTTTTTTTCCAAACATTTTTACTTTTATCTTGATTTTTTGTAACTTAAACATAAAAAAATTATAGTTTCTTGTAAAAACATATTGAAAGTAAACTTTCAAAGAGTGTAACCGATAATTTTTCACAAAAATTTAGATAATAAAGTATAACTCTTAATGAAAAACCATACTATTTTTCTCTTAATTTTAATCCAAAAAGTTGATTAGAAATTTTTGTTTTAAAATGAAAATCGTTTTTAGGCATTCTATTAAAATTCTTATTAAGGCTTGCTAAGATATTAACCGATCTTTAGACAGCGTCTTACGAAGTAAATTTTGTAACTTTAACTTATCGAATGCGAAGTATGTAGACAGGCAGTAGAATACCGAACTTTACATTGTTCCGTTGTACAAAGTGTAAACTGTGAGATTAAATTTACTTAAGTAGATAATATTAATACTATATTTATATCAGCTAGCGACTAAGGTACTATCTAAAAGTATTATTAATATAAATTTTAATTTTTAATGGAAATACGACATTTGCTTTATACTAGTTATGTTTGTAACGCTTGTTGATAATATTGCAGAAGAGGTTGGTTGGCTGCAGTGCGTACATTTGGCTTCCCCTGACATTTTACAAACCTCGCTCTTTGTCTTTCTTATTCACTTCAAAGTGGGGTTGATCAGCAAACTAACGCAATGCGTTCACTATTGGATTAACCCTGTTTATCCAGTACCAACTTCATTTTCTCTTGCGCGTGCACATACACACACGTACATTTACTCACACATATATGTTTACCCCTTTTCATTCGCAAAACATTTTCTCTTCTTTTTAAATCATTACGTAACTAGGAGGTGCTATTTCATTCCATTTAAACTTTAAACCTTACTCTCTTACTGTTATTTCATAATTTTATCTGATATATATATATATATATATATATATATAACAATAATTTAAATATATGTACGACATTCTCGGATAATAAACGAATATCTGTGTGTATGTATGTATATGAATATATATATGTAGTGTGTGTATGCGCGCGCGTGTATAGATGTGGGTGTGTTTCAGTTGTTAATTCATTTTATGATGAAATTTAATTACCGTGACGTCCCTTTCATTTTTTATTTTTTTTCCACTTAAACCATTTCATAATAGAACAGTAATGAAAAATATACTATGGTAATTCCATCTTTTTAAATAAAAAATGCGTATGTTTTATATTAACAACAGAGTCTCTTTTTTTTTACATAGTTATGAAATTAGATTAGGTTTTTTTTCTTTTAGGCTGTTATTTAACTCGAAAGTATGTTTTGTATATCTTTTTTATAATTAACGTAACGATTGTACTTTTTTCATATTATTTGTTTCTTACCATTATAAAAAAAAAATTCCTCTTAATTTTCTTGATTTTATCGCGTATTTTAACATAAGTCAGTTACAGTATCTATCAAGACATTAATAAAATTCAGATGAAGTTACTAAATTAAATTTTCTAGCCTGAAGTTATTTTCAAAAAGTAAAAATAAAATTAAAAGGAAAGTTTACCAGATACAGGTTTTGCAAATAATTATGTTTGAAAACTTGGATTTTTTGATTACTTCAGACATAATGAATTAAAGTTAAAAGGTTAGTATTTATTTATTTCAATATAATACCTCAAAATAGCTGTATTATAAAATGCTTTACAAAAGAATTTCCCTCATATGATTAAATAATAACTAATGAATCCTTTCCAAAGTGAACTTGAATGCCTAATTAATTACTTTTTATTTCACAGTATAGGTGATACAAAAATGAATAACACAATATTAAGAAAAAACTAGGAAGTTTTATTTATATATAAGAAAGCAGTCAATCGCTGCCATTGTTTTCCTTTAGAAATGAATGAGAAAGAGTGCAACTGATGCTTTTATGAATGACTAAATTATCAAGTAAATATATGACGACAATCCAGCAGTTTCGGTGGGACCATTCAAAAGACCTAAAACAGAAAATTACCATATTTTTAATTGCTTAAAATGAGAGTTGATTAACTGAACTGAAAAAGAAATAAAAATTTTAGAGAGATTTAGAAGGAACGAGCGAAAGAAAAATGTCCAATGCTTTCGATAAGCTATTTTACATGTTAAGGAAAGGTGCAGCGAGGTTGAAAGCGCAATCTGGAATGAAATATCAGAAAAACAGGTGGCAAGAAATCCCGGGATAAGTATACATTACACAGAGAAAGACTCTTCTAGGTGGCACATTAACTGTCATTTCTATGGTTATTCTCCCTGTATTTTCTAGTAAGGTTATTCTTTCACCTGTCCATTTTACTTTACATTATAAAATCGGATTAATTAGTGAAAAAAGGGAGCTCACATAGTTTAAATAGGCAGTTATTTTGAATTATGAATCAATACAACGTAAATTAAATAATATAAAAATCCATATTTATTTTTAATGATATCTCATTAAATATTCAGCATTTTTAATATTTTTAACATATATAAGGCTAAAGTTAATCCCCTAGAGGTGCCTTCCTACTTCGATGTTATGTTACATGTCATCCAAGCCAAAATACGTAATAATGGTAATTGTTTGTGACAACTAAAATGGTCACGTACGTACAGTCGAGGTGATTTACTATACCGATAGCCTCATCTATTTGCCTAAGGCTACTTTTCGACAACACACACTTTATGCTAATAATGCAGTAATTATAATCTTATCTAATATGGAACGTCCCCAGTAGCTAATCCACTGAATATTCAATAATGTGTTAAAACTGCTATAACTGGTTCAAGTTGATTATGTATGTAGTATTATATTAACAGTTATTATATTGTTAGCTAATTAGTAACAATTTATTAATTAATCTGATATATTCAGTAAAATTGAATGATAATGAGAGAAGTAATAAAAGTAATAATAATAATCTTTGCACTTAATTGTTTACTACGATTCTTCCTCAGTGTTTAACGAACAGAATACTATTGGTTTTATTATAACCCATCTTTAAGACGGTACGCAAAATGATTGATTCTGTTCACAAAAATTGAATAAACCTGGTTAATTTTTTATTAATATTGTTTTTAAAATCTATTTCCATTAGCATTAAATTAAAATTATAAATAATGCTTAAAATATAAGTAATTATTTAATTTTCAATTAACAGTTTTAATATCTCGTTTTGTTTAATTGTATTTAAGAATGAAAATAATTTATTTCTTTAAAAAAAGCCTCAAATATTTCATTATTTGAAGCAGTCTGAATGAAATTTCACTGCAAGGTATATTTAAAATGTAGTTACCAACATTCTTCGTCTATTATAATGATTTTTATTTTTCCCTAGTGACTATATATAGTTTGGGAATGAACATTAGTGTCATTTATAGGCATACCAAATTTTGTAAATAATCTACAAATTGCGTGTTTATTCCCATTCTACGTTTGAGAATTGTAACCTTTCCTTCTACCACATGATCTTAATTATCTTTGATTTCTGATAAACATTTTTCGATATTATTAATAAGAAACTGAGGCAGTACCTTATGTTTTAAACTTTACTCGTACTATTGTTTTTTTTTAAATGATTGTTTTCTTTGACGGTTGATATCATTTTTATGATGTTTTAATATGTTCTTGTGTTGAAAACGTATCTTTCCACATATTTTTTAAAATATTTTTAGGCGATATTTTTTTTACAAAATTCTATAAGTAAAATCATTTTAAAACGATTTACATGAACGAAATTTTTAAACGTATTGGTACCTTAGCAAATATTAACAGAATATATGTTTTTCCTATTAAAATCCATTTAGTATAAACTAATTAAAAAACATATCTCAATCAAAATTAATCTATTTTTAGACGAGTATATAAATATACAAACGCAATCATTCATATCTCCTGTTTGTCAATTATCCAGAATATTTTAAAACTACATTTGTTTTTAAAAATTGGCTGTTATCATGAAGGTTCCAATTATAATCATTCAAAATATTTGAGACATTATGATGGAAATGCCTTTTTTAAGTAATAGTAGATTATCAAATTAAGAAATTGATAAATTTCAACTTTATTATGATAAAAATTGAAATGACCTAAATTCAACACACCACTTCTTCTGGTAAAATCGGTTTGAGGAATTTTATTCATGCAAAAATTACAGGGACAGAATGATTTAAACTTAAATTATTATCATCCAAAGGCAATTATAGACAAATAAAACCTGCCTTTTGTGACTTATTCTGTCTTTATGTCTTGTTCTGTCTAATACTTTCTGTCGTTGCAATTTGAGGAAAACGCAAAACCCTAATGTGTTTCTGAATTATTTTACAAGAAAAGAGTCCCAAAGGCAATTTTTTTTGGTGGAGTTAATCTTCTACTAGGAATTCACGACGCTATTCTTTCATTTAACATTTACATTGAGGACAGTAAATATATTTAAAGTTTTGGTGCATCAAGTTATAGAAAATGGTATTATTTCCAACTGAATACACTGATTTCAAAAAAATACGTTAAGTAGACCAAAATTTCTTAAAGAAACAACAGATTATATTCTAGGAATGGTATGATAGATAACTAGTGTGGATAGTATGATTTATGTATTTCAGCTTTTTATGTCGTTTTCTGAAAAAGTACCTTTTAACTGTGGCTTTATCTTAAATGTACTGATTATATGAACTTAAAATGTTTACAGTAGTCAGGTATTATTTTAAAAGAATATGCCGAAAAAATAACTAAAATTAACTTAATATAAAAATATAGAAAAAAAATAAAGATACCAAACTTTTTCGCATTGTTTGTATTTAAAAAAAAACATAAAACGTACTTCGAATTTGATTTAAAATTATTTCAAAGGTTTCAGATGCTAGAAAAGAGTACATAATTTCAATATGTTGGGAAGTTCTTGAACACATATTTTTACTACAAAAATATCGATATTGTCTCACTAAAATATCTCTTAAAATTATTTTATTTTAAAAATGATTTTTTTTTTAATCAGCTTCATCAAATGAGGTCCTCAGCTCGATCTGTACTTTTAACCCTTTTTTATGCAGCCAATGCATCAGTATTAATGAATTTGTTGGAAAGGTTGCTCTGACAGTCTTGAAAGTTAGTGCAGATAATCCATTGTCAGATTTTTTTTTTACCAAGAAATTTTATTTCTTGGATTGACTATTTTCATTTTTTTGTTATTTTATCATTGTTAGATTATTAATGTAATTATGTACAGCCACTCTGATATTTAAAATATTTTCGCGTAAAAATTAGTAAGAAAATTTAAGGTTAAAGTAATATTTATTCCTGCTTTCCAGAGAGCCTTACTGAAGCCATTACATCATTCATCTGTATTGTTTCTTTGCTGGTTAATTTTCTTTATTCTTTTCATCTATTGAGAAAATCTTTTCTACATTTCTTATGAATGGCTTTTTATTCAAGCAGACAGAAATGTCTTTTGATATAGGTCTTTGATATATAGGTCTTTAAAATTTAACAAAAAATATTCAATAAAATATTTTTTTTTAAATAAAAATTTTCAGTTAACTTTTGAAGCTGACACTAAATTAAGGATTTGACATCTTAATAAAATGTTTGACATCCTATTCAAATTTTCTGAAAAAAGTAGAATTTTTTTTCACATTTTTTAAACGAATTTATTATTATTATTATTTAGTTTTTTAAAATATAAATTGATCTTAATAAAAAAAAAGAAAGAATATCTTGAGTGAATTAATTTTTTATATAAATATACATTTGTATGTATTTAAATATATACGGGTATTAAATTATAAGCACAGATGTAATGTGTGTATTATTTTAAAGAAGTGTAGACAATTTTTATATTCATACATTTTAAAATTAATGTATACTGAAGCAGATGTGGCACGCACAAAAACCGACGAATCTATCTTTACACAATAACATTTTAGAATAATGTGAAGTGGTGCCATTCTATAATCTTGTAACTTTACGAAACAAACGAATTCCAACCAGACCTTTGCTAAATTTTAATTGAGAGAATGCAAAAAACTAAAAGGAGGGAGAGAGAGGATAAGGGAGGTCTCCATTTGTACGCTTCCTGTTTCAATTTGGTGTAGCTAGCTTAGCAGAATATCGCGAGCTCTCTCGGGAAGCAATTTCAGATATTGCCAGCACACATACATTCATAAATTTCCCCGGCTATCAAACCACAGAACCCCTGCACTAAATACAGAAGACCTCCCACTACTTCTTCCCCTTCACCGCTCTTCTTTCTCCTTTCACTCTTTCTCTCTCCCCACACTTTGTCCCTATCTACTCATTCCTAAAAACCTACCAACACCGTTATTCCATAGGGACCGCATTAAAAACCGATAAGTCCCTTTTTCCTGTTCTACACAATATCTGCACAACTTAAATCATAATTGTTCAACTGGGTCCACTATTTTCAAGTAATTTCCCCTCATAATGCCAAATTTTCTTTATACACCAAACTTTCCTAACTCCCAGAGGTAATAAATTATATATTCTCAATATTATCCCGTACGATATAAATAATTTTGCTATCGAACACTTCCTATTCCATTTTAGTACAAATTTTTATATTCCTAAAGAAATTTCACATTAACTAATTCGTTTTATTTTGAATGTTTAAACTATCGTTTATAGTTCAATTTTATTTTATATATATAAATGTATAGAATTTTAATGAAATATGAACATTTTTGAAAATAATTTGTAACTTACAGTTATAGTATTTACAATTTATATGTAAAAACTAAGTTAATATTAAGTTACTAATCTGTTGTCAGTAGTACAATAACTTCTCTTGATAGTAAAAACATTATTCAATTTTTTTTGTGTCAATATCTTTCAAAGCTATTCAGTAAAATTTACAGTTATTTTTGTTACGTTTATTTTGATTAATTCCATTTATAAAAGTAGAAAATTATAACTGCATGTGTTTTAAAATCGTTCTGTTAATAATAACGTATAAAGTTGTAGTTGTGAAATTAATATTTCAAATATGTTTAATAAATTTACCAAGTTACATTTTATTAATCATCAATTAAATCATTAATAAAAAATAACATTTCAGTAAGTCATGTAAGATACACTTTGCTCCATAAATAAAAATGCCCTGTGTTGAAATAATTTTTTGAGTGTTTAAAATACAAAATCAGATTGTTACGTAAACGTACAAATACCTTCAAACCGATACGACTTTTAGACTACCCGTCTGTAGTATAAGGTAAAGAGAATTAGTGCTGCTCCATCGTTTGAGTAAACTATAGTTTGGTTAAATTATATATCGATTGCCGTAACCGTATACTTGCAGGGCATTTGACACAAGATAAAGGTATTTGAAAAAAATGTCACATCCATTCTTAAGCATCTCAAGTGTTCCAACCCATCCTTATCTGGGATGAAGAGTGAACTAATATCCCATTGCCTACTTAACAAAGGGATATATGTTTGGTAAATTAGTATGCTAAGTCTGCCTAAATCCAGATAATAATCAGTGCTTATTCACTCTATTCACAATAGGTCTGGTTGTGTAATGAACATTATTACAATCACAGAAATCAATTGCGCCTGGTATCTCTTGCATGCCCATTAATTTAACAGATTAAGAAAGACCTGGTACGAATTGTGTAACACAATAAAGTCATTTAGTCATTTCTCTTTTAAACCAGTGTGTATAATGCTGCTGCTTAATGGAGGAAGTACGTAGAAAGTAAAGGAAAATGTAGAGGAAATAATTACTTTGAATATAGAATGTATTAGCTGATTGATTTATAGCAAGTTTTAGTGATTGACGCTGTTATATAGTATTGATATAATATATAAAAAAACTTTTGACAAATTGTTCGTTTTCCCCTGTGTTTTACAAACTTTTATACTCAATAAAGTTTTTATTATGAAAATACGCAATATTGTTTATATTGTCGCGTGTTCGCGGCTTGATCAGGATATTGAGGGACTAACAAATACAAATATTTATATAAATAAAACTTATTAGTTTAAAAACATGGAGAAGAAACAAATCAAAAATAATAATATTAACAATAGTAAAGGAAAATAATAAACAACAGATAATAATAATAACAGTAGTAGTAGTAGTAGTAGTAGTAGTAGTAGTAGTAGTAATAATAATAATAATAATAGTGAAATAAATTACGTATAAAATAGTATTTTAAATAAGGACAGGGTGTTTTTTAAAGGTAGTTAAATCATAAAAACCGGAGTACTGTCCCATTGACTAAAGACAATTCTATTTACTGCAAATACCGTTGCTGTTTACAATAAACTACACTACAATTTATGAATGAATTTAATACTGCCACTTTCACTTATTCACCAAACAACTTCCTGCATTCACCCACTGTCCACACTGGAATGTTTGTGACGTGCACTTCACTCGCACGCTAACTGATAACGCAGTCTCACAAACGCGTCGAACACATCTCGCAGCACACCCTTCCTACTGACTTTCCCACTGGTCCGAACAGCATTTATATACCCTGTTGAAGCGTGAGACTTCTTATCGTCCCTTACATTTTCTTATGAATTTCTATTACGCTCCGGTAATCCTTCTCGTCGAACAACAGCTGTTGAAGATGTGCCTATTACAGTATTACAAGAACGATTGTTAAACGGGCCTGTTAGACTAAGAAAAGGATTCCTTTTAGTATCCTTCTGGATTTCTTTCATAAACATTTTCTCATACTTTCTTCTTAATTGAATACTGGTGTTGTTACAATATCTTTGACTTTATTCTACTTTCATTCGGAGATCTGTGGTTATGTTTTTAAAAATTTATTAAATATTTTTTACATTTGAGACTGAATCGAAATTACATTGAAATCCATGAATTTTCTTGATAAACCATAAATTGATAAAAAACACTGTGCTATCAATAATTTAGAAAATTTGATTGCCTTTAAAGGATCATCTTGCACGTGAATATTTGAATACGAAATTCAAATGATAAACAAGCGGTACCTGTTCTTATGTCGATATTCAAAAATATAGAAGAAGCTTTTAGTGATTACAGCTCACCAATAAACATCAATCACTTGGTAATACCGTATAGACTTGCACAGCGTCAAACGTTACCCTTTGTAGGACAATTCACTTTATATGTATAAGGAAAAAATAAATTATATTGGGTGTAGAAAGTTCTTCTTATGCTCAGATTTTGCTGTAATTGGTAGAAAATATTCCATAACATTTGTCCGTTTGGCAGTTCATCTGCATGTCGGTGTATATAAAAAGCTTAACATAAGTAGCGTAGGTCAGTCAGACTTTACTGGCAGGTGAGCATTATTCCAGTAATACTTACTGCAGGATTTGAGGGTCTTAGATCGTTACTGATTAAATTTGGATAATCGCGTTAACTCATTGTGGATAATAAAATTAATAGATCAGACAGTGGGAGGTTAAAAACTGAGAAAATCCATCGAGATAATTAATTAGTAGTTTTGTTTCGGCAATCTAACATGGATTGTAATTTGTTAATGATAACTATACAGCTCATAGTCCTATTATCAATCGATTACAACATTAGACTATGATAAGTTTATAGACTTAACCATTAAGTGCTAACAGATATCCATCTTGTAGGTTCACCCGTGTAATAATTGATCCCATCGTATATCCGTAAAATTTCGAGCTGTTACTGTACTACTGTAAACAAACACATCTTACTTTCTCCCAGTACTCTATCATACTGCGCGTTAGAGGTCTATTCCTGTTCCTACATTTCCAAGAAATTAGATGAAAGAAATACACATTTACTTTAAATGTGTACTACACAAATTAAGTGCCTCGATACACATACATCACTTAGTGGTCCTGAATTAATGTAAGCATATCTCTAATTTGCCTTTTGTTATTCACCACGGTTGTAACTTGGGCCTGGATATCCCAAGCTCAGTGTAGTCTAGCTTTATGCTGTCGTAGACAAGTGGTATAGCATTTTCCATGAATTTTAACCAACTCATCGACCACCGTTTCTAGTCTGTTCCCAATAACAGGAATTTAACACTTCAGTCTGTATATGTTATATGAAATATAAAGTATTATCAAAGAAATTTTTAATATTGGAATTTCAAACAAGATAAAGCTACTCGGATTTTTGTTATATTGAACTGATGTATAATGTAATTAGATCAAATATATTTTAGTTAAATTTTGGTAAAACCTTTCATTTTTGAAAGGAATTTATTTTGTAAGTTAACAATCGTAAAAATTTGTATTATTTATTTTAATAAAATAAAATAAAAAAATTATATACAAAAATGAAAGATGAAATAATAATAAAAAAAAGTTTTAATTGACAAAAAAAAATTGTCGTTTTGCGCAATCCCAATGGAAAAACATAGAATCAGCTTAAACGTATCTAAACTAATGAGACAGATAAAACTTATCTCAGTAAAGAAAAGATAATATGAAACTTAAATGAAAGAGATATGTCTTTCCATAATCAAGTTTTAAAAGAAAACATTTTACTTAAAATCCAATATATAGCTTAGATTTTAAGTAAAAATTCTGTAAACGTTTTTGAGCGTAATCTTGTCTTTCACTTCATTTTAAAAAATGTTATGTTTTTTGGTGTATTATTTGTTCTACACCTTTATTTGATTCTTCAGTATATTAAAGCTTTCGATACAAAAACTCTCTTCCTTAGAAGACAGTCAGTTAATCTTATCTATTTTAGTTATATATATATATATATATATATATATATATATATATATATGAATATATTCTATTTTACTTGTATTTTTTTATTCATAAACTAATGTTCATTTTCATAAAGTTCCTCAGTTCATTAATTTTAGAAAATTTTAGGGAAGAACTACTAAAATTAAAAAGTCTATATACCATACATGAAAAATTCAGTGTATTTTAATTGTTGTGTGTATATATATCACAGTATTTTTAAAGTTTAGGCTTTGCTTTATTCGTAGGATTTTCATGTATAAAAAAAAAGCAATACTCTATTTTCTAAAATTATTTCCGCGTACGTAATAAATAGTTTGAAATTAGGGTAGTTTGATAGAAAGGAATTTAAGGAAATTTTATTGTAACTTTTTGTCGTAATACATTTTAGTGTTATAAAATTTTAGTTTATTTTTGGAACAATAATCTGAAACCAAATTAGATTTTTTATTTAAATAATATTAAAAAAAAAAAAACAAAAGTAATACAAGAAGATTGAAAAACATTACCGTAAAATGTTCGTATAGCGAAATTATGTTTTAATACGAAGGTAATTTCGGTTTATACGCAAATAGAATAACATTTTCGTTAGTTAAGAGACTACGTAATGAGAAATGTAATACTTATTATAGAGGGAACTGGTACAACGCATTATATAGAATGTTTGGCTAAAGGATTTAAGAGTAATTTGAGAGAGGTAGTTTGGTTCCTCTACTCTACTGGCTCGGTTCATTTTCAGGAGAAATGATACCACAATTATTTGACTTAATCCTTAAAAAGAGAAAGAAAGTGAGAATAAAAACAACACAGAAAAAGATAGAAAGAAAGATTCTTTCTTTATGCTTCATGCTGGTAGGTCGGTTATAGAGAAAGATAGTATTTGAGAGAAAGAGGGAGAGGGAAACCGATAGGGTAAGAGAGAAATTCGTTTTGCCAACATCTGGAACGGAGAGGGTAAAACCGTAGAATATACTGTAGCAAAAAACACCAGCTGCACACTTTAAATATGGGACTCAAAAGAGATTTTTGATAGCGCCTCTTCGGGCTTGGTTTGTCGATGTATATGAAGAGAAGTTTTAACTATATTGAACTGAATGTATCTATTCCATATTAAACCTGTTTTCTACTCCTCTGTGCACATTTATTTATTTTATTTTTATCTAGCACATAAATCGAGAATTTTTATCCTATATTTCTATCTTTATTTTTTTATTTATTATTACTTTATTTCAGTTCCTAAAAATTACTCTGTATTTATTTATTTATGTCTTAAAACTGATTCCCCATAAAAAAAAGTGTTACAGTAGTTATTTTTACATACTTTTGAATACTTTTAACCGGTTTCAAAAAGAGGAGATGGTTTTTTTTCAACAATTTCAAGGTTTTCCAGATCATAAGATAATTTTTATTTGTTTCATTATTACTTATTCCTGGTTTTTATAGTGTAATGATAAGAATTCATTAAATGTTCAAAATACTTTAGCACGAAAATTCAGTAAAATTAGCTGGAAAACTAAAAGAAAAAAATTTTTTTTTTCCATTCTTAACGCTTGATCACATTTAGTGATTACTAAATGATCATTCTGGATTCCTATTCTATTTTATCAATAAGTATTTTTTTTTACCTTTGTGTTAATCGTAACCAATTTTTTCTTATACAGAAAACATTGTTTTAGACTTTACCCGTACATAAGTAAAAAAAATCACAAAATACAAAAAAAAATTGTATTTAAATCTTTAACGTTATATTTTTAGATATGTCAATGTTGGTCTGAGAGGTTGATAGTATTTGTTTTAACATATACTTCCAAAAATCTAAATTTATTGAAAATGATAATTAAAAATTCAATTTTATTATTTTTTAAAGTTTACTTAAGTGTACGAATTTCAGCATCTTAATCAATGTTATAATCAACTTTAAAGGTTGGTTTTTGAACTTTAAATATGTAACTGTTATACAAACCTGAATAGTAATAATATATTGCATATAACTAATAATTACATAATCGTTACCCGTTAACTTTTTTTTCAAATAATTTGCATTTAAACTTTATTACTTTGTATGTGTTTACTCCTTAAAATCAGAAAATTTATTGTATATTAATTTTTATCGCTAAAACTGATCAAAAAGTTTCTTATTTGTTTAATCCAGGGTGAAAAAATAAATTAAATTAAATTAAGAAATTATATTTTTTAAATGTGTAAAGTTTGTTCAATATTTATCAGAAAAAAGATGACTAGAAATTTATGATATGTAGTGATAAAATATTCCACAAAATATTATAGAAAATTTAAAAAATTGGAATTTTTTTTTAATAAAGAAAAAGATTAAAACAACATCGGACAATCACAACGTAAGTTTGACTTAAGTAAAATTATTTCCTAATGATAACCATAGAAAACTTAACCGCATAAATTACTCGCATTATTATTAGAAATTTTATTGGTAAATGATGGAATTTCATTATTAATATTTTTTATAATTATTTCATTTCCAAAAAAATTACGTAAAGTTAGATTTCTCTTTCTTTGCAGAAGTATTTCTTACAAAAAATTAATTAGATGTATACTGTTTATCGAGTGGTTTTATTTTTAAATTTCACGTTAATGTTAAATAATTATTAATTTTTTCTTTTTAAAAATTATTTTAATATAAATATGTTGTATATATCTGTAAAATGTCGAAGGAAGGTATAATTTCAAATATTAGAGTATAACGTCATTGAAATAGAATGAATACAAATAATAATAGTATAAAAGAAGCATCTTAAAAAAACGCATGTTCAGCATTTACTGGAAGAGTTTACAATACATGAAAACCTCAGAAAGAGGTACGGATTAAGAGATAATATTGCTGCTGATTTAGTGAATGGCAAAGAAGAAAATGTAGTAGTTGTCTATCTGCTTGCCAGCAATTTACTAAGCTTATAGTAAAACTTCGACGAAGACAATATGAGTTATGTTTGACAGAATCCTCTGTGATACACCCGAACATTGTAAAATTGACATGATATTCTGGAACATTTTTTTATGTATTTCTTTTGAGATGTAAGTTTGATGTCTGTTTTATTTTTATGTTTTGTGTAGTTATCAGGGCCAATTACACCATTTAAGTATTATTCATATGTGTGCATTTTGTTGAAATGTCTCGTTTTATGTTTTATTAAAATATAAGGGCCCTGTATATCTTTTTCAACTGACGATCGAACTGGTTATTTTATCCTTTTTTAAACAGTATGCCGAGGACTAATGACCTTAGACGTTGATGCTCATATAATGCAAAAAGAAATATATAATAAAGCTCTGAGGTAGATAATCCCCGCGTCCGGAACATACTATCTACTTTCCACATCCAGGTCTGGTTTCCCAGCATTTTCCTCGGAAATGCGATCATTTAGTTTACCGGACTTCTATCTTCAGGTCATTATACGGACTGAATTTTTTGGCCGCCTGCAGAACATATACATTTCCGAATTTTGAAAATGGACTTATACCACCATTAAATTTGGCGATATGGTGGCCAGTGTCATTTTAATTTCCTAGTGTAACAGACACCTTTCCGTTATCCACATGCCCCACCTCGATGACATGCATGTAGTTAAGTGCCCAAGTATGTATATGCATGGGAGCCCTGAAAGCTTTGATTAGTTACAGATGGAATCACTGCACATATTGCACAATTCACCCAGACCGAATACGATGGAAGATGGTAATTTTGCGCGTATAAGCACTATTTCTTATCGCTCTTGAAATAATTAATTGCCCTGGTGGCCTAGTAAAAAAATTATGGAAAACTTTTAACGGTCTACGTCGAACAGGCAGTGACCTTCCTTCGCAGAAGTTTCTTGCTTTAAGCAAAATAGGTGATTTTGCTGTACGTGTCGATCTTCACAGCATCCGCAATACAACAAAAGGTGTTATCGAAACTTACTTAATTGTTCCTAGCAAGAAATAGTCGAAAAGTTGTCCACGTAGGGAGTAATAAAGTACCAAAGGTTGAGGGTAAGAAGGAATGGTGAAATTCTACCTTCTACTTCTTATGTTCTCATTTTTAATAGACCTAGCTTGCCGAAGAAGGTGCGTACTGGTGTGCACGGTCTGGATGTATGAGCTTCACTGCTGAAATGAAACTTCCCGAGATAACTGGAGTTATCTAAAATGATGTCAACGCTATAACTAATGCTATATTTGATTCGGCATCAAGATATATTCCCAGAACATCCGGAAAACTCAAGAAACCAACCGTTCCGTGGTGGAATGATCAAATAAGTGAAGCGATAAAAAGAAAGAAAAAAAGCGTATAAAAGAAACATTCAACATAGGAAAACCTAATTCCCTTTAAAAAACACAGGACGTTGCGAAAAGACTTATGAAAGCTTCAAAAAATGACCCTTGCAACAGTATGTGTCATCCATTAGCAGAAATACTACTACGGTAGGAGTTTGGAAGAAAGCAAAGGCTATCTACGGGCGTACAAAGTTTTCTTCCATGCCTTCAATCTGAAAATGAACCAGTGGATTCGCAAAACAAAATTGCTGAATTATTAATCAATCAGTTCAAAGGAGCCAATAGAATGGCAATTTATGACAAGTGTTATAAAAATAAAAAAAAAGCAGAACTTAAGGGTCATTTAAATTTTGGAACCAAAATGAATTTTTCTTATAATTTACCATTCAAAATAGATGAACAATTGTGAATGCGTTGGAGAAAACCGGCAATACAGCATCTAGACCAGAGGAAAAAATTACGTCATCATCAGACAGCTACTACCGCTACAATCTTAGATTTTTAGAATAATACAATCAGAAATAGCGGGATGAATATACCCATGGCAGTGTAAAAGAAACTATATATTTTATTTCAGTTTCAAAAAAAGATAAGAATCTGACTGTTCCCAGTAATTGCTATCCTTTCCTTGATGAGTGCTACCTGAAAAATCTCCGAAAAAATAATAAATGATCGACTCGTTTAGACTATAGAAAGAGAAGAACTTTTTTCCTCGCATCAAGGAGGATTTCACCAGTACCAATTAACTTCTGACCAAATGATCAATTTAGAGAATACTACGTATATACAACAGTTTCATAAACAGGAAACACAATCTAGGAGTCTTCTTTGATCAGCCGAAGGCATTTGAAGCGACTTGGTGTCGTGGAATAACGCTTGAATTACATGAACAAAGCATTCGCGACAATCTACCGGTATTACTTTGCAATCACATGAACGACCTTATTTTTCAAGTACGGGTTTATATTGAGTACTCGTCAGAAAAAAAGACTGGAAAATGGCATACCACAAAGCTCGTCGTTGAACGGTATCTTGTTTACGTCGTCATCAATAAACTGTTCTTAGCCATTACAGGGAAATCAGATAAAGGGTTTACGTTGATGATCTGGTAATCCTATTAACAGTAACAGTACAGTTATGGTAAAGTATAAATTGCAACGAGCGATTGACGTCGTTAACGAATATGAAGAGAATAACGAATTCAAATTTACATCAAAGAAAACGCTATGCACTCTTCTGTTGGAAGAGAACTCCTCATCGTAGTCCTGCTTTCACCATCGATGACCAGACTATTAAATACAAAAAAAACTTATGATTTCTAGGTTATCATTAGTTAAATCCCTTACATGGGACTATACATACAGGATTTTAATCTTAGTGGCAAGAAAGCACTTAACATTAATTGGGTCTCAGAAAAAGAGATATAACTGCGATTTCATAAAGTAAGTTTAATCGAAGCTTTTATTACGAGTGTATTGCATATTCATATTCCGCTAGAAAGTCGCATCTAAGAAAGTAAGATATAATACATAATAACGGAATTAGATATGCCCCAGGCACTTTCCGTGCAAGCCCGGTGACTGGTAATGTCTACAGCCGGCATAATGCCATTACATTTTAGAAGACAGATTCTGTATTAAGATTTGCAGAAAATATATGGGCCTTTTCTACCTATATAAAGTATAAAAATTTTAATAATCCTTTGGTTGCTTCACATGATCACCGCGCTATCTATTTCAAATCAGCCGGAATACGGTATCGTGAGTTAGCAAAACACGAAATTACTTTGCCGGTACATTAGCAATTTCTACGACAGAAATACCACCTCCATGTCTTTTGTCATCTACAAGCAAAAGCTTTGATATCTTTTATGGAAAAATAAAAGAGACCAGCAATGATCTTCCAACAGGAATTTTCGACAATCATCAGTAACTGTAAGAGGTATATGAAAATATTTACCATGGTTCTACTGATTATGAATATGGTGTAGGATTCTGAACATATATAAATGGAGAATCTCATTCGTGGAAACTGCTAGATATGACAAGTACGACAGAGCTCACTGCTAAACAGCAAGCTCTTCACCACACAGAACACGTCTGCGAAGAAAGAGTCTTATATGTTCCAACTCTTTAAGCGCACTAAATGCTACTTCCGGAACAAGATAATTTTGGATGTCCTTATCGCCAACAACCTTTCCATTCTATTTGTATTAAGCCGAATGGGTCAGCGGTGTGAGTTGTATGGACTCCAGAGCACGTTAGTATATCAGGAAATGAAAGCGCAAATGAAACTGCCAGAAGGGCAACAATTTGTAAGCGTATGAATATAATTTCTATTAAAGTGGCTGACGTTAAAAATCGTCAACTCACACTATCAGAACCACGTGGAGTAATAAGTAAAGAAGACTAAATATGAAATTAAATGCAATTAAAATTACTTCATATAAATGAAAGAGCGGCGCGAAACTAACACGCCGGGAACAGGAGGTGGTGGATAGATTTGGAAATGGTCACACGCGAATAACAAATTCATATTTCTTAATCGGCTAAGAAAGACCAATCTTCAATGTATGTGATAACCACTTACTGTTAAGCATCTACTGGAAAAATAAGCAATATATGAAACCTCAGAAAAAGGTATGGTCTAACAAATAATATTGCTGCTGCTTTAGAAAATTGCAAATAGAAAATAGTTGTTTATGTACATGCCAACATACTACTAAAGCATTTATAGTAAGCCTTCAACGAAGTCAGTATGTATGACTTAGAATCCTCTCTGTGAAGCCATTTTACACCCAAATATAGTGTTCCCAAACTTGCATGGTGTCAAACTTTTTTTTGTGTTCTATTTTATTGTATGTTTAATGTTTTATTTTTGTGTAGTTGTCAGTGCCCTTTACATCCTGAAAATGTTACAAGTGTGAATTTTTTTAAATGTGTGACGTTAGGTTAATTTTTAATAAAAATAAACGTTTTATTAAAATGTAAGGGCCTTATACACCCTTACATCTGACGATCTTCCTGGCAATTGTATTTTTTTAGCATTGTGACGAGGTCTAATTACTTAGAAATCGATGTCCATATAAAGCAAAAAAAATAAATTTTCAAAATGATATTTGATTTCAACATGAATTTACAACTAATTCTTAGCAAAATATAAATAACTTTTTTGGCTTTAGTAGTAAAAGCATAAAATTTTGATATTTTAAAAACATAATAAACCCTTTAAAATACTGGCTGAATTAAAAATAGAATTTGCGTAAGGTGCAAATTATTATAAGATTACAAAAACGTAAATTTTTTTGTAAACATGTATAAAATCGCAAACAATCTTACAGTTTTCTTACACGAAGAAATAATAAAACTGTTCTAAAATATAATTATTTTATTTATAATAAATTGAAAAAAAATTATTAATTGTTAATTTTATTTACATTACTTAAGTATATCATAAATAATAAATCTATTTTCCATATATGATTAGAGTATTCAATTTTTTAAATAAAATTTTTGATAAAAATATTAGTTTCATTTATGGTGTAATCTGAAAATGAAATTTATTCTTTAAAAGTTCTTATTAGACTTTATGTAACAGAGTTTTTAGTTACAGTTACGTATTGCAATAGATAATAAAGATAAGATAAAGATAAAGATATTGCAATATAATTTATGTAAGAGTTCACGATAAGTTTCCTTAAAGATGTGGTAGCTGTGTTATAAGAGATGGAATTTAAGATGTTTGTGCGGGGTTAAAGAGTGAGAGAGACGGTGCTATACAGTACAGTGATGGAGAGTTAGTTTGCCGTGATGTTGTTGTGTGTTATTATAATGGAGGGTCGACATATTTCTGTCTTGTAGATAAGGAAGCAGGCGTTAGTAGTATTAGCAATGAAGGGAGAAGAGGTTTTTAGAAGATGGAAGATTGGTAAAACTTATCCAGACAATAGTTTTGGAGATATGAACGTTGTTTGGCCGATCTAGGCCGGCTTCTAATATCATGTTAGAAATGGAGTTCTTCGTTGCTTAGTGGTGCGGAAAGAGAATGAGAGAGAAAGAGGGAGAGAGTTCGGAATTTATCGAAGGGGTGAAATGGGTAGGAGTAAATGTGGGTGAATAGTAGTACGGGTTTTAGGTGCGGGGTCTACTCTTTCTCAAGCTACCCCCAAATAATTTACGAGTAGCAGCGATGTCGGTAGGGCAGGGTGCCCGGATAAAGGGCTATGAGGATTTCCCCGGGCCAATTACAAGCCTGAGGAAAATTAGAAATTTGCCGGGTACCCTTCGTATTCTATCTTCTCCACTGTTATAAGGAGTACAACAGTACCAACAGTACTACCCTATTGGTATAGCAACAAATAGTAGTAGTACCATACCGTTCACAACCCTTTGATTTCAATTCTCAGTGCACCAACTGGGCTTTCTCTTGTTCAGTATTCTATGTATTACATACCGTATATATATATATATATATATATATATACGCGAATGAATATATACACTCATCCTTGCATTATAACTTTCTTTTTTTTTAAATGAACATCTCAGGGAGTAAATACAACAAGGGACTGGATAGATATAAATGATACCTGCTTACTAGCGTGTTCAGTTGAAACAACATTCAAAGAAGATATTTTCACTAAAATTTACAATATATTAGAATTGTTACCTTAAAAATTTCAAGAATAAACTATACCAACTTTTCATTTCTTTTTTCTTTTCATATCCTACTTCACTTTTTTTTAAATTAATAAAATAATAAATAGAAAGCATGTTATTAAAATAAATTAATAAAAATAGTTCATTTTTAATTAATTTAATGTTTTTTAACTTATTTAGAATTTTTTGATTTTTTTTGTGGATAAATTAAATGATCACAGAGAATATTCTATGTGAGAAAACGGAAATGAATTTGTACCATATGAAAAATGCCATACCTTCAGAGATTCGAATCCGAGAATTATTTGCATTACTATTGTATTTGTACTACTATTTTTATGTTATAATACCGTAGTTATTGATAAAATAAATTAAGTTTTTCGAACTTCCTTAGCTAAATTTTGAGGTTTCTGAAAAACTCCTTTGTTTCCCGTCTGTCAATCTGATTATTTTGTTTGTTAAACATCCGCATATATTTATTTTTAATATACAGATTGTATCACAAAGTTTTCCCGGGACTTTCATAAGCTACTCAAGTCGTGAAAGTTATGGAAAAAGACCATATAAACATATATCATAAAATAGTTCGTTTGCAATTTACGGCTAGTGAAATATTTTGCTCAGATTTCATGAAATCCGATTACACTCTGTATCTAATATTAAAATTGTCAAAATTATGTTTCTAAATTTTAAAGTGACTCGACTATGTTCATTTTTAAATCCTTAATATGTTTATAAATATTAGTTTTTCTAATTTTGTTTTCTATTAGATAAATCTGATACAATTTTATTACAGATAAAATGACACTTTATTTCTTTATTTTCTAATGATTGCGTTAAAACATAAAAGTGATAATTTCATTTCAATTTTCATTCCCATCAATAAAATATATTGAATCAGACGTTTGCTTTGTTAGCTACGAAAAAGGGAAAAATATTTACACTTGAGTAGATTTTCTCTCATTTTTATTTCCTTGTACGAAGTAAAGAAAGTATTGTGTTAACGAAAAATTCAGATTTCAAAGGAAATATCCATTTTGGCCGTAATTGAATCCATTTTAACTAGATTCGGCGTGACGTCTGTACGTATGTACTTATGTATCTCGCATAACTCAAAAACGATTTGCCTTAGGATGTTGAAATTTTGGATTTAGGACTGTTGTAACTTTTAGTTGTGCACTTCTTTTGATTGCAATCGACTGAACCAAAAGTGTGCAAAAAAGCCCAAAATCCAAATTTTTTTGGATTTTAAACTTTTTCTTAACTGCAGTAATAAGCCCTCATTAAGAGCTTTTTAACGATGTAAGTGGTACTTATTTTATTCGATCCAGAGTTATAGCCAAATAAAATTTTAATTAATGTAATATTTGGATCTTACAAGGGGGGAAGGCACATCGGTTCGAATTAGACTTTAACTCCTTTATTTAATTTATTTTTTTTAATTTAAATGTATTGATTTATTAATAATTATTAACTTCGTATTGTTGATAAATAATAATTCAATAATAACAATAAAAACAAATTGAAAAAATATCAGAAGTTGTTAATGAAATTAAATTTTTTATACTTTCCTTTCTAAAAAAAAAAGCGTGTATATGTAATTTAATATGCGTAAAAGGAAGTCATGTGGTGTCCATATCAGATTTTTTTTATCATATATACCTGGTCAGTAAGAATATTTTATTTAGTAAATGATTCCGTTTCTATGTTTATTTCTCTTTTCATCAGCTATTTTTACTGATTTTAGGTTGTTATCTATCATTTTTTTCTATTCTGAGTTATTCTTTTTAACCCTTGTCTCTTATTTCTATAATAATATATATATATATATATATATATATATATATACTAGCAGACCCGTCTAGCCAGAACCTGGACCCTCGGTCAGCCCAGGTCAATCCTGGAGCCAAGGGGCTTACTCCATTTGTCAGGGGGACTGGCGCCCTGGACACCCGCAGAACTTGCTTCAGCCATCATGCCATCTACCCAGAGGGCCCACCCCCTGGATCACCGCACTGTACGTTGTCGTCATGGTTCTGAGAATAATACTGATGAATAATAATATAGTATTCAGGCTTCATAGAAACCAGAAAAGAAAAGAAAGTTACAAAAAAATAGTAACTATGGTATCTAAAGTACACACACCTTTGAAGACGAAAAATTCATAACTTATTTCTTTGCAATGGTGGTAGAAATATAATAATCTTGAAGGGAGCTAGGGCCTTGTAGATTGTTTAAAACCTTCCCTGGAATAACACAAATAAATCGTGCGAATTTTCGGTTGGTTCTCCCGTGATGCGATAAAAAACAAACAGACAAACTGTATATACATATACATTTCCGAATAACCGTGATCTGTTAGATCGAGAGTGTACCTGATGCATGCAAAAGTTAGCCTTCAACCTACTAACAAATACCCCGTTTGAATTTTGAAAAACGAACAATTTTCAAAATGATTGTTTTGCAAAGATATGATAATTATTATTGGAATTTTCAAATTCCTAAGCAGCGACCGAGGGCCATCCCGTTTGTTACCAGTTGATGGTTGGTCTAGTCTCGCACGAGGTGCACGCGTAACTCACCACTCCAGCCTCACATCTCAGTCCCCACGGGAAGCCAATTATTGTTAAACAAATTTTTTTTTCATATGTTTAATATTATTTTATTTAACGTAAATTTAATTCTGTTATTTTTGTAATAGTGTATTATTCATTCGATTGAATGAAATGATTGCTGGATTCAAACCCAGCTCAAACAGTGATAGAGACTCACAGTTCACAGTTCATTAATTCGATTCATTAAAGTTTGTGCTCAATTCGCAAATCACCACTACTATATATATTATATTAGCGATTTTTCTAGATGGAATATATCTAAAATGTTCCCAGTTATGCCAAGAAATATGGGTAAAAATTTGGTTGCGATTGATCGAGTAGGTTTTTGTTTAACCCGAACAAATAAAAACTCTCTTCCTCTTTATGTAATAGTATACATATACATACATATATTTTATATGTATAAAGTTAATAAGATTTTATCGTATGGAAAAGTGAACATATGTATTGCAATTTTCTTGATGTATAATTCGGTATTTTGTGCTTTTATTTTTATGGAAGACAGAATCAGTGGTTTGTATGATAAATTAAAAAGGTTAGAAAAGATGAGTTTAGGAAAGGGAAAGTATATTTTGACCATTTAAATGATAAAAATCTATATCTAAAATTAATAAAATGGTTACAATATACTTTCCTTTGGCATAATTTACTAAAATTATTGTGTATATTTATGGTAAAAAATTTTATTGTAGGTAATTTCTATATATCGTATTCAAGTCAGAAGACAAATTTGAATAAAAACCGTATCAATTTGGAAAATGGATCTACTGGGGATTATGCAGTTCAAAAATAAATATTTTTTATAACTTCGATTCCTTACGGTTTACGTAAGATACCTCTTTTTAAATTCATATATTAGGAATTTTATCGGGGAAAAAAATGATAAAAAACCCGAAGATTGGATGGATATTGTTCGTGAGATTTAATCATTTAAACATGGCTGTTAAACAGAAACTAATAATTCCCACTTATTTCTACTAGGAATATAATAAACTACTTATAGGTTTTATAATAAATAATTTAATGCTGAAATTTTACTAATATTTTTTATACTTTATCATCCGTCGTATTTCTAAGAATTTTTCTTCTTTATTCATGATTAAGAGAAATTCAGTGGTTCATTCCCAGTGTTTTTTTTTCAAACTACGTATAAAATAAGACTAGCTCACAGATTACAGACTAAACTGGCGTTTATGCTCGTAAATTCTACTGGTGGTTTGTTCTTAAACATGAAATTTATATTTTTACAAATTTAATAATAACTGTCTTTTGATTAGGGTATAAGACATATTTTAATTAATGAATATTTCATTTATGAAATGATTCTAGATAATGTATCCCAGTAGGTATATTATTGAATTAGAAAGCTTTAAAAGAACATGCTTCTTCGAATAAAAGTAGTAAAGTGGTATAAAATAAACTCGAATCGTTGGCTCATTTCCTCTCTTGAACTAGTGAACGCTCAAATAAGTTCTCTCTTATATCTTCCATTCTACTATTATTTTTCATATCCTTCCTCTTTCTATTTTCTTTTCTTTGTTAACATATTCTTCCTGCAATTTTAGGTAGATTGCATAAGAAAGCTACCTATTGTAATGGGTACCATGATTCAACTTCCAGAAAATTTCAACATACTTCGTGTTTCACATCCCCCAGACCCCATAAAAACCGTCAGTTCAAATATTTATATATAGATATATATCTACATATATTTTCACTTTCTTGTGGACCCGATAACTGCCGTAATTTTGCGCAAATTACGTTTCAAATTATTCCCTAACAAAACCTCGACCCAAAATCTCCTTCGAGTTTGTTAACGGCCAAAATCAGACCATGGGGGTGGAAATGGGGGGCTTTTTCGAAAAAACAAAATATCGCTATAACTTTCTTATTAACTAAACTATTGAATTCGTTTAAAGTTCTTACTAATTTTGAATAAGGGCCTGTAACATATCTAAGTAAAGTTTTTTGATATCACGAACGATTGGCTCAGGGGTAGAAAAAATGGAGTTTCGAAGACAAAAAAATATCATACCTATGATATTTTATATGGTTAGCTATTTAAAATTTACTTTTTTATTGTTTAAATTAAAAAAAAGTAATTTATCTTTCGTTGTGTTATATATTTTTTGATTCATTGTAAAAAAGTAGATGAAAAACTGTAGGGATTGTAGAAGTCCATGAATCTCTCAAATTTTTGTGGTTGTGATTTTATAAGAAAATATGCTCATAAAAATGCTATAAAATATAGAGTACATTTGATTTTTATTCAAACCCCATTTAAAAAAAAATGTATCTATATATATATATATATATATATATATATATGTGTGTGTGTGTGTGTGTGGTATCAAAACTACTTTTCTTTGCATGCTACATTATAGAATTGAGTTTACGGTTCGTGCTGGAAATAGTTGTAATAGCAATGCCTACACTACCACTGTGGGAATTCCAATAGAAAAGTTTCTTTCTTGCATGGCATTAGTTTTCTAAACTCGCGCACGTTTATCCCGTGTTAAAGAATCGAATTCCTTAATTAGTATGCAGTTAACGTAAGTTACTTCTACCTTCAATTTCATCTCACCCTGAATTCTCTTCTATGTTCTTTCACCCTCTTATTGCTTACGGTTTCTTTTTAATTTTTTCTTTTTTTTGTTAAGGAGGAAAAGAGAATTAAAAGGGTATATTTTGTCCAAAAGTTATTATGTCCTTTTATTGTTTTGTTGAATATTTTAAGTGTGCTTTTATTCTTATTAGGGTTACAACAATACTGTGTTGATTAGTATAAAAATGGAATAAATTTTACGAAACGATATTCTTTCCGCTATTAACAAATTCAAGCATTTCATGTATCTTTTAATTACCTAGGTTCACTAGTGACTGTTTAAAATAAAATATTATTTTGATTCAAGTACTTTTTCTTTTAATCAAAAGAAAGTTTTGTAATTTTTTTTGGAAATTGTACAATTTAACCATTTCTGTATAGTTTAATATATATATATTTTTTTTGTATGTTTCGTCATCTTAAATTTCGCCATCCTTGAACAAAACATCTCACAGCTTGCGCAAGTCATTATTTTTGGCTTGAATTTTCAGTCGTATAATTTAGATGCTCTAAATGTTTCATTTATTACTGGTATCTTCCTATTCATTGAATATGTTTATAAACATCACTTAATCATGTCCTAAGAAATTATTCTGAAATAAAAACAACCTTAAACTGATATTAAAAAAAATCTGCTTGTTTTTTTTTTTTGTGACTTCCTTGTACGAAGTACAGGAAGTATTGTGATCGCGAAAAATTTCGGTTTTCAGATTTCAACGGAAATATACATTTTGACCATTTCTAAATTCATTTTGATTAGTTTCGGCTTGACATCATACGTACGTACATATGTATCTCGCAGAACTCAAAAACGATTAGCAATAGGATGTTGAAATTCTGGATTTACGACTGTTGTAACATCCACTTGTGAACCTCTCCTTTTGAGTGCAATCGAATGAACCAAAAGTGTATAAAATACCCCAAAATCCAAAAAAAAATGGATTTTGGACCTTTTCTTAACTGCGGTAATAAGCCCTTACTTGAGCTTTTCAAAAATATATCTTAAGTAGTAGTACTTATGTTCATTGGCTGTAGAATTATAGCCAAAATAAAACTTTAATTAATGAAATATTAAGTTCTTACTAGGGGAAGGCATATCGGTTCGAATCAGACTTATTCTCCTTTTGTTTAAGTTTTTTTTTAAATTAAATATATATTGATTTATTAATAATTATTAATCTCGGATTGTAATAAAATTTACAGTAAATAATAGTTCAGTAAGAACAATAAAAAAAAGTGAAAAAAATATCCCAAGTTATTAATGAAATAAAAAATTAAATGTACATTTAATTTTGAAAAAAATGTGTAAATGTAATTTAATAGGCGTACAAGGAAGTCATTTGGTGTCTACATCAGATTTTTTTTATTAAATCTCCATTTAGAATTTTCTTCTATAAAATATGTACCAAATTATTTACCAATTCGTCCTTTAATACTGGACTTAAGAAACAGGAATCTGATAGCATTGTTTTTAAATTCCATATTTATCTTACGTTGATATTTTGTCATTGTAAGGATATACGCGTATATATATTCGATAATAAATAACGATCTATCATCTTGAGAGTTGGGAAAAAAATTCTCATCAACGCAGAAAATGAAAAATCATAGGACAATAAACGCTGTAATAAAGTCTTGTAAGTTCGGAAAAAGTCAGCCTCCTTTATCCTATTAATGAATCGTAACATGTCAGAGTCGATTTCAAAACTTCTCAAATAAAGATAGGAATTTCTACAAAGATTTGTAATTAGGTTTTTGCGTGGTATTTTTAAACGTTATTTTTATATATTGAGCTTCTTTAGAAGAATTTTTATGTTATAAATACTCGCTTTAGATAAAAAAAAGGAAATATTTGAATCGTTATCAGTAAATGCCAGCGTTCAAGATTTTCTTCTGCTAGCTTCAACTGTATCTTTGTTTAATTAATTAATATTGTAAAGTTTTAATTTATTTTATGAGCGTAAGTTTGTAACAAAATGTTTTTTTTCCTTTGAAATAAAATAAATTAAAAAAAAAATTATTGCCATTCTTCGTCACGTATATTTCAATGTTATAATATTTCGCTTCAGAAGGACCAGATTTTTTAATAATAAACATGCAAACCTACACAAACATGATTTTTAAAGACATTTTGTTTTGCATTTTTTAACTCACCAGTATTATTTGCTGGGGAAAAAAATATATTTTGAATCTACTATTTCAGAGAGTAATGCTGCTTTAAACGAATGTGTAAAGATTAATCAAGCGTATAAAAGTACCGTTAATTTAACTTTAAACTTTGAGCATCAAAAACTGTTTGTAAAAGCTGCATGTAATAAATTTCTCTGAAAAAAGAAGATAAACAAAAGGATATTTTATTAAAATCAGTAATCCTTTTATTAAAGAATGTACATTTATAAAATGAAGGAAAATAGAAGATGCTTCTTGTTTTACACTGTTCATTATAAGTAAATTTTATATTTCTTATTTTATTTATCGTAATTATAATTATATGTAAAAGATGTAAGGATTTGATATGTTGCAAAAACTTAAACATTTTATGCATTAGGCAGTTTTAACTATAGAATTCACTGTATTATATTCTTCTGAAATAAATGTATAATGCAGGATAATTCGCGAAGAATGAAACAAACGTTTAGGACATGTTCTTTTAGTGAATTTAAACAGAAAGTTCACATAATCATAAGTTCGGAAACGTGTAGAATGGTATAAATTTTTGTCGACTTTGTTCATACCGTTTTATCAAATCAAATTCTTTACAATTTTTATTTAAAACTTTTATGTGTTTTACCCATTTAACAAAGTTATTTTATTCCAACCATAATGTGTTTTTTGACTCCAATCTTTCGTCTTTTACCTCAGATTTCTCAAAAACTACTTAAATTACAGTTTCTGGGACCAATTTTTTGTATCAGGTTTCATATATTTACTCCTTAATTTGGATCCCAAGAATTACAGACTGGCTTAATTTAACAAAGGCGCAAAAATCAGAGTGAAATCTTTTCCCAGATGACACTCGGTAACGGAGCGTTTTCGAATCTACGATTTTATGACTTCCTTCTTTATTTTCATCAGTAGAATATGTCCTAAAAATTACATCCTTCAGTTACAACCTTCATGAATCACTTTGTATATCGTCTTCAATTTAATTAAGAAAGGTTCCGTTTTGGAAATTAATGAGGTGTTAATAAACATATTGTGAAGGAATATGTTTACTGAAAAAATATATACCGTAATTATTTTATTATTTTAAAAAATTATTTTAATATTTAAAAAAGAAATTACCGCACACTTACATCTCGGGAGATTAGCTACACTAGAATGCTTGTTTACTGATTGGAAATTATTTAAAAAACAAATTAAATGGAAAGTACTGTTTTGGTAAAATTAAGATTGTCTGTATAAAGATAATCAGTGTTCTGTAAATATAGGAGCCAATTTCAGCGTGCGAGTCTATTACCGTATGGGTTTACTAACAACAATAGAATCACCAACTTGTTTGTAGAAAGATGTGATGAAAAAATTATTTGTTCACGAAATATTTTTTCTTTTTTATACAAAGGGTTATCTCAGCGTGAATTAAAGTAGCGACATGAGCTGGCTAAAATAATCTCGCATCACTTTCATACTTGACGTTCAACAACTGAAAACCACATTCTGCAGATTTCCATAAAATTTATAGACCGTAAATCTAGTTAACAAATTAACATGTTTCTTTTCGTACACCGACATTACTCAGAACCGTTTATCAGTACATCGGTCTGATGTAGTTAGCCTCGTCCAAGGCTAGCTACTGTCTCCTTTGTTTATTTATTTTTTTAAATGTAACGAACAATTTTTAATTTTTTGAACATCTGTCTTGGCAGACGACCATATGGTCGTACCACAAATATGCCAAGAAGTTTTGTATTTTCAAAATTTATTTTTGCTTTGCACACCTGTTTTATAATCTTTGATTTCAGTTCTATGCACCGATATAAAAAAAAGTCAGATGTTATACCAGAAATAATACTGTACAATATTAATATTCTATTATTATATTTAGTAACCATAGTGATTTTTTTCGATAGATTTTAAATACTTGTTTTATATATTATAAAAAACCTTTTTACTTTCTCGGCATCGTAGCTCTAGAACTGTGCTGCTAGAAGGGTAGTATGATAATCAATCAAAAATGGGGTATGGGGTTTTTTTAATTTCTCGATGTATTTTCACCCAGGGACACCAAAAAACAAAATAGAAGTAGTGAAGGGGTAATGTCTGGATGAGCCGATTTTGATGAAATTTGACAGAGATACTCGTATAAGTGAGGCAACGTTTTTGTAAAATGTTGAGTCAATATCTCCAGTAGGTGGGGAAAATAGTTTTTTTGGGGTCAATTTTCACATAACCCCACTTCATATTAAGTTCAGTACATAAGTACTGAACTTAATATGCGCACTAACAATATGTGATGACACAAATAGTTCGCATTAAAAAACGTTACATTTTACGTTTCTTTTTAAATTTCTTTTAACCATTGTAAAAATAAATTATTTATCATTATAAAAAGAAATTTGCCTCTAAATTTTCTCTCCCTTCCCCAAAAATCAAAAAAGCTAACTTATATTTATAAGATACTTTTAACCGAATATTTTTTTGTTTTCCTATGCATAGTAGTAGTGCAAGTGATAAAAAAAATTACTATGACGACAATTTAGCCCATCTAAATTAGGAGACGATAAATTTAAAAAATATCGATTTTTGAAATAAATCAATTTCTTTTTTAGTTTATTTAAACATTTAATACTATTACAATAAATTTTATTGTAATTGTACCCACTCCCCGACAAAAAAAAAATCTTAGGTAATTTTTTATTGGTTTTATGTTTTTCAGTGGGATTTTTTTAATTTCTTCCATTCAAAATAGCAATCGTAATTCATTAAAAAATATAAATATTTATTATAATTGTATAAAATTAACTTTAAATGAATGATTAAAATTAATTAACTTTGAACTTAAAATGAATGATTTTTTTTATTGAAAAAATGATTCTGTTTATTCAAATTACATGAAGGGTTTATGATTTCTCCAACATTTTCGAATCTAGTAGTAAAAAATAACAATTTTTAAAACTTTTCTTTTGTATCATTTTATTAATTCGTTTTCACTTTACAAACCTTCCACTCAGGTACATTGACCCCAGTAATATATATTAAATACATAGTATAATAAATACGTGGTAATAAAATTTAAATAAACTAGTTTTTATTTTTAGTTATTAACGCCCAAAGCGTTACAATTGATTTTCTTTATACCATAATTAAAAACCAATATCTTACTACAAGACTGACTGACAGTCAGTTATGGCTTTTTGTTGCGAGTTGTTTATAGGATGTAGGAACCTATAACATTTACATCTCATTTTTAATGGTTTATCTCCACGTAAAAATACTTCTTTATGAAATTATACACAAATAGTTTACATTAACAGTACATGCATTATTAAAAAACAACGCTACATTGTAGCTGCACTAAATTCATTTTGGATTTCAGCCAATCAGAGACGTATACTAATATCTTTAAATTAATAAATTTACTGGAAGGTAGTTTACGTACTAACATAACATATCACTTAAAAAAAGGGTTACTACATTTTACTCTTAAAGTTAGCAAAAGTAGAATTACTTGTTTAATTTTCATCTCATATTTACTAATTTATGTAATTGTCACAAATATTAAAAATAGTTTCATTATTTTACGTTTATTTTGAAAAACAGATAAATTCAATTAAATTAAGTTTTAACTTAATAAGAAATCGTCTAATTAGGACTTTTTTGCGCTGTTTATTGTATTAGTTAAAACTTTATCTCTTTTAATATCTTTAAAAAAATGATAGAGTTTCAAAGATTTTTATTGAAATTAGACGTAAAATATTTAGAATTAACTGAAAACAAGAAATACATGATGCACTGAAAATCAGTTTCCCCAGAATATTTACAAAATTCTTTAACAGATGGAGAAATATTGGTTTTTCTGTTGGTAATAATCGGTTTATATATTTACTGTTCAATTAGGTTTTGCATCTGTATTGAGAAAAAGGGCACAAAGTACAAAAAAAGATTCTTCTTACGCCGTAGCTTCAGTGGAAGAATAATTAAGATTTTGTCTTCCGTGTAAGAATTTCAGTTCTTTTTACTTTTAGAATGAAAAATAAAATACAATTAAACTTAATAAACCATGAAACGTTATTTAAAAAAAAAAAACTTATGAAAAAAATAAATTTAAGAAGCTATTGTGTAACGGCTGGCAATAGAAACTAACTTCAAAAATTCTGTGAACCTTTTAGGAAATTTCCTATATTTTAATACATTTTTTTCAATTTCAGTAGACATTTAAACTACTTACTTTCATTTAGGATTTTTCTAATAATATATTTTTGTATGTATTATAATTATTTGATACTATAACCATTAATGTTGTATACCTCTGCTTGGAACGGAACGCAAGGATAGCGGGAGATTTATGTATCTCCCTGATAATCGCAGAGCCTGGACAAAAATCCCTTGCTACTGTGTCATTATTTTTATCGGGCGAGTAATTATTTATTTGGCGGTTATATTTAATTTTTTTTAAATTTATTTATGGACGGAGTTGTGTATTGCATTCTGATTCTGTAGACCAGATTGAAAAGATTTACCGGCAGTCCTTGGGAGACTAGCGTCGCATATGTGCTTCGTTCTCTTGGCGTGATTCCCCTTCAGTCCGTCCCCTGAAGTCCTTTCAATGCTAACGCCTTCCGGTCTAGCAGGAATGCGCTTCTTGGGGACCTTAATTGTTGGAGGATGCACTTCCCTCGCCAGAGGGAGTCGCATGTGTTGGCAGTGACCTAATTGTAAAAGTTAGAAAAGGAGCATGGTTAATTGGCAAAGCTTTTCTTCACTCTTGCTGTCTTCATCACCACGCTTCATCCGGATTCAGACTGAGCCGGGTTCACTCCGTAGTAGTGGATCCTTGCAAAACGGTTTAGAATAATTCTTCCAGCATTTTTATTTTAGTTTTGATATTCCAGATAAAATGGAATTTTAGTCTATTTTTGTAATTCTGTTTTGTTTTTTTCGACTATAGTCTTATTATTCGCTCAATTATTTAGATAAAGAAATAGAAATTTTCCAGAAAATTCACGGGAAATTAGTCTAAATTTATTAAATTAGACTTGACAAAAATTAATGAGCAATCTGTCCTTAAGAGTGAACGTTTTTATTTGTTTCAGTTGTGTGAAGTGTTTGGGAGAATAATACAACGAATCCTTACTTCTCCCAATTTTATCTCTTCTATTCCTTTCAGTTCCTTAAAATATTTTGGTATAGAGCGGAATAATTTCTATCTTAAAATTATGCCTATCTGTAAAAGTAATATATTTTATTTTTGTTTTATTCTACATTTTCCTGATTTGTACATTGCAATCTGTTCAACAACAATCTGCGAACAATAAGCAACCCCCATGGCCAAATGAGATGAGGATGATTTATGTAAATAAGGTGTAATCTTTTACAGACTCAGGCCGACCATTCCTGAGACATGTGGTTTACTGAACCCCAACCACGAAATTACACCGGTACCCGCTGTTTGGTATGCAGATCCGTATAAAAACAACTAACATTTACTAGGAATTGAACCTCAGACCCTTCGACTTAGAAAATCGGCTGTTTAACAACTGGTTTAAGATGTCGAGTTAACCACTAGACCTTCTTCTTTTTTTCCTGTTTAGCCTCCGGTAACTACCGTTTGGATAATACTTCAGAGGATGAATGAGGATGAAATGTATGAGTGTAAATGAAGTGTAGTCTTGTATATTCTCAGTTCGACCAATCCTGAGATGTGTGGTTAATTGAAATCCAACCACCAAAGAACACCGGTATCTACGATCTAGTATTCAAATCCATGTAAAAATAACTGGCTTTACTAGGATTTGAACGCTGGAACTCTTGGCTTCCAAATCAGCTGATTTGGGAAGACGCGTTCACCACTAGACCAACCCGGTGGGTTTAACAACTAGACCTTTCTTTTTCCTGTTTAGCCTCCGGTAACTACCGTTTAGATAATACTTCAGAGGATGATATGTATTAACAACTAGACCTGGGTTTATTAAAGTTTACTATGCATTTTTTTTTCTACTTTTATGTATGATTTATTTTTACGTAATTTTTTAACTAGTTTATAAAATATTTAAATAAATAGCTTTAAGCAATTTGTTTGTTTTAAGTGAAAATAGAAATAAAAAAATATTATTATTAGTGGAAATATGTTCTATTTCTTTATTACCTGTTACTATTTATACGTATCTACTCTGCAAAAAAAGAACAAATTTCAGGTGTACTTGTTATATATTACCATATATATTTTTTAAAACTTTTAATTCAAAATATTTATGTCATGAATAACTATACGGTTTAATAGTTATTATAATAAATAATAAAGCCTTAAAAGATAATTAGACAGGGTTATTAAGTAAGCAGTTATGGTTAATGTGCAGGAAGAGACGGATCAGAAAGGTTGTTGTAGCCTTACATTGGGTGGGCCAGTATAATCCCACCTTATTCAGGTTTGTAAAATTACTTGCCATAAAAGCTACATTGTAAATCATGAGTAGAAATTCCTTGTGGGCTATATTCTGCCGCTTTATTTTACTTACATGTTGTATTACTACGGTGTAACACTGCCAGTTTGCTTTGCTTGTATCGTTGGTCTTAGGGGTTAAGACTTGAGCGTATAATGATTCTCCCTCTTCTCATCAAACTTATTCTGCAAAGCAACTTTTAGTACCGGCAGTATTACGATGCGATCTGTTTACTAAAGCTTTTTTAATAATATATATATATATAAATGAAAAAGTTTGCAATAGCATCATGCCAGAACCAATCGACTGATTGCTTTGAAATTTTCAGGATATATTTTGTTATCCAAGGGAACGTTTTAAGCCAAAAATCGGAGCCCTAGCCCCATTGGGGCTAAGATATTAAAGATATTCATTAAAAAACAAAAATTAATCGTTTTACTTCATTATATCTCCGTCACCATGGCAACAGAGATTAGTCTATCCGTATTAATACATTCTTGTTCTATGAATGTATTCTTATAAACTCACAGTTAGGTGAGGTAATTTCTTCCCCTTCCTGCCTTTTGTGCAAACTATTTTAGATTATTTCAGTCAGTCTTGTAGCTTGATATTATAGAATTTATTAGAAATTTGTCTTTGACACTGAATTCATTAATTATAATAGAAGTGAACTTTTTTGAAATTTTTTACTTCCTTGTGCGAAGTAAAGGACGTATTGTGACCGCGAAAATTTTCAGATTTCAACGGAAATATACATTTTGACCATCCCTGAATCCATTTTGACTAGTTTCGGCGTAACATCTGTACGTACATATGTATCTCGCATAAATAAAAAACGATTAGCCATACAATGTTGAAATTTTGGATTTAGAACTGTTGTAACATTTAGTTGTGCACCTTTCTTTTTTATTTCAGTAGTCCTAATAAAAAATGTCCAAAAAAGCACAAAATCCAGGAATTTTGGAATTTGGTCTTTTGCTTAACTGCAGTAAAAGCCCTCATTGAGAGCTTTAAATGATATATCATAAGTGGTACTTATTTTTATTGGTTCCAGAATTATAGCCAAATAAAATTTTAATTAATGAAATATTTCGATTTTATACGGTAAACGCAAATCGGTTCAAATCAGACTTCATCTCCTTTTTTTAACTTTTTTTTTTTTAATTTAAATATTTTGATTTATTAATAATTATTAACTTCAGATTGTAAAAAAAGTTTACAATAAATAATAATTCAATAATAACAATAACAAAAAAATTAAAAAATCACAAGTTATTAGTGAAATAACATTTTTTGTACTTTTAAAAATGTGTATATATATATATTTAATAGTTGTATAAGGAAGTCATGTGGTGACCATATCAGTTTGTATTTGTAAAACTACGCAATCGTTCTTCACAACTTTTATTTATATACCTAGTATGTTAAAAAAAAATTGTATCCGTCTTTGCATCCAGAAATATAAAGTAAGCAATACAGGTTTCGTAATTAAAAAGAAAGATAGTAGAAACTATGCTAATAACAGAAGTATAAGAATAATAATAGTGATCAGAGATCCTTTGAAAATTTGGTGGAAATCTTTAAATTCTTCACCTCTTAACTTTGGTATATCTGTATTTTTTTCTCGAGACCATGTATTATAAAACATAAAAATTAAATTATTTATGTTGGGTATAAACACGGATTAAAAAAAATGGAAAATTTAATCCGTATATTTGTATTAATTTTTACCTATAATTTTTAATTATGTCAGTTATGTTTTGGATGAATAAGTGGGTAAATTAGTAAATGAAAGATAAGGAATTTAAAGAGAATTGTCATCAAAGGTTTTCATGGTTACTTTTTTGTAGTAATACAATTTTAATATAAAAATCTTTCCCGTCATTGTCCATTTTTAATCACAGGCTGTACTTTATTCAATCACTAATTTCTGTAAACCTTGAAAATGTAAAAATTATAAATAAATAAAAACGAAATTGTAAAGTAATATAAGCTCAATTAATATAACAGAATAAAAGCGTGTTGACAGGACAATCAGAAAAAAGAAAATTTCATCTGTGCAAAAACTCTTGTTACCTACAAATTTTTTTTTTAAGTTAAAATATTTTACATTATTTTAAACATTAAATATTTAATTTACTGAAGTGCTTAACTCTGCCAATTTGATATTAGTATAAACATGAATCTAAAAATGTTTTTCAATTTAACCTAACTTTTCAGTTGAAGGATACATAAATAACGCATGTTTGAAAAGTTGTATTCACTCGAAGAGACACCGTGTCATAAATACTAATTAATTAGTTTGAGTCCGTTTGAAATCAAGTGGTTTGAAGATTCAGAAATTATAAACCTAACGAGCTTATTAACTTTAATTTTTATCGTATTTATTAACACAAATCTATAACACATTTGTATATTAAAACCAAATGACAATTGACGTGATAATTAGAAACTACATTAACCATTTAAAATAAGTAAAATAAACACTTAATGTTGTTCAGATCAAGTTGTTAAAATCTCGACATGATTGATAAATGTAATTGATTTCCTGATGGATAAACCAAAACGTTTTATTAAAAATAAACTGAAGCGAGATAAAGTATATTTTTTTTCCTTCAGTCATTTGACTGGTTTGATGGAGCTCTCCAAGATTCCCTATCTAGTGCCAGTCGTTTCATTTCGGTATACCCCCTGCATCCTACATCCCTAACAATTTGTTTTACATATTCAAACGTTGCCTGCCTGCACAATTTTTCCCCTCTGCCTGTCCCTCCAATATTAAAGCAACCATTCCAGGATGCCTTAATATGTAGCCTATATTTTTCCAAATGCTTCTTTCTTGATCAATTTGCCGCAACACCTCTTCATTTGTCGCTTTATGTACCCATCTGATTTTTAACATTCTCCTGTAGGACCACATTTCAAAAGCTTCCAATATTTTCTTCTCAGGTAATCCGATCGTCCAAGTTTCACTTCCATATAAAGCTACACTCCAAACATGTACTTTCAAAAATGTTCGACGTTTAAATTAATTTTTGATGTAAACAAATTATATTAATGACGGAAGGCTCGTTTCGCCTCTGCTGTTCGGCATTTTATATCGCTCCTGCTTCGTCCATCTTTCGTAATTTTACTTCCCAAATAATAAAATTCTTGCACTTCCATAATCTTTTCTCTTACTATTTTTATATTCCTATTTTTATTTTTTATAATTTTTATATTCCTATATAATATTTATATTAATCGTAAGCTATTAAGTACAACAGTATTATTTTATAAAACTGTAGAAATTATACTTAATGATTTTGGTTCAATTGGTATAGAAATAATGTAAACTTTTCAGGTAATTTACTAAAACTGCTGAATAGTACATGTTTTTATTAAAATTATTCATAGCTTTACATTTTCGTATTGCTATTCATAGTACAATCAATTGTTTAATGTTGCAATCTCTGACTATTATTTACACATAATGATATTTACAATTCTGTCTAGGTTAGCTCCCGTAACAGAATACACTTGAGCTGAAGCCTGTTCCGCTTTTGCCAAATGTACAGTGGTGATTCGCAGAAATTGTAACTACATTTTGACGGATGGCTATTTGCAGTGTATCTATATATAGTCAAGCAGTGAGATATTACGGGGAACTAATAAGCTCACAAATACATGGTTTACCGACTCTGAGGATTTGGAGGATTGTTACAAACTAAATCAGGGATATTGCATGTTGTTATCATTGCACGTCGGTTGATATATATTCTTGTTACCTATTGCATTAGGGAATACATTCCCACAGTATGATTCAGTTTGTTTGATACAATACATTATATTTATTCGTTAACAAGTCACGAAATATAAAAACAAATTTTTTTTTTATGGTTATTAATTTATAATTATCATTAATGTTTAACGGTCTCCTTAGTGTTTAAAATATATTCGTAGAATTTATGAATATATAATATTAAATCATTCTGTAAAATTGTTCTTTTCGTCTTTGACGCATTTCGAGAAAAAATTGTATCTTCAGGAAACCGAATTTCTTCAAAATTTATTCAAATATTTCTATATGTGGGAATTGATGATATTAATTTTTTTTAAAGAATCGTTAGGGGGGATAATTCCTCTAAAATACCAATTTTATATTTTCTTCAGAGGAATTTTAGAAAAAAATTTATTAAAGCAAAGTTTTTATATTGAGTGCACTTATAAATAATACAAACAAGATTCCAAAAAATTAACTTCCACCTCTTAAAATTGAAATATATGCTTTTTGTTCTTTTGGTCTATCTCTCTTCAGTTAAAATATTTTTCAAAGTTTATACTTCATATTTTGGGTTATCAAGAAATGTCTACAATTTTTTCAAATATAATCCGCGGACCTAAAATGCAGAAAAGTTTTTGAGAATTTCCTTTTGTTCATAACAAAAGCTTATTGTTAAACTTAAATATTAAAAATAGATAGATGTTAAAAATAGATATTAAAAATAGATGAATATTTTTGGAAAACATTTCTTTAAATTTATTCCCCACCTCTAAAAATTTGTATTCTGTTTTTTTTTTTGTATTTTTTTGCTCCAACTCTTTTAATTTTTATTAAAATTGTTTTCTCTTCACTACCTAAAGGGCTGTTAAAATTGAAGTAACTTTGGCGTCTGTTTTATACTTTGGATACAAAATAAGTAGCAGTTTTTTTGATTAATTTCATAAAAGTTATACTTTAATTTTTCAAAATTTTTAAACACTTTTCTTTATTTTTTTTTTTTTTTAGGGATTACTTCTTTACAAATATATTTTCCATAAATTTCCCCACACAGTAAGGAATCCTGTAAATTCAAAAATCTATTTATTCGAAATTTGGGAATTTTAATGCTTAAATCGTATTTTAGTTATTACAACTTGACCGGCCTAGCCGGGAATGTCATGCAATTCTTTGCCAGCATTTTTATATACCTTAAATTACTTATCTGTATTAACTTTACATATTTATTGATATAATTAATGATTTTATTATCATTTATTTTAATAAATTTGTTAATATTTTACATTCTTTCATTCTGTATATCTTTTTAACGTTTTTCATTTATTTTTATTCAATAAAAACTTTATCTAAAAACCATATGACTGAATAATGGTTTTATTTTCATGATCGGTATTTTATAATTTTTTATTTTATATTCTGTTTGTATGACTGTGGTAAATTCATAATAATAGTTAAAAATAATTTTATCATGATTATTTATTTAAAAGAAGATAAATTAAAATTTTTTACTACTATCTTTCATGGTGAATTTTGTAATGAAACCGTATAATTATGTTTCTTTTATTAATAATTTAATATTCAAAATGTTTACTTCATAATGTACTTGATGAATTTTAACCCGTTTTGTTAAAATGGAGTGTACGTTTAGCCAAAATTTTTTATTTAACTATATTATATTTCTCCAGTTTCATGTAATGATTGAGTCGAACTATTTGATACCTGTTTCATGAAAATCGGTTCAAACGTTGTTGAGTTATCTGGTTATAAATAAACGTATTACTGGAACATATAGTAGTTACTATTTTAATACTATTGCTTTTAAACTTTAATAATTATATCTATAGAATAAATATAATAAAGATATTTAATACGAAATTTTAAGAAAATATTTTCTTAATTTCTTTTTTTTCCCGAATTCTTCAATGATAAAACATGCTCACGAAATATTTAGTTCAGTGTATTTAAAAAAAAAAAAAACGCAAATGAAAATAATTTTCTTAATATTATTTAGTATTTTGAAATATTTTATCTTCTTTTTTTACTCCATTTCATTCAAATTACTAATTGTGTTAATCCTACTTATAAGAATTTTGTTAGTACTTTTTAAAAATGTTTATTGTTTATTTAAGCTTTACTTACGTTAGATGTGTCAGCTCTATGTTGGTTTGGTGGTACGGAGGAGAACACGAACATCGGTTTTAACGTAACAGCAACGTGTGCAAATTCAGCGATTCTGACCTCAGTTGTGTCCTCAGACCTCATCAATTGTCATTAACAATTGTCAGTTCACTAATGAGTGCGTACTCGGATACAGGTATATTGAATTTAACTGCGTTGCGGTAACCTCACACTAGCGACCGATGTAACGTAATAGTTGAACATTGGTATGGATTGACCTTATTCTGTTGGTCGGTTAAAATATCCTTCTTTACCTACCCGTTTATTCATTAGATGTTCCTAAAATATTTGTCAGACTAGAAACATAGACTATTTGGCAGTAATACAATATGATACAGTCTTGATGATGGAAGATTCAATTAATTTAAATAATTCACGGAATGCCGACTAGTTTATTTATTAATGTTATTAATTGTTGTAAAATAATTTAAATTTAGATACCAAAATAATAAAAATAAGTTATTTTACTTTTTATTATTTTTTTAATAATTTTTACGTAAGAAACATTATCATTTTTTGTGGATTTCACTTGTACCGGTGCATTTAATGATTCTTAAAAGTTGTATATATATTAGAGTGGTTTAAACTTTAAAAATATTAATTATAAAAGTGAGGTCTAAAAAAACTTATAAAATTTGTAAAAAATTATATTGAATTCGAAATTTATCTCTGCAATTATTAAAGTCTAAAATCATCGGTAAATTTTATTTCTATTTAAACAAATTTTTTTTCTCCTAATAATTTATATTTTGCTTATTGATTTATTTATGAGTTTTAGTTTGACGAATCCATACCAGATTTGCATATTTATTAAGTTGTAGTTATTACTGGTACGTTTCATCTTAAATACGGTTAATATTTATCGTTTAATGTTTACTTCTGTTAATATTGGTTTTTACGATTTGAAATAAACAAATTTAATATTGCAAATAACATTTTTTAGAGTAAATTACCAAAATATACATTTTTGACAGTTGACCGACTTGATTCTGACTTTTATAAATTAATTTTTTTTTTTTAATTTTATATCAAATAAATCTTTTACAATCTTTTTTAAATTTTTTCAACAGAATTATTTAATATAATTTTGAATAAACACGGTTGTCAGGTGACACCTCCCTGTCATATTTTTTATGTATTCATAATTTTAAAAATTAATAATCAGAGTAACAGTAAATCATGCATTGATGATGACTTTTATGGGCGTTAAATAGCATTTATTAAATGAGAATCTGAAAAATAGAAATAAATTTTGAATGAATTTTATTCATTCATACGAACAACCGAATTACATTTAAAGTATACAACCGATGGATTGTTTTTATTTACTTTTTTACTTGACGTCAAACGTTTTTTTAAATAACTTGTAAACGTTTGTAGTCATAAACAGTGACACTGGTAAAAGTTGCTGTCAATGTCACGTAAAATGAAATAACAAAGCTTCTGTTAAATTTTCAGATATAATTGACAGTATTTCCTATTAAAAAATATTAAATTTGTATAAACTTTTGATTATTTTAATATATATATTTGGTTAGTATTAATAATGACATTTATAAATAAATTTCTGTTTTTTTTTTTCAGATCGATCCTAAAGTTGCCTTCCCAAGACGAGCACATCCAAAGGTAAGTGTGCTATTTATTTTAAAGAAATTTCTGTGTTAATTTTTTAATAAGAAATTCATTGTTACTTATTTGTTTAATAATGTACCAGTAGAGGCTGAAATACACTACAAACTAGAATGTAATCGGAGAATAAAATGTCGCACAAAGCGACAGGTCCGGCTACCTTGCAGTTTTTCCTCAACTGTTAACAATCCAAAACTCGTAGAGCCATTCCCTCTCATTTTCTATCAATCATCATTGTTAAAGAATAGCTCACGCTTTCTACATCAACGCGCCTAAAACAACGTGCAATGATTGAATTTTAACACCGGAAAAAATGAAATTCATTATCGTCTAAAAATGATTTACGCTGATGAAACTGTTGATCGAAATACTTTGAGTAGATGAAAATAAAATTTCGCGCATCAAAAGCTGCTAAAACTATTATTTAGAATGAATCTCACAGTTTTCGACCTGTTTCTGTGTCTGATGTGAAGTACAAAAAGGAGATGGATGAATTGATTCAAAATTACCTTCACATCACATAACGCAACGCTACTAACCTAAGCATATTGAAACAATGAATTGGACACATTATTCCATAACTGGGCTATCGTAACATCTTTTCATGGTGAATACCACGAAAATTTACAGAAAAGAACAAAAAATAAAACAACAACTTAAGGAATTTTTTGAAAGGGTTGGTCACCGGCGACTTTTTCAGCAATTTAAGAAGGATATTAAGTGTAGTCATTTCACTACGGATGATGAACTTAATGATGAATGCAACGAGATCGTGGATCAAGGAATGCGTTGAATGAAAAAACTGGTTTATGGTTGGGAGAAATGTTTGGCTGTAAATAATGAGTACATGGAAAAATAAATGTATGGTTTTTTATGACATATTTTTTTTCATTTAACTATCTCTTTTTATTTGTGAACTATGAGCGACAGTGCATTACATTTCAACCACTCCTCGTTATATCATATATTTTTATTTGATGGTATCGCTACGATAACGATCGTTTCAAATATTCTGCTATCGATTTAAAGTCAAATTTAACTTTTGTAAATACTCTACCTAGAAACCATTACAAGAATTTATAAAAGTCAGCTAAAACAACACCAAAATAGAGAATTGTACTATGAAAAACTATTTAAATAATTTATTTTTTATTAAAACTAAACCATTTAAATGATTGTTGAATTTTTTTATCGCTTTATTTTTTTTATTTTTTGTTAGTTTAATATGGATAAAAGTTCTAATCGTTAGTCTACATATTCAGAATTGTATTGTAATGGAAAATAAAAGCAATATGTTAATTGGGTGTGATTGTCCGTACAAAATTTTCGTTGTGTACAATTCCTGTTTACAAAATTTATATTTCCATATTTTCCAGAATGTTATGTTCGGAATTTTACATTGGTATAAGTTTTATGGTCCATTATTTTTATACTAATTTTTCATGTAATTTATGTTGTTTCCTTACGCAGCTGCAAAGATCAGGTTAGCATATATATGTCTGTGGGGTTGTATTTTAGGTAGATTACATAAGAAAGCTACCTATTGCAATGTGTACCATGATTCATCTTCCGAAAAATATCGACATATTTCGCGTTCCACGTTCGCCAGACCCCAAAACTACCGTCAGCGCAAAAGTTTATATATATTTTTCAGTTTCTTCTGGACACGATAACTGCGGTAATTTTGCGCAAATCACTTTCAAATTATTCTCTAAAAAAAAACTCGGCCCAAAATCTCGTTCGAGTTCGTTAACGGCCAAAATCGGACCATTGAGGTGGAAATGGGGGGCTTTTTCGAGAAAACAAAATATCGCTATAACTTTCTTATTAAGTAAAATATTGAATTCATTTAAAGTTCCTACTGTTCTTTGGATAAGGGCCTAAAACATATCTAAGTAAATTTCTTTGATATCACCAACCATTGGCTTAATGGGTGGAAAAAATGGGGTTTCGAAGACAAAAAAAAATCATACCTCCCTTAACTGGCACAGTTTGGAATTTGTTTAAAGTGGTCGTTACTCCTCTAAACATTACCTAATACATTTGTCTGAAACATTTTTGATATGACCAACCCTTACGGCAAGGGATGACCAAACGTTTGCTGGAATTGTAAGAAGGTGGGCTTGTCGTATGCTAAATATGTGAAACTTTTTTTCATAAGCAACTATTGTATTGAGTAAATTTGAAGTTTTTCTTAACTTTAAGGTGGACTTTTTTTTTATCCCCTACTTAGCACCAGTGAAATCTACCTCCGCCTTCCGGCATGCCGAAAGGGATTTTAATTTTTAAGGATCAGCTAAAGTCAAACGTGGTAGTATTAATAACAAAAAAATTAAAAAGGAAAGAATTTTGTTTTAATCTTTTACATTATATAAGGTATACGAGTATGTATTCAACTTGCATGTGAAAGATAATATCATACCTCTTTATTCATAAGTTTCTTTTTTCTTTCTTCTGAAAAAAATCTGTCTTGAACCTTAACCTTCTAAAGAGTAAGCAGATGTGTATGTATATACGCATATATATATTGCTCATACACTTTTATATTTTACTTACATTGACTAAAGTTTCATTTTTCTCCTTTTTTTTATTTTCATATACGAATTCTGGATTCTCTATTTTGATTAAAACAAATTTACAAAAATACAATCCAATTCATAAAATTACTGTTTTTGTTACTTTTAAGGTGGAAATATTTTTTATCCCCTACTTAGCACCGGTGAAATCTATCTCCGCCATCCGGCGTGCCGAAATTTTTTTTAATTGTAAAGAAAAACATTAGTGGCTGAGATCACGTATATCTTTTGAATGGAAAAAAATATTTGGTTACTTTCTGCTACATTTGATTATGTTGAAATATATGGAAGCTTATTAGAAGTAAGATTTTTATGAAATCTTTACAATTTTGTCTATTTTATTATTAAATCCACAGGCCAAACACGTTTTTTATTCGTTTTCACCTATTACTGTAAATATCCGATACAATGCAGATCAAGTACTCTTTCAATAAATGAATTTCTGCTGATAATTTTTACCAGCCGTAAAAATAATTAATACAGGTATGTAAAAACATTTTATTTATTTATCCATTCGTTTAATAATCTACTATTATTACCTGTATTGAATGAAGATAAGTTAGTGAGGAACGATAGATTTTGTAAAATGCAATAAATGTAAAGTCTCATCTTGATTCAAACCCAGAAACCCGTATGAAAAGCACTAAGACTACACTCGCCTTGGAGGTTAACTGAGTGATTAGGAATATGTCATTTACATTTATGTAGTACGGTAGAAATTATTTTAATTCCAAGAATCGAACAGTAATGTCAACCTCGAGATTCAATTAATTGAATTATTTTATTTATTTTTGAGTAAAGATTTTGTATGATCTGGCCCCTAATTTACTTTAGTTAAGCATAATAAACCTGTTACCATTTGAGCGTAATGGTTTACTTTTGTTGATTAACTACTCCATCAATTGTGAATTGGAATGAAAAAAGTAAAAATATATCATTTATTATTTCTAAGTTACTTTCATTTTTATAAGTTTACGTTAATTTATTGTTAGTAAAGTTTTTTCAGTGTTCCTAAAACAGAAATATTTTATAACTTGAACACATACATTATTCTTTTATGATGTATTATTAAGAAATGTGTCGAATTTCAGCGTTTGGTTAAAAATATTCAGCATTTTTGCCTAATATCAGAAAAATGTCATCGTTTTAAGAGTATTCGTTTTAGAAATAATTAGAAATTCCATAGTAGAAACGGTAAGTAGGTGAATTTTAAGTTAAAAATACGTATTTATAATAAATACGCTTAATGTATTTGTTTTAGTCATAAAATATTTAAAAAATAAGGTTTTGCGTTAACCATTACTATTTATTTGAATCTATCAGCAGGCATTTTTATTACCTTATTTAAAGAGGAAAAATTCATACAGGTTATGTAACTTAAATCTAGAAATTTTTGGAAGTAACGTAAACAAAAATGCTTTGTTATTAAATTAAAAACCTACAATGAAAGTTATAAAAAAAATGTTTGGAAATGCAAAAATAAACGATGAATTTGTGTATCTAAAAATCATGGAGGAAAATAGGAAGATTCAGAGATCAATTGCATTATTTAAAATGACCTTTTCTCCTGGGAAAAGAAAGAGAGAGATACTGAGGCAATAAATAAATTAATGAATAAATTATATCATTGGTGAAAACTAATTGGTGCTCTCTCGCATCTGACCTCAAAATGCACAGTGACATACAATCACACACGTGTGTACATGTAGAGAGAGAATGAGTGAGAAGTGGATGAGACCGGCGGACAAACAGACGAAGCAAATTAGAGGGAAACTGTAAACACGTGTTTTTTATATACCTGCAAGTTTCATCTATCCTGTAATACGTTTGTGTGAATGCGTTTGCTTGAGTATATATTTTAACAAACAGCTTACGTAATTTAAAAATAGGAACAGACATATTATTTAGAATGCTATTTTGAATATTAAATTTAAATTTGTTAAACTATTTATTTTTGTAAGTATGCCGGTAAACTTCATAATTATACAATTTATTGTTAGATATATGCCAGAAAATAAATGTTCGTTCAAGAAGCATTCATTTTGCTATACAGTAACAAATCGCTTCTGTGTTGACATATTAAATATACTATCAAGTAGGCTTTTCATTTAATAAATGTAGCCAAATTTCCTACTACTACTCAGCCAACAGCTGCTTGATATTATAACACACGGACCACCGCGCAGATATTTATTTATTACTGTAAACTTTTAAGAGTTAAATAGATGTTAAATATGTGTTATTGAAAGAAATTCTTGAATATTTAATGGATTGAAATATATTTGAATCTTTTTTATAAAAATTAACAATAATCAGTGTTTAATAAGACGATTTATTTATTATAAAAATTCCAATATTACTTGAAATTTACTAGTAATAGAAGAACTAACCATTAAATCTTTCGTCTGGATATTTATAGAATTAGGTTATTTGTCATAAATGGAACAGAAAAATAAATCGGTAGGTTTATTCTAAATTTATGGCACGTACAGTTTTATAAGACTTGTTTTGACAAGATAGATTAGTTAATTTGCTCATGGTTGTGGTTTTAACAAGTCACACTACGGTACATATCATTTTCGTTTCTTTTAATTAGTTCCCAATTCTTTTAGTTACCCATAATATGAATAAACTTGACACCCCATTCGAGCACAGTAGTTCACTTTTTTTTTTTAGTAAGTCTGCTATTCATTGTGAATCGGGATGAAAAACATTAAAAATAAATCATTTCGTATTGCTAAGTTACTTTCATATTCATTTTTATAATTTTATATTTTACAGAAATATTTTATAATTTCCAAACATATTTTATTCTTTTATAATGATTTATTTTTAGGAAATGAGTCAAAATTAAAATGTTGCTTAATAAAACATTATATTATCAATTTTACATTCTTATTTTCCACGATATATATATATTTTTTTTAAATATTTACCAAATTAAAAACATATTTTTGCTAGCAGATTCGTTAGTAAACCAAAACGATAAATATTTTAATATCAACTTGACGTTTACAATGTTTTTACTTCTTATTTTCCTTACGCGTAGTGGTTATTTTATAACTTGATAAGTGAACCGTTTATCCACACTAAGGAGCAGCACTGATTCTGTTTACCGAATTCTATTAGAGAAATATAATTTTATAAAGAGTCGTAAAGTCACCTTTATTGTACTAATAATACTGTTGTATTTTAAATTATTATAAACTACAGATTACTAAAATTATATTTATACTGCCAACTTCCATGATGGAGTAGTAGCATCTTTGACTTTAATCCGGAAGATTTTGTGTTCGAATATCGGTCAAGCTTGGCACTTTTTCATGCGCTATAAAATTTATTTCTTATCCAACAATTAAGGATCTGGGTATCTTTAACTGAGTATAGGCCTGTAGTTACCGACGAGAGGATAAATAAATGAAATAAATAGATAAAAAAGGGATTCCTTTTTCTTAAAAATAAGACTTATCATTGTGACAGGAAATTTTTCACTTTGTATGTAAATTGTTAATTTACTATTAATTTATTTTAAATCATTAAATATTATTAAAAAAAAAAAATTCATAATAACAATAATAATATTACATTCTATATGCATTAAAAATAGACCACTTTAAAACAGATATTGTAATCAGTATATACAAACAACCTTTGTTTGTGTGTGCCCTAAAAAGTCAAAAATACTTCACCAATTTCGCTGAAAATTTCAGAATTTATTATTTGTTTCGGAAGTGTTTACATGTTATTAGTTCCATATGTTGAAAACCGTTTAAAAAAGACAATCACATAACTGTCAAAGGAAATTGATACTGTCATAGGCGACGATCGATATAAGTAATGACAATTGATATAGAAAATATTTCTCGATATATACAAAGACATATTAAATTAAATGTTTAGTGTTGAAAACTATCACATTCAGAAAAAGTTATATTACTATTTTCGTTGGATAAGTGATGTCAGAGTTATAAAAACAAGATAACCTAATCAGCTGATAGTCTAATCAGCTGATTTTTCAGTTGACTTTGCCACGTTATTGTTTGTGAAAAGAAAACAAGTAACGTTCGTTTTATTCAATGGAGTAATGATGAACAGCTGTAATACTTGATATTATTTATTGTCTTACGTTTATATAAATTTTCAGCGTTATACATCAAAGAAGAATAAGACATCGGAGTATTATACAAGTACAAAAGCGAAATATTCGAGAATAAATTTCTAGTAGGCGGAAAAAAATCTGCTTATAACTTTGTCATTTTATTAGAATTAGAAGATAAACGGAACATATAAAAGGGATACTGAGTATCATGAAGTAATAGCAAGGGAGGGAGATTTAATTTAATAATAAATAAGAATATAAATAAATTTGAATTGTGATAATAAAATGTAATGAAGGATCAAGTAATGTCGGAAGAAAATATATTATACAAGATGTAAAATATTCTTTAAATAAATATTGTTTAATAAACTGGACTACAAGATTGCGCTGAAGAACCATTTAAAAAATTTCACTTAAAATTTAAATCTAGATATTCATTTCCATTAACCATTATTAAACAAAAAAAAAAAATAAGGTTCAGAGAAAAAATTGTATAAAAAAAAGTAAATAAAAAAAATAAAAAAATTGTAGTTTATTCACATAATTAGTTTATCAGAAACAACAGTAGTTTTAAAATAATTTTTTTTAATAAATAAAAATTAGGTAATTGTAAAATCAGTTTTATCGATACTGATACAAAATCTTTCATATCGACGATGAACATCGTTTATGAAAAATATTGAACGGGTTATCCCTTCCCTTTAAAATCTTTGTACGAGTGGAGATATCGTTTTGATTGGTTTAATGTTCAAAAAATATTTCTTGAGATAAGTTTTATCTATCCAATCTATATCAGAGGCGGGAATTAAGTCTTGACCGATCTGAAAACTTGTGGTGTCATTGGTTTAGATGTTTTTAATCTAAATTTACGTTTTCTAATAGGATTGCATGAAATGACAACAATAATTTATTTTACAATAGTTTAATTTTTTTATTAAAATTTCGTTAGCGTTATTTATTTGTTAGTTAATTTTTTCTTTTATTATATATTCATTTTTTCCATTTAATTATTTAGAGTTTTATTTATACCTTTCTTCCGCTTTCTATTTATGATGATTGTTTAACTATCGAAATTACCATCTAGGTTTAGATTTTAAGTAACATATTTGAAAAGGATTTTTGCATGTCTTTTCCTTTCATTTTACGTCAATAATTATGTATCATAAGGTTTTATTCTTTTAAGGATTTTTAAGATTATAATTATTATTTAGTATAGTAATTTTGAGATATACTGAACATAATATAGCTGCAAGATTTGACTGAGAATTAATGAAGATTAAAATAAATATCTTTAGGTTACAAGATTTCCACTAAATAAAATGATTAAAGAATAATATGAAACTAGAATAATAAATAAATAGTAAAGAATAATAAAAACCAGACAAGTAATTAATGTTCTAAAAGAATAAAATTTTCTTAAAGCTTATATTCAGTATCTTTATATACAAGGTTATTATTACAAATGATCTTCCCCTATACAAAACTTGAATAACTCACATGTAATAGCACTCAGACACATGAGAGTAGTTTCAATGGAAGGAAAAATTAAAACATTTTCAGTGAATGGTACAGCTGCTATATAATTATTGACTTCGTTTCTAGGGAAATAGGAGAAAATGGCGGCCAACGATGACAAAAAAGCTTTTTGTGTGCTGAATTTTCACATCTGTCAGCATCTTATCGCTGTTCATCGTAATTTTAGAAGAATTTGGTAAAGATACACTCAGTGGGCATAATATCCGTAAGTGGTACACTGACTTTGAGGAGCAAGGTGATGCATCTCTAAGCAGAAAGTTAACCGGCCATCCACCAGTAAGCGATGCAACTTTGGAGCGTGTGAAAGAGAGTTGCATACGAAGTCCACAGAAATTCACAACTGGAACACGATATCCAAGGTCTAATTTTCCAATAGGATGAGGCAGCACTTCATTTTCACGTAACTGTAAGACTTGAACTGAATAAGCAACTACGAAAAAAAAATGGATTGGGCATCCTGGCCGTGACGATATTGAACGTTCGCTTTGACTTCCACGTTCCCCCGACTATACACCGTGTGACTTATTTCTCTGGGGATTTGTCAAACAACAGGTTTATCTGCCATCTTTACCACCTACCAATCGCATCACAGATGTCATTGCATTAGTGGAGCACCCCGTGTTACAACGTGTTTGGCAGAAATCGGACTACAGGCTCGATGTGTGTTGCGTGACAGGGAGCTCAAATTGAGCACATGTGATGTAATGTGTGAACCAAATGTAATACAATATTTTTTGGGTGTTTCCCTTTTCGTAAATCAAAAATGTTCATATGTATAATTTTTGTCTGGATCAGTTTTCACTTAAAGAGAACCACTGATCTTATCTGACTTATTATTTTATCGTTATTTCTTTTTTGTTTTTAATTTTTTTTTTTGTGTTACAACTAAGTTAATGTCTGACCGGTATAGCTTAACAAATAACGTCCTATTTTACGTAGTAATTTTTTTATATAGTAATAACATGGTCAATGAGTAAACAGTATTCCGCAAGTGACAAGTTACGTGATCCCCGTGTGTGAAATTTATCTTCAAAATTAATAAATAAATAAAAATCCAATCTCAATAAAAATAGTGAAACTGCTCTTGAGTTATTAGGCATTTTTCAAAAATTTTATAATATCTCGATTTCATTAAAAGATTGATGCAATTTTGTTGCTGGCGCTGTGTATTTAGTAGACGTACAATTAAAAGTTATGTTTATAAATAACTGGCTGACCCAGCAATGCTTTGCTATTGCTAGATTTGAGTGTTTGTATATATATATATACATATAGATTAAATGAACACAAAAGAAAATTTGATAAAACATTAAACAACTGAACATTACGGAACATCACAAAATTTAACCATTCCCTTTTTCCCTCTACACCTCTCCCATCATCGCCCCTTTCCCTCGGAACCACATTCCCTCTTTCCCTTTTTCGCAAAAAATATCTCTTTTCGCGTAACTAATATGCATTCTGAATATGAGCCAAATCGGATCATAAATACAATTTTTTGAAATATCTCAACCCCAGCGCCACCTAGCAGATCCAGACTAATTCAGAAACCTTTGCTGGAGTGTACACAACTCAAAAAAGTTTCATTGAAATCGGTTGATTGATATAGGAACGCATACGGGACAAACAAACAAATATTAATTTTTGTATATATATATATAAGATTTGTAAGATTTTTTCTCTCTATTCCAAAATAAAATCCAGAAATTATTATTATTTTTTTTTTTTTTTGACAGAGATATGTCAATTATTTATTTAAGCTCTTATTTAAATTTTATCTGTTTTTTTCATTATTTTTTAGGGATTACAAGTAAACAGCTAACTTATTTTAAAGAAGCTTAAAGAATGAATTTTAAAGATACATAACAATTAAATTTACACCAATGAAATTTTAAGGATATTTATTATATTTCTTTCTTGATGTATTTACTATGCTTCTTTTTTCTGTAATAAAAATAAATAATTTTATTAATCAATTTATTTTATTTTTAAAATAAATAAATGGATAATTTCTGCATTTATTATCCACTCAGAACGATTTTTATAAAGTAAAAATAATCAACCAAAATGTTAAAGTGATTCGGCACATTTTGGCAAAACATTTTTTAAATTTATATGTGAAAAATTTCCTTTAGTAAAATATTTCAAGTGATCAAAATCAAAAGGAATAAAATTTATGTAACTTTTTTTTGGAATTGCTTTTTAAAAGTCAAAATGGTTGTTCATTTTCCTGTTGTTCATTACAATTTAAATGTTATTGGTGAATGTTAGTAAAAGATTATTTTTTTTTACTAATGAATCAATTCACCACAGAAGCTTACAAACAAAATCTTGTGTGTGGGGAGTATGACAGTGGAAATTTGTATAACGTAAAGAAATTTAGCTTGAATTAAAACAAATGAAGTTTCGAAATAATTTCCGTATGGAATATTTTTTGAACTTTGACTGAGGGTTCTCTTCGGGATAAAACCACTTTTTTGATACCAGCTGTAGTTAAACATTTGGTATAACAGATAATAATTACGATTGTAAAGGTTAATACAAAAAAGATTGCGGTCAATTCTTTAAATCGTATAACATTATATAAAAAAATATAATTTGTATATATTATATATGATTTCTTAGACGATATATCAAATTATTCGAGTATTAAGGCAGGAACGTTTGTGTTAAGGGTTATTCATGTATTTATGTGTAGTTATCCATGCTAGTGCGTATGAGCAAAGTTATGTGGTATTAAAGTGTGACTGTATTAGAATGAAGTTTATTGTGAGATCCTTGACGCCCTTCTATCCCATTTCCCCCTCCAAAATCTTTGTTAGTTGAGTGTTCTGTTGTAGCATTGTCGTTTTAGGCTTCATCACAGTCGGATGGGCTTGAATGTGTCCTCAGAAGAGACTGCTGCCTGCCTGTCTAGTAAAGCAATTGTTTGGTACTGCCTGGTGTGAACATTTCCCTTCTAACCCATTCCTTTACATCCCTTGTCCTTTACCATGGAGCCTACAAATCTTGTAACACTTACAATCATCCGCCTACCCCCATTCTATATTCCCTTATAAACATTATGTGACTGGGTGAATATATACATAACTGATTCATTTACTGCTTCGTTCACCATTCCATTACTTTCTTGCCAATGATTTTGATTCTCTTGCGGTGAACCATCTGCATCTTAATCTATATAAACGATTTGTTAAATACGGCTTAGTGAAATTCATCTGCATGTCATTTGACTTCATTCACTTATTTTATGTTTTATTATCAAACGATTTCCTTTGATTATAATATTTATTTCCCTACTCACAAACTCCATATAAATCTTTTTTTGTTTCCTGCATATCTATCGTATTCCCCAAGCATCCAGTTTTACTACAAATAATTATTTATTATTCAACTGATTGAGATATCTACACATTTACTTATAGTAATGAGATTGCAAAGATGTCAGTGTTGTATTTCCATCTCTGAAAGTTACATACTAAAATTAAAAATACCAGTTAATTAACTAATTTCAACGTTTGATCTGTTCTATGTTTAAAATATAATTTTTTGTTATTAGTTGAATTATCCTGATTTGATGACTTAGGGATGATACATATAGTGAGTCATTTTCAAGGTTGTAGTTATCTACACTTTCTTAGTGAATAAATTTATTGGCGATTTCTAGATAATTTTACAACTTAGATTTATATACACAGATTGTTTTATGAAGAATGTAACAAACTTTTACGACATGCTCTACCTATTGAAAATAAATAAGATAATTTGTATAAAAGTAGGTTCACAATATTACGTTCGGAAGTGTCGGCTGGTAAAAGATTTCGCTCTGATTTCTGCATCTTCGATAAAATAAAGCCAGACAGTGATTTTTGAGACCCAAATTAAACAGTAAATTTAGCAGTTATATAAGAAAACTAACCTCAAAAATGAAAAAAAATAAAATAGGTTCTAGAACAGTATAAGTAGCTTTCCAGAAATATTGGATAAAAGACAAAATATTGTCGTCGAAAAACGCACTGTTTTATGTTTTACATGAAGTGTTAACTTGTAATAAAAACATAAAAATTTTTAATTTGTAGAGAATTTGATTCAAAGGAAACTGGTTTGAATAAGTTCATAGAAACGAAATACAAACGTAAGAATCTCCGAGTTTATTAAAAATAAAACATATCAGAACGTGGCAAATGTTAACTAGTTACTAAACAAAATAAAATTTATTATTACAAAACAAAAGAATAAAATATTTTAAAAAAATAACAAATGCAAACACAAAAAAAATACAACAAAAAATAATTAAACTGCAAAGACTGTTTAAAATTTTATGTAATAATGTGTTTATTCCTTAATTAACGAAGTTATTTTACTTCAAACATAAAATAGTGTATTTTTCGACACCAATGTTTTGTCTTTTACGCCAGATTTCTCGAAAAATAATTAAAAAACAGTGCTAAAATCTATTTTTTCCAATTTTGCAGGTCAGATTTCGTATAAAACTACTAAATTTAACATCTAATATTAGTCGAGAGAAGTTTATTTTTTTGGTTTCTTTTCAGTTGCAATGTTTTTTTTTTTTACTGCCCAAAAAAGTGTATAATGTATTTGGAATGTATGTAGGTATGTATCTATGTTTGCTCTACCGTAGCAGTCTAACGACTGAACCGATTTAGATATATGTGTTGGAATTGTTACGTTACCGGGAGTGTCATAGGATTTAATTATGATTATTTATATATATGTTTAAATTTGAAAAAATTAGAAAAAGAAATCATGCTATATACAAATACTGTGCACAAAATTGTCACCCACACGCTCTTTAATTATCTTATATTTATAATTATCCTACATTAAAGAGCAATTTTTGTCAGCAATGTTTTATGGAAAGACGTGTTTTTTGTAATGTAATATTTATCTCTTGTTTGAAAATATATTTTTTTATATATACGAATATTTATATATATATATATATATATATTTTTTTTTTTTGTATAGTAAAAGAAGTAGTCTAATTTAAAAAAATAAATTTAATTTACATATTGATTGCTTTTATTGTGTCAATAGATATGGAATGTATTAAGTGATGTCCGTAGCTAATGGGAGTAGAAAGAAATAGAAAGGTAAAAGAAAGACATAATAAAAAATGGAATGAATGAACGAATGAAAGAAAATAAAGAATGAACGAAAAAGGGATATTCAAAAAGGTGTATAGCAAGATTCTTTTGACCAAAAATGAAAAAGCTTGAAATGGCGCCGTTCCTTACGTTCCCCTTTCTCACTTTAGTATAACGCTAAGAAAACTGTGTTCTTCCTTTCTCTCTCACTCGTTCACTCTCTTTCTCTTCTTACTCTATTCATTCAGTATAACAGGAACAGGCTAAGGGCATTTCCCAACTGGAATGGAAACATTGAAGTCATCTACGTCGTCATTCTGTTACTATTACTACTTTTGCACCAGTTCTCAAACCCCGGGTTTAGTTCGTTGCTTTTTGGTTCACTACCCTCGGCCGATCTTATCCATACGAAATTTAATTCGAATAAAAGGTGCATAGTTCGGTTACTAATGTAGAGACATGCTCGGACTCAGATTAGCTCTTCCTTTACCTACTATTATTACTGTTTTTTCACCCGCTCTTGATTCTGCTTGCTTATTTTTATTTTAATATTCCCGGTAGAAAATGGTAAGAAAAAACGTTTAAGTTATTCATGTAACACCATCTTATCCAGCTATACCCTTATTACACCCTTCTTGGTTTTTTCCATTCCGTTCTTATACACTCATACTTATTTTGTTTCCTTTTCATCTCATTTCAAGGAACCAACCCTTAATACTGTTCTCTAATACAATTTTCAATATCATCCCTCCGGTAGTCATGATTTCTATTTTTCTACGTTTTTAATTCCAAAATTAGGAACCCATAATTTTGTTGTTAGTTTTATATTCCAGTTACGTTGTTGTTAGCTGGTATATATTTTCAATATTATTAAAAAGAAGCCGTATTAATAATGTTCAGTTCTCAGATTTTTATGTAGAGAATAAATCTCACTACTGAATAAAAGACAATGAATTTTTCGTTTTTCTTTGTTCCCGTTAACCGTGAAAACTACTGAACCAATCGTTATGAAATTTTAACTATTTTTTACTTAAAGTAATAAATTAAAAAAATATATTTAAATAAATAACCTAGCATTTCTTCTAGTCATTGTCTATATCGATCGTTATCTTTGTCAATATCGATTTCTTTAGTTATGATGTGATACACTAAATAAAAACAAAAAAAATTCCAGGTTTTAGATAGGGAATTTTGGAGAGCTGCATCAAACTAGAAGACAAAAAACACTAAAATATTGTTGCTAATACAACATGAATTGTGTTATCGTAATACAAACATATGAAAAAAAACTACTGAAATAATATAATTAAAGAGAATGACCACTATTTACATATTTAACAACTAAAAATTTACTATTCATTTTAATTAATCTATTTTATCCGCTAAGTTGTCGAATAGCGGTTACTCTCAGAGAAAGAGCGCACAACTAGTTACTAAAAAACTATTTCCAATTTCATTTTAGTTTATACGCATATAGCGCGGGCGAAAACGCGTTGGAGTATGCTAGTGATAAATAAAATATGTTTATTTAGCCTACTGTGATTTACCTCAACTAAGCGAATGACACTGGATATCTCGCTTAATATATAACATTTTTATAGTATGGACGTAACTTTGTAAATTCACTTGATTCTATTTTAAATCCCATATTTATTCAAGTAATCCTCGTATTCTTGTATTTTAACTGAAGTCCTTAAAAATTAGAAAGGTGTATAACATTATTAAATTAATTTTCTTTAAATTTTTACATTAGGGTATGGAAAACAACGATTCTCTTTTAAATTAACAGTATTCAGAAAAAGGAAAACAGATATATTTTCATATGTTACAGTACATTTGAATGAATTGTTTTACTTTTCAAGGTGAAGGTTATCGACGTAAAGTCAGAGTAACAGATATAGTAAAGATAGAGCAGTATCTATCCTGCTCTTTACAAGGAAAGAGCAGGATAGATAACAAAGACATTGCCAGAAAAACTAAATATGTTTTATGAAGACTTTTCCAAGGTCATCTGATGAAAAATGAAATAAGAATATTGGTTACTGGAAAATATAATCCATTTATCATTTCTGGAGGTATAATACCAGTGTTAAAGCCAGTCGAATCTATTAATCAAAATATTTTAAATAAAAATAAAAAAGTTTTATGCGAACTGGATCGTAGAATATAAATATGAAATACTTCCTACTCATGAAGCCAAAAAACAGTTACGTTCTTTAGATTTTGACAACGTTGTAAAATCATATAGTGTAATTTCAAGTGAATTTGTTTAGAAAATATTTAAGGAGTTTAGTATTCAAAATAACTTAGATGGTAGAGAAGTTATTTGGAAAGAAAGATTCTACCAAAGAGTGAAGGTTTTTCCAGGTAAATTTACAGTTTACGCAGGAAAAGGGTTGGATGGATAACCATAAATACAGGCCTGCTTTTGAGGAGGAAAACGGCGAATGTAAGTGAGTTTCAAATTGAATTTATAGTTACATTTCACGATACAAAAAAATATTGATGAGCAAAAATATTTATATAAATTGTATGTATATTTCGAATTAATTTTTTCAGTCAAATAGTATTAAAAATAAATAAACTATATTTTATTTTAAATTCGTTACTTAAAAATACTATATTAATATTTCACAAAGAAATAATTTTAATTTTATAACTGGCAGTTATTTCGCAAGTTAATTCAACAATGTTTCATAATCTTTTAATAACAAGGTGTGTATATTTCACAAATAAATACGGTATTAGTGCTTTAAATAAATATTAATTACCGTTTGGTCTTTCATCAATAACGTTTAAAGTTTTATTAAATATTTATGTAATTTGTGGCATATTTCGTTCTATTTTCATTCCAGAAGTGTTATCACTTTTTATCTTATATATATTTTTATGAACGGTTTCATTTAATCTTCTGTGTTAAAACAGTACAGCACAAATAATACAATAAAATATATACTTATATCCTTAGATAATACTTAAAATTTTATCAAATACTTAATTAAGATGGGATCAGAAAGTAAGACAAAAAAGTAAATACACATTATTTTGGGAAAATAATTTATAAAGTGAGAAATTATGGAAATCTAGGAAAGTTACGTATTTACAATGTTTGTAGAGATACGCATATGACCTGATAACGAATCAGTCTCAAATAGCGCTCTATGGTCACAGGGAATTACAGTTTTATTTTGTAACGCATTTACCATCCAAAATTTAGTCGTACTTTAGAATTTCACAGTATTTTTAAAGTTTAACTCTATATTCATTGCGAATGTAAAACTAAATCGAAATATATATATTTATTGACACATTCTTTTTCTTTTCTGGAAACCATTATATTTTACTTTTCTAGGTTGACCATTAAATTTCATTGTTCAGAATAATTAACAGTCATAATGAATCATGTACTGAAGCTGTCAAGTAGTACCAGATACTATGTCATCCGCGTATAATAATATCCTTATGTTTTTTCCTCCCGTTGATATATCTCCCCCAATGCCTTAAATGAACCACTTAGAAAAAGTGAAAATAATAATGGACTGAGCAAGCAGTATTGAATTTCTCCTATATCTCATATTTACACCTTTACACCAAACATAAGCTGTTGTCCCGTCATTCAAACTTTGTAAAATATTTTTCATTTCAATTGACAATCAAACACGATAAATTATAAAAAAAGCTTTTCCATCAATTAAATCATATGGTTTCGAAAGGTTTCGACTGATAATTCTTTCGTTTAACGTCACATAGCTTATATATATATATATTTAATTTCCTGTTAAAAAAATGGAAGAATTAGATTAGTTTTTTTGCTTCATTTCGAAATTCAAAGCTTATATTTTGAACTTATGAATACGAATTGGAAATTTTGACCGTAAGGAAAAATTCCATGCCTGATCGAGATTCAACCTAGGACATCCGGATGAATGACCGACACCCTACAAATTTGTCATGGAGATGGGCTTATTGTTATTTATGAATAATAACATGAAAAATTATTATTAAAAATAGAATCTCCAAAAAATATATATATTTATATTTCATTTACCAACAAATAAATTAATAGGGAATAAATATTAATTCTGAAAAAACTAATAATGAAATAAAACACTAAAAAACCATTTACGAAACACACAAGAAAACGTGTTTTTCCACGTGTGACACGACATTATAATTTTTTAACCATACAAGTTGATATACTGTTTAAAAAAATTAAATTATCATTCGGACTGCCCAACATGACCATGAAAATTATGAAACAGGTTAGCCTAATTTAATACTTCCTAGTCGATTTTCTAAAACAATATTATATAATCTTTTAAATTAAAAATAATTAATTAACAGAAATAGAAATACATTATGTAATGTTTCCTAAACAATGGTATTTAAAGTTATTTTTTAATTGTTAATATTTTTTTCCGATATTCTCTTTTTTGTTTTAATTTTGTTTAATGACTTTTACAAATTGCTATACATATGTTGATGATAGTTCAACAATTTGTTACACTTTCATTTTTAATTTTTTATTGTGTTTTAAATTTAAAATAAATGAGATATTTTATTATTTATTTGGCTATTAACGGAAATTTAGATGAAAAAAATTATATTATGATTGTGGTTTGTTAAATAAAATATAAATTATTAATATAACCGTGTTTGTGGTAAAAAAAAAAATTAAATCCACAAATTTAAAGTAGATATTTTATCAACATTATACGAATTAAAAATACAGCGTTAACCCTTTCTGTATTAATGTTTTATTTCAGTATGTTATTTAATGTAATACGTAGTCAGATAAACTAGTGCAGTTAAAATTTATATGCGTACTAGCTGGTAGCAGAAATATTTATATTTTACGAAAGAAATGAATTTTTTAAAATAATTTCTGAAATAAACATATTATTCACTTTACAGATACATTTTAGTTTTTATCGTTTTACATAATTTCATTAGGTTGGACTCAAGTTGAAAGCTTAAACGGAGAATTATTGAACATGTTAAAACCAAAGAAGTTTATTTTAGTATTCTATTATTTATGAGCTAGAAAATTTAAATTTATATATATATATATATATTGTATAATATATATGTATGTATGTGTATGTATAATAAGCTTAGGGTGATCAGCTCAGGGCATACATTCTGAATTAAAAAGCTTTAGAAACTGAAAGGAAACTTGTTTTCTGTTTAAACGATGAAATTTGTTTTTTTCTTTTTATTGTTTTTCCAGTAATTCCTTATTTACAATCGGTTCCTTCTATTAATTGCTTCCTCATAACCGCTGTATGCTTCAAGTAGAATCCAGTGATACTCCTCGAAGCATACAAATAACTATAAGTCTGGACCACATGTCTGAAAAATACAATAAAATGATTAAGCAATACATAGATAAATCACAATAAAATAATTGGAAAACACAATAAGCCAATTCAGAAATAGGTAAATAAAATAATAACTAATAAATATTCTATAAAACAGTAGATAATTGAGCCAACAACTGTATTAATTATCACTAATACGTTATCATCTTATTCATTATTCTACGATAACTGAGAGACTTATCATCTTAGCACTCAGGTTGTACTACCAGGTCCGACACATGGAGCCTTTTCAGTCGGCTAACATTCTCGCTATTGTCTAACAAATTCGCAGCAAGATGGTTTACATATGTATTCAACTTAGATAATTGTTTTGAGCTTAGTCGCTGAATCTCCTCACGAACGTACGGGAATCCCAGATAATCTTGGTTTCCTCAAATACCACGGCGTTTTTGTTATTTACTTGATTATTTTGTTCTGGAACCACTGGATGTCCTCGACGTTGCTGTTACATGTTGTAGTCCATATTTGAATGCTGTAGGTCCCCATCAGTTTCAAGAGTATCTTATACAACAATACTTTGATAGAGACAACAGAGACCACTGCCCAGTAACCAGTTCATCTACTTAAACTTAATGTTTAGTTGCTTTCTTTTCTCACTTATGTGCCCTCTCCATGTCTTACGACGATCCGTGTACAAACAAACCTAGGTACCATACACTGCAGGTGTATGGAATACCGATATTATCTACTAATAATTCTATGTGTCTGTTCGATAGTGGAATGATAACTCCTGAAGCGAAACTGATGGTCGGGTATAACACCTTCTCTTACTAAAATAAGCCAAGGCAGAAGGAAGAACCAATCAAAGACCTTATAAAGAGTAGGCATAAGCTTATAGGTCTATAAGAAGATACATCCTGCGTAGGTTTACCTGGTTTCAAAACCACTGTTATCTGGGATATTTTCAATTCTTGACAGGAATACTTTGTTCGAAGGATTGCATTAAAAAGGCAAGTTACGTTCAACATGACTTTAGATGGCAGCATAAATAACACTTTGTGGGTAATTGAGTCAAATCCGATAGCGTTTTTTTAAACACATTAGTAACTGTGTTGTACATATAAAAAAACAGATTATAGTGTATCTAGTTCGTAAATGTTTTTTTTTTTTGGCGTATAATGCAATGCATACATCATTAATTTAAATCTTCAAATAATGTAGTCCTTCAATAACAATTCAAATCAACAAATATTGTTTTCTTTTACAATGAAGCATTTCATTTGTTTATTATTTTTCCAGGAGCTACATAAATATGCCTAAATACAGTTAACCCCATTTATGAAAAACAAAAAAGTGAACTTTTATGGACATAGTTTGTGGACGAGCAGTTCCAAACCGTAATGTATTTTGTAGAATTTAAAATAATCTTCGTGAGAATGGTATACTTCCCAGCGCTTAGGCTTCCCAAGTATTCAGGCTTTATAGAAATCTGAAAAAAAAAATTAAATTACAAAAGACAGAGAAGTAATAACCAAAATACACAGATTTTGACGACGAAAACTTCATCCCTGAAGGGACTAAGGCCTCGATCTATGGCTTAAAAACTTTCCTGGAATGATACGAATGCACCCTGAAAATTCGAAAGCAATCGGTCGGTTGGTTCTCGTGCAGTCTTGTTGCAAATGGACAGACAGACGCGCCACAAAGTTTCGTATTTGTATATTGAATACAGTAACCAAACATAAAATATATGAACGTGAATATGTTTTCACTTCATATATTTAATACTAACTTAAAATATCAGATCTTCATAAATATTTTATTTCAGAAGTCCTACTTACAACGAGGTTGAATATATAACACTACAAATCATAAGATTTTTCATTACCTTTTCATTACACTAATTTTTATTATTATTTATTTCTTGTGTTTTTCTTTTTGTTATCTTTTCTATAAATGTATGGGTATCATTATGTATATTAAGGTTAGATAATTTCAATGGTTATAGATAATCTTATATTAGATTCATGAAATTTCCAAAACTGTGCAGTTATTCTCGAGACTAACAAATATCGTATCTCAGGTTCCTTAGGAAAATTATGATGGAAGTGGCTTTCTGTCCGCTTCTTCACTGAAATAACGTAATTTTAGATACAGATATAACGAGCCCATCATAATGCACATGATACATAAGTCTACAAGTACTTTCATTCTGTTCAACATAATTATTAGTTTAAATTTGAAAATCAAATAAAAATCAAAAGTAAAAAAAAAACATTTTCATTTAAAATACGACTATTGATGGATATTTTGATTAATAAATTATACTCAGTAGACAATGTGGAAATAATATGTAAGAAAATAAATAATGAAATCAATTAAGTGTTTCATAAATATTCTACATTAATATTTTTTTTTTCTTTTATTTACATTTAGTTATATATTACTTCTTAAGTATTTTCTGATTATGAAAAATATACGATCCTATTAAAAAGTAATATTTTTTGTACACATCTTTATTGTTTGTTTTTCTTGATAAAAACTATTTTTAAAGTTATTAGTTTTTATTAATAAGACAAATTATAGTTTTTTGTAAACTTTTAATTATTTCTTCTTTTGTAGAAAAAATTTAATGAATTAATAAGACAAATTATAGTTTTTGTAAACTTTTAATTCTTTCTTCTTTTGTAGAAAAAATTTAATGAATTATTTATTAAGTTACTTGATACATTTTTTGGATTTTTTTTTTTATTATTTATTTATTCTAATTAAATTTATAATAAAGAATAAATTTGAATCCTAGTATACAATATGTTTTTGAAACGATTTTCGTTATAAAGAATACAGATGGTCTTATAAGAAATTTAAAGTGGTTTTCCGTACATTTTTTTTATTTTCATATTATAAGGTTACTTCTTTTTGTTTATATTACATTTGTATTCAGGTATATTATTAAAGGGTTCTCTCTTTTTACTACACACATTACGATATCAGATTGGGTGAAGTAATATGATTATATTCCTGGAAAGTATTTGAAGAAAAGAAACTGCTGACCAAAGTACAGCGGTTATGTCAAGTTGCATTATAACTGTGCTATGAAAGCTCCTGTTTTATTGAAATAAAAATAGTAAATTCAGAATGAAAGAAGACAAAGGGAAAATATTTAGGTTCGCAATAACGTAGCAGAAGTGAAGCAAATGCACAGGTGTTGGTCCTATTGATAGGGAATCTCGAATCGAAGAGTATTATACTCCTATTGTGTGCTCTTCCTTTACGTTTGTTCTTTTTTTTATTCTTTCACGTTTTTTCATTTTTACTTTTTTCACTTTCAGTCTTAAGGTTCTAGTATAAGATATGGGTTGTTTGGTTGGTTGAAGAAAGCAAGAAAAGTAGATAATTTCGATATAAAAGTTGAACAGTTCAGTGCAGTAAGAAAAACCGCTACTTCACTGTTACTGCTACGTGCTAGAATATTTAATGTAATTCCCTACCCAAATTTCGCTCTACCTTGTTATTCTTTTTTCTATATACTTTCTTCGGTTTAATATTCTTTAATTTAAAATTTGTTAAGATTGAATTTAAACGTTCATATTACTCTGATTTTAAATATAACATTTCACCTAAAGAATATGAAGTGAATTTTAATTAAAAAGTTGATTTAATCCATTATCAGATCATTTATTCTAAAAATTTAAAAATAAATTGAATACTAACGATCAAAGTTATCTAATTACACGGAGAATTTAAATTAGGTTTTTGTTTTGATGAATTAATTCACAAAAGGAGCATAGGTGGGAATAGGAATTTTGTAGCATTTAAAAAAAAGCTCACGGAAAAGTTGTTATACTTCCTAATGAAAAAATAATTTTACATGTAACAATTTTAAAAAATTTTAAATATTGTTATTTTTTTATTATTTTTTTTGCTCCCACCCTTAAAATCACCTATCAAGAAATTTTTTTCGTTTGCCTACGTTAACTTTGTTAAAGAGAAGAAACGGAAAAAAATCAATTATTTTTTGGGGGTGGGGATGAATTATGATGAAACTTTATTGTAATATTATTAATAAAGTTTAAATAAACCAAAAAACTACGTAAAATCGATATTTTTAAACATTTATGGGCTCCCCCGTCCACAAAATTGCCCCTAAAGTATTTTTTTTTTTTTTTGGTCGTCTACATAACTACTATGTCTATGAAGACATATAAAGGATTCGGTTAAAAGTATGGGATAAATAAATTGCTTTCAATTTTTGGGGAAGGGAAGGAATTGGAAGCAACAATTTTTTTGCATGTACGTATGTAATGAGCTGAAAAGTAGAGTTATGTCTGTAAAATCTTGAGAGAATTGACCACAGAAATTATCTCTCCCCACTCTCTGAAGATAGACCAATAATTGATTAAATTTACCCATATACAACAGTTTTTGTACAAACTTTCATCAAAATCGGTTTATCGAGTCAAAAGTTATAATATTGAGCTTCAAACACACCAACACAGTACTTAAGTAGGAACATTACCTCCCATTTTTTTTGTTGTTGTCTTTTGGGATCCCTGCGTCGTGAAACGTTGAGAAATGTAAAAATCGTATACCCCATTTTTTCACTGATTGCCATACGTTCTTTCTTGCAGCATAGCTGTGATCCCAGGGAAGTAAATGCCATGTTAGATCGAAATTCAAATTCAACTATAAGAGCAAATTTTTATTTGAGTTAAAGAATTTACAACAGTAGTGAATATTTTTTTTTTGTATATGTTTTAAAATATTTTGATGTGCAAACAAATTTTGCGGAATAGACTTAATATATATATATGTATAATATATATATATATATATATATATATATATATATATATATATATATATATATATTGTGTAATGTATTAATATATAATATATTTTGAATCTTATTTTATCTTTTGGTCGCGGGATTAAAAATTAAATTATTATTTCAAGTAAAATTACTGATAATATCATTAGTTGGATTATTTTTTTTTAATAATTTTATTAAAGGCAGTTTTTCATTCTGGCTAAATAAAAATATAAAGTTGGTTTTCATTTGAAATCCGACGTCTTGAATTAGTGATGAAAATACATAATAACGAAGACTTAAATAATAAAAGTAAAATTGTATTAAAAGGATAATCTTAAAATTTATGAATAAATTTTAATGCAAATAATATAATTTTGAAAGTTTCCACAACTTAACAATGTGATTATATTTAAAGTGGCCATAAACAAGCTGTAGCATAAATATGAAGGAAAACTTGAATTTGGTGATAATAGAATAATGAGCAAAATAAAGTAGTAGATTAAGAAAGAAAGAAATATGATATTATTCTTTTTTTTTAAATCAGAATTTTATGGGTTTTCATCTGTACAGTTTAAATTTACAAATAAAGAAATATGATATTATTCTTTTTTTTTAAATCAGAATTTTATGGGTTTTCATCTGTACAGTTTAAATTTACAAATGTATATATATATACTCTTATTTCCAAATAAAAATACTATCAACTGAATATGTTTTTAAATTTGAACAAATGTCACTCATTCTTTCTTAGTGTAAAAAAGCTAATTACACAACTTCTTCAATGCAAATTTGCAAATGATACATTTTGGAGATATGCATATTCTAATTTTTTATCAGATGAGCCGCAAAGCAACTATAGAGATCTGTAATCACCATAAATTGTAACAGTTTCTTTCTAGGATCCTCCGAAAGTAAATTATTTTTTATAAAATAATTTGGTGAATCTTTTACCTTCATACAGAAAACCGAAGAATTTTTTACTTCTTTAAATATATGGTTTACCGTTAATTTGACTGAATTATATGAAAATTTGAATATTTTCATTACCGTTTTTTTTTGTCCAGTTTCTGTTAAAATATCGTTTGCATAATTTTTTGTTATATAAATATATGTGATTATATCCTTTGAAAAATAAAATGTTACTTTACATTCATTGTAAGAAATAAATCTTTGCTTCAATTATGTTTAATGTTACTGGGCGTTGAAATGGAAATATTGCTTAAATGACTGATATCGAGTCATAGAGAATATCAATTATTTAGCTGTTCAGACCTTACAATTGACTGTTTTAAAGAGATATTGATTGTAATTATCCATCAGAATGAGATTGACATTTTACTAAAAGATTTCTAAAAACTAAAAATAATTCTGTACATCTCAGTTTAACGTACATTATTTCTTCTATTAGAGAACAATCACTAAATAATCGAATAATTTTTTCTCACTGCTAACTTCTTAATTGGTTCAAATAATTTAGGACGACTACAGCATTGTTTCTTGTCCGAATTCTCGAATCTAAGTTACGAGTAGTAGAATTATTAAGTGAAAAGATTAGGAATATAAGTGTTTGGTATACTACCAGCAGTACTACTACTCATGTTACAAATATCAGTCAACTTTTAATTATCAGCGTATTCGTAAAAGTCTATTTTATTCGGTTGGCTAATATAGTTTGGTTGGTATAGTTACCATTACAAAGTCAGATCTGTGAAACATTAGTAATACAACCGAACTTTCCATTATCTTTTATGACTCATTACATTTTTTCCAACTTCTTAGAGCTTGAAATATATCAGAATAATACAAAATAATACAAATATTAAAGTTTGTTTCATATTTTGATACTCTTAACATATAAAATTTTTTAAAAGACAAAAGGAATCGAAAATATGAATACGCAAAAATATTCAAAGGAGTATTAATTTTTGTTGTTTTCCCTTAGCCATAAAAGTGATCACTTTTAATGACAATAAAGATTGTGATATAAAGACTTTTTCCATAAAACCTCTATTACTATATAACCTTGAAGAGTAAAGTTGATAAAAAAGAGATACAAAACAAGAGTTAGATTAAGCAACAGTGAAAAAGTGGTGTTGAATGTGGGTTGTTTTAATTATAATAATATAATATATAAATTTTGGTTAATAAATTTGACCAAGTAATTTATATTTATCTCCTTTCAAAATATAAACGTTTTCTTTACCGCTATTTAACAAGTAAGCAATTTGTTGTGGGATTGGTTGCTTATGTAGAGGGGAAAAAATTGCACCTTCCTTTTTTCTTTACACTCTTGACCCTACCTTATTTGCATCCACTCTCATTCATTCACATGCTCATTCAAAGGCGAATGATGATGGAAAGTAGGCAAAAGGTCCTTATTGATCACGCTATGTGCCTCCGCGCGTCGCTCTGTTCATTGAATTGAGTAACGTCCTTTGCAACATTCTTCACCCGATCGTTACTTGTTATGAACTCGGGGATCAACTCTTCAGGAGACGTTTGGCAGGTCCAATATAAAGGTTCTTATATAATCTCCTTCAACATCGGGTGACATATTTCCTATCCTTATATATACATGAAACATTGTATTGAACAAAACCTTAAAGTATAATTTATATAATTAAATTTAATTTTAGAAGAAAAAAAAACTTTTAAATTTAATTATAAATTTAACACGTTTAAATTTACAAACACGTTTAAATTTAATTATAAATTATTTGACAAGTGATTTTTTAAAGTAATTGTAATAATCAGGTAAAATATAATTTAATTGATTGATAAAACTTCGGAAAAAAATATTTTTACTTCTTCTCTCTTATATATCTGTCTTAAAAACGGTGCTTTTGAATGATATAAAAGCGGAAATATGGCAGACATTTCATTTCATTAAAAAATTTAGTGTTTTAAGAAAAGATTGTTTTAAAGAGATTTTATTATATAATTTTTTTTTAAATTATATAATTTTTTAATAATGTTAATGAAATATGAGAAATATGTTACGGATGTGGGAGAGTGATTGTGCGAGAAGGGCGAACAGAATCATTCAAGAGAGCCATATTAATATTATTATTATTTTTATTACAGAGGAAATTCAAGAGATATATTATTTAAACAAATTTGCTTTATTCTAGTTTTATGTAGTCTATGGACTAAACATGGTTACTTTCCGTTTCTTTTTTGTTTTTTTTTTCTTAATGAAATTTATAGCAGTTTTCGATAGCGTGATATTAATTTGAGTACGTTGAAAAATAAAAACCAGTAAAAGTTTAGCTGAATATTGTTAATTAATTAATTAATTTGTTAATTAACAAACAATTTTCTTTAAGGTCTAAGAGTACGTTTTTAAACGTTTATATTCCGTCATGACGACAAAACTGCGTCGAATGCTTTTTCGTTACTTTCTATGTATCTTTTCCTCATTTATTTATTTCTTTCTTACCGCCTGGATGCTTGCTGCTTACTTTAAGTCAGTCGTACCAATTAGCAAGTCCGTTTTTTTTACCGTCTAGTTAAACTCTTGTAATTAATAATAAGGAGTGGAGAACTGGGAATGGTGCGGAGGAAATTTGTTTTACAATGTACAAAGTTGAGACCATTAAATTTCAGCCAAATAATCTTATTAAGTTGAAGAAATGTAGAGTCGTATTTCTTTAGTCATGTCATTAACTTTTTTCATCTTTAATTTTTTCTTCTGTATTCGTTTCACGTTTATTATTATATTATACTTAAACAATCATTTTTCTTTATAATTTTTTTTCAAAGTGCATGCTAAGATACGAAAATTAGTTAAGAACTGTTAAATATGGTAAATTTTTTAAAGACTATAATTTTATTACAACAAAAAATCTTGTGGATAAATCTTAAGATTTTTTAAATAATTTTAAGTAAACGTATATTATTAATTGGTATTTTATTGATAATTACACTTCTACTTAATTTTAGCGTTGTTGATTAAAATTGAGGTAAATATTTTAGTGACTTTTCGTAACACTGAGCGCAACCATATAATCATCATACGAGTGAACGATTTTTAATAATATTTTGGTAAATTTTACCAAAAAAAAGGGTTAAAAATTACTAGATAGTCAGAATATGCCTATGTTTTTTTTTCATATTATAGAAATTTTTAATATCGAGATATAGTTTTTATCATTCAAATTTAGAAAAATTCTACTTATTTTACAAATTTAGGATTAGAATTTTTTATCTTCGTCTCACCTATTATCGTATAGGGCTCGATGGTTCATGTATAATGTTTCCGCAATATTTTTTTAATTTCCCAGTTATAACTCTATTGTTGCTGCAATAGCAACATAGCTATAAACGAAAAATATAGAGATCGGCCAAAATTTTCGGTTTTGTGGTTTTTACAAATGTCTAAATTTATCTTCTTAGTGTCAAAAACGCAAAGAAAAGTTTTTCTGGAACATGTAACTTTTTTTTGGCCTGTATTATTAATCACTCCGATATTGCTAAACATAAAATTTTAGGAAATGGCTAAAAAACCTTTCTATATGTAGTGCATTGAGGGATTAAATTTTAGATAAAATTAAGAAAAGGGAGAGGTAGTTCTCGCCATTTTAAATGTTTGTGCAGTGGTTGTAGAAAATTGAACTTTAGTACAATGGTAGTATTTCTTATGTTGCGAGTATTTAAATATTAAATGCTTTAAGTCATTAGGATTTCCTAGTGAGGGATATCTAGTATATTATTTCTAAACAGTTTTGTCTCATATCTCGAAAACCTGTTGGCAAAAATATTTGTTTATTTTATATCCTAGTTTTGGTGTGATTTTCGACACTGTCGGATAAGTGTTCATTTCGGTATCCATACGTTTTTTATTTTTATTTTATTTTTAATTTTTAATCATAATTATTATTTTTAGCCTTCCTGAATAACATTGTACCAAATTGAGCTAACGTATTAAAATAAATAATTACTCCAATTAACACAATTTTTAGTAAACGGAGGCTGAATGGATCCGTAATTAAAATATTGTTTAATACTTTAATTTTAAAGATTAATCAAACTGTATCTGGCGTTATTGTAGGCAATATGGGAAATATTTAAAGGAGGAGTTCATGGCACCTGTCTTATAAAATAAAAATATAGTTTGAATGTTTAAAATTTCTGATACTTTGATTTTAAGTCTTGGCTATTATTAAAAATGTTTAATGAGGCAACTGTCGAGTAAAGGGACTCAAATGGTGCCATTTTTTTTTTTTTTTAGCAATTATACTCTAAATACAATATAATTTGATGATAGTCATTTATTATCATCATTGATCAAGGGGTCAATTGGAGCCAAAAATGTTTTACTAAGAATTTTTTTCACTTATACTTTTAATAATTCATAATTTTTTTTAGGTAAAATGTCATTTGATCAATGGAATTTAACCGGACCCAAATGTATTTTCTGAACATTTCGATCATTTTTGAACATTTCGATTTAAGCATACGTTCTCTAAGTAAGGCATAATTAACTTATTAATATTTTAAACCCCTATGACGTATTTGAAGTATAAGTCTCTAAGGGCGAAGCAGGGAAGGTTATGCAACCTTTTGCCGGTTATTCTGTTACTTCAAACACTCTCTTTTAGGTGCTCAGTTACATCATCTTTTGGTCTTACCTTGGGTGTTCCCAAATTAATTTAAACTTCACAAAATTTTATTAAAATCCTTCTATTTCTTTCTTAACATCTATATGTCACATTTATAAAAAAAAATCCCATACAAAGCATTAAATATTAACTAATTTGTAATGGTATGTTACAAACTTTATATTTCCTTTTTTTATTTTTCATAATATATTTTGATTTTTTCCTCATTTCGTTACTTAATCCTAACTAGAATAAATTTTTTTCTTGCATATTTAAATGAAAGATGATTTTATATTAGGCAGGTTTCTAATAATAGATTTTATTGTTTTTTCTCTGTTATTTATTGTTTTTTTTTCATTTCTTGACACTTTTAGTAGACTGTTTCCATTTTTCATTTTGTTCTAGAATCATTCTATTTCTTACCTTATCAGTACATTCAATCTTTACCATCTTTCTCTTTAGTTGCGTTTCAAAAATTTCTAGCCATTCTCTGTTACATGTTTATTTTTGTCTCCTACCTGATAAAGTATGAAATTATTAAAACTATTTACTTACATTGGTTTTTCTAAGAAACAGAATTCTTAAGATTCAGTGCTTTTACATTTATCTTAAGAACTATGTCATTTAACAAAGTATGTAAAATTAAAATTAAAGTAATCTTGCTATGAAAACGGTAACACGTCATCGAAAGTTTCATGTGTTTAATTTTTTTGAAATAATTTATCATTGATATATTTCATATCTGATATATGTCACTCAAAAATTCCAGTATGAGAATCAAATATTTTTTATGCAATTTTTTTAATGATAATTATATAAACTCACAAAACGGACAAAGAGAGAATGAGAATAAATTTTCCAATAAAATTTATTTGACAGTTCTTTTCATTGGAAATATTAAAATGAAGAAAAAAATAAATAAAATGAAACCTTTGAAAACAAATAAATTATCTGATATTTATAAATTATAGAATTGTTTTTGATGAAATAGAAAATGGTGGTTAGAAAAAGGAATAAAAAAAATGGCTGGTCAATTCATCATATATCGATGAAAAGTTTAGTGTATTTTTAAGGGAATGGGGAAGAAATGGTCGTTGAGTATATATATATATAAAATATGACTAGTTTCTATCAGGATAAAATACAAGAATTGCAATGGAGTTTGGTAATGGGAATGAAGAATAATGTGATGAACAAAAGGTTGAGATATAATAGAATGAACTATGGTGGGTAAAGGAAGGGGAGTACCATTCCCTTATCTTTTTTATCTCTTTTATCTAGTACATCACCACTTCCCTTATCCTTCTCTCTTATTTTTTTTTTTTTTTACCTATATAACTCCCTCATACTGTGTGCAAGAGAGATTCGAACACAGTTTAATTCTAACGAGTCAAACCAAACAATAGTTGTTGTTGAGGAACGGTTTAATAGAATTCTCCCATTCAAACATATTATCAAGATGAGATTATTTGACATAAAAATACATATTTTTTTTTTGTTCATATTCATTTACTGCATATACTCTCGATACTGTGTGTGTGTGTGTGTGTGTGTGTGTGTATATATATATATATATATATATATATATATATATATTTATATTATTGCAGTGGTTTTTATTATACCCTAAATTTTTATGTAGGAAAAACTTACAACTATTAACAGAATTAGGTTAGTTTTAGAAAAAAAACTTAATATTATTATTTATGGTTAATTTCAGTTATGAAAAGCAATTTCATTTTTTTCTTTATGTTAAAGTATTTTCTCTAACACAAGTGTATATTTATACTATACGAATATACTACTAATATACGAATATTTATACTATTATATAAAGAGAAAGAGGAGTTTTGTTTGTTGGGGATAAGCAAAAAACTACTTGATCAACCACAACCAAATTTTTACCCATATTTGTTGGAGTAACTGAAGAGAGAAAGAAAAAGAGTGTATGTAATAGTAGAGATTTTCCGATTGAAGTAAAAACTTTAATGAATTGAATTAACGAATTGTGAACTGTGAGTCTCTATCACTGTGTAAGCTGGGTTTGAACTAAATCATACGAATCAGTCGTATGAATAATATTATTACAAAAATAATAGTGTTAAATTTATCTTAGATAAAATAATATTAAATAAATTGTAAAAAAATTCTTTTTAACTGTAATGGGCTTCCCTTGGCTTCTACGTGAGAGTCTAGAGTGGTGAGGTATGCGAGCACCTCGTGGGAGGCTAAACCAATCACCATTAACTGCTAATAAACAGGGTGTTCCCGGGCGCGCTGTTTTGGTAGATGCAATAAGGTGCTCTTATAATATTTCTACAAACATTCACTGAATTTTCAATGTTCAAACGAGATATTTGTTAGTAGATTGAAGGCCAACTTTTGCATGCATCAGGTAAACTCTTGATCTAATATATCACGGTTATTCTGAAATGTATATATATATATATAAAGTTTGCTTGTTTTTATCGCATCACGTGAAAATCAACTGATCAATTACCTTTAAATTTACAGAATACATTCGTGTTTTCCCAGGGAAGGTTTTAAGCAATTTACCGAGACCGTAGCTCCCTTGAAGATTAAAATATTAAAAATATTCATTATTTCTTCGTCTCCAAGGAGGGTGAAGTTGTGAATTAAAGATATTCATTAAGGGAAAAATAGATTAATCCTTTTACTTCATTGTTATATTCCTACCAACATGGCAAAAAAAATAAGTTATGAATTTTTCGTCGTCAAAGGTGTGTACTTTAGTTACCATAATTACTAATATTCTACCCACCGGGTTGGTCTAGTGATGAACACATCTTCGCAAATCAGCTGATTTCGAAGTCGAGAGTTCCAACGTTCAAATCATAGCAAAGGCAATTAATTTTATACGGATTTGAATACTAGTGTATGCCTCTATTCAACAAAGTTGTTAAAGATATTCAGAGGCTTCTACAACATTAGTTAACCAAATATTAAATAACGTAAAGAAAATTGTAATAAAACCAACCATTATTTTTTACCTGTAATGTAGCAAAACAGGTTCAGATAGAATGTAAAAAATGCTGGCAAAGTATTGCGTGACATACATTTTTTCATTGTAAAATATTTTTTGCAGTTCCAACATAAAAAGTCTGACTTGTTTTTTTATAATAAAATAATTTCATAGTTTTACAAAACTATCACAAAAATTTATTAACACGATAAAAAACCTTTTTTTGTAACCAAATCTTTTAATGTTCTTAATAACACATTATAATATTAAACATAAAATTAAATTTTATACTTATAACAAAAATAATTTTAAAAACTGAAGACATTTCTTAATACATCTATATATATGTTTATATATATATATATATATATATATATATATAAACTTTCAAAAAAGTTTTGAAAATGTTTAAACCGAAGGGAGACCAAACGAACAAGAAACATATATTTCAGTTTTATGATGTGGCGATTGATTTTTTGATAAATTCTTTTTTAATATATATTATTTTATGTATGCATTGTTGGTAAAAAATTTGTTTTAATTATTTTTTTTTCTAAAATGTCTGAAGAAAGTCGAAATTGCATTTTTCGAAGGTCTATCCCCCCCCCACATAAACTAATTTTGAAAAGAAAATGATCACTGCCTCATACGAGTATATAGAAATATTATAACCAAATTTGAATAAAATAGGTTGGTTAATCATAAAATATAAGGTCAAAAGCAATGGAACACACATACGCACGACCTTCATAACTACTCACCTACATAATATGTTTTTTTGGTCTTGATAAACTAGATAGATCCTAAAACGTAAATATTTGAAAAAAAATCCCTCATTTTTGACATGATCGCCATACTTTTTCTTTTAATTTAACTATTCTAGTTGTATTCGGCGGGAAATTAAAAACTAGTTTGATAAATTGTAATTTTTATCTAATACTGAAGTGTAATCTGTATTTCCTTATAAAGTTATATCCACTTTCCCAGTTAAAAATTACGGGTTTTAGAACGTTAAGAACCTCATATAAATTGTAATGAATTTTTACACTTCCTATTGCTTATTAAAATGTTTTATTAATTTCACATGTACTTAATTGATTGATTTGTAAATTCAGCCTATCGATTGTTTCGAGATATATTCTTTTTAATGCCTTTGTATTTTTTACTAACTTTTCTACAAAGATCTTGTTTCATTAAAAAATTATTTTTTTAGATTTTCACAAATTGTAGTTTAGGATGCAACTTTACAAATACAATTTTTATTTAAGTACTTTTTGCTTGATTACATATGTGTTTAAGAACATATTTTTAATTTAGTGTCCAGAAATACATAGCGTACAGTTTGTAAAAACCTTTTTTTTTTGCTAAGATCTCCTTTTTCTAATTCTCTCATATTTGATGATCCGTTTTTATTATTAATTTATTTTAAAATAAGAGTTTCTAATCGACAGTATTCCCTATCGTATACTGAAAATATAAGATGGTCTTCGCTGGTAAAGGATAAAGTTATTATACCTGACAGTTCTAGAAACGAGAGTGAGGCCATGTTCAGGATAAAAACTGGCCATGATTATCTTGGTGCTCTTGTGTACTGAATAAATATGTGTCCTACATCTAGATGTGTCATTTGTAAGGCGGAAAATAGTGTTATGAACTGGAAGCATAGTGAATGAATGTGATTGTTTTAAAAATTGTAAAGGAATACATTCCTTGGAATGTCATACTTTTGAAATGATTTGTTGGCGGGTACGGAAATGAATGACATTGTATCATAATTAGAGTATTTGCGATAAAAAATAAAAACAAAAAACACTTTATTATTACCAAAGAATTGCCCTACATATAGTAGTAATAAAAAAGTTATTAATAGAGGAGATACGAAATACAGAATTTATTATATCAGGATTAAAAAAAGTTAAATTAAATCGTAATACATTCTGTGCGTAAATCGTATGTAAACTAAACTCATAATTGTTGGGTTTGATGTTTTTAACAACAGCCCGATCGTAATTGAATGATTAAGGTTATTTTCATATTACTTAACTGGTTTGATATATTTTTATCTTTCTTCTTCAGTTTCATGTAATCTTTTAGTTTTATTTGCTAAATTTTAAATAGAAAGTAAGGCTATACTTCTTAAACTTGAGGTTGAATTACTAAATTTAGATTTTACGCCATTTAAAAAAAAAAAATCTTAATAGTTTGTACTTTAAATTTTTTTTACACTTCATGAAAATGTAAGATAAACATCAACGTAATACATTTTCTATCCAATTTATATCGTTCAAAATCGGCTTATATTGATTATTATAATTTAATATATCCTTATCTTAAATGAATACTTTTAAGATTATAACTAATAATTTACTTTAACTACGAAAAAGTAATTTTGATTTCAGATAATAAATTTAACAAATTTATTCGATTAGGTTAAGCTACACTATTAGAAAGTCGTTTATACGAGCATATATCATAACCATAGCAAAGTCAAACCTTTTTGTTTACGCTGCCTTTCAATTTAGGTACGTTCTAGTAAGAGTACTATTTTAACTGTAATAAAACCCATAACACGTAGATCGTTTTTTCCCTTAAAATCAATTTAGCAACTATACCAATGGTGGAACCTATAAAATAATATTAGACCTACTTTTTTTTTTGTAATGTATTTTTTTAACGTATAATATTGCAGTTGAAAATAAATTTCATATCAGTTTATGTATTTTATTATCATTATTACTGTTTTATTTGTCATAATCTAATATCAATTAATGTAGACATTAATGTTTTTTATTCAGCTGTTACTGATTATCAAGGTTAATTTAAAAATAAAAAAATTGAGCGTTTGCTCTTTTACTGTTAGATTTGTAATTAATTTTATAATTTCCGATAAAATTAAATTACGCTTATTATTATTTCATACCACCAAATAACAGGTCATATAATGATTACACCCACTCTAAACGGTACATTCTTTTGTGTTTTTTTAATTAGCTGACTAAATCAGTAAAATTATCTAATTATTTTCATGAGAATTGAATTGCAATAAACTTTCAGATAATTGGTTATTTATTTTTTTTTAAATTCATTCTTTTTTTATAATTATTTCATAAATGAGTACAATGGAATGTTTTATACGTACTTGTGGAAGAGGTTTTTCATATAATCTCCGTTCTGGAGTACCAGTTATAACCTTATGGAGGTACTCAAATCACGTTTTCTATATTCAATTTAGTTAAACCGATTAACCTAGAAATTCGAGATTTAGAATCCATTTTTTGACTATTACGTAATAACAATACTGATATTTAAAAATTTTCATATTTTAAATAATGTATGGTAATAATATGTAATTGTTGAAAGATCTTCTCGGACAAGATTTTAGTTTGTATGACATTATTTTTTATATAGTTTCATAGTAAAAAATTATATATTGTTTTTCTGTTAAGAATCTTTTGTTAATGAAATTAAAGTCTGCGTCTATAAACTGAATCTACAGTTTTGTTGAATAATTTTTCATCATTATTAAAATTATTGTCTTTCCTTGTCCTTCGTTTTTATCGCTATAATTTAAGAAAAAATTTCAATCATTATTGTAATCGAATTTATTACTAGAAGCTGTCAGCTACGTAGCTTTTCAAAAATATGCAAGTGGTAACAAATGTAGAATGATTTTACATGAATATTTTTTTCAATGGAAAACAATTCTGAGATTCCACGTTTCTTTTATCAAGTAAAATTATTTTTTACAAAATGTTGTTCAATTCTTATCTCATCTATTTTCCTATCAATATTATAATTAAACTAACAGATCCGTCGCAGCTTCGCCCGCGCTATGTGGTTATTTGCGTTTCCCGTTGCGGTAAGGGAATGTTTAACCGGTCAGAACTCGCTTAATTCATCCTTGCGTCTAGCAACAGAGCTCTGCTCCTTGGATTCCCCCCCACGGTGTTAAATTAATGCTTGCGAGAATAATTATAAAAAATAAAAATTAAACCCTGTTCAACTTATAAAAAATATCAGTTTACTGCAATTTCTTCAGAGCAACACTTTGGTCAGTTCAGGACCCGAAACCTTGAGTGATCTAAGAATGTGGGTTTCAAAACAGTCGGCTTCCATCTTGAAAATATAATAACTGTTACCCGTACTTCGTAAGAGTAAAAATATATTTTGCCCGGTTCTTATCGTTACCCGAAAAACACCACTAGGAAGTGACCGTACTTCGTTTTTCATTTTTTTTTTTATTACATTTATTTTATGTTTTTTAGTCAGTAACCGGAGGTAGATGCAGCCAGTCACATCGTACATACAGTAACAGGGGCTGTATCGGTTGAGCTACTGCGCCATTCGCCATCGCATCCCTTAAAAATCGAAATTAAAATTTAAAAAAAACGAAAATCGTTTTTAAATACTAATCTGAAGAGTATTTTCAAGTCCCAATCTAGTGAATATTTCGTTCAGTATAGTGCGGATATGAGGAAAATTTGTAAGCAGTGATCTTCTTACCTTTCTTTACCACTTTCAAGGATTCGAACATGTAGAAATTGCTTTTTAGATATTTACATGAAAATTATAGACACTAAAAATCAAGTTTATATCTTCATTTGTTACCGAGAAATAAAAACTTGTAGTTTAAAAAAAAATTCAAAATCTATTTTAACCTTTTAAACTCGGAATTTAAAAAAACAAAACGTTTTAGATATTCACATGAAAATTACACACACTAAAAATTAACTTGATTTCTTCATTTCTTTCCGAGAAAAAAAAACAGTAAATTTCATTGTCATATTTTTATACTTTAAACTCGGAATTTCCAAAAAAAATCCTTTTCAAGCATGTATTTACACTGTAATTAGAATTTTCATCCATTTAACTTCAATAGTTTTTGGTAGGCGTTGATGTCAGTCAGTCAGGACGTGTTCTTTTATATATGTAGATATTAAAAACCCATGAGATTTAAAACCAAATTTTTTAAAACGGTTTTTACGACACATTATTTTTTCTATAATTTTGTACTACAATATTATGAGTTCTTAATTATTTATTCCTTCATTTTTTAATATTTTATTTATAGTCGCATAACAATTAAAGTCATTTAGCTACTCCTCAAAATCTGTGTAAAATGTACCGGTAAACGTATAGTTTTGAACAGACTCAGGCCAACTATTTCTGAGACGTGTGTAAATTGAATCCCAACCACAAAAATGCACTGGTATTCATGATTTATTACTCATATCCGTAGAGAAAAGCAACTACTTTTATTAGAATTTGAACATTAGAACTTTCGACTTTGAAATCAGCCGATTTACGATGACGAATTTGATTTTTTAATTTAAACAGAAGAATTATTTATATTGTTTGTATTCTGTTCCTATTCTGCTTTAAACAGAATAATCATTTATTCTGTTTAAAATCAGTGCAGAAAGAAAACTTCTCTGCTAATAAATTTAAAAAAAAACACCGTGAAGATACTTTTTTCTGGCTTTAATTAAATTCATAATTAATTAATTAAATTTAAGATTTTTTTAAATAAATCTCTGGATTTTTTAAAAATAAAAGTTATTTTTACAATAAAAATAATTTTTTATATTGTTTTACATAAAAACATCATATATTAACAAAATAACTTCCAGCGGTAAGATTTTTGACAAATATTTGTAATCTTGTTTATTTCAAAACAATTTAATTATATAATATTTTATTAATTTTCTGTTATAATAATCCGAACCGTAGTTCAAAAGATTAATTAATTTTCAATTATCTAATTCAAGAGAGATTAATTCTCCATTTGTCGCCATACGAATTATATATTTATGTAGTGTGTGTGTGTGTGTGTGTGTGTGTTTGTATTGTAAATTTCATATATTTATACAGCATAAGTATTTTTTAAAACGTATTTTATTTTTATAGAAAAAATTGTTTTCTGTGTGTGTGTGTCGAAGTTCTGAAATTTAGTATTTTTCAAATAAAAATTAGATTTCTAATTTTTTAATCGATAGTACAAAATTAAATTAACCACTTATTCCCCAGAGAATAATTTTTGTTTTTAATATTTATGAAATTATTCGAAAAGTAGAGCATGTTTAAACAATATACACCAATCAAAGTCAGCCGTGATAACATACATGATAATCTCAAGGACATCTCTACATATAAATTGCTGATACTTTGCGGTAGAAGTTCCGAATTTTTCATTAGTATACCATACAGTAAGATGTTTATAATATTTTATAAAGGGATTTATAGCTTTATGAAGTTAACGTTTTGAATTTAATAAGTTAATTAATTTATGTCATGATTTTAACTGTTTACATCATTTTAAATGAAAATTTTAGTTTACTTATTTATAGATGTTGATAATATTTCATTAAAATTGGAATAAATTACCAATAACATTATTATGGTTTATCTGGTTTTTCTTCATTACAGCTGAAAATTTATTTGTTTTTTTTGAACTGGTAAATATGAAGTTCTGTTCTAGGATATCAAGAATTAAGTAATTTTTATTTAATCTAAAAAAGTTCCCAAAAATTTATTAATGAAAGATAACACTATAATAATTTATGTAAAATGTTTTTGTTATAATTTCATTATTTCATAATGATTATGAAATATTCCTTTTTTTTCACTTCTAAGTCATATAATTAATATTCTTTAACAAAATGTAATTATTTATAATGACTTAACTGACGTAGGAATGGTATATAATAAAAGAATAAAAAGGTTATAATATAAATAAAAGGAATTTAAGGAATAAAAAGGTTATATGCTCCCTTCTTAACGACAATGAGGGAAGTTCTACTATGTTCCGGTTCCTCTTTCTTGCACTTCCGCTGTGGTCTTATGGTCCTTTTTGTTTTACCCATTACACTTTACATCCATTGTCTGCGAACTATATGCAAGGGATATGTGTGTTTGTGTGTATGTGTTGTGATGTAGGGATGGTTAGGTTTCCCGTATCTTGCTTTGTGGTATGGGATACTAAGTGTAGACTACGTTACAACTCTAGTAGGGATAACATTTTGTTTGGTTACATTTTGTTTCAGTGGCTGCAGTTACTCCAAATATTTTGCGTTGTTTAATGTGCTTATATATTTACACATTTAAAGGCGCTCGTTTGTCTGTGTAGTCTATGTATTCTGTTTCATTTTCCTTTATGTATCCTATTTTATCAAAAGCGGTACTAATATTATCAATTACTTTGGTATATTTCCTCTTTGTATATGCTACGAAGAAGAAATTTTTAGAATTATGTACCAAAGAGATATATTTCGACCTCCACCAAATTTTGTTTTGTTTTTTTCTTTAATCGGATATGTTTTATCATATAATAAGGAAAAATTAAAGAGTGCATTAAATTATTTTCCAATACAATATCTATTGATATGATACAAGATTTACCTATTTTGTATGTGCTCAATTAGTGCACACCCTCATCTAACGCTAATTCCAGGTTCTAAGTTTCTTTCATCCTTCTTCCTTTGACCTGTTTTTTTAAAAATATAATTCAGTACTTGATTTCTTATCTCCTTCTGGATTTTCTACTTGATTTTTGGTTTTCCCCACCATTCGATAGGGGGATGGTCTCGACGAACAGAAATTATCTCCCTTCCCCTTTATATGCTTCACAAATAATGCTGTGGGATTGTCGAACAGAAGCACGTCATCTTTGTTTAGCTGTCTTAATTGTTCTTTTTTTTTCATTTCATTTCCTCAATAGAGAAAGAGATCTGTATTCAAGAAATTTATTTCTTATGACGGATAAATAAAAAATAAATAAAACTGTTTATTTTTTATCAAATATTTGTAAGTGTCTACTACATTTAAAGTATCTTTTTATTGAACGGTATAATAAAATTCTATGATACTGATATTGTTATTAAAAATGTATTAAGTGAACAGAAAACAAGTATTTCTGTCTGTTCCTAAATGTCCAATTAAATTATTTTATATTAAAAATTATCTTAATAATTTTTATTTGGATTAGAATAAATAATTCGGAGGCAGATGGGCTTTCTTCTAAATAGTTCCAGACGGCTTCATTTATTTTTACTCAAACCAAAACAAGAGGCGCTTAAAATGTTTTCTTTAAATATTCACACCATCCATTGTATATCATTTAATCTGAAAACTATCCACAAAAAATCGCGGAATAATTAACGTTAATAAAAAAATTCGGTTTAATTTGATCGAATTAGGTACTATATAGTCTGAAATAAGAGATAATTTATACAATATCTCAGAAAGAAACAAAAAAATTTTTTAGGACTTGATCTACAAGTGAAAATAAAGAAAACGTTCAGTGTAATTCGGAAATGTTTCGTTTACGAGTTACAGTTTGCGAAAAAGCTTGCTTTGATTGCTCCAAGATTAAATTAATTCTTACTGAAATTCTTATAAACTAAAATTTTGGAGTAAATTTGATGGTTTTTTGACCTGAAAAATTGAATAAAACAGGTCCCCCGAAACTGAAAATCAAGGGAACTATAACTCTTGTGGGGTCTAGTTAAAAGTAATAAATAATACAGATTTTTTTTAATCACGTTTCAGTTATTTTGTTTTTAATTAGTCAAATTTCTTAAACCACTCGCATTCAGTTGACTTTTGCTTCGGTAGAATTTAATTCTGCAAAAGTTTTTTTGTAAAATTTTTCTAGCAGTTTAAAAAAGCTATTTTATTGCAAATTAAATATAAAAAACGTGATTTTTTTGGCACCGATTTTTTTTATGTTTTACATTAATTTTCTCAAGAATTATTCAAGGTACAATTTGGGAACGGCTGTTTCACTGAATTTTTCAGGTCAAAAATTATATTCCTCCTGAATACAGCGAGAGCATTAGGCGCCTAAAGCAACTGCATGTATTAAATCTGTAAATTCTACGAGATTTGAGGTGAATTGGCTACCTCTAGGTATTGTGCATCGTAAATATTCTTTTGAGAACTTTTGTTTTGTTGGTTCTTTAATTCCTTTCACTGTTTCTTTGTTTGATTAGTTACTCTTTGTGTTATTAATAAAAATTTTGTGTGATTAATAATACTGTTTTGGTATTTTCTTTGTTTTTTGTGTTCTGAACTCTTTCAGTGTTCCTTGGACTCATCTCTGTATGTAATTATTTTTGTTTATTATATATTTATGTGTACTGGATAAGATTTGTATACATATACAGCTTTTTGAGGGATTTCAACAAGAATCTCTCTGCATGTCCTTTTTTGTATTCAAATTTACTTATGATTCCGGTAAATTGGAACCGATTGTAATTTAAACACTGAGGCAGAAAATACATTAAATTTATCCTTTAATTTAAGTTCCAAAAATGTTAGTGTACTTTCATTTTAACCTCGGATTAGAAATCAGGGGGAAATATTTTGCAAGTTTAACTATTAAATGAAACGTTTTAAGACCTATATTTATATTAACTTTTCTTTTACTTTCAAACGTAGAATATGTCCAAAAACATGTTTTGTTTCTTCGGAAGATACTCTGTATATGTACTCGTAAACAAAAGATAAATATATTTAAGGTGTTAATAGAAAATAATTCTACTATACAAATTTACCTCTCGTTTTCAAAGAAAATCTATTTATAATCTAATTTGTTGCGAAATGAAATATTTACGTTATATTTTTTTTATAAATTTGTCTCGCTAGTTACAGAAATTTTATTAAAACGGGGTTGCAGTAGCTTAAGATCATTTTTTGTGATCAGAAAAGACTTTATAACGGAAAAAGTTTCATTTCATGGTTTGATAGTTTTTTTTTTTGTTTTTTTAATAAACGTAACTTTTTATTATAAGTAAAACTTAGATTTATTTTGTAATTGATATTCGATGTTCGAGTTTCTGATGGCTTGACAAAATTTTGATTTCTAATTGGAAATTGTAACTTATACTTCTCACAAATTTTCAATTATTTAACCGTGACTTGAGGCATACAAGTTGAAGTTATACGGTCGGTTCGTTTAGTACAGTTGTTATAGTTGGAGACTTTGACGTTAAATTTGTTTACGTATCATTACTGTTTAGTATTTTTTTTAATAAGTAAATATTAAATTAATAATGTGATAAATTTTCAAGTTAATTAAAAAATAATTGTTTCTGGGAATTATTTACAACTTAATTTTTAAAGAGTAACTTTATTTTTGAAATTCTATTCACTTATTTTATTAATTTATTCTTAAAATCAAATTTAAACAAGTTATTATTTATAATTGTTATTAATAACTCTCCGCATTTTATTTTCAAAATCATCTAGGTGAGGTGAGTTTTTCGATGGGTATTAAATTTCATTTTTCTCAGTCAGTGGCATTTATTTTTTTATGTTACAGCTTCTTCGCTTCGTATTGTCTACACGCATAACAGTCATTTTACTTACTATTATTTCCCTTTCCTGACCTTATTCTGTCTATGAATCTTTTATGGAAGATGATAACTACGTAGGATACGCCCAGACAAAATGATTTTACTCTTTCTTATGATTTTCTTCTTTTCACCTATCCTGTATAATATTAATTTCTCATTATTCTCCATATCAACATTTCAAAGCTTCAAATACGATTTTCTTCTTTTTTTTTCAACGTCTTCGATCCAGAAATATATGATAAAAGGTGGTCTCTTTCTTTCAGTAATATTTATCTTTTCAAATGCTCTTTCGCTGTAAACATTCTGATTTTTAATTTTTCTCTACAGCTTCTATTTCAAGTTACTAAATTTCTCAGATATTTAAATGATTTTATCGTAAAGCCATAATCATACCTTCTAGCCATGTATTAACGGAGCCTTTTTTGCATAACGAGCGATACCATCCAGAATAATTATATAATAATATGAAATTTTGTAGTATAGAAATAACATTTTATTGGTTTATTATCTTGTAATAAAATAATTATTATAAATGATTTACCTAGAAAAAAGAGAGACTATATTGTGACAAGTAAGTTACAAATAAGAATAAATGGCACTATCTATTAATATTGTTTTCATAATTTATTGGAAAGATTCAGTTACACTTTATTTTTTCTCAAGTTTATTTTTTTCTTTATGTAAAGAAACTGGATTCGTTAAGTTATGGCCTAGTCATATTTCAAACGACTCATTTTACTAACATACATATGCACGTTGTTTATATTGTAGCCATATACGAGTATACAATGAATTTGACGGAACTAGCTCTAGTCCCGAAACGTGTCTGAGCGAATTGCTCTTTTTCATTGGCTACTGTTTGACGAGAAACTATATAACATTTCATAACTTCACTATGTTTACTAACCGTGTTTACTATTGTTTTTATTCACTGAATAAAAACAGCGAATAACGTTTATTATGGAAAATATAATATTCTTTGAATGCAATAATGATTACAGAGTCGTATACTATTACTGTGGTAAGATTTACCCATATCTTACTGTATTTTATTATTGAGTTTTTATTGTAATTTTCTATGATGAAATAAACATTTAAAAATATATAGTTTTTTTAAAGTATGTTTAAAAACATATTTTGTCAGGTACTTTAAAGTTTTAAAATTACCATTTTACCAGTTATGTAAAAAATATATAATTATAATTTTACTCAGGTTTACAGACACAATTTGAATAAATTATTTTAAATGACTACTGTTCAAAAATTTGTTATTTATAAAATTTATCATCAGGTGTATATTTGTATCTTCATTAAAAATTTATAGTTATTTAATTTTTAAAGGATTAAAAATTTATCACGATTTAAAGTAGTCGCACACTAAAAGCTCTTATTTATTAGATTACCATGGTATGCAGTATTCTCTTTTAATATATTTTAATTATGATGTATTCATATTATTACTACTGAAGCTAAAAGTTTCATAACTGATTAAAATTGACAGACGAGGCAACCGGCCTGGTAAATTACTTCAGCAGAGCTTAAAAAGGCCTATTTATAATTAATAATAGCTGAAATAAATTTTAAATGAAAGTTTTGACAACACTACTTGTTTTTAACACCTTTTTCTTAAATTAGACTTATAATATTGCTTTCTTTAAATCTTTTAAAATTATTTTCAGTCGATTGTTCTGAAGATTTTTTTTGGATATTTTTTTTTACTTTCTGGCTAGAGCTGTGTTGTTAGAACAGCAGCATAGTTATAAACGGAAAGTCTAGTGATGGGCCCAAACTTTTCATTGTTTTTGATAAAAATTTGAAGAACGGCCAATTTTATATTACAAAAAAAACTTTCCCTTTTTGAGTATTTGAGTTATTGATAATATCGATATGTAAAAATTCCCTTAGTGAAAAAAACACAAAACAAATTGTAAAAATTTACGGAAAATTTACTATCTACGTACTTTACATGTATTGGCCTTTATTTTAATTATTGTACCTGGTCTGGCTCAACATAAATTCTTCAAAATATTTTCATATTTTGCCATTGATGGCAACAGATTTAAAATCAGTGGGAGAGTAGATTTATATTTTTTATTTTGAACGTTATGTATAATGGTCGTAGAAAATTAACCTTTGGTACAATAAAAGCACTTTCTTCTAAGGATTGAGGAGATTATCTCTAAACTCTTTTTGCTTCATATCTCGAAAACCCGTAGATCAAAATAAATGAAATTTGGCACAAAATTTCAACCCATTTAGATAATGGGAAATCACGATATCTATATTTTTTTATTATTATTAAACTATAATTTTTTTAGTTTTGTTGAATAACATTGTACCAAATGGGGCCAACTTAAATAAAAAATTACTCTTATAAAGAAAATGTTTAAATTCCCCCTTTTAAAAATAAAAGGGGGCTGAATTGTATGCGTACATAAAACGTCTGTTCATTAAACTTTAATCTTCAAGATTGAAAATCATCCATTTGTATCCCTAATTAATGTAGACGACATGGAAACTTTTTAATAAAAGGTGGTCTCATCTGATCCGGCTAAGAATTTAAAAAAAAAGTTGTATAATTTCTGATAATTTATCTATTTTATAAGTTGTGTCAAGCAGAAGTAATCAATGGATCCAAATTCTTTTACTAAAAATTTTTATTTTAATTTTATAGCAATTATACTTTAAATACACTTTAATTTAGATAACTTAAAAGTCATTAGTCAACGGGGAATCAGTTGAAACTGGACACGATTTAGTGAGCATTAACATTTTTTGTCAGTTATACTTTTAATACTGTAAAGTTTTTAAACTAAATATGTTTTTATTACGGGGGTTAAATCGGACCCAAATTTTTTTACTGAATATTTAGTTTTTTTACATAATTTTACGCTTAATATTTCAAAATTAAGCCATCAATATTAAAAAAAACTACAGTTTTTCTGTGCGTATAAATCAATCACATATCAACTTGATTTTTGGTTTGTGTAATCTTCATGTGACTATCTAAAAAAACTTTTCATTCTTTTCAAAACGGTAAAAAAGATTTTGAACAATTATTGAAAATTTTCCACATTTCCGCTATATATGTGGAACTATATATATTATGTGAGATATTCACTTGATTGGGGCTTACATATACTCTTCAAATAAATATCGAAAAACGATTTTCGGATATTATTGAATTTCAATTTTTTAAGGAATGCGGCGGTGTATGGCCGCGGTGGCTCAACCAACACAGCCACCGCCATTTTTACTGTATGTGAAACGCGACTAGATGCACCTGCCTCCGATTACTTGATAAAAAACATATTATAAAAATTACAACAAAGGAGAAACGAAGTACGGTCACCTCCTAGTGATGTTTTTCGAGTAACTATAACAAACGGGTAAAATACATTTTTATCCACACAAAGGATGGATAACTAGCCATGACTAGCATGTCTATTATTTTTAAGATGAAGCCCGATTCTTTTGAAACCTATATTTTTCAGATTACTCAAAGTTTCGGGTCCTCTACTAACCAAACTGTTGCTCTGAAGAAATTACAGTACACTGGTATTTTGTATAAATTGAAAAGGCTTTAATTTTTGTTTATTATTATTATTATTCTCACAAGCATGAGCCTAATGAATACAGAAAGGTCCAGGGGGACCAGCTAGATTTAAATATAAATCTTTCAAGGCCAAAGCCGGGAAAGTTGTGTAACTTTTTTTCGGCTTTTTTTTTAATTCGCAATAGAAATAAACCGATGTTTTCATTATTCATTTAAATATCATGTTTTTTTTAAATCTTTTTACTTGTAGAAATGAACTTTTTATTTTTAAGAAAAAAATACTGTTTTAATATTATTTATTTAATTTATATTTTTAATGTCTAATTATTATTATTTTATTAATATTTAAATGCATTGATAGCTTCTTTTGCCTGCATACATAATTTACTTGTAGTGGCGCCTAACAGTCATTTTTCGGTTTATTTTTATAATCTGAAAATGTTTTATGCTATTTTAAAGAATCATTTTTATACATAAATTATTAATTTAGCAAAGAATATACATTAAATTTATTTCATTTTTTTATTTATTTATACTTATTATTTCTAAAAATAGTATGTAATAAAAAGTTATTAAGGACTATTTTTAAAATTTACCGGGAAATTTAATTAATCGAGTCGGGATTATTATACTCTATTATAATTTATAAATAAATTAAGTACATAATGAGTACAGGAAATTTTATGAATTTTTTTTAATCTTATTTATTCAACATTTTTTATATCCTATCTTTTTTTTATTTTTTTTACTTTTTAATTAAAGGATTATATTATGCAGTAAACCATATGCGGATTTTTAATTATAATTTCATTTTACACTCTAACTGAAGGATTTAGTTACAGTTTTTGCAACATTACTATAACTGTATCACTGTTGTTATAGTTTTTTATTTTTTCATTTTAAACTGTGCTTTTAAATGTTTGTAAAAGAAAAAAAGTGTTTAAAATAAAAAAAAGGGACAATAAATACAATTTCTGTTGTTTGAATAAGCTTTGCTTTTATAGTTAAATGTTTTATAAATAGAAAAAAAACCATGAGACAGAAAGAACAACGAATAATAGTCAACGAGATAAATTGCTGAACTCTAATGTTTCTTTAGTTTTATTACTATTATTATTATTATGTTATGTATTTTTATAATTGTACTTATACAATCTTGTTTTCTGTGTTTAAGTTGTAATCTTTATTTAAAAATCTATTTAATGATTTTTTTATTAATGAAAGCAATTATGGAGTATTAAATTACATCCTTTATGTATATTCATGATTGTTTTTATATTTTTTATTATTTTAAAGTAATTTTTCCCTAGGTACTTATTTTATAATATTTTATCTTATTTTATTTTATCTTTATATTTAGTTTTTTAATAATTTATTTGAAATTTTAAAAAAAAATTAATATTAATTGCTTGAGAGACTTTCATGTCTTAAGAAATATACAACGTCCTCCTTTCCATTGATATTGATCTTTCGGTTTAGTAGTTGAAGTATGACCAAATTTTCAGGAGTGGTTACCTTGTGGCTGAATTTTAAAAAACGTTTTATTGCTAGTTTGTTTAGATTAAAGAGAAACTCCCGAAAATTTTCAGTTTGTAGGGATCAAATTTTTTTTTAAGACAGATGAAATGAATAAATGGATATTATTTATATATTTATTTCAAAATTATGTTCTTAATTTCAGTTAAATACTTTCGATTTATATCTATTTATGTAATATATTTTTTCTTATAACTTCGTTGAATTTTCAATCAAATTAAACATTTTCTAATATTATGTTGAATGTAAGTATTTTTTTATCCTACATTCTTCATTTTTAAAATTATGTTATTGAACAAGTATTGAAATTTATTTAAAATTTTTGTTATCTGTTTCTGTCTAAAAACTAGAAAATTCTGTATTTCCATTTGATTTTTTTTTTTTAAATAAATCTATTTTTGTTCGACAACTAATTTATTTACAGTCGGTTCCTAAAGCGGAACTACATGTTAATCGTATAATAATAATAATAATAATCACGCGATACGGGATTCTTAATGAACTCCCATAATAATTCAGTTAATATCTAAGGATAAACAAAAAGATAACTAAACTTATACGCAAAGTTCTTACGCACAGACATATATCCGCATTCACTTCGTGGTTGACAAAAATAAACAATAAACAAATAAATAATCAATCGAATAAATAAGAGTTAACACGTGTGCACACGTATATAGTTATGCTCAACAAATGCCGTTAGCGAGAAGATAGACACATAACAATGTAAACAGTAACAAGAACAATGAATAAGTAACAATAAACAGAATAGTAAAAAAGTAAACATAAATAATAATAGTATCGGTGATAGTAATTGCAATCTGTCATTCACTATTCCCCAAGTCAGCACGGGGAGATGCTTCAATCTTCAGACATCCTTGCTGTTATAAGCCAGACTGGTTGCCAGGTGATTGACATGATTTTCTAATCGCCGTTGGTATTTAATAGTGTAGCGCGAACGAACTACAGCTCCGCAGAAAGCTGTCCATCCCTCCTCGCTACCGATATGATTCTTCACGTAGCAGCTGGAATATTTACGACTTTATCAGGCTATTCTTACTCCTTATAATACAGGTGACCATACGAGAGAAGGAATCCCATCTTTTCTCATTGTAAAGCATCTTCTCTATTATATTCTCTGGTTTGAGAGGACCCAGATGTCTGTCATTATGCCTCAAGGGTTCCCAACGTAAACAGTAGAACACAACGTGTTCCACGGCATCCAGGTCTCCGCGATATGGACACGCATTATCATCCACTTTCTTGAAGTTGTGGAGTTATTGGCGGAAACAGCCGTGGCCCGTCAAGAACAATATGAGCTCTTAACCGAGCTCACAAATTCTTCTCAGAACCCATGGTCTAACCTCATTGATCAACGATGGACGATTCACTCCAACGGACCTGCCTTCGCTCTAACAAAAGGTCGTACGCCTTGCTTTTCTTCATATCTGAACAATTTGCGCATCTCATTTTAGCAAGATACTCGACTGGTAGCGTTCCTGCTATAACAAAGACTGCCTCAGCCGAGACAATCCTGTATGCTGAGCACGCTCTCCGGGCCATAAACTTCTGTAAACCCTCCAATTTACGTACATTTCTCTTTGAACTCATTTCTTTTTTCCACACAGGTATTCCATAAAGAATTATAGAGTTAACTACATGTACGTATTTTACGACTGGTAGATTTAGGGCCACCACATTTCTGAGTAGCCTACTCAGAGCCCAGATCGTCTTCTCAGCCTTCTTCGCAACCTGGCCGATATATGCAGAAAATGAACGCCTACGATCGATCCAGAAGCCCAAGTATTTTACATCATTGTCCGGAACTATGGAGTGCCCCTTCACCACGAAACTCATAGGCTCTATCCGCCTCCTTCCAGCCAAGACAACGTTTTAGTTTTGCGGGGAGATAAACTCGAACCCTGCTTAGTCAATCACTCGTCAACAATGACTATTGAACAATTCGCTTTCGAGATAACATCTCTTTCAAACCTGGCAACTACTACGAGAGCTAAATAGTCGGCATATGGACAGTTGAGACTCCTTCGGTATAAGTCAGGCCAAGTACACCAGGCAAAGTAAGTTTTCCAACATAAATGTTTTTTATTTGTACATTTAAAAAATAATTTTCTCAAAACATTAGTATTTTATCTAACTATACCTAAAATCATTTTTGGTTTTAAATACTACATCTTAAAGATGACTACCAGTTCAATATATTCATTCTTCAAGTCGTGATTTTATATTTTAGATCACTCGATGTAAATATCCACAGAAATTTCGGTAAAGTCGAGACGTATTTTTTCTTCAAATTTTCATTGAGATAATTCAGTGAATAGTTTACATTAAAACAGGCCTAAAAAAAATTGCGTGCAGTAAGATCCGAAGATCTCTGGCCAATGAAAATCATTTTATTTGGAAATAAGGGGGTCTAAAACAATTATTTTACTGTACATTGATTACCTAGCTGTTTTGCTGATCGTTGTATCTTGTTGAAACCACTTAACTGGATTGATTGTACTACATAACAAGGGTTTTCCGCTTTTTGAGAAAACTGATTGAAATTTTTCAATCAGTTTTACATTTTGATTATATTTCACTGTAAAAGTACTCCCATGATTGCCCTCAAAATAAAATGGTCATTATTTCAGAGAATATTATTGTATACAATACAATAATTTTAATATTCTTCAGTTTTACTTGTGTGTCTGTAATTTGTCGCACGATACCGCAACTTTTGTTTATTCACATATCCACATAAGTGAAAATGTGATTCATTACCTTTTTGCTTATTTTCAATAATTTCTTTGTTAATATTTATAGTTCAAAAGTTGGTAACAAAAAGACACACGAGTAATTCAACCTTTGTCATTTAATGTATTCTATTCTTGACTACACGGATGAATCTGTAAATCCGAATGAGAAATTCTTTAAACACTGCTGGACAAGTCAAGTGAAACTAAATGACGATGGTAAACTATTTGGGACTTCAAACTATTAAGGAGTTACAGTATCGATGATTTCAGGTGTAAGTACATTCTTTTATTTACTAGGAGGTTTCTTGATTAATACTGAAATATTTTCTTCAAAATTCTTGCAGATTTAAATAGTATCTGCTAATGGCTCTTAATCGTTTCGATTAATATTAAAATGCCATCGAAACAACAGTTGTACAACTGCTGAAATAATCGCTCCATCACCCACCATCGTACAGACAATGTCATTCTCGTTTGTCCCGACAGCTAACAGCGAATACTACTGAATCAATAATAAAAGTTTAGTTGTGGCGGTTATCTTACGACCCCTGGAATATTTACCACAGTTCAAACCTCTCCAATCTCACAACTGTTTCAATCATAGATTAAAAAAAGTATAAATAAATAACGTAGAATTTCTTTTACTAAATTTAACATTGTTGTCTATAACGATTGTCACTGATTAAATCAATATCGACTTCTTCAAACAGTTACTATGTGACTTACTAAATTTAATGTAATTTTCTATGAAAGATACAATTTGTATAATTGTTTATAAGTATAAAAACAGATCAATTTGATAATAAAATTAAAGGGAATGACAAATATTTATATTTAACAAACTTTTGATGGTTTGAGGAATATTGAATTTCGAAATCGAAACGACTTCGTCAGAAAGCTATAAGGTGTTTTACTAAATTTAATATTATTTCTAATCTGGGGACGACCCGCGATAAGTCATCCTCTCGCAAGCAAAGTAGCACTCTGTATTTTATTATATCCTCAACTAAGTTCTATCAGGGTAAGCCAACTGTAATTGGCATAGATTCGACTTCAATTTGTTATTAATATTTTCTTGAACCTGGATCGGCGAGGTCAGCGAGATAGAAAGATGAACTTCTAGGGGTGCTAGATTTATGATCATAGACAACGTGAATCTACGCCAGAATCTTTTCAAAGACTTGAATAGCAACATATACGCTCGGTTGAAAATGAAGCTGATATATCTTTGAGATATAAAAATGTGTTAGATATCAAATCAGTTTTTTATTATCACTCTGAAATTGGCTATCTAAATTTTAAAGATATTTAAATCGATAAATTTATTAAAATATAAAACCATTGCATTGCTAAAATATGGAATAATGAAACACCCGGACTTAAAAAACCATTTTAGTGCTAAAAGATTGAATGATGAGACTCCTGGACTTTGATTCTGATTTCATTAAAAATTTCGATTTTGGGAGAACATTCTTTTGCTAAATATCTTATTTTATCCGGAAATTTGTGAATAATGATGACTCAGAGCAACAACCCACACATAATTAGTAATAAAATATTTCTAATTTTTAATTTATGTATGTATTTACCACGGGAGAAGCCGCGACGGCGGATGTAGTTGTAGAAATTTTATAAAGATTCTAGGGATAAATTAATTCTTCAGCGACCATGGATAATTACAACCAAAATTTAAAAAAAGATGTCTTTTGATTTTAATGTTTATAGATTAGTTATGTACTACTTGTATATCTACTACGCATAGATACATACAATAGCGATAAATATGCAGATACCAATCCCCATCATGTTAGTCATAATTGAGAGTGTACAAAATGTTCATGTTATATACTAGCAAGTTTTAAGGTTTTGTGATCAAATAAACTATTTTATAATTAATTTCATTAGTCCTAATAAAATTGGTATAGAAAATAATAGATTTAATTTTATAATACTCTGGTTATATTTATTCTACACGCTTTACCAGTAGCATAAAATATCCTATATACGGTTTATTGATGATGTTATTATATAAGCTAAGTTTTGGGGAGATGGTTTTTTTTAAATTTAAACGGATTCAGTTTAAATCGACATAGAAAGTTTTTGAGTTAAACAAGGAAATACTTACAGGGTTTTATATAACTTCCTCTAGCACCTTACTTTCTATAGGCTATAGTAGAATGTATTCCTGACCCCTTTTCACCCCACACCAATTCTCATATACCACTAGGTCTATCCCCACCATAACCTCTCTATATTCTCTAACCCTCGCACTCACCCCTTAATGGGGCTGCAGTTGTCACAAATCACCCCATTCTTTCACATCACATCAGCGTCTTTTCAATCCCCGCAGCAGTATGCTACTGCAATTCCTGGAATGGTTCATTTATTTTGCATAACGACACCTCTTTAATATTTCAAGTTTCCTTATCCTACATCCAACTTTTCAATCACATGAGCTATATACAGCTATATGCACACAAACACTCATACTTACACATACACACACAAAGGTTTTATAATATACACGAATGAGATCTTTTAAGTTCCATTTGAACGTTAAAATTTTTTTTTCACTTTCTTTAATAAAAGTGAGTGTATCGACACTTTATATTGTTCTTTTTTATTTATGATTTCACTTTTATTCCATGAAAGACTAATTTTATGTGATACTTAAGTTAATGCATATATGTATTTTATTAAAATTTAAAAAATCTTTTACGTGTTTTATTTATTATATTTTATAAGTACTTTTGAAGAAATATTTGCTATTTCAGAACATTGTTTTATGAAGTATAATTAAAAAATTGTTTAAATATATTCAAACACACAGAAGATGTATGTTTCCCATTTCAGTCATTGGTATATAATAAAACTATTCTGGTGTTAAAATATATAATGAAATTATTGTTTTTTTGTAAAACATTTGATTATATTTTTAAGATTATATTATATAATTTTGAATAATTTTAATTAAATGTATTATTTCCCTTAACTAATCATCTCTTTCAAAATTTTACTTATTCATTAATTACATTCATTGTGGTTTTCTGTTCCTTTTTTGGTATTTTATTAATACCAGCATCACCACTTGTTCCTATTAAATCAGTAGCATTTTCGGACTAATTTTTTTATCATGGTTAATTTAAGTGCTATTTCGTTATCGCGGCTTAAAAATTTCAAATAAAAAATACATACTGACTTCTAAATGACGATTTCCGGTGGCCAAGTGTGCCTTATTACTTCGAGTATTCGTCACAAGAATTCAGCGAAGTAGGATTCCATGTAATGCCTATCAGTTCTCCTGTGCTTTTTATTCGCTATTTCAGTGACCCCCCATAAACATTCTATGGTTTGAGTATGAGTGCCGCTGTTAGGATCAACAAAATGGTACCGATGATTCATAGTATAATGACGGGACCCTCCAGGTCTTTGCTTTAGTACGCTCGCCAGGAATCTGTGTACATCCCAACCCTTGTAAGGGAAGACACCCACCTTGTGACAATCCCGATCGCCACATTCCTCCCCCTTTCATAGCCCTGATGGGCTTTATCGGATATCGTTTCATTAAACCTCTAACTGATTACATATGACAATCATCAGCCAGGCCTCAGTTGGGATGCCCTCGGTGCAAATGCCTCGGTAGATATTTACATCAGTGATTTTTCGCTCAGCCTTTGGCTTCGCTGCTGGCTTCTTTCGAAAATCATCTATATTCTGTCTTACTTGTTACCCTCAGAACTAGCTAACGGAGTTCGCGGAAACGCAAACTCCGCGCCTAGTCAAATAATTTATTAAACTAGCTACGAATGACTGTAAATGTCATAACTTTATAAACGAGTCTAATTCAGTACTAACTCACTCATACCACACAAAATGTTGTTCGCAACTACGGTAATTTAGACTTAATTTTTGCCCTTATTTCATTGTACGTAATTAACACTCTACTTTAACTGATACGGGACTTCTGGTCTGGTCTGCTGGAGCGAGAACAGACCTGCCGCCTTCCATTACAGCTCTGTCGCAGGGTTTATCACTTTAGCAACAAATTGGTTAGTTCTCGGTAGTGTGAATATCACCCTACCGATCACGATACACTACATATTACCTTAAAAACTAATTACCTTAAACTTTAATCAAAACTAACCGGGGCTTGATGCCAGTGCGCCTACCTTCGGCCAATCAAGCGCCCAGACGGATCCCTAGGCACCAGGGGTTTTACTCAGCATAATCAGACCCCCTCACCTACATTCAACGACAACGATATACAAGAAATTAAAGGTACAAAAAATCGTCGATTATCATTTAAATTATCTTCGCTGGGCGAGAAACCTAACGAAGCCAGCCGCTATTGACCATTCTCTACGGGTTTTCCTATTAACCCGCAAATCCAGGAAAGAATTTACTCTTTCAAGTTCCCTACCAACTCTGGTACGTTCAGTTACGTACCACGGGCAGACATAAAGGACATGGTCCTTTAGACATGTCCACAGTGACATCGGCCCTACAGTCCGAACAAACCCGAATCAACCAAGCCGAACCTAGCTAATCTTTCCCTAAAGGCACCGTGTCCTGACAGAAATTACGTTATATGAAATCCGAGTACAGTATGGTCCCACCATTAATGTCGTCTCTGATAGCATTTTGCAACGTTCGAATCGATCTATCAGAACTTTGTTAATGAAAGACTCGCCGTCTTCACGACAAATGCTGCCGAAAACACATTGCTGCTAGTAGACGCTACCAGCACGATTTTTGCGCTTTGAGAACATCGTCTCATTGATTTCGACGACCATACCGTTTCCCCTCTCCATTTTATCTTGCCTGTGCTGTTCAATATAGTCGATTCACATTTCTTTAAGGAAATTATTCCAGTCAACTCCTTTATGCGAAACTGTACCCGATTCGGGGTGACACCGAGCTACACTAGATAGTTCGAACTCCTAATCTATAGAAAACGTATGGCGGTTACGAAGCCGAGGTCCAAATGTTTTTCGGCCACGTACCGACACCCATATTGACTTTCAATCGGCAAGTACGTTATTCGCAACGTCATTCAAAACCCGTCATTTTCGTAAAGATGCTTAGTGTGTCTGTTTCTACATGTCCTGGTTCCTGGTAGATTGCCACGCAGTTGCAGGCACTCATTGGCATCTTGTTTGTTAGTCAGCTAATTCCAAACATTCATATTAACGTCGGTAGCGAAATTAAATCGCTTTCACAATAAACCCACATAACCATCCCTTGATAACCGGAGATTAATATACGTCATTGTGATAAAGAAATTTCCTATTATATTATTCTTTCCGTTTGAGGCATTTAATTCAAGTAGGATTCCTAAATTTTAAAATGAAATCAATTTGGTATTTAAACAGATAATCAGTAAGGCCGCTATTTAAAGTACCATTTATATTTTCAATTGTAAGGGATTTAATTTTTTTCATTGTTTTTATTGATATGTTTATAATTGAAAATATGTTTTTATTTTTTCAAAATTTGATCAGTATAATTTGATTTTTGTTCATTTGTGTTTACATGCTTGTAAATAAATTTTCCTGATATATATTTTTTTTTCCGCGTTCTATTTTATAAACAACTGCTTTATTGTAAATATTTTAATTATTATTATTTTTATTGTTATTTATAGTAATTAAAAATAATTAGTTTTTTTTTTTAATTTATAATTAAACGGAATATAGAAATGTTCTTTTAGTATTTTTAACCTCTGTTAATTAATTCTATATAATTCTTTTTATAAATTTTGTTATTAATTAATATCAGTAGAATCATTTATTTTATTTCAATGACGTAGTCAGTACTCAAGCCGCATGCATACTCAGGATCTTACAACTTAACAATATATAATAGTTATTTAATCAAACTTTAAATAATGGCAGCCAAGAATTGAAACAAAAATAATAAAACAGCATAATTAATAACAATTAGCGCCCACAAAAGAAAACAAATCCATACAAAGGGGTACATGAGGGGTTTTTAAAAATAAGGATGTCTATTTCATAATTTTTTTGTGGATGATTTCACCCACGAAATTTTTTAAGTTTTTATGCGGGTATACGGAGTAGAAACTTTTTAACCTATGAAAAATACAATTTCTGATCGGGATTTAAACCTGAGACCTTCGAGATAAATAAATTAGATGTTCGATTTAACTTTACTCCGGTTATCGACAGTATATTCATCTCATTCAGTATATTTAATAACATTATATTCAATCATTCATCTCATCCTCTGAAGCAATACCTAACGGTGGTCCCGAAGGTTAAACAAAAAAAAAAAAACAAAAAACAACAGTATGTTAAAAATAAACAGTGGCTTTGTATTTTCGAGCTTAAGTAATATCTACAAAAAATGTTTTTTTTGTTGTTTTTTTTTTGTTAGATATTAGAATATTATCCAAAAGCTGTTTTAAGCTTCCTTTAAAAAAACAAATTTCCCCGTCGTGATATATGTATGTGTCGATCTATGTGTTGAACAGACTATCCAGTTATACATTGGATAATTATAGTATCATAATTCTTATTAATATATAATTGGAAGATTTATACTATTTTATTCTGAACATTCGTAATTTTGGTCTGAAACATGTTTTAGGCTAAGGATAAGATTTTACCGGCCATTTTGTGTATAGTAGTTAGTATGATACTTGTAAATAAATGTACGTGTCATGAGTACGATTTTCAATAAAGATCCTAAACTTTTTCTACTATTTTGATATTATTAAAGTCTCATTGTTAAAATTCTAATATGAACCAAACTTTTGTCTTGAAACTTTGTGAAATTAAACATAAAATAAAATAAAAATAAATTCATGCATTTTTTAGAAATATTTAAATTGATTAGTGTAGGTAGGATGTACTTTTATCGTTTTGGTATTTTATATATTTTTTAGTAGAAAAGTATAATTAAGAAAATATATGAAGTTGTATTCTAAAAATTATGTTAAAATGTACATTGTCGATGTACTGAATATGGATTCCATAATAAAAATAAGTTACTGTAAAATATAGTAAAAAAAGGAAAAAAATTATAAACCGCAATGGAATATGACTTCAGAAAATCATGTTGATAGGGAAAAAGTTTATAAGATGAAATTTGGCGCGAAACCGATGGGTGGAGAATAACTGAACAGATTTCCCAGTAGAAGGTCGTTAGCTTACCCCCATAGCTCTCTCTAGCTTTGCCGTTGGTTTTGTTGCTGAAGGGAGTTGCTGCTGAGTTAGAATCATGAAAATGTAAGGGGAAAACCTGGATAATATTCCCTAGTGTTATGATCTATGGACTGGCTGCTTCGGTAAAGTATAAAATTTTCAAACGAGTAATTATCGATAAAAATTAAAAGGATGGGTTAAAAATTTAACCAACCATTCTGCTTCTGCAGCGTCTCTTCCTCTGGCAAAAAGAAGTTACTCATGCGAAACTAATTCTTTTGGTTTTCTCATCATATTTTTTCCCTTCATCAAGTTTTTTTTACTTTTTCTCTTCATAATCTTGTCCAATATTCTTTTACTTTTATTATATTTTCTGTTACTCACTCGTTGTTATCCAATTTCAACATAAGTAATGAATATCTTTATGCTACATTGTTATAATTTATATTTAACCATTTAATATTAATTAATAATTTAAGTTATGCTTTAAAAATTATACTTAAAATTAATTGTGATAGATTTATTAACTCTGAATCTAAAATAGGAATATTATCGTTAAGTTACGTAATGTAGACTGTAACATAATATATTAACTGAATATAATCAAGAGTAGAGAACAGAATTTAAAAAGTTAGAATTAATCATTTTTTCCTGGCCTCAATCTGTCTATCATCCATCTACAAAGGTAAGAGCAGACTGCTCCACCATCCTGCCATTCTTTAATTTTATTACATCGAGTCTTAACAAAACAATTAAAACAAAAAAAATATTCAATAACATATGTCATAAAAATATTCAATATTATTGTATACTCTCTTATAATCACATTTTTCCGGGTATTATGCACATCTATATACACTGTAGAATTTACAATTCACCTCTTTTGATAGAAAGAAATAATTAGAAGACTGGAGAAAATAATTAATTCTAATTCTAAGAGAAACTATTTTTCATCACCTTGCTTGTATTTTGAAATGTTCATTATTCTTAACATAGTTAAGTATATTTATGCTTGTACAAATTGTTAAGGAGTTTGGGCCACTTTAAGTGTAAAATTTTAAGCTAACACCTAAATAAAAATAAATGTATTTGCTGTTTAAATAAATGATAAAGAGGAAGGTAAAAAGAATAGTACAATATTAAATAGATCCAATGGAGAGTGGCAAGTCTTATATTTTTATTTATTTCTTCTAATTTAAATCATGATAAAACGTAACATATATTTTATATAAACGTTTAGATGTAGATAAAACATATTATCTTAACTTTCCGGTTGAAAGTGACTAAACTTATTACCTATTTATGTAAAATCAGAAGATTTGAGACTATTACTTTTAACAGTTGATATGTTAAAGTAACATTCAGGTGTTACTTAAAGAGTAAACAAATGTAAACATCTGAGGGAAAGTATTACAAGACATACCGTGAGAATAAGACTTCAGTATGAAAGTTTTTCTAGAAGAAAAAAATAATAATACGTGATACACACCTCTGAAAAAAGTCAATCAGTTTTTATACTAGTAAATAATTCGTAATTCACAAACATACATATATAGAACTCTACACACTCACACGTATAACTTCCATGTACGGTTCACGTTTTAGCAAGATAGAAATAACAATTAAAACAGTATCAGTTTTTTCTGAATAATAACTTCACAAGAAAGATAGAGTAAAAAGAACACGATGACATTGACAGTTACGATGAAAATGACAATATGGTTTTGTTTTAAATGAAAACTTATACAATAATAGAAGTAAAAAAAGAAAAGAAGGTTTCTACTAAAAATCTGGAACATTACCAAACAGTCAAAAGGAAAACAATTAAATTTTTCGTTAACTATGGGTTTGACAAGGAATGATCAGTAATGAATAGAAAGTTCAGAGGAAGGAAGTTAATTTTTTTGTCTTTGTAGACAAAAGAAAAATATGTAAAAGTAAAAAACAAAAAAAAAGTTATGAAAATAAATTATGTTACAGTGAAAATATTCGGCACATTGTTATGTAACTTATCATCTCAAAATTTCTATTAAAATACCTTAAATTACTGCAGAACTGGAAGAAATTACATATCTGAAATGAAGAAATGACGTATTTATTAAAAGTAAAAAAATTAAGCACGCTATGGTGTTTGAATTTTGTTTAAAAAAAATGTGTTATTATTTAATGTTTAATGTTTGTTATTTGTGTGTTATAAAAATAATACATGATTCAGACCGCAGAAAAAATCAATCAGTTTTTATACTAGTAAATACTCCGTAATTCACAAGCACACACATATAGAACTCTACACACTCACACTTATAACTTCCTTACGCCCATGTACGGTTCACGTTTTAGCAAGATAGAAATAACAAATAAAACTATCAGTTTTTTTCTGAATAATAACTTCACAAGAAAGGAAGAGCAAAAAGAATACATTTTTAACTGTTTTGTGATTTTTTAGTGTTATTATTTTTGCATAACCCTTCTCCATAGAGAGATCGTAAATAACTGGCTAACCGACAAAGGATTAACACTTTCAGCAGATAAAAGTCAATATATTATGTTGGCGGGAAGGAGACGGCTGCGAGAACTTGAATTTAAGATAGGGGAACATAGGCTTGAACGTGTCAATCAGGCTAAATATCTGGGAGTGATAATTGATAAAACCTTGAGCTTTAGTGCTCATATAATATATAGATGTGAGAGAGTCGAAGGATTACTACAAGCCCTCAAAAGGCTATTAGCTAGCCGAGATGCCCAAGATCATCTAAACGTAGGGTTATAGTCTCCGCATGCACCTCGGCTTTTTTTTGTATGCTGCACCTGTTTGGTATAGAGCCATATTCACGCAAAGGAATGCTAAACGATTGAGGAGTCTACATAGACAGGCTCTAGTTGGGGTGATGTTCGGATACCGCACAATATCTTATGAGACGGCGTGCGTTCTGGCGTCCACAAAACCCATAGAACTCCAGGTCTTGGAACGCTGGCTTCGCTTTCAGGGTATGGAACGGGGTGATGCTTCTGAAGTGGTTATACAGGCATGGCAGCGTAGATGGAGTCAACATGAGGGGGTTATGTGGACAAAAAGGTTGATTTCAGACATTAGCCAATGGGTCAAACGAAAGCATGGCGAGGTCAGCTACTATGTCTCTCAGATGTTCTCTGGACATGGAAATTTCGAGCAATATTTATTCCGCTTTGGCAAAAGAAGCTCTCCACGTTGTCGGTACTGTGAACGCGATGACACAGCTGAGCATACAATATTTGAATGCGATAAATGGACAACACTTAGGTTTCGCACGGGAATACAGAATCTCACACCCGAGGAACTAATCAGCTTCATATTGAGTTCTAGACAAAATTGGAATAATTTTGAAAAATTCTCCTTTTTAGTTTTAAAAGAGAAAAATGATACTGAAAGACGTATGGGGTACTAATAAAGACTGAATTAATTGTAGAACTAGGATATTCATGAGTATTGTCTCTTTATGAAACCTACGACCGCGAGTAGGCGTTACGAGATCGGACTGTGAATGTAAAGACCGAGACTCGGCTTCGTAGTTGGTGGTTGGGAACGACATAGTCGGGCCTGGCCTACCTTCTGCGGGGTTAGAGGCAGGCAACACCAAAAGACCGAGACCCGGTTCCCGGGGCTGGGGCTGGGGACGGCATAGTCGGACTCGGTTCCTGCCCTGGGAATTTGAGGCAAGCAATGTAAAGAAAACAAAAAAGAAAAGATCCGACCGGGGGGGCTGACCTACCGTGCCGGACATACAGTCGGTGGGTGGGGAGGCCTCCTTTGAGTAAAAGGACACTTCCTCGGGCTGCGTATACTTAATTGGATAACCGGCCCGAGGGAGTAGGGGGGGAAAATAACCCTTGTCCATAGAAATAACTTTTTACTTCCTTGTACGAAGTCAAGGAATTTTTGTGATCGGGAAATATTTCGGTTTTGATATTTCAACGGAAATATTTATTTTGACCAACCCTGAATCCATTTTGACTAGTTTTGACGTGACTTCTGTATGTACGTATATATATATATATATATATATATATATATATATATATATATGCGTATATATCTCGCATAACTCAAAAACGATTAGCCGTAGTATGTTGAAATTTTGGATTTAGCACTGTTATATCATCTAGTAGTGCACTTCCCTTTTTGATTGCAATCGAAATCAAAATTAAAATTTTAGTTAATGAAATATTCGGATCTTAAAAAGAACTCGGTTCTTTTTCCGAAAGAATTCGGTTCAAATCAGACTTCATCTCCTTGGTTTTTTGTTTTTTTTTTATCTTTTTTAATATATTTTATTAACTTTTCTTTTTTTTATTTAAATATATTGATTTAATAATTATTAACCCGTGATAAAAGACGACTGACCGGGATTCAAACCCGGACACCCGGATGAAATAAATTATTTTTAAATATTTAACCTTTTTTTATTACAGAGTAATCACACTGTTATAACTATTAATGGAAGAGGAATTTTGTAGTTTACAGAAAATGCCAAGATTGACCAGGATTCGATTATGATAATATAAGTAAGTGTATGTCTATGTTGGATAAAACTTATATATATATTTTTTATGTTTTCCCATTTCGTTTGAAATGACGTGATGTTTAAATAACTGCAGTAAAATTTAGTATATTTCTATTTATTCTGAAAACTACAGTAACTTGTCAACAACAAATAAGTATAATTATTGTTCTTATTAAGATTTATCTTTAAATTTTTCATATATGGTATTTTTTATAAATAACTATATCGATTTTGTAATTAAACCTTTAAAATTATACATATTTAAATATGTGTTATATCATTAGAAAGTATTTAACACAGATTACTAAAACGGAAAACACATTAAATGAAAAAAATATATATTTAATTTAAAAAAATAGAAAATCAATTATGCCTTTTTAGTATTTGTTTGGCTTAAATTAATTTTTTTAAATGGGTAATAATCGAATCTTAGTAAAAGTTGGTTAATTTTATACGGATTTGAATACTGGACTGTGGATACCGGTGTACTTTGGTAGTTGGGGTTTAATTAACCACACTCTTAGGAATGGCTGAGCTGAATCTATACAAGACTACACTTCAGTTACATGTCGTATATATCATCCTCATCTCATAGTGTCAAGGGAGGGCTCTTGCTTATTGTGCAATAGTTGAACCTATTGCAACGTACATATTAGGAAGAAAATAATTTTAAAGAATTTGTAATAAAGACATTGTAATTTTAAACAAAACTCTTTAAAAATTGGATTCTGAGTAAAACTATTTGAATAAAGTCCAAAGAAACTAAATACAGAAGTAAGAATTTCGTAGTTTATTAAAAATAATATACTCATTTACTCAATATACTCATTTTACTCAGAATCAAATTCTATACAAATTTTCTTTAAAACTTTATAAAAAAAAAATTACTAAAAATACTATTCTGTAACCTACTTTTTCAGGCAGATTTCACATAAAACCATTAAAATTAGTTCTTAAATTTGGTCCCAAAAATTACAGTTTGGCTTAATTTTATCGCAGGCGCAGAAATTAGGCCAAAATCTTTCGCCAGCTGACACTCATTAACGAAGGGTTTTCAAACCTATGTTAACGGAAACATTCTTCTCTCTTTTCACCAGTAGAACATGTCCTGAAAGTTTGTTACGTCTTTGTGAATTACTCTGTATATATATATACGGTGAGCTGAAAGTCATTTTTACCCTTCATACAGATTAAGATGCTATAACATATGGGAAATTTCGGTTTTGCTGCGAGTAGTAATTAGCTGATAAAACTCTTATTCTCGTGTTCCGTTCTTTTTGTATGTGTACTGAATTAATAGCGTTTAGGAATAAAAATGAGAAAGAATTTTTTTGTCAATGTAGATAGAAAAATAATAGTCGTAATAATAAAAATAATACTTCTTCATGGACGCTCCGTCCATGAAGAATTCCATACAAGATTTTCTTATTCCGTTATTATTAAGAAATAGTTACTTGTGTAAATTCAACATAAAATTTTAAAATAGCGAAAGTGTTGGAAATACTCCAAATCAGATATGCCTAAAACTAATTGATTTAAAAAAAAAACTTGTTACGAATATATTAGTAATGAATCCTCAAACATCATCCAAAAATGATTTTCGTTATGATGTAAATAACCCCGATCAAAGGGGTTATATTCTAAAAAGAGATTGCAGTTTAAACGTCATCCATCAAAATTACGTTTATCACTTTCTGTAGATGAATTTGATAACAGGGTGAAATTTTGTTATGAATTCATTGTGATGCATTCCTCATGTTTTACCTCAGTGATATACTTAAAAGCTTTCAAACTTAATGTTCTAAACTGTCGTAATTATGTTTACATCATTTAAAACTTTTTCTGATGGATATCTAATATGAAAATAATAAAATCGGTTTTTTAAAAGTTTTATTTTTATTAGTAATTGGGAAAACTGAGTTTTCGTTTCCAGGTATAAAGTATTCAAATACGAAAGGCAACAGACAGATATAGAGAATGAAATAAAAACAATTAGTTCTCACACAGGCCAAAAAAAGAGACATTGTTGGTTGCTGAATATAAGCAAGCTAGATGTTTAAAAAGCTAGTTTGAATAAACGATTAAAATATATATGAAACATTTTATTATTAATACGTACATGTAGAGAAAAGAAAAAAAGGTAATTTTGTAGATTGCCAATCAGCTGTCAAAATTTAGCGCGTCGTTACTGACCAGATATAGATGCATAAATATTTTAATCTACAAATATAGGCAAGATCAAGACAGTACAAGGTCTTTTGATTCTTACCTTGACCTTGAAAATTAATTCAGGAAACAGACAACTAGTTCTTATTGTCTGAGTCACCTAAACATAATAATATATGAGAACGACGAACTGCAAGCTCACTTGTAAAACTGGTTTTGTATAAATATAGAACCACTGTTACCAGTCTATTGAATTTTTATTATGAATTTTACCTTTTATATTCATTCATTTATTCATTTTTTTTTTTAAGGAACACTAAATATAGACTTTTTTAATGATTAATTTTTTGTGGTACGGTAATTTAAAAATTAAAATATAGTAAACTGTTTAAATGATTAAAAAAATATATTTGTTATTATTCTTATATTTAATTAAAAATATTCTGATTAAAAAGGGACTGTACTTTAACAAATTTTTTAAAACTTTAATCGATTAGTTAAACAGAAGCCAGGAGTTGTTTGCAATGTAGATATTACGCAGTAATCACTGATAATTTTTCCTTCTATAAATTTACCCCCGGTTGTACATATTTTGATAGTATTACAATAAAAGTTTAATTTAATTAAATTGTTAAAGAAATTATTTTTGTGTAAAAACTGTAAATTTTTTTTTTGGGAATTATACTCTAAAAATTTACATTTTCACATTCCCACTTATATGAGCTTTTGTGGCGAAATAATCCATCAGTAAATAAAAATGATGTAAGCTGTGCTACCGAACGGTTAACGTATTGAATACGGGAATGTCATATTTATTTTTCTCAATAAAATTTTCTAGTTATCTCAGGTACCTAATTAAATTTTTACGTGAAAAACGTTTTGAGTATCAGAATGACATCATTTAAATATTGTTAAGCAACAATAATCTATGATGTCAAAAAAATATATCTTTGTAGATATTGCTTTTTTTCAAAATTCTTCTACTGAATTATGTAAGAAAAACGTTTTTGAAAGGAACACTATGAAATTTAATTCACAAGAAAAAAAAACGAAATTAATTTATTTTGTAGGTGAATAATAGTTTAAACAAAGAAAATCATATAAAGATCGAATTTTAGTACCTCCTTAAAGTTATACACTGAGCTTTTATTTTTTATCAATATTTAACATTGTCTTGAAAATTGATAATAAAAAGGATAATGATCGGGAAAATGGGACTGACTTTTTGGATACGATTGATTTTGATTCAGCATCTTTCATTAAAAAAAGATATTCCAAAGGTTTATAGAATGTAAAGCATTCGGGATACTACTGATAATTCTCAACCGAAATTTTGATTCTAATAAATTTTTGCTTGATACGGCTTGATCAGGTTTGAAAAATTGCATTTAAAAACAAAACAATACAGACATTATAAGTGATATTGATAAAGTAGAATTTGAAAATTTCACTTTATAAAAAACTCTACGAAATGGCTTATATATGTGAAATAGCAAATTTTTTATGAAGTGGATTAGAAAATAGAACTAGCCGGAAAAGTTGGTTCTTAGTATTCAACGGATTCGGATGGCTTACCGTTACTACTTGGAATATTGCAAATATAGGTCAGCCTCTTTATACGCCTGTTTTTCTCGGAATCAACACTTCTCTCTTCTGTACACTTTTATCTATTCTTGACCTCAGATTATTATTTCACTCTTTTTCCCTTTGCAGCATACATTAAAAAATTAACTTTAATGAGGTAAATTGAGAACCTGCCACCAAATGACTGTTGTAGGGTAAAGTCGATTTTTCTGCTCAAAGTGATAATGTGATTAAAATTAGACAAATTCTGTGCAGTTACGTTTCCTATTTCTGTAAATTTATCTAAATGTTGAATAACTCTAATATTATGAAATAATCAAAATATTCAGAGATGAACCCACGTGCGTATACCGCATTTACAAAGTTATTTATCGAAATTCTAGTAAGTGACTGGTAATCCAAAAAAAAGAAATAGTTTTCTATAAATACATGTCTGAAAACTGTTTTCCCTCCATCTACGTGTCTGATAATAAACAGATAATAGGCAATAGTATTATAAATATAGAAAAAATGAAAGTAAAAATAAAAACTAAAATAACTGAGAACGAATCGACTGATTGCTTTAAAATTTTCAGGATACATTCGTGCTATACCAGGGAGGTTTTAAGCCATAGAATGAGTTCCTACTCCCCTTGCGGGGTGAAGTTGTGAATTAAAGATAGTCGTTAAGTAAAAAAAATTAATCCTTATAGTTTATTATTATATTTCTGTCGCCATGTCAACAAAAATAAGTTATGAATTTTTCGTCGTCAAAGGTGTGTGTGCTTTAGTTACTATAATCGCTGCTTTTCTGCATTTTATAATTTAGTTCCTTTTTCAGGTTTCTATAATCCTGAATACTCCTCTCAAACATGAGTGTAAAAACATTGAGGGGTTCAGGGGCTGGATCCCTCTGGGTAGACAAGAATGGCGAGTGAAGCGAGCTCTGCGGGTCTTCAAGTAGGCGCCGAAGACCCTCTAAGTCCAGCTACGGGATTTGCCTGGGCCCCAGGGGTCCAGGTGATGGAGCCCCAGAGCTATCGCGACTGGCAGTAGTGTATATATATATATATATATATATATATATATATATATATATATATATATTCATATATATATATATATATATTCACATCAAAATTTATGTACATAAATTAAAAATTTGAGAAAGGGATCCCTACAAAATTATTTACAAAAATTTTACTTAAAATCTAAACTAGATGTTTCGATTATTTTCTTCTGTAGATACTGAGTTAGTAACGAAATATACAAACATAAAGCCGAATATTTGTCTGTTCTCGCACCATGCTAGAACCATCCGACCGATTGCTTTTAAATTTGCAGCGTATATTTTTGTTATCCTCTATTTATTTACATTGAAGATGTGAAACAAAACATTGACAAATAAGTAATACTTTCGAATTATAAAACGAGTATTTCTCACAATGATTTTAGAATAAGAGTAAAAATTGCAGCAAAAAGCTTTTCTTGTTTTAAGAAATCCCAATCAAAAGCTTAAATTTCGCTTGAAATCAAGTAAACCATTAAAATTTTAACTTGGGTAGCAGTTTTAGTGATAGGTTTTTGATTTTTACATTTATCTTACCTCCTCCTTAGGGCCGGACTTGCTTTAATATGAACACAGCCCCACGGGAAAATCATGGTAATGATTTAATACTAAACTTCATCCACCAACTTCGTATGAATAATTTTCACGAAGATCGCGTTTTACCGTGTGCCACGTTCTTTCGTTCTGCAGCATAGCACTAATAATTTTATTTGGAAAAAGCACGACGAATTCCCTCCAACATGCTGCAGGAACCGATTGTAAACGAACACCGTATGTTCTGCGGTATCCGCTTCCCGTAATAGTCGCATTCCGCTGAGGGTCTCATCGTCCACGCGTACAGGTATGCTTTGAAACACCAGTAACCAGAAAAAGCAAGCGGGTCAACTCGTTCCCCAGTTCCCCGTGCTTGCGGTCAAGCCATCTCAGGAGGTCTTAATTAATCTGCGGTTTACCTGCTCTTCGTTGATAGATCCAATGAGTGATAGACATTACCTAAAACAAAACATTTTTTCTTGTTACCCTGAATCTAAAACTTCGTTACATATATTAATTTTATGATATTTAAAAAAGTTTTTTTTTGGCAATACTTTTATTTCCTTTATGTATCTATATTCTTGTATACTCTATTTTACCTTAATGTCTACAGATGGTTAGTTTTTAATTATTAATTAGTTTTAGATCTTAAATAGAATTCTTGTAAAGGGATCTTTTTATAGTTTTTTAATTTGTGATTATTTTACTTTCCCGGCGAATATAGCTCGAAAACTAGCAAGATATTAAAAGAGGAAGGATGATGATCGCGTCAAAAATGAGTATCGGATTTTTTGTAAATCTTTACGTTTTAGGGTCCAACTAGTTCATCTAAGCAAAAAAACAAAATATTATGTATGCGCGTAAGTATAAATATATGTACGAATACATGTATGTACGGATGTATGTGTCGTTTTGCTTTTGGCCTTATCTACAGGATTGACCAAACCGATTTTATTCATATTTGGCTCAAATATTTCTATTTATGGAGCATTGATCATTTTTTTTTTCAGAATTCGTTTAGGTGGTAGGGAGATTTTCGATTTTTTTCAGAGCCATTTACCTTCAAATTTGTTACCTCCAATGCATATATAAATAATTCAAAAAACATTTTTAAAAAAAATCAACTTCAACTACTTAAAACTGAAATATATATTTGTTTGTTCTTTTACTCTATCTCCCTTTGATTTAAATATTTTTAAAAGGTTTTACTTCATATATAGGGCTATCAAGAAATGTCTACAAGTTTTTTTTAAAATTATAGATCCAGGGGATCTAAAATACTGAAAAGGTTTTTGAAAGTTTTCTTTTTCTTATTTTAGCGTTATTGAAGGGGTTGTTACATTTAGAGAAAACATTACTTCAGAAATTTTTTATGTTTAACCTACATATGAATATTTTTAGAAAAATGTTTCTTAAAATTTATTCCCACCTGTATCAAATATATATTTTATTTTTTGGCTTTTTTAATTTAAACTTTATTTTTACGTTTTTTAATTGTTATTATTAATATCTAGGAAATCCATGCAATACTTTGCCAGTTTTTTTAATTTTAATTTTTTATGGTAATTGAATATTTAGGATAAGTTTTTTCACTACAAAATGCTTACGTTGATCTTTATTTTATAAAATGTAGCTAACTTAACAAAATTAAAAGATAAGTGATAGGTTTGAAAATTCACTGTTACCGTTCATTTTGAATCTAGAAGGCATAAGTTTTGTTTATATATGCATAAGTCAAAAAGAAAACAGCTTTAACTTTTAAAAATTTCATTAAAATATACGCTGTCCGTTTTTTATTTATGAATTTCTACGAAAAAAACTTAAAACATACAGACAAAGCACAGTTTTTTAGATCATATCACTATAGGTAAATTTTTGTTTATTTAATTCGCTCGTAGAATTTAACTTTATACATTTTAAACATTCTGTATATGTTAAAAAAAAATGTTAAAAGTATTTTTTTTAATGTTTTAAAAATGAATCTGTTTATATATTCAATTTTTTATGAGTTATGTTATAGGTATAATTACATTAATTTAGTTAGAAAGAAAAATATTGAGAAAATAATAAAATTTATGTTTCAAGTTATGTTTTATTTTTTAGAGGACGAAAATTATTTCTGGTCAAGTCTACTTTGTACTATATACAGGTCATAATAAATTTATAACTTTTACGTAGGTAATTGCGTTAGGTGTAAACATTTCCGAGTGTTACTCCCTTGTTACTTTTGCGCTAACCTTACTATACAGTTTTACTAGTTTACTACTCTCCGTTGGAAAATCCTGCTTGAAAAGTCGTAAAGCTTCATTTTACAGCCAGGCAAGAGTTGAGAATTGAAAATTCAAATGAACATAAATCTGTAAGTGCTGTTCAGAAGAGTTTGATCGTTTCACTCCATCTTTTTCTTTACCATTTCTATATTTATCTATTTACTACAGTATCTTTCTCTATTTTTATCTTTTCGTAAGTTATTTTTATAGTTCGCTATATAGGAAAGGTATTTTTTTTTATAACACACGTTATCCTTGATTGATTCCTAAAGTTTCTATTTTACGGCATTATGATAAACTTTTACGTAAGAACAGTTTAACTTTTTGTCTATTGATATTGTAAGTGTTATTGATAGAATTTATAAAATATTAAAAATAAAAAGGTTTGATCTTTAAAAGTAAATTTAAGAATTTTCCTTTTTTGTCAAAAATTTTACATCGTTGTACCGTATCATATGGCGTTGTATAAATTTTCATTGCTATTACCAGGTCGTATACAATGATTTTAGAAACAGAAATTTAATCTTAACTTTATTTAATACATATGTACCTTTTTAAAGGGTTTTTGTTGGTAAGGAGTTAAAGTTGAGATTTTTATATTTCTATTTAGAGGATGTAAAGTTCGAAGCCAAATTATACAAAATTTTAATATTATTAATTACTCGGTTTTATTTATAAACCAATTATTTTAAATAAAAAGAAAGAACTGTTATAAATAATTACTTAAATGAATTAGAAAACACACAAAACCAGTTTCAATGAAGGTTTTTGAAAATCATAAAATAGATAGATATTTCGATTGTTAAACTAAAATTAATTTTTATTATTACTAAAATAATAATTAAACGAAAAAAATAATAATAAATTTTAATTGCGTAAATAGTTCTTATAAAAACGAATATTGTTGATAATTTTTATAGAAAAAAATTAAAAAATACAAAATTTAGTTTAGGCAATCCCAATCGAAAGCGTAAAGTTAGAATAAAAGCTGAATAAACCATTAAGACTGTTACTTCAGATTGCTCAACTATCTAATGTACACCTTTTTTTATAAAGATTGGATAAGATAATAATTTATCTCGTAAAAGATTTAGAGATAATATGAAACTTAAATTAATAAAATAGATATCACCTCTCCTGAACAAAAAATAGAGAGGGGATAGCCGCTTAATTTTCATGTAATTGAAAACTATTATCAAAATGGAAAATGTTTTAATTCTATTAGTTATTTGTTCTTATTTTTGTTCAACAATATAATTTTTGTATTATTATTGAAGTCTGTTATTCAACTTTTCGTAACATGATCATTTTTCAAACATTTAGTTTCTTATTAACCAATATTATAATCGGTTATCAGTTAATATCGGGTAATGACTGATTTTCTTAGATTTTTATAACTACAATTAGTCAAATAATCCTTTATTATAGGTATAGTTTTTGCCCCACTTGCCCAGAATACCTTAAATTGCAATTTGAAAAAAAGAAGTTATATATGTCCGAATTTTCATTATTTCCTGATGATGATTGTTCTATGATGTCCAGATGAAATCTTATCTAGTAAATTTCCAAATGAAAAGTATATCATGGGTTGGTTTTTAATAATTTACTAAAAGTTTAGGTTAAAACTTATTATTTATCTGTAATTCTAAATGAGGAAAAATGTTCATTAAAACTAAAATTTATATTATTTTGACGTTCATCATATTCCAGAAACAGATGACTAACAGTTTAATTAGTATATGGGTTTAATCTATGAATTTTTCCTATAAAATTCTATAGGAATTTCCTATAAAGCCTGAAGTTCTGTTAGAATATTAACAAGAAAAATAATAATTTTTACTGATTTATTGTTAATAACAAAAAGGAAGGTATGAATGACAAACTTGTAAATTTTTGAATCGCAGATTAGTTTTTCTAAATTTTTTGTTATGACGATTGTTCATATCCTGTTTGGACTAACGTTGTGATAGATTTATGAACAGGTTCAGAATTAACAAACAGCATTTTTGATCTCTTATTACTCAGAAAGTCAGCTATTAACTTCTGAGTACCCCCACACACCTAGTGAATTGAAGGATTAATGATGCAACCTATGTTTTTATTATGCAGTGTGTGTATATATATATATATATATGTTAATTGTGATAAAACAGACGTATTTAATTAAATGAAATGACATTGCGACAGTTATCCTAAATAAATCCATCAGTTATTAAATTATTTAATCCTCGATATTATAAAAAATTCTTAAAAGAGAATATTTGTGTTGATGAAGCATTATTAGAAAGAAATTTTTTTTTGCTAAGCAAATTAATTTGTTTCTATTAAGTACTTGATAAGATAAAGTATTATTTTTCAGTCATTTTTTTTTTTGTTACATTTATTAAGACTTGAACCCAATTCAAAAATATAGTTTTTAAATTTACCAAAGTTATGCCAACAGGCTGATCTATCTTAATATGTTCTTTTTCTCGATTAACATTTAAATTTTTAGGAATATCTTTTATTGATTTGTAGTAACCATTATGTCTTATAGTCCTTATATCATCTTTTTTATATTTAATCCTGCTTTTACAGTTTTTTTTGTTCTTTTAATATTTTTGTACAGCCACCATTGTTAATTAATTTAAAATAAAGCTTAAGTATTGATTTAGTAATTTAAAACTTTAAATAAAAAAGAAATAAAAAAAAAATAACTGATGAAATTTCATGAAATATATTAATATTTAGGTTAATCAGTCCCTTATTATCTTAATACCTTTTTTTTTTCTCTCAAGAATGAATAAAGCAAATAGGCGTACGTGCTAATGGCAGTTAAGGAGATAAGAAGATATTTTGGTGCACGGAAAGATGTGCTGTTTAAGGAGGGTTAACTTGTGGTAGGGATAAAATGAGGGGGGAGAAATTGATGAGAGAAGGGGGAATGGAGAGGTAAATAGTGCCTTACTGAAGTGATTTGCATTGAATTAGGTAGGTAGTCGAGGTTTTGGCCTCATCCATGCAGGCAGGGCTATCAGGCGTGACATAAGGGTGGAAAGTAGACGGGGAAGAGAATTTTAGGATGCCGGGAGGAAAAGCGATGGAAATAAAATGAGAGAGAGGGAGTGAGATTGTGAATGAGGGAAGAGGTTCTTATTATCATGATCCATAACACAGACTGTTTGTACTTAAAGTGTTTTTTCCCCACTCCTGAGGGAGGAGGATAACGCAATGATAAATCCCCACGTCAAAATCACATCCAGCCCATTTGTTGTGTACAGTCTGGTTCAAAAGTCAACCTCTGCGCTTCCCTAAATTTTGCACAATTGTATACTGTCTGTTTATACATATTTATATATTATAGTAAAATATAAAATTCCATCTAATATAAAATCAGTTGAGAATGCGCAAGCATGCATTACCAGAACGAACATTAGTTTACCTTGTAGAATTCTGTTATTTAAAATAGTTAATTAAATAAATAATTTATTTTGACCAACATCCCGACCAGATGGGTTGGTTCTTCTGATATTCCTTTTGTAATACTTTTTTATTCTTTACCCGAATTTGGTTAGAATTTTGAAATTCCAAGAAATCCCGGTCCAAAATAACAAACTAAAATTCGTTGAAAATATAATTCATCTTATACTATCCGACGATGATTGCTATAAATTCAGCAGCTGTAGATTTAATATTTAAACAAATAAATTTATGTTTATTTTGTTGTTTTTTTTAATTACGGTTGAGTTATAATATACTTTATTTTTTCTGCTTTCTTTTGTAATAAATATTCCATGAATTTGTTTCTTGTATTTTATCGAAGCAGATAACAATTTATAAGCGATATGAGATTTAAAGCTTAAGTTTTAAAGAATCATTGTAAACTCTAATATCTTTCAAAAATTTATACTGTTATGAACAGAAGAATATTTCACTGTATTTTTTTGAAATATTGACTCTTCTATCTCCTATATCAATTTATTTTTTATTTTTTTTCTATTTAAACTACTCTAACGATGCAATGAGTCCTGTTAATAATACTTTACAAGTGTTGATTTCGAATGCGTTTTGAAGTATTAATATTAAATAAGATTTAGCTTTTAACATTGGTTTTTCGTTTAATTTCTATCAATAATTTGATAATTTATTCATATATTATCTAATAAATCTATTCTTCCTTATTAAAAGTATTTGAAGACATTTTCGAGGTGGTTAATGGAAAAAAATTAATTTGTTCCTGTACAACGATAAAAGAATCAATTTTTTTATTTTTAATTCCACGCATATTTACAGTGATTTTCAATTATATCCCTACTTGTTAAATCAAAATGTCCAGTAAGCAAGAACAACTCTCTGGAAAAGTAAGATTTTCAGTTTTTCCTCAGTTTGAAATTTTTTATTCCTTTCTAAAACTGTTTATTTATTTTCCTGAAAGGAAATAATCTGAGGTTACCTTATTCATTCACTTTCAGTTATTTAATTATATTTTTTTAGTGTATACAATGATACATTGTAACCGAAACAAATTTTGATCTTTCATAAGTAGTCTAAAGTTATTTCCCAATGTACTTAAACAATAAGACCATTTTTCGTTAGTCATTAAGAATATTATGAAGTATTTTTCTAGTACATTAACTAGAGTTACTATTAGATATCCAGAATGGTAGACAAAGAAAAAAATCGTTTTTTATTATAGAATGATATTTCAGGTATATATAATTTTGTTCAGAAACCTACAATAATTACCCTTATCACTCTTATAGGAAAAGTGTTCCTATCTTCTTTTACATGAGCTCAATCTAAAATTAAACAGCAAAATTTACCTCAAAAAAAAAAAAAATTAACAACTTATTCTGGTTTTGTGTATATTTTGCTGGATTTTTATCAGAATCAATACTTGTATCACTTCCAGATTAACAACGTACAAAAAATACAAGAATCCATTAAATTTCAAAGGATATTCATTAAAGAAATATCTATTAAGTGATAATGTTAATCATTACAAATTAATAATTTAAGGGTAACAATTAGTTACCCTTTAATAATGACAAATAAAAAGGAAAAATTGAAATCAGAAATGGTTTTTTTATATATATTTTTTTCACCAGTTCCTCAAAAGTTAATCAAAATAAGGAACTTTCATAAAGTGTAACTGAAACAGATTTAGATGATCTGACATAAGTCACTCAAATATTTCATAATGTACTTAAAAAATAGGATAATTTTTTGTTGGGCACTGAGAAAATTATTCAATATTTTCTGGATACATTAATTAGAAAGTACTATTTAACATTCAGAATGATTTAGTAAAAAAAAAATTAATTTTCTATTTTAGAATGATATTTCAGATGTACTTAACCCGTAAGAATTTTATTATCATTTTTTTTATTCATCATTATGTTAAAAGCATAATATCTAATTCGCGTTTTTTGTAATGTATCTACAGTTGAAGTCATTAATTTTAAAAGTTTGAAACGATTTTGTTTTTATTTTTTGTTCCAAGACAAAAATTGTTTAGGTACCAGTAATATTTTATTAAGGAATTTCGGTGTTTAATTAATTGAATCGTTAAAGAGTCGCAAATAGGTCCTTGTATTTTTTTCTTTTTTTTTATTATGTATTATGGGTGAACAGTATTGTACGTTGACGTGTGTATGTAAGTATGAGCGTGTGGATGGTTTGGTGCGCTGGGTAAGAATGTTGATGGCGGGGGCAAAACTGATGATTTATCACCCGGACTGAGCCAATTTTTATTTTCCTAAGGTCTCCGAATGAGACACATCTGTGGATATTATAAATTGTTCTACGGCGCACGCTTGTCCCTTGTCCCATGTGTTTGCTTGCTAGCTTTTACTCTTGTACATGTTTTGTTCTACTATCCCTTTTTTATATACAAACAGCCAGCAACTATTTCTTTCCATCTTTATTTTACATTATCTTTCTCTTTTTATGCTCCTGTTCTTTTTTAATAGCTCTGTTTAGAAACATCCGAGTTACTTTTGGCTCCAATTTATAATCTTCTTCTTCTGCTCTTCACCCTCCCATTCCTACCACCTCTTCAATAATATAGCACCTCCTCCAGGAAGAGAAGAACGCCGGTTGGGTTGGTTATTTCATTCACTTGACGCTAATATTCCTTTTTGCATCCTCGCCCGTCAGACGTAATTTCTTTTTTATTAAATTTTAAATAAAGCCTAGGGTGAATTTAAAGAGATATAAGCAGTTCTTCTTTTTATTCTTATTTATTCTTATTTTTTTTTTATATCATCTTAAAAAATCGTTCAATTTTTTAATAAGGTTGAAATAGAGATTTTTTAAAATAATGTTTATATATTATAATGTTGCTAAGAAACGCATGGTATTTTGTTGAATATTAAATAAAAAATGTAATATAAATATCTCTCTATCTTTTTTCTCCTATGTAAAACATGATTTTATAATAATTTTCTTATTCTTTGATGATTTTTTTTAGGAATTTGTTAGCAGTAATTATGTAAAACAAATTCACTTAGTAGATTAAATAAAGACGAACCCGTTATTATTTGAAGTTTTATACAGGCTTTTTATTTTTTAAAGGTTAAATTTTTTGAAGGTTGTTTATCATAAAGCTTTGATAATTTTAATATAATTAAAATTTATATCTTTTGTAATTAATGTTTCATCTTATGTTTCAGGTGAGTTTAATTCGATTAACATCTACTGTACATAACGTAAGTTAAAATAATTTAACAATTTTTTTCTGATTATTGGTGAATATGTACGTATATAATATTTCATTATTTATATTAAAGCAAAACGGATTTAAAAAAAACAAGCAATAGTGTTGAACAAGATGAACAAGATTGTTCATTGTTTGTTTACTTTTTGCTTATTTTTTTGTTTATTTTTTATTGTTTCAAGTTTATGCTTATGTACGCTCAGTTTTTGCACGATATGAATCAGCTGCCTTCGGCAGATATGGTAGGCGAGGGTTATCTGATAGCGTAGATTATCGTGTACCGTCCAGGAAACGTGGTCCGGTAACGTCGTTGGATAGGGACTCGAGGAGAGCTGCGCGCAGAAGGCTTATTAGAGACGACTTGGCGAACAATCTGTCAGGTGCGTCGAGTGATAACGAGAGTGTAGCCATGGAGTCCCAGCCTACTACTAGTCAGTGGAGAACGATACCTGTGCCAAGGAGGAAATCAGTGAGTCGAGTCCTAGCAATGGTGACTTACCACTATCGAATAAGATTAGTGGCCTTCCACTAGAGGATGCGGAAGTTTTGACCCAACCTGAGCCAGTCAAGCCTCCTCCAATTGTGCTTTACGGAATAAACGACGCGCTGCAGTTGTACGAGCTGCTGGAAGCGGACGTGAGCAAGAGTGATTACAGCATTCGACTGGTTGGAGGTAAGCAGCTGAGAATAATCTCTAGGGACATCGAGACGTACAAGAAGATTATACATGTTGTTCGAGAACACGGTCCGGTAGGTCATACTTTCACAAGGAAGGATCAACGAGTGTTTCGTGTTTAATCAGAAACCTGCACCACTCTATTCCACTAGAGATGATAAAGAACGAAATCGAAGGCCATGGGCATCGGGTGAAGTACTTGATAAATGCACGCCACAGGAGAACAATAAGACCATTTTTGAACTGGAGTACATTGCCAATTGCAGGGTGTCATTCGAGACGCCACTGAAGCCTACAGGCCTCGTGCAATGCATGGGTCAGCAGTATGGGCACACTAAGAACAATTGCATGAGGTCTTTCCGCTGCGTGAAATGTGGGGAGGGCCATCGGACAGCTGACTGTCCCAGAGAAGACAGGAGCACTCCTGCAACCTGCGCCTTGTGTCAGTCCGACCATCCGCAAATTAACGAGGCTGTAGAGTATATCAAGAGATATTGGAGAGGAAGCGTAGGCGAAAGGCGAATTGGAACTCGCAACTTGCTCCGAGAATCGAACCCGCTAGCCGCAAGGTGGCCGGCCCAGCGCTCGATGATAAGAACTTCCCTTCGTTTTGTCGTGGGGTGCCGAGGACAGCCAATGCGGAGCCTGAATCTCTCCGTAAAACGTATACTGCGGCAGCTGGGCGTGCTAGTGTTGGATTGTTGAATTGTGGGGAACGGCTAGTACTAGTAATGCGGAAATTATACAACGATTTCAGAACAAAGTAGCGAGGGTAATTGCCGAAGCTCCGTGGTTCACGCGGAATGATGAGATTCACGATTATCTGGAGCTCCCATCGGTTCGTGAGATTGCACAACAGCGCAATGTCAAATACTTTCAGAGGCTTGAGAATCATGTAAACCACTTTGCAATTAATCTACTCGATAACAGCAGAGACGTCCGACTGTTGAAAAGAACCCATGTACTCGACTTAGGGTCAGCGTAACAGTTTGGAATCTCAAGTTTAGTGGTGTCTTATCTAATTTCTTGTTACTTCTCTTTCTTTTTCTTTTTTATTTGGTATTAATGTTTGTTTTGTGGACTATATGGTCCTGAACTTATTGGTTTGTGGTTTACGAGTGAGCTTGAAATTTCATATTTGACTTGTAACTATTTATCGATTGTGTATTATTTATTTTGTGGGTTTCTTAAGGACCTTCTTATCACATGCTTTTGTCAGGAGACTTACTTATGGCTCCGCAGGAGAGCCCGATTATAATTATAATTGTTATTGGGCAAAAAAAAAATTATAAATTGGTACGTAGCACTTTGGTTTAGTGTACTGTTTCTAAATAAAATTCGAATTTTTCTATGTTTTCTATTTTTTCAACTTACACAGATTTTCAGAATTAAATTCCCGACAAAAGTTTTACGCGTTTATTACCCATTTAAGAATGTTATTGTTCGTCATACATAAAAATTAGTTTTTACCATAATTTATTGGATTTCATCCCAGATTTCTCAAAACCTACTGTAGATACGGTTATGGAACCTATTTTATTCGATTTTCCAGGCAGAACCCATAAGAAATCACTAACTTTGCTCCTTAATTAAGTTCTAAAAATTTCAGTAGACCGAGGTAGCTGAAATCCGATCTAAATCTTTCATTAACCGTAACTCGCAAAGGAAGCATTTTAGAACATATGTTTATTGAACTCTTTTCCAATATTTTCACGAGTGGAATAGGTTTTGAAAGTTCCGGGAGAGCTTCGTGATACTTTGTGTGTTTAATATATATATATATATATATATATATATATATATATATATATATAAAATATAAACATATGAACTACGTAAAAGACATTAACGACAAAAAACAATGCTAATAATAATTACTAAATAAATAATTAGTACTTATTGTACACTACAAAAACTATATGTATTACTTATTTATATAATAATAATGCAAGCAATTGTTGACTAAATTATTTTAGTTTTACGGTCTCATTGGACCACTTTAGTCAATCTATGTCATCTCCTTCAATGAGAGCACTGTTCTGTTCTTTCGAATTTCCCAGTACCTCCTCATTCATTGTGATTTCTCTCTTCTATCCAAATTCATAAATACTCTGTTCATTGTGTATCGTTTATCTGTTTCATAATTTCGTCTTCCTGTTGTTTGTTGTTTTGTTTTGTAAATCTTATAGAATTAGTCTCAGTTCCTTCTCTTATTTCCGTGATCCATTCTATTATTTTACTTCCGATTCTATAGCTTTTCTATGAATCTTCTTATTAATATGGTTTCTAATGTCCTCATGAGATGCCCAAAACAAAGAAATCCTTCTTCCACGTATGTGTAGTCTACGATGTGCTCTACTGCATGTCGATTAAATCATTATTATAATATTTTCAATAAAAATATTTTTTTTTTTAATTTAATAATTATATTTTATTTTATGAACACAAGTAGAAATATTATTTGTAATATTTCGTAGGTATTGGTTTTTTATTTGTTTATTTTTTTATTGTGTATATGTTATATTTATTTGAATTATGTTTTATGATTTTTCCTACATTTACTAATAATTTCCCTGAATCAACCAATATTAATGACAACTGTTCAACAATATAAATACTCGTTTAGATTTAGATTGCATTATTGTTTCTTTTAACTATTTTTAGGAGGTTTTCATTACCCAATTTATTTCAGTAATTGGTTTTATATTTTTAGGAGATTAATAGAAAAAAAACATTCAAAAGAAAAAGAAATTTTCTAAATTTTTGAGCAATGTTTTTATTTATTTATTTTTTTAAAATTGAAACTACTGTATGGTGGGAGAATATAACTTTAGGTTAACTCTATGAGGGTTGAAAATAGAAAATGGATTTCTACAAAGGATGCGTAATACGGACCCGTAATATCCCGAGTTACCGGAAATTGACTTTGCTCGAGGGTGCTTCGTGGTAATGTTAGACAATAAGATGTAGAATGAGTGACCACCCTTTTCTAGAAAAGTTCCTTTTCGGTCAGACATTCGACATAAAAGAGCATAGGTAGGATATTATGATCGGTTCTCCCCTACTTGTTCACTCAGTCATCCTATTTCTCTTCTCTCTTTGTCGTAGATTTCCTCTTTCTTTATCCCTTGCCTCACTCTAACGTTCCCCTACTCAACGATTCACCCTACTTAGTCATACTTCAGGACCCTTTTCCTACTTTTCCCTTTTCCTGAGTCACTTCATAACCTGACTTGTCCACCTGTACGTCTTTTTACCTTTTGCTTTTCTGTTCCTTTAATCTTCACCGAACGACTGAAGAAACTTTTCGTATTTTCCTTTTTACTATGAACTTTAACCTCCTTTTTCCTCCCCTAACATTTCATTTTATGTCACGTTTTATTCCTTTCGTTTTCTTTGGTACGGGTTTCTATCGGCTAACTTTTAACATTATTATTTTTTGACAAATACACTGTTGATAATTATAAATATATGCGTTACAATATATGTAAGGTAGATTTTAAGCGTTTTTTTTTTAATTTTAAGTGTATTGTATTAAATTTATTTTAGATAAACAATCTAAAATTAAGTTCTGTTTTCCCATTATCCTCTCCGATTCTGTTGTAAATTTAAAGTTTTTAATGTCAATTATAAAACAGGACACGACAGGCAAATTCTCCTGCCCACCAAAAAAATTGTCTAAGAATTGGCAACTTTACTTATTTTCCTTCAAGAATTTTGCCTGAATATTTTTCTAAATATTTCCTGGAAGGGAATATTTTTTTCTTAAATATTATTATATTTTCGAAATTCTACCCTAGTTTTTTTCATACTGTTTCTCATTGGAGAGGGTTAGTTTGTTGTTTTTCACTATCTATCCCACTTTTTATTATATCTATGACGGTTGTAAAGCAAATGATCAACAAAAGGAATTAATTAGTTGATTTCTGTTGAAATTATGCTGTTAAATATACGGAAAGTCTATGTGGTGAAAAAAGGATGAAAGGAGTTGTAAGACTCAATTTCAATGAATTTTGCACTGTATTTTGTAACTTTCACTTTAATGCAAAATTCAACGGTAAAAACTTATAAATGTTTCTCACTTGTCGTTATTATTCTAGTATTGTATCCTTGTTATTCTTGAGAATGACTTTATTATTAACAGGAGTGATTATTACTCATCTGAATACAGTTACGGCATTTAATAAACATGTTTTATCACAATATATTTTCTTTTTTTTCCACTAAGCATTCGCAATACTAGATTGCGAATGCTGGTGTTCTTTGGTAGCAAGATTTCATTTAACCACACATCTCAGGAGTACACTTCATTTACATTCATACATATCATCCTCTGAAGTAATATCTTACACTGGTTCCGGAGGCTAAACAGAAAGAGAGAAAGATCCTATTAAAACTCATACTTCCGGAATTTTAATACTAGTATTATAGATATTCCAAAATTTTGTTATTAAGATTATGTATCATCAATTGGGACTTTATTTAATCATGGTACCAATTCCTTTTTCTCATCTAAAATTGATCACCAAAATCTTATTTTGCAGTGAAGGTTGCCTGTTCTTTTTTCTTCAAAGAACCATAAATATATTATTCAGCAATCACAGCCAATCATTTGTAGAATTAGGCATCGTTTACTTCCTCACGTTTGTTTTTTAAGGATTATGGATTAAAATAACGTACTTTAAATGTTAATTATTATTGGCTATCTGTTGGTTGATTTTCCATTGATAGCACTAAAGGAACTAAGAAAATCTTATTAGTGATCTCTTTTAGTGTTTGTTGTAATGAGGTTTTGAAACTTATTTTATTACATCGTTTATTGTTAAAATAAATTATAACGTTTGTACTGACTATGATTTGTTTTTAACGCTAATTTTTTTATTTACAAATTAGGTTAAAATTCTTATGTTTTTTAGAAAAAGCTTCCAGGATAAAAAAAAATTACTTTTATTGTAAATTACGAGTAATATAAAAAAAATATTCAAGCCAATAATATGTTCATAAAATTTTACATAAAACGTGATATGTTTATTTAGCAATATTTACTTTTATTGTAATAGGATGATCCTTTTTGTGCATATGTATGTGTTAAACCGTACGTGTCTACTTGGATACGATTATAATACAGTTAGTTTCAAATGTTTTAACTACTTTATTTAATTTGGTTACTAATAGACGGAATTGTTTTCAGTAGGCGGGTTTACAGTGCTGTTGTATTAAATAATTTTGACTGCCTAGTTTAAAACAGTTTCGTGTTTAGATTGTACTTTACTGACAACAACGAACGCACGGATTAGACAGAAATTTTTAGGGTTTTAGAGCTGCCTGTTAGAGTTCTAATTATTTATGCAAATTTTTGGATCCAGTGAAAAGCATTTTCCACCCGATCCCTTTAATACCATTGTTACTGTTATAAAATGTAGTACTGTCACTCGGTTACGTAGTTATATTTGAAAAAGGGGAGGGTAGTTGTGGATTGGTGTTTATTACTGGCTAGGAGTATTATAGGAAGGGTAGTTTGGTTTAGGTATCGGTATCAGACAATGTTGGATAATGCATATTGTGGTTTAGAACGATCTGGTAACGTTTTACATTGAATTTTCCAATTAAATGGAAGTGGATTTGTGTGAGAGTTTAAAATGGTGGTTCATAGTGGGAGTATGCGAATAGGTGACGCGGATTGCAGGAGACTGTGAGTTTTGACTGAATGACAATAACGCTTTTTTTTCAAATTCTGTTGCTTCATAAACTCGCATACACACTCTTACAACTATACATCTACAAAAATACATATACATACACGTTTATAACCACTCGCACATTCTGTTTAGTATATATGTATTAATGGATGGATGACTGCGTTCATGTATGTGTACATATATATATTATAATTTTATTGTGCTAGCATATAGCTATGAGTTTGAAAACAAGAGAAAATCACTTTACGCTCTCATAATAAAGTTGATAATAGCTCCAACCCTTAATTGTCCGTATTCATATTGCTGGTTTTTTTAACGCCGTAATGGACTGCATAAATGTATGTTCGTACGTACGGTACATATGTTCGTGCTTGCATTTGTTTTGTTATCCTACATCATGTGTTGCGCTAGAATTGATTATGATTTTTTTAAGCATATAATTTTTTTGTAGGTATATAAGCGGAAATAACGAGTATGGCTAAAATATTCAAAGCGTTTTATTTTCATTATTTTTTTAGAAAGAAATCCTCATTTTTATTAATTATTTTTCATATTTATAATAATTTAAAGAGCTTAATAACATAAATATTTTTTTTATTTAGTCGTTTTATTTTGTATATGTACAGTATGTTTCAAGAGGAAAGGAAAACAATTTGGGAACTGATTCTAGAGCTTAGAATAAAGAAATTGTTCTTATAAACCTACGTCCGAAAACGCTGTCATCGAGTTTTAGCGAAAAATGTCAGTTCCCCCGGTGGAATGAGGTCATAGTGAAATTTTTAAGGCGTTATATAAGGGGTAAATTTGATGGTTGCTTATGTTTTTGATCCTTAAAAATCGTATAAAAGAGATTCCAGAACTATATCTATCGTAGTTTTCATATCAAACGTAAAAATATTTTTTGTGAAGAAATTCACGTTTTGTTAGGTTAAAGGACTAATAAAGTATTTCATTCTAACAAAATTGATGGAATAAAACAAAAAAAAATCCACTTTTATTATTAAAAAACTGAACTGAGTAAAATTTAAAAGTAAAATGTTGTGAGGTTATAAAAATTACAAATAGCTGTTTTTAGTACAATGAATACTATGTGTTTATAAACATTTGGGGCTTTAACATCAATTCCAAAACTATTTCCATTTCATCCTGAATTACCCCCTTATAATTTTTTTTATTTGCAATAAGCCGTTAAATGAATAAATACTCGTTTCTTTTTGTAGTTAAATGTACTATGTTTAAAGACTTCTTTACTGTAAATTTATAGGTTCGTTGATTCATAAAAATATGAATTTTTTAAAAAAGAATTTAGGCCATTTTTTAAAATCTCTTTTCAACTAATTCTTAGAATTTAGTGTTTTGTTCCCCTCTAAGTTTAAGTTAAACATTAAAATATAATTTCTTTTACAAATAATGAAATTAATTTTCGTAAATTAATAATGTATAGCTTAGAAGGAAAAGGAATAAAGATTCATTAATTATTTCTAACCATACTAGAATTTTTTATTGCAACAGGAATTTAATAATTGGAAAAAATGAATGCATAACAAAGTAGAAAAAAGTTTTAATAAATAATATAAAACATTTTAATTGAGAAACTCTAAAATTTGTTTTTATTTTACAATACTTTACTCTTTTTTTCCAGTGATTTTACATTAAAGGGTAACTTAAAAGAAAATTTTTCCGGATTCAAATTTAAATGTGTTTTTAAAGTCCCTATTTTATTTTATTTTTTAATTTTTATTAATTGATTATTCTTTTTCCTTTTAGAAAGTAAACTGTTTATTTTCGCTTATTTTACATAATGCAAAACTGTTACATTGTTTGGCAGTCTATGTACTATATTCTGTTAACTCCAGAACGTATACATATTTTTTTCACGAAATAGATATCAAACAATTTATTTAAGAAGGAGAATGGCGAGTTTGTGGAGAAAAATTAAATTAAATATTTTAAAATGAAATAAAAAAAAGAAATGATCTAAAATCTATACTGAGGGAAAAAATAAACGACCTTCTGTTAAAAAATAAAAATAGATTTGTATAAATTCTGGTTTTACACATAATTGAATTTTTTGTGATTAAATATTTTATCAATATGTTATAAGTAAAGATGTTTACTGTGTGGAGGATATCTCCCAATTTCAAAAATCTTGTTGATATCGATGTATGTTTTTATTGGTTGAAAACTTGGATGGATAATATCACCCAAACGTAACAAGTCATGACCCCAAATACCCTATATTTTCATTTTTCAAAAGAGGGTTTTATCTTCTTATCGTTAGCCTTTGACTGCAATAATGCTATTTTTAATTCTTTTTACCGAATTTTTGAATAAAAGTATGGTATTAATTTCGGTCGCATGGTGGAATTGGTGGATGAAATTATATTTTCTTTACGTTTTGAGGTATGAGGAGTACGAAAATAGCATTCACATAAGATGTAATAAATATATATATATATATATTTATGTATATGTAACATAAAATTTGTAGCTCCAAAATATAAAGAAGTGCTGGATAAATTAAATTGAAATTTAGATATAGTGTAGTAGTTAGTTGAAGTTGTGCATATGAAAATCTGATGAAGATTGGTAGAATCATTCCTCAGTTACGCTTACTTTAAGTTTGACACCAGAGAACATAACCTAATTTAAGCTTGTGTTGTCAGTGTAGTAGAAGTTGGATATATTTCATACACCACTAAACATAACAAAATGTTTGGTATTTAGTCACAATGATGAGTAACGTTTTTTTATCTTATTTTCTATATCCTTTATAATACTATTTATATTTATCAGTATTTATCCTCTAAAGATACCTTTATAATAAAATAAACTAATTTTGGTTTTTTAAGAGTTAGCTAAACTGCCTAGTTCACTGTACAAGATCCTGCCATAAATTTATAAATGTCTCTTAAAATCTCTTCATTTCAAAAGACCTCAAATTAGATACTTAAATTACAGCTAATAAAGAATCCATTAAAATGTGTTTTTGCTTGGAAAGGCTTCTTTTATATCTTATTGTTTGTGTTCGATAAAAATATTACATTTCATACAGATTTTTTTTAAATTTATTTTTAATTTTTAGATTGTGTTTGATAACAGATTTCTTTTCTATATAACGCTTCTTTTTGTATGTAATATTGTGGATTTGTTTAGCATAATTCGCAAATTTTGAAAATTTACTAATTAAAAGATAAAATTCTTCAACCTCTGTTGTATTATTTACATTTACTTTTGTATTTAACATTTTATTATCCTAATTCCTTAACTTGATGCATTAAACTTAATACTTTTGCCTTAAATATTACATTTAGCCAACCGGTCCTGGTTCAGTGGTTAACTTATCGCAAATAAGTTGTTTAACAAATGATTTTCGAAGTTGCAGATTTTGAGGTTGAAATCCTGGTTAAACGTTAGCGTTTCTATACAGATTTGAATACTAGACAGTGGATACCGGTGTAATTTGGTGGTGGGGGTTCAATTAACCACACGTTTCAGGAGTGGTCGGCTTGAGTCTGTACAAGATTACGCCATATTTACATAAATCATCCTCAAATTATTGGTCTATGAAAAGGTTGCTTATGGTCCGAACAGATTGTAATGTACACATTAGAAAAAAAAATTACTTATGTTTTACTTTTCTGTTTCATACGTAAAAAAATTACGTATGAAAAAACCCGATATATTACATCTAGTTTTACACCTTACAAGTCTTAACCTTACATCTCTTCATATACTCTTATCAATAATACCTGATTAAATTTTAAATATTTTTTACCAATGTAAAAAATGTTTTTTAAATGTCATCTTCAAATCTATAAGTTCCTTTACTTTACAAATAGATGACTACTTTTGTTGTGGGTGCTTTTCAAGATTAGTCTGAGAGCCACATATCTTTTTTTAAATCTAATTTTTCTTCCATTTATTAAACCATCCATCAGAATTCTAATCGTTAATAATTTTACTTATTGGTTTTATTTGTTGTCAGGTTTATATAGTTTACTCTGATTTATGCATGAGGTTTTTAGGGTGGATCTAATACTTTAAATTCTTCATTTTATGTTGAAAATTTTGAATTATAAATACAAAAATTGTTTACATGGGAAGAATTAAAATATAATAAACTAATACATTATATTTTCGTCAGATCAGTCAAATTCATAAAAAAAAATAGCATATTTGGTTTGAGATGGAAAATATTCTATGAAAAATGTACTAAATTAATTACAAATTTAATTCAAATCCATAATTTTACTTATTAAAATATAACGGGAAATTTTGGGAAAGTTTACTTTTAGAGGAAGTTGAGCGCTAAAAATCGTTTGTCTCTTGTTATATTGTATGCTATTTTACTAAGTAGAAAAGGGAATTTATTACTCAAAATTACTTTTCAAACATTTCATTCGACCGGAATATTATATATTCAACGTTTTGCGAACCCCCTCCCACAAATAAATAAAAATAGTGGTTAAAAATGTTTTTAAAATTAAAAAGTGATAAAATATTTATCACATTTTAAAATTTTAAATGTGATGGTTTGTTTTTTAAATCAGGGATTTTAAGATTATATTTTCCTATATATATATATATATATATATATATAAAAGGTAATTTTTTCTTGGAAAGAAAAAACAGAAAAAAATAAATAAAATTATTTTTCTTGTATTATAAGACTAGATGAAACTTGATGGTTGGCTTCTGCTATTGGTTTTATTATTACTTTTAGTACTTTTAGCAGTACTAAAAAAGATTAAAGAGATGCAGATTAATTCTTTACATTGTATAGTCTGCATGAATAATTAGATAAGGTTTGAATAAAATTTATGAAAAGCTTTTGCTGTATTCTATTAAAACACGTTTGAAATTGTTTCTGAAAATAAATTTTGTGAAGAATAGACATTACAGTGTAGGAAAGGTGTAAGAAAAGCGTTTTGCATGCGTGTGTTTGTGTATAGAAAAAAAAGAAAAAAGTGAGTGACAGAAATGGATAGATAGCTTGGAAAGGAAAGTGGTAGTGGAAGGTAGAAGCTGCAGATAACACATAAATGTTTTACTTGAAAACTCTCTGAAAGCATGTATATTAAATAATACTGACTTTTCTACGGAAGAAATGTCTACCTTATGATAACAGAAGTGCATATAAAAAAAGTAGAAAATATTTTTTAGATATTTTGTTGGTTTTATTTTAATAAAGAAAGAAAATATTTTATTTTGTTTAAAATAGAAAATCCAAGCATATCTTTTTTTATAAATTATTAAAATTATATTATTAATAAAAGATAATAAAGTAAAAATATTATAAAGAACATAAAGATTTATATTCTTGGAAAAATATGTATTTTTTTGCGAAAAATACTACGAGACACTGTTATTTGAAATAATGTAAAACATATTTCAAGAAAGATGTTTATTTCACAGTTCTACTGAATTTTCACTCTCTTTTAAACCTTAAAGAAAAAAAATATATTAAGCAATACACTTAAGTACTTGCATATTTTTTTTTCAAATTTATTATATAATTTCAGTGTATAAGTTTAATTTGAACATTTATCTGCAATATTTTACAGATTCAGGACGATTATAGCTAACCTTCTTTCGTTAATTACATAATCAGTTATGAAAGGTACCGAGATGTTATGTTTGTTGAAGTCTGAATAAAATAACTTGTTTGGGCTTTTGATTGAATTATTACCGTTCTTAATTTATGCGCTTCTTTAATCTTAGATGAAAATAACCCAATTTCTAAATAATTAAAAAAATGTTTGACTACAATTTTACTTTTTCTTGTTTCCTCTGTTAAAAGTTGTTTATTTTTTAAAAGCACATTGGATTGTAAGAAATAATTAATGGTAGTAGTTTCAGACGTCATTTAAATATACCGAACAAGAAATTACAGTTAATATAAATATGAGACAACAAAGGGTTTAAGATTTAAGAAAAAGTCTAAACATGAATATAATTATTTTTATTATACATTTTATTATATTTTCATTAAAACATTTCTATTTCATACAATCATTATTGTTGCTAATAAACAGAAAAAAATCTTAATTTTTTTTCAGTTTATCTAAGATATAAAACACAAGAAACTCTTGAGTTATGCTGGAAGAAGGAAAGTATGATAATCAGTCAAAGAACGGGGTATGGGTTTTTTGCGACATTTCATGACCCAGGACTCGAAAAACCAAAAAAAAGGGCGTTGCGGGATGATGCTCTTAACTACACTTGTAGGTCTGTATGAGTGTTTGAAGCTCAATAATCTTTTACTTATTTTCATGAAACTGGTTTAATTAAACCGATTTTGATGAAATTTTGTAGAGACTCGTGTATACGGGGCAGTTTGTTGGTAAACTTTTGATCTTCTGGAAAGTAGATGGTTTTTGGAGTCAACTTTCTCAAAATTTTGCCAACACAACCCGACTTTATATTAAGTTCAGCACATCTGTGCATACTTATCTTACCATTTTTAAAAACGTTTTCCCCTAGAATTTCTTCTTCGCCAAAAATTGAAAATCTTTTTATTTGTCACATTTTTTAAAACAAATTTTCTTTATGTTTTTCTATGCAAACAGTAGTGCAAGTGACCCAAAAAAAAAATAAATACTTTGGGGGCAATATTAGAGTCTATATGTTATATTTTCTTATAATGTTGTATTTCTAAAAATAATATATAATGTCTATGCTTCTTTTATATTGCCTAATAGGTGTATTCCAAGTCTTTTAAAATATATTTTTCTAAAAACACATATTTTGTGTTAGCATATTTTTCCTACATTTAAAATATAATATTAGTACACTTGTATACAAAATTTCTCAATTCAGCAGCTAAATTGAAATTCTTAACTAACCCATAGACATACAAAGAAGTTTCATCGTAAGGATTTAAATAAAACATGTTTTTAATATAATTTAATCGAAAATTATTTGTGTTTATTATTTTAATTTTTCTTCACCAAGTTTAAATAATGTAATGGAATATATATATATTTCATTATATTCTCTTAGTACTTGTGATTTTAAAACAGCCGAAGAAAGGGAAAAAGTTAGAGTACTGTTCAAAAGAGCCGACTTAATTTTTTTAAAATGAACTATTCATGGTGTACTGAAATGTATATATATATGTCTATATTAATATTAAGATCCAACCACTAACATAACCACAACATAACAGAATAAGAAACACAGAGTAATGACGATGATGATGAAGAAAATACTATTACTGTATGAAAGGATATAAGTCCCTTTTTTTATACAAAAGGGATCCTCATCCCGGTTCTGGTCATCCTACATTTATTATTTATTAAAACAGACTATACCTCTTCTAACCAACCAGAGTATGCTCTGTGGTTACGTTGTTATAGGGATGTGGTGATCACAGTGGTTGGTAGACCTGATGTTAATGAAAGAACTTTTCTCTTGCATTTTTTATTAAACATTTTAGTTTATATTTTTGTTTTTTTTCATACTTTTTTCACTTTTATTTAATCGCCGAGTTTTCATTTTTCACCCAGCAATTGATTTTTGAGGTTTTGGTCATAATTGCATTACAATATAGTTATTAAAAACAAAAAATATAATTGAATATTCAAGTTTTGTTAATGAATAATAATATACTTAAACTTTATATTTCAATGTGCTTTTATAAATCGATTAATTATTTTCACAAATTTATAAACAAATGTTTCACAATTATTGAAATAGTGTATTGACTAATTTTATGATTGAAAGAGTAATTTTATTTTTTAAAGGCTGATGATACTAAATGGAGTACATTGTATTCGAAAAATATAATTATAAAAGATTAAATTTATCATATATTAGTATGATGAAAAGTTAACTAAAATTTATCTTATATTAAACTTTGACTTATATGTTGTAAATTTTGAAATTTTTATGAAAATAATATCTTAGACGTAAAATTATTTTCTAATATAATTTGACTTAATAAGTGAAAAAATTACTTGTTTAAATACAAACATCTTTCAAAATTTTTTTTTTACGAGTAAAAGTTATACTTCATTATTATTCGAGATAATAATAATCAAAATAATGATGAATCTTTCAGTATATTTCATCTTGTTGAAGTGTTTTAGAGAAATGTGATGTGATTTGATGTACCGGAAAGACTTCAGAATTCACTACTACCTCACCGTACCTACCCACAGACATCTACCACTCACAACTTAATGGCCCTTCAAACTTGGCTTGGTTACTCCCTAGCAATTTGCTTTATTGTTACATTCCACTATAACTAACGTACGTGTAACTTTGGTTCTTTACTATTTCTAACACTGAACAAATAGGAATTTTCGTTCTTCATTGTAAATCCTTTACATTGATTTTTTTTTAAATTAATTAATGTTATGAAAATTTATATTTTACATAAAATAAGATGGAAAAAAGATATCATGTTTCAGAGAATTAATTTAGCAATCAGTGAAAAAACAGTATGCCTAAAGCCAATTTTATTATCCTGAAATTTTATGTAATTTTTTTATGTAAAAACATACTAAGCAAATTTATTCATAAAAATGTATTTTTAGTTGAGGATTTTACTGTATTCTTATCACAGATCTATTTGTTTGGTTTATATCTTTTTATTATAATACAAGTACCTCTATTACTAATTTCCAGTTTCTCCGCCTGTCCGCTAATAATTGAATAATTTCCGATGAGAGAAAATTATATTTGTTGCTCTTGAAAGGAATGAGTGTAATAAAAGCAGGCATCTTGATACTTTTTAAACAGAAGCCCTGAAATGAAGGTTTTACAAAATTATAAACGGTTGTAAATATTTATTCCTGTTCTAAAATATTCAAACTCTAAAATGATTTTCCAATTTTCTGGCATATATATTTTTTAAATAAAAAAACTAACACAAAATGTTTAATAAAATAACGTAATTCAGCACTTTGTATTGATAAAATTATGATATGCTTTGATTTTTTTTTCTCAAACATTTTTTTATAAAATACTTTGGAAAATTAAGCAAAGATAGTGCATACTATTACTGATGGTGATATTCTTTGGTAATTTTTAGAGCGGTTATAAAAAAAAAATGTTTCATGAATAATGAATCCAATAATATTTCATTTTTTTCAATTGTATAATAAAATACAATGTACCAATGTCGAAAAACGTTTGATACTGTATTAATGAAAAGTTGAATCATTTTTATAAAAAATCAGTATTTATTACTTATTTTATCAGTATTATTATTATTATCATTATTATTAATATTATTATTATTATTATTATTATTATTATTATTATTATTATTATTGCAGACCGCGACGTGGAGCGCGCCCAACTGAGGCTCAGTCGAGCCATGCACAGAATCGGTGCCTGGCTCGACTTTGTGCATGCTGGACGACCATGGATTGTCTCTAGCCCTCAGGAAAACGGAAATCGAAGTTCTCACGAAGAAGCGTATCGACACCCTTCTCTCCCTGCGGGTCGGGGTAGAGGTTGTCGAGACCAAGCCGGCCGCAAAATACTTCTGTATGATGATTGACCGGAAACTCCCGCGTATCGGACGGTCTCCGAGCCTGCAGTACTTGTGGTTGTTCATACCCATTGCTACTTTAGCAAGGGAGCACCAGGTGATCTACAGGAGGCGACGGGCAGGCGAAGACCGGGTGAACATTGCCAACGAGGTACGCACTCGCACGTTCCTCGCACGGCAAGAGATCTGGGACCACGAGACCAGAGGACGATGGACCGCAAGGCTTATTCCTCTGGTCAGACCGTGGACGGAGCGATGGCATGGAGAGATGGAGTACTGCATGACCCAATTTTTAACGGGTCACGGGTACTTCCGCGCTTACCTCCATGTCATAGGGAAAGTGCCGACTGCCTGTATTGCCCCGGTGTACGGGACGACGCTGAGCACACCTTTTTCAAATGTGCTCGGTGGGCGGCAGATCGAGGGACACTAGAGGCGGGTCTTGGGGCACAGTCCCCACAATCCGAAAGTGTAGCCCGATTCGTCGGCACCATTCTTGGGGCCAAAAAGGTTGACCTGGATAGTCCTGAAAATTAGGTAGCATAATCAGGCTAGTATAGGAGAACTCGACCGGAAGTAATGTGTTAAAGGGTTCCGGATCGAGTCCTGGAAGAAAGGGGAGTGGTTTTAGTCGGTAGTCTGCTGATAGTGATACCATCAGCGTGAGCCCGACACTCCGTGCGTAATTTCATTTCCACCTCCCGCCGAAAAAAAAAAAAATTATTATTTATCATCATCACCACCACAACAACGGCACCTGTAACAGCATATAAGTTTCGAAATAGCTCTGAAAAACATATATATTTCTATATGTTTATAGAAACAATTTGTTTTTATGTTAATTTAAAAAATATTCTATATGTACGTTATGTGTATGTATTCCTATAATTGATTTTACTTTTAAAAAAAAATTGTTTTACATCAATTTTTATGCGTTTTAAGTTTTGGATTTTTTTGTAAAAATAAATTACATCCATCCACTCATTAGTTTTTTATAACCTGTACATCTACTATAAAAAACTGAGGAATTTCTATAAAACTAATTTTATAAAAATCTGCTGTAACAGCCGTTATTAAAATTCTCACACACACACAAACACATCGGAAATTCGGTTGAGATTTTTGAAAAACAACTTGTGCTGTTCCAATTGAAAATATTTGCTGATGTAATGTAGGATTATGATGAAAAATACGAATGTTATTCTGTCAGCCCAATTATTTTTCAAATTATCTGTCTTTCTGTATCTTCATACATTTTTATTAGGTATGAATGACGTATCCTGTTTTTATGAAACGTTTGAAAGTGAGAATTAATAAGGTCTTTGTTTAAAGTTCGGCAGTTTTCAACAGAAAAATAAATTTACGAACTTATAATTTCTATTTTAGGTGAAAGTTATTTGTGTAGCTTTAAATTATTATTTACTTATGAAGTTAGCACGTCACATGTGAAATACTTCAAATTTTGTAATAGGAATTTCTAATAGGTCTTTCTTTAATTAATTTTCACTTAATTACAGTTAAAAAGAGACTACTTGAGATACCTGATTAGTACTTTTTATCACGTGATTGTGAGTTCTTGAAATTTAAAAGTTTGCTAACTTTTATAGTTTATTATGTACCAGTGACTTTCTTTGTTGTAAAATGTTTATATATATATATATATATATATATATATATACTTTTTCTTGGTTTATTGTTCTAATTATTATTATGAAACTTTTTCCTATTTATATAATCAGGAAAATAGTATTTTTTTAAATAAATATTTTCATTTATTATAATTCAAATATGTTAAAATAAATTTAAAGTATGATTCACATTTTTTAAAGTTAGTTCAGATTCAATATAATTTAATTTCATATACTTAAGTTTGGTAAAATTAATCTTTTACCCACTTTTAGGAAAAAAGTACTGCATTACTTGGGGGATGAAAATGAATCCTCTTTACGTTTTAAGGTATCAGTATGAAAACACCATAAACTTATAATGTTATTTTAAATATATATTTTTATATAGGTCTGTTTAAAAATGTTTTGGCTCAAAAATCTCCATAACTTCAGTTTCGATGAATTTTAGATATTATTTAGTAGTATTTAAAGTTTTAAAAATTAAATGAAGACTAGTTTAACCGTTCTTCAGTTTCTCCCAATTTAATATAATAATCTAAATTTGAGGTTATGTTGACTGAGTAGTGGTGTATTTTATATACGCGATTATACAGAGTTACAGTGTAAGTGAATTGAAACTTGATTCTTGTGTGATGGTTTACTTTATAATCGATGTAGTGCGTTTTACTTTAAAAATCAGTGCGTTTCTGACTAGTAAGTGCGTCGGAAGCGAAAAGTCGTTCTTCTTGTACAGAATTGCGTAAGGGATTTTTTTTAATACAAAATTTTTTATGAAAAGCCCAAATATCTTCATGGAAAAAAATAATTAAAAAGATTTAGTCAAATCCCTAAACTTTTTTTAGAGATTTTTTTAGAAAGTGATATTTTATTTTAGATTTAACGAAGAATTAATTCATTCAACAAATATAAATTTTAGATATAAAATTAATAATAAATAAAATAGAGAAATTTCAGTATTGTTTACAATGAGATGACAGAAAAATATTTTATTGTCTTAAAAATGCATGATAGTAATGGATGTAATAATATCAACACATCATCATTATTACTAATACAATTTATAGCAAAAATAGTCATAAATTTTTAATTTTCATAATTTGATACTTGCTCAAAAAAAACTAACATTACATTAAATCTGATACGAAATAAGAGTTAAAAAATAATTGGATTTGTTATTATATCATATTTAATATTTGTTATTTATGTTTCTTAAAGAAAATAAACTCTTGAAAAACAATTATATTTAAAAATGATAGATGAAATGTCGAATCATAAAATCGCTACTGTCATCTTTCCTATCTCAGTTTCTTTATAAAGAAAAAAAGTTAATTTTAAAAAAGAGACAAAAAGAAGTAAATATAATATAGTAGTAGTAAGTGTTACACGATAAAGAGTTTACAATTGAGATAAAATTACTTTTTCAAGCATAAAACAGCTATTTACCATCTAAGACATGGTGTGCCTCAAGCACTATCTTAATTCCCGTTTTTTTTTTATACCTCCCTTTGGTAATGATTATAGATATCGTATTTAAAACTAATCTCCCTGTATAATATGGATTATAAAAAAGTTTTTTTCAAAGATGGACTTTTTGAAACGGTGAAATCGGATTAATTAAAATTCGTTTAAATAAAAGTATATATTATACATAATTTTTAATTTATTATACATATTTTCTGATTTTTTATTTAATCAAACTTCTGATTTTTAAGAAAGATTTTTTATTAGTTCACAAATTGAGAAAAATTTAACTTGTTTTATTTAGCTGAAACACATCACATATGATCATCTGAAATATATTTTAATTAAATTACTTGCAGGTATTTCATATTAAATTATTTGTAAATGAGGTAATAATAAAATTTACTGAAATGAAATTTTTATAATACAAAAAATATCAAGTTCACATCTTCATTTGTTAGCAAAAAATTAAAATAGCAGTAAATTTCATTTCAGTAAATTTTATTATTACCTCATTTACAAATAATTTAATATGAAATACCTGCAAGTAATTTAATTAAAATATATTTAAGATGATCATATGTGATGTGTTTCAGCTAAATAAAACAAGTTAATTTTTTTTTCATTTTGCTAAAAAATGAAGATGTGAACTTGATATTTTTTTTACGTGATCTTTGTATGAGTATCTAAAAACCAATTTCTAGATGCTTTAGAAATTTGACCTTAAATGAAGTGAAGAGAGGTAAAATACTTGCAAACTTACTAACAATAATTTCAAACTTTCCCCATTTCCCACTATACTAAATGAGACATTCACTAGATTTGGGCTTGAAAACACTCTTCAAATAAATATCTAAAAACCATTTTTGGTTTTTTGTTTAATTCTGAATTTTTAAGTGATGCGACGCTGTACGGCGGCTCAATCAACACAGCACTGCCATTGCTGTACAGCATGTGCGATGCGACTGGCTGCACCTGCCTCCGGTTACTTGACTGAATAACAAAAATTAATATAAAAATAAACGAATGCCTTCGCCTTATAGTGGTGTTTGTCGGGTAACGCTAAGAACCAGGTAAAATACATTTTTCTCCGTCCTTCGCACAGGTAATTAACTATAACAGCTATTTTTAAGATGGAGGAAAAATTATTTTGAAACCCGCATTTTTGAGATCACTCAAATTTTTGGTCCTGTACTGACCAACCCATTACTCTGAAGAAATTAGAATACACTGATATCTTTTCATAAATTGATCAGGCTTTTACTTTGATAATAATAAGTTTAATGAATTCAGGGGAGTCCAAAGGGCAGAGCCTCCTGGTTAGATGGAAAGGCAAATGAAGCGAGCGATGACCGGCTAAACATTCTAAAAGCAAGTAATGAATCATATACCGCAGGCGAAGCCGCTATAGCTATAGGAATGCTAATTAATATCTGAAACATAAAATACTGGAAGTGATCATAGATAAATAGAAAACTGAAAAAAATATTCGACTGATCGATAAGTTAAAAAAAAATGCAGTTTAAATGGTTATCCTATGAGGGTTCTAAGATGTCTTTTCTATACCTAAGGGATATTTTATACACTCATATCTACAGTTGAAATATACATACATTGAAGAATTTCTTGGTGACTATATGTTATTTCTACTAGATGAAGTTTTCCAAACGTATTATTTTATCATATATAATTCGTTTAAAGCCCTAACTTAGGTTTTAAATTTTTAAACTTATCATAATTGTAAAATAACTACTTATGGAATTAAAAGTTTTCCTTTTATTTTTAGTGTTAATATTTTAATGAATGTATGTGTACTATAATTATTTTATAATTTGTAATAAAATAATTATAGAATTGTAAAACTAATATTTATAATGGTGTTTATTTTAATACATTTACCCTGCTGTATTTTAAATATTAAAAATTAATTTTGTTCTAGACTTTAATTTTTTCACACTCTTATTATAATATTCATATTCTATAGCCGTAGGAGACGAGACCATATCAATCCCAGATACAATGATACATATATTACTTTAACGGTATATGTATCCTCCAAAGCAACATTGTAAAACTCGTCGCAAAATTGTAAAAAAAGCGGTTAGGAAAAAAAAGGAAATTGGTGTGATTTTTTAAACAAAGCAATTTATTCATGGAGAAACTACGGTTCAAGATAAACAACCCAGCTTAAAAGAATGCTCTAACTCCCTAGAAGCATATCAACCAAACTGAAGAAAAAATAATTCTTTAAGCGTTCGGGACATTTTTATCCATAAATTTGACCGTTTTTTTTTAAGAACTATTTTTCATTGGCCTACATAACTACTTGTTCCAACTAATATAATCTGCTCCTCCAGAAATTAAAAAATTCTCCTAACCACTTACAGGAACAACTTCGTCCAAACCTAAAACATTCGGTACGTTCCATTATAGCAAATATTCAATTGAATTAGAGACCGTTCAGACTAACTATTACTGGACAGCAGTCATAAGCAATTGATCACACACAATGTAAAATAAGAAAATAATAACAAACATTTATTTATTTTTTTTAACGAAATTATTTTAAATGAGAATCGAAATTATTTTATTAATGACTGAAAAATATTCTGTATGAAAACGAGTGGGTTTTTTATATGCAAGTAAATGACATGCAGGCGTTCGTGCGCATTTATGGAAAAAAGTTTGTGAAATTTCTTTCCTACTATGTCTAATAAATATTCTTTCTTAATAAAAAATTCAAGGAGTATGTATTCACGTGTCTAGAATCCTTTTATTTTAAATTTAAGTGAAATAAGTTTTTACCTTACGTTGATTCAATGTACTTGCTTCTATACTTTGTATTAGTAAATGTATATTGTAAAAAATTCCATATATTTTATTGGAGTTCAGTTAAATTTATATACAAAGTAATAACATTCACTGAAGTGCGTGTAAAAATGTAATAATATGAAAAGTATTAAAATATTATATTTGTATGTATCACATATGGTATAAAAATAGTAGAACTTTATTTTCCCTATTAAATAATATATGCGTGTCTGAATTACAACCATACACTATCTGTGCCAGGAGAATAGGGTAAAAAGATCACACTTTTTTACTATTTATCTCACCTTCCCTTAACATTTCTAGTAGCAAAAAAAAGGAAAGCAACTAAGTGTTGACTGCACGCAAGAGTCATATCACAGGTATACAACTCGGAGTCTGACACCTTCTGTTTATACTTCTTTTAACTAAAACGTGCTGATACTGTACAAAAATAACTATGTAACTTTTTTCACCACGTCAGTATTGTTTCTTTTAACTGGAAATTGGAAATAGCTTTATTTTTTTATTTAATTTGTTTTTTCTTCATTGCCGAAGTTTTTTGATATATTTAATTGATAGGTTCGTAGCTATAAAAAAAACTTTCTATTTTTTGTTGCCATTCTAAACTTATCTGTATGAAATATATTTTAATTAAATCATAACATGCTTAACGGTTTTATATAATTTTATTTTAATAATGTGAATGTATTTATAATAATTTCTGCAAGGGTCATTCATTAATTAAAGACGTAAATAGCTGCAAAGACAAAACAGATGGTAACAAGAGTACTTTCAGAACAGTAAGCTGGGAACTCTATTATGACTTTTGATCAGCTGTATGAGTAAAATTGTTTTTTATAACCTCAAAATATCATTTTACTTGTCGAGTCCTCTTGAAGTTTGTAAATTAATTGAGCAGCGGGCAGTGATCCGTGTTCTTCTTTAGGAAGATGAAAAACGGTCAACATTTGTTCGCATATTACCAAACAATTTTCACAAAGATACATGAACCGCAGAAATATTTACCAGCTGGCAAAGAGATTCAATGTCGTTCAAACTTCAGTGACACATTCTGCACATCCAATTGAAATTCAGTGAACATTAAACACCGCTTATGTCTTTGACATAATTATCGAAAAAAATCGAGGCCAACAGGTTGTAAAAACGCCCTAGATCTCAGCGCAAATGCATCATTCTGCTTCACGATAGCAACCGAGCTCTCCCAACTCGGGTAGCTTAAGAAACCATCGAAAAATTTGATCGGAAAGTACTACCTCACACCCATACAGTTCTTACATGGCCCCGAATGGATTTCCACTTGTTTACTCCACTCAGAGAGGTGCTACGTGGTAAGAAGTTTAATGACGATGTCGAAGAAAATATGATAAATTGGCTTCGACATCAAGACAAATATTTATTTGCAACAGGCATAAATAAGCCGATTCAGATTTGAGAGAAGTACGAGTATGTGTTGCTGAAGATTTTATTGAAAAATAAAAAAATTACTTTTTTACATTTTTTAAAGCGATTACATTATCGTTTTAGATCCAAAACAATTTGTCTTTAATGACTGAGTGACACTTAAAAAGATCTAGCATTATTACTTATTATTTATTACAAAATTGAATTTATTTAAATTCATCAGTCAATACATTACGTAACCATGGGATTAAAATGTTTTTCTATTGAACATCACCGGATTTAGAAAATTTAATCTAATGGGATATCTTGTCTTTAACTGATGAAGTTTACCTAGAAACGTAGGTATAGTCTATATTTATCAGTATCATATTCCAGTAAATTTATTATCAAATTAGCGACATTATATTCGCTTACATATGTATGTATTTACACAATATCTCAGAATATAAGCCGATTGTTTAGTTTAACAACATTACCTAAGCAAAGCGCTTTGTTTAGCATTGAATTAATACGACTGTAATGAAGATAAGATTGGTTTGTCGATAGTAATCGCGATAAAGTTTGATTATATAAGACCGTTAAACCTCTTTAATTTATTATTTATCATTCCCACTCATCTTCTGTTTATTTCTTTAAAATTTATTTATGTTATAAATCATATAGAATATATTATGATAAATATTATTTTATAATTATAAGTCATTTTTAACATTTACGTAACTACTTATAACGTAATTTTATATTTCTCAATCTGATTAATCACTGATCAGATCAGTGACTGGAAAACGTTTCCTTTTGCCATTTTCTTTCAACATTATTCTCTCAAACGCAAATGAGATGGAATACTAGTAACAGATTAGTAATATAAAAATAACTCATAATTTATATGAAATTTAGTAGTGTTAACGTCTGATTTAAATCCACCTATTCGGTATTAATTTATATTTACCTCTAAATAACTCATAAAAAAGGTAATCCTAACATATAACGATTGTTTTGGTTGACATTCTATGCTTAATGGTGAAAATTCGTTTAAATATAAAATCCTCCCTTTAGAAAGTAAATTATGCAATTTTGTTTAAATGTTACTGTTATGCTGTTTAGACTGTTGTTACCTATAGGACTGTTATAAAAAAAAATTCGTCTTTTATGAAAAAAATGTCTCAATTATATTTTTATAAAAGATAAATTAAAAACTGGTATTTCTCAAAACTTGTATATTGATTTCTCAATAAATCGGGCATACTTTTTATTATTTACTTACAAAGTACGTTTCGTATGATAATATCTTAAATCTATATTTGTAATATTTATTATCTTTATACTAAATTTCATAATGAAATGATTGGGAGAGAGGAAGTGGTAGTTTCTAAGTTATAAGAGAGATGTATAGAAAGGATCGTGATTGGTTAAAGAGTAAGAGTGCCGGTTTAGCCCCTCCTACAATTCACCCGCGCAGTTATGCGATAATAAACCTTACATCCGTGAAGTTTCATAAAAATTGTCCATTCACAAAGCTTCTCTGTTAATTTTACTTGCGATTCATTTATTTCATTTATTTATTTTATTTTTTTTTACTAATTGTTTATTGTTACATGTTTAATGTAATTTTCTTTTTCAATTTTTCTATGACTTTTTAGCGCTTATCTACGAACATTTATTTAAAAAAATAAAATAATAATGGTTTCAAAAAATAGAAGAAAAAGAACACTTCATTGCTAGATTTATCGACTAATATTATTCTATATTCTGGGTATCGATACTTGTTACATATATTTTATAGCTTCCTTAAAGAATATATGATAGAACATGGAAAACTATATTGATCCAGCAGTACGTATTCTTTGTTTTTGTAAAATCTTTATATTTTAAAGTATTTTATGTAATGCATTAAATCTTTATTATTTTTCCATAATGCCATTATATAAATAAAAATGTTATTCTTATTATCTTAAAATTTACGGAATTTTCATTGGAGGTATATCTTTTAAATTTGAGCAGTTTACGTTTTATTCACAAAAACAATAATCATGGTTATTTTTTTCTTTATTCCTGTTATTAAATTGTATCTTTTACTGAATTGTTATTGTTGTGTTAATTTTCGCAAAACATTTAACTATTTATACTCATAGAATTGGTTGATTTGTTATTTAATGAAACTTTATTTTTTGAATGTCATGTAATCCTAGTTTAAATTGTTAGGGTCTGTTAATAAGGTAAATGTTGTAAACAAGTAAAATAGCTCCACAGTAAGTGCAAGGTCGGGCCAGCCAGTCGTCAGTTGGGAATCTTACGCCAACAAACGTGATCGTGCAGCCCGCGGCGTTAGTGGGTAGAGGGATGTTCGTATGAGTGACAAAGACAGAATGATCGGAGGGGTTAAAGAGGCAGTGACAGGGTGGGATAGAGAGAGGGTTGTGCGGCGTGGAAGGGGGTGGTACCATGGTGCGCCGGGCACAGACTGCCACGGCCCGCGCCCGCGTCTCCTCTGTAGTCGGGATTCAGTTGAAGCTCAGCCAGGCTCTGCCTCAGTTCACATCGTCTCTCGTCTGATACACTCCTCGTATCACACACCAGCCTCCACCACGGATCCCTCTCTGGCAGTGAGTACCAGTATTGGACTAGAACACAACACCGTACGTACACCTCATCAGATTCCTCTCATCTCTAGCCTTTCCTTTTCTCAGCTATTTTACCCCCACTCTCCTACCTTTCCCACTCCGATACCACATACCCCCACCATCCACACTACAAACCCCCCACTCCAAACACCTTCATCCCCACTACTTGCCCTCTTAACCTACTTTTCAAGTGTCTCTGTCCTCCAACTTACGTAACATTCGATCCCCTCTCATATCCTCTTCTTCGCCACCTTTTTCTTTTCTTCTTTCTTTTAACCCTATGCAATAATTAACCGCAACCCTTTCTGTATGCTTCTATACCTTTCACTATACACCTTATTGCTGAAGTCATTTTCTATCTAGGTAGAAACAAGTTCCTTCTGGTGTACCGTAAATTACAATGCACATTTTACACTGTTGATTTTTTTTTTTTTAAATATTATATAAGAATGACACTAATATTTTTATTAACATTATTTTTTTCAATTTTGTTTGTGCCTTTTAATTTTTAACAAAAATAACTTTTAATGTAAAGTGATAAATTTATTGAAAATAAAATTTAATAATTTTATAATATTATCTTCTTCCTTGTGGTTAATAAAGGTTCATGTTGACCTCATGAAATGAACAAAATTAAAAATATATTATTCTAATTTATTCTATTCCATTAAAATTTATATTGTTGATGGTAGAATAATTTCTAGTTTCTCGACAAAAATTAAAACATTTCATCACAGTAATTAATATTGTACAATTATAGTAAAATTTATTGATTTTAATATTAGCAAGTTTACTAATTTACAATATTTTTTTTTTTACATTTAAGTTTTTTTTTAATTTCTCTAATTTATACATCATTCTGATATATTTAGAAATTTTAATTTTGTCTTAAAAACGGAGTACAATTTACAGGGTTAACTATGAACGTATATATATATGAGATTTTAATTTTATGATGAATGCAATTTTATATTTTATTTGCAAATATAACTTTTTAGAATATAGTTAAATAGAATATCAGGTGTTATTTTCATAAATCTACAACTATAAACTAATTTATAAACCGATTTAAATAACTTAATTTTTGTGTAGTATAATATTGGGTTAATTTTTAAAAATTAGGAGTTTTGTTTGCAGTTTATAATTACATGAAGCCTTTTAATTATCATCAATATTTTTATTATTCATTCGTATTCGTATCATTAAGGTATTAAATTTTTATGTTTGTTGTTTATATAAATAAATCTTTTAGTATAATTAATTTTGTTATTACTTTACAAGTTTCGATAACTTTTGTAATATTTTACTTTTTTATTAAGTATATTTGAAAGAAATATTAATCAACATAATTTATTTTAAACTGTAATTTAAGGTAAATGTTTTGATAGTTGTGTATTTATATATATTATGGTTTAGAACTACAAGCGCATGCGCGGAAAGATGGTACTTCATGGAAAATTTATTTTGTTTTAGTAAAACCCGTATTACGGAAATATTACTGCGCATGTGTTTATTTAAAATTTTATCTGGTTGTCTGATAAATTCTCTAAGTAATATAATTAAAAGATTTTTTTCCAAGTACGTTAATTAGTGTTATGTTTCAACTACTCGGTCATATTACGTAATTCAATTTAATGTAATAAATCGATAAACAATACGCAAATATTACCTAAAATAAATCTTAGAATGAAATTTAAACTCCTTAAAACTTTAATTTTAAATAGTCCAATAACATAAATATCGTATTACCAAAACTTTTCATTTAAAATTTTGATATTATAGACGTTTTTATAATATTTGTGGCTATATTTATCAAAATAATTTTTCGTCTGCTTTATTTTTAAAAATAAAAAAAAAGTTTTTTCCGAAAATTTTGTAAAAATTATTTTTTTCTGATTGAGTTTATATTAATAGTGAAATAATTTCTTAATAATGAAATTAGTTAACGCTAATTTCTTTGGGTTTATTTATTTATTCATTCATTTATTATTATGACATTGGAGATGCTTTGCTCATGGGACAGGGTGAATTCGGTCGCTATAGCCGATTGCCGTTAAAAACGATATCGGCCAATATACATACATGTACGTAATAATAGAATTTCCAGTACTGTACTGAATACCATTAAATTTACTTTTTACTTTTCCTGTATTATATGTTTGTTGGTTTTTATTTTTGTATTTACAAATATAATAATTGTATATTGAATACAGTATAATAATTATATACAGTACAGTATTCAATATAATTTTTATATTCTCCGTAAGGTTTTTTGTTTTTATATTTCTCAGAAACACATTTCTTATAAAATAGAACAATACAATAAAAGCACAGTTATACTTTACATTAAGTTTCATTAGAAAATTTAACATCGTTTACCGTAAAGTGATTTAAAAAAAAACTTTAATACATAATAGTTAAAATAAAACAGTGCAGTGTGAGTAATATGAAATTAACAATGCAATTACAAAAGAAGTTTTTATAAAAATTAATTAACGTAGGAAAAGTACTAAAAATGTACTTAACTAGCAATTAAAACATTTTTGATAAAAATTCTGTGATGTCTGTCTTTTTTTTTTGAATGTTTGTTGTAAACGGCAAGTTCAATATTTTTACCTATGGTATTCAGGACTTCTTTAAATTCTGATTTTTTTCAGCAGAGAGAAGAAACCACTGAAGGGTTGAAGCAACAACAAAAAGCTTCCATAACAATCGGAAATTTTAATTCTTCTTCGGCGTCGTCAAACTTTCCGTTTCTCTCCCATTTTCGGCAACTTCTACACAGGCCAATATGTCATCTGTTAGTGATGGAGCTGTCTCTACCTGATCATAAATTGTACTAAATTTAAGTTTAAGTCGTGGAACAGTAATTTTCAGGCAAATCTAACTCATTAACCCACCGGTTAAAATCGTTTCCATCCGTTGTTAAAGTTAAATTTTCTAGGAAAAAACCGGCGTGTGCGAAACAGTTTCATACTATGTGTTTTGTCACTCTATTCCATGCTGCGGAGGCCATTAAAATCGCTTGAAGTACATTGACATTATTTTCCAACTTTAATTCTATGTTTTCTAACATCTTTAACATTAGAAGTTTACGGAAATGAACCTTGAATGAATGATTAACGCCCTGGTCTAACGGTTGTAAAACAGAATTTCTATTTGTTGGTAGAAAAATAAGTTTAATCGACTGAAGCATTTGAGTGAGCAGCGCAATTATCAACAAGAAATATCTTTTGTTTTTTAGCTCTAAGTCTTGAATCCCTCTCGTGAAGTAATCTTTCAAACGACTCGGACGCCATCCATGCTTTAGAATTTGATTCATATTGCACTGGCAAGGATTTTACGTTTTTAAAGCAGCGAGGTCTCTTTGCTTTACCAATAACTACCTGTCTTCTTTTATCTGTACCTGTCATGTTTTCCGCATCACGAGAGTTATTAGTTCCTTTGACATCTTCCCTTCGGAACATTTGAAGGTCTTATCTGGAGTGAGCTTGAAGAAGAAAGCCGTGTCATCTGCGTTAAATTTATTAGTGGAGTATCTCTCCCTTAGTTTAGGCCGAACGGTGTTTAACCATTTTTCGGTTGCTTCAGACGGAAAACCAGATATGTTTCTGAACACAATATCGTAACGATTGCGAAAGCGTTCGATCCATGCAGAATACGGATTAAAATTTAAATATATTTAGCCTTTCGATAGTTATAGTGGGACACGCACACGAGATTTAAAATTAGTAATAAATTATTACTTATTTTGAATTGCAATTTCAAATATTCAAAAGGTAAACCGGCTCTCTCTATTTATTAGCTGAAAGGTTGTTTAAAATTAAAACGAATTGTAAAAATGTTTAAAAATTATGAAATAACTATGTTAAATATTTCGTCATTCTTAAGAAAATATTTTATACACGTTAACATTGGAAGTATTAAATATTGTTATATTTTGTTAGTTAAAATATTACTATTCCGATTCCAAATAAAACATTATTTTGGAAAAATTATATTTCAAAAGAAAAAAGTTCACTATCTCACAAATGTAAATTCTACCTTCTTTTCTCTCGATGTACGCCATCTAGGAACCGCCTGAACAACTTTGCTATGTTTTTCAATTGTTTTCTCCAGTAGTTATTCATTTTTTTTGTGACTGAAGCTGTTTTCTCTCTTCATACCAGGCTAAGTTGTTATTTATTTTATTTCTTGAAACCCACTGAAGTGCTTGATTTCGTCTCGAAATGTGTTCCGTATTTCTGTTTCTTCATTGGTAATGTTTATGTTTTGCATAACTTCGATCTATCTACTGCTATTTTGAGTTTTAATGTACATGATTGTGTATTTTAGGAGTTATGTTACTCGTGCGAGAAATGTAGCAATAGAATTGGATCTTGCATTTTCGGATTAAATCGGTGTGTTTTTCACAATGTGTATAGATTTCCTTGTTGATTCAGAGTTTACAGTTACCATCAGTTTTCCTTTGACTTAGGATTTTCCTGAAGAACTTTCTTTGAGTTCAAGTCGCGTTTTGTTAGTGATCCTAGCCATTCTGCTGCATACCAGCATTTGAGTTGGATGACATTTTATAGAAACAAATCTTGGTAGTAATGAAATGCATTTTTTATTATGAAGTTTTGGCGAGTTGGTATGCGAGTCCCAGTTTGCGTGCAAATTCGTTCATTGATTTTTTTTCAGAGATGTTGGGTGTGGTGGTTTCCCCGAGTTACTTGAATTTAGAAATTTGATCGTTGTTCATTCGAATATGTTTGGGGAAGAGTTTTTAATGTTTGTAATGAATTGTGTTTTTCAAACGAAATTGGAAGGCCAGATTTGGCTGTGATTCTTTGAATGATTTTGAGGTTTTGAACTGCGGTTTCGATATTTTCAGAAATAAAATAGTCCGCGAATATACCTATAAACAAAGTTGTACCCAGAAAACCACATTAATATCAACGACCCATTTGCTGTACAGCTCTACTCATTTTTACTCCTTGGCTCAAACTGATGATTGGGCGTCGAGTTAGAATATCCTGACCTCCTTGTAAATTAATAATCAAGGATAAGAGGAAAGGATAAATAATGAGAAGTGAGAAAAATGTAGAACCAGGTGAACATTTTAAATCCACCTAGAGTCTTTGGAAATTCCTCTCTTTATTAGATCCTCTTTTGACCTATAATTTTTCGGGAAATCAGATCATGTTATCCATGATAAGAGCAAATCAAGATTTTTTTTAGCTAGCTGAAATATATCTTGCGACAATTTGCCTTTCCTCTACACAAAAGAGATTCTAGAAATTAAGACTTATAGTTCTGAAAGAAAAATGTATTCCGAAACATAAATTTGTGCGTGACATAGGAAGCATTCAGTTTAATTATAAACTGTTTAGCCAGATCATTGTAACTTCAACTTTTATTATTTAAAAATGTTTAGATTTTACGTTATGCTTTCGTTGTCAATTTTAATAAGTTACTAAACTATTTAAAAGATTCCCTAATGTATTTAAAATCAAACTAAAAGATTCATTTTTTAAGAGAGAAAAAGAAAAATACTACTCATTCAATGAATTATAATTAAAGATTATATAAATATAATTAAAGATATTAAAGAAAAACTAAATTTTTTTATATCCCCTTCATCATGTGAAAATGACATTTGCTGAAATATAATGTAGTCGTTATTCATTAGTGGCATCTCAATTGCAATTTATTTTAAAATTATTTTATATATTCAATACCTTCAAGTACTTAGTATTGTTTAATTTTGTTTTGCTGTGCGGCTTTGTGTTGATTTCTACCAGTACCATCTTAATTTTAATCATATGATCAGCAATTTAAAAAAAAATATTTATTTAAAATTTTATAGCTGAAAAATCTGTTGGTAAAATGCTGCTTCATTAAAAATAAAATTTTCAGTGATATGGCAGCCACGAATTTAAAAATTATTAATTTTAAATTGATTTAATGAAATATAAAAATTTTGCGTGGAATTTGTTTTAAAATATTGTTAATTTAGATCTAATAAATATTTTTCTCAATTTTATTTTTTAAAATAAATACCCTATTATATTATATACGAGTAATAGGGTAATATATTATGTAATATATCTACAAATATATTACAGAATTATAAACACTGAAGTTTAGTTATAATTAGATAAAAATAGTTTTTTCTTAAATTTCAATTATAAAGAGTAAAACAATAGTTGTGTTTTGTGTAAAGTTAATGTTTTATGTTTTTTTTTTTTTATAGTTTTTTAAGGAAAAATTTTAGTTCATTTTTGTGTAATTACAAGTACATTTTGTGTACTGTTTTCAACTGTATTTGGAATTATAAATTTTACATCAACGTAGTTATTCTTTCCAATCTTTTTTTCTGGATTTTACTTGCGTATATAATTAATTAGCATATTGAATTTTTTGTCACGTTTGTTTTTTTCTCTGAAAGTTTACATATTTCAGTAATTAATTTACTTATTACAAAGTAAGAATTTTCTTGTATTTAAATATAAAATAAAATAATATATGAATATAAATGAACAAAATCGTATCTAATTCTTCATTGAAGAATAAATTATATAATATACTTTTCTTTTTTTTTTTAATAAAATATAGATAAAAATTATCTACATTAAGAAAACTATCACTAAAGAATATTTTTCAACTTCCAAAAATTATCATATTATTAATCGGGTTATTAATTTTTAACTTTTATGCAAAGTAATAACGTAGAGATGACTTTTTTGTACGTTCTATTTTTTAAAATTTGTTTACAATATTATTTGATTATATTAAAATTCTATTAAGAGTTGGACGATTAGTAATAATTTAACTCACTTGCTTTATTTATAAATTTAAGAATAATCTTTAACTCTTTAAATAATAACCATAAAAACGTTGCTAAGATGACACAATTTTTGTTTATATTAATTTATTTTCGCTTACACTATTTAGTTATCCCTTAGGTACTTTTTGTTTTTTATTCTTAGTTCTACTGTAGTTATTATATCTTTCGTTCGATTTTTTTTGTTACTTTTTACAAAAAAAATATTATGGATTATTCATAGTAAAATATTCATGGAGTAAGAACATATGGCTGTTTCCTGCTGTGTAGATTTATTAATTCTATTAAGTGATTCTATATAAAAAGACCATATCCCGTCGCGTATTTGCCCTTACCGTGTAGCCAGAGGCTTTCTGCCACCCGTGCCCTCCTGTGTTCATTAAAACGTGCTTGTGAGAGTAGGAATGACAAAAATTAAAGCCTGTTTAATTAATAAAATATTATCAGTTATTGTAATTTCTTCAAAGCAGCAGTTTGGTTAGTCACCTAATCCACCGGGTTGGTCTGTGGTTGGTGGTCTAGTGGTTGGTGGTTGGTCACCGGGTTGGTTGGTCTAGTGGTTAACGCGTCTTCTCAAATCAACTGATTTGGAAGTCGAGAGCTACAGCGTTCAAGTCCTAGTAAGCCAGTTATTTTTACACGGATTTGAATACTAGATCGTGGATACCGGTGTTCTTTGGTGGTTGGGTTTCAATTAACCACACATCTCAGGAATGGTCGAACTGAGAATGTACAAGACTACACTTCATTTACACTCATACATATCATCCTCATTAATCCTCTGAAGGATTATCTAAACGGTAGTTACCGAAGGCTAAACAGGAAAAAGAAAGGAAAGTACAGGACCACCTAACTGGGTTTTAGAGTTCGCGTCGCAGCTTTGCTCGCGAAATACATAATTCGAATTAACAAACAAATTGCCATCATAGTGTTACCAAATCTTTTAATGATTGATTTAATAGGTAGCGTAAAACGGCAAAATGTAAAAAACAATTTTTTTTTACTCCCTAAAATACTAAAATTAAAAAAAAAACGAAAATCGAATTTTAAATAAATCTATCTGAAGATTATCTGCAAGCCCAAATCGAGTGAATATCATGTTGAGTATATTCCGAAATGGAGAAATTTGCAACCATTATTCGACATTTTTGTACTTTTCTTCCTCCTTTTTAAGGTCGAATTTAAAAAAAGATCTAGAAATTCGTTTCTAGATTTTAACATAAAAAATCCACTCACCAACAATCAAGATACGGAGAAATATCCGAGTTGCAGAGAAATTTAAAAAATAGCCGGGTTTAAAAAAAAACAAATAAATAAATAAAAATTTAATTTATCTGTGTAAACTCGGAATTTCAAAAAATCTTTAATTAGTTTTTTGATATTCACATGAACATTACAAACACCAATAGTCTTTGTATGAAAACTAAATAGTATATCATGTAAAACCTTTAGTTCGTATTTAAAAGAAATACGAGTAATTATGAAACTATTTGATGTGATTAATATTGTTTTAAATAAAATATTTATACCAGATATATGAAACTATTTGAATTAATTCATTTTGAGTACTTAGTTTAGATAGTTGTTTTCTTAGTACCTTATTTACTTGTAATCTAACAAAATGACTAGTAATGTATTCACTGAAACACATATGTTAGTTTCTATCTGTCAAAGTCATTGTTCACTCAAAAGCAGTGAACCGTCTAATTTCACGTTTAGCGACACAAACATAAAATTATACCAATAACTGTACTCCATTTAGACCAAATATACATACTATTCTCATGGTTTAACTACCTGAAGTAATGCACTTATCGGTGCATATTGCAATACACTGACAATCATGTTTAGTTTATAACCGTACGTGCGAAATTGTATACACACGTCTCTCTAATTTGCAAACGTAATTAAAACATCGATTTTAATTCTGGTTACAGTTACTAAGTTTTTCCCTGTGTTTAGACAGTTATAAATTTAGTTTTTGTAATACTTATTAGTAGTTATAAAAATCCAAAACTTATTTATTTTTTTAAATTATTTTTTTTATATTTAATTAATTATATGTTTTAATTTGTCTTACTTCAGGTGTATTTTCTTTAACAGCTATAACATCCGATTAATTTATCCTTTATTTCGGGAAAGAATGTTTTATGTTTTATCAGAAAAGTAGATATGTCACTACATTTTTTTATTTAGTGACAAACGGCAACGGGAAACTATTACCTTTTTAATTTCCCTCTTACACCTGATATAGGATGTTTATTATCTTAGGATTGTTTGGCTCAGGGATGAACTGTACCTCAGATCGGGCTATCTACAACCTTTTATACATCATGTCCGGGTGATTATAACGCAAAACCATTTTTCGCCCCCCCAAAAAAATTCTTAGAATAACGTATATATAAAATGTTTCTTTTACGGTTGCAATGGAACCACTAATTATGTTTTTTTCTGGTTGTAGAATCTTTTATTTGTTACTTTCAATTGTCAACGAATTAATGTTTTATTTATTTTTTTAAATTTCATTTATTGGTATTATATTTTAACGGATAAAAGACCAAAAGTATAACCTTGAAGGATACCCTTTAAAATATATTCGACTTGGAATAAATTTTTTTTTAATAATTAATTCGCCGGAAGTTTATAATTGAAGTATGGCATTTTTAACGTTGATTAATGTGATGCCTAATGGGGATTCGAATCAGCAACCAAGTGGAAAACAGGAGTTACCAGTCCGCCACAGAGGTCAGTATAATTTAAAATTATCAACATGTTAGATTTAGATCCTGTGTTTATGTCACAGAAATTCACAGCATATTAAATTATGCATATTGAGCTTTTTAATGACAAAAAAAGCTGTCACACTTAAGACCTCTAGTAAAAATTTCGGGTAAAGTGTAATAGAATCAAAACTAAGTTGGTTTTCTAAGTGAAACGAAAGTTTTCGAAATTATTCCGTTTGTGACAATAATGTACTAAGTTTTTTAATATGTAATATGAAATTATCAATTTACGTTTTTAAATGACGGTTAAATTTTAATAATTAATTAAATAACATATTTTATTTTTATTTTTAAAACAGATAGATATCATTTGAAATACAAATTGGAAAAGGTTAACTCAACGATCACAGAGACTAATTGTATAATATATTTTATTACCCTCGTGATATTTGTTATAGTTTCAAACTTACTTAGTTCTGGAGAGGTTGGACTATCAAAATAAAAGAAATTTACCTCACTAGAGTTGTATTAGATGAGAATTATCACTAATCGAGTAAAAATAATCCACCAAGTTAATTCATTAAAAAAAGACTGTCAGTCGTTTTTCTTGTATTTTTCATATACATTTTTTTACATATTAAAACCCACTTTAAAATAATATATGAAATAAAATATAATAAGTAAATATAATATATTTATTATATAATAAATTATATATTATATAAATATAATAAATTAAAAATAATATATAATTCCTGTTTACGTATTAAATTACGATGAAGTCCTTTTGCAGCAAAGTATCTTTGATTTAAGATCCGAATAAGTATGAAGGAAATAACATACTGTTTATTTTTAACTCTATAAAATTTAGCCTTTATTAAGATAATATCATTAATCCCAACGATGATCAAGGATATGGTATCTACTGTAGATGTCTTGAAATTTTAAATTAAGATCATTGATTTATTAAATAATTCATTGGTACAAATCGGTTGATTCTTGCCGAGTACAAGATTTTTGCAATAAACAAGGGGATTTTAATTAATTTTTATTAGTTATAAATTCTGATGCCAGTAATGTTATCAGATGTATTACGATTGTCTGTTAATTTCCGTCGATAATAATTCGATTAAATAAAATTGTCTTCCCTAAAAATGTGTTTAGGAAAACTGATGGCAAGGAAAAAAATTCCGTTAACTTTGGTCCAAGTCGAATTTTGAGTATTAGTATTTCGTGAATTTTTTAAGAATTGGTTTATTTTATGTTTTAATTTAATTCATTAATTTGAAGAACTAATGAGTGTGTGTTGTCTTTCTAATCCGAGAATACGTAATTAGTTTTTTGGTCTCAAGTTTTTAAATTATAATTAAACCTAAATATACTATCAATATCGGAATGAGTTCAGCTCATATATAATGATGATATAAGAATCGAATTTTCTGTAATAATTTTAAATAAGTAATAATAATAATAATAATATCTTCTAGGTTTTTAATAAAGTTAATAACTTCTGAGAAAACAAGCTTTGTTTAAATCAGTTACACTTTCCTGCCTTATTGATAGATTAAACCCGTTTTTCCCTCTCTAAATCAAACTTTTTAAATAACTTTTCAATTCGCTTATATTATATATAATTGTAAAAATCTCTTGTAATTAAATTTGCATTTTTTTTTTGAAGCAGAAAAAAATTAAGTACTCATTAACTTACTGATTGATTTCATTGAAATAGATTTATTTCACTCCGCACATCTCTATAAGTCTCAGCCTTTAATCCGGGGGTTCTGGGTTTGAATCCCGGTCAGGCAGGGCATATTTCATACGTTACAAAATCCTGTTTCATATTTTTACATATAAGCTTCTTTGTAAGCTTCTGTGGTGAATTAATTTATCAAAAAAAGAAAAAAATTAAAACTCTTACAAAATACATAAAATTATTAAAATAAAACAACCGGTACATTCATTGTTTCCTGAAAAAGATTAGAATATTATCCTGAGATTAAATTATTTATTAATCAATAAATTAATAAATTTTATTTTATTAGAGATATCTTCTTTTGGTTTTAACATATATCTTCCTGTTTTGTTTATTTAACTGTGTAATAGTATCGATCTGATTTTATTGTATCCAAAGAAAGTTTCTCCGACTTGAAAACTAGTAGTTAGTTGAAAGCGGTGTTTGTGTTTCTTTGTGTATGTATTAGTGGATCGGAGGATGGGTGTATCGGGTTGTTACGTATTGTGTTATTCATACTTTGTTCAGTAATACGTGGATGGGTAAAGGCTGCTTGCTGTTGTTTGTTACCTTTGCTCCTTCGTTCATTTTTCGGATTGGTCGATTCGTTCCATAGCTGCTCTGTATCATGCAACATGTTCAACAGTACAGTGACGTTACGCCGTCATGTAACGTATATTTCCCATCTCTACCAGTCACTATATTCTACAGACTATTTATCATATATATATATATATATATATATATATATATGAAATTTAAATAATGCCTTTCATTTATATCGAAAAATATACTATTTTAAATCATTTGACATTTTATATTTTATTTATATTTATTCATAAGTTTTTGTTTTATTATTTCATCAATATTGAATCGTGCGAAATGTAACGCAGGAATAAATCAATCATTCATGATGTTCACGTGTTTGTGTATATATATATATATCTACATACATTCACAATGTTCTGTCTTTTTTGAAAAGATTGTTTTCATGGAAAAGGTGTATATCAAAATATGTAACAATTTTCTGGACTTTAATTGCGTATATTTTCTGCCACGTAACATGCTATTGTGTATGTTAATAATTTAAAATTGTTTCTTTTTAATATTACGTGAGTTTCTTTAACTTACAATGGTTCAGTCGTGTCCTCAGATCTTGCGACCTTAATTAATAAATCCTGACTTCATAAACTGGATGCCATAAAAAAAACTGTAAAATTAGCATTTTATGAAGTAAACTAGTAGCTTAAGGAAACTTAATTTGTTCAAATATGATTTCAACCAACTCAGTTCAGAGGGATAAAATATTTCCTCAGAAATAAATCTTAGTGTTATATAAAATTCCAGTCGGCTTAATAAGTATAGCATTACATCTTTGTGTGTATGTACTGTTGCCTCATACATGCCGAGCTTCATAGTGGTTAGCGCAACGCTAGCCGTTCAGAAGTCAGCGGGAGCAGCAGGCCTGGCCGGCCCGCAGACGGAGCCGCTACCTTCCCGTCCCAGCTTGCCGGGCAGACATGGGATGGCTTCGGGAAAACCGCCACGGCCACGCCGGTGGAACGAGCGACGCTAACCCGACACTGAGACTCTCCACTGAGACTGGAGGCTCCACTGACGCTGTAATGGGCTCCCACCAACTGCTGAGGGGAAGCTCTCGGCGGACGCTAACCCGACAACGAGGCTCTGGAGGCTCTACTGACGCTGTAGTGGGCTCCCACCAATTGCTGAGGGGAAGCTCGATTCAGCCCTTTTCAGGGCTACCATAAGCTTGTAAGATGCCACGTGCCGTCGAACCCATTCGCAAGGGTACATGCATACAACTCCTGAAACGTATGATTAATTGAAATTCAACCACCAAAGAACACCGGTATCCACGATCTAGTATTCAAATCCGAATAAAATTAACTTCTTTTATTATGATTTGAACCGGAGAACTACGTCGAAATCAGCTCATTTACGACAACGAGTTTACCACTAGACCAATCCGGTGTGTTGAAAACAAATTTATTTTTTACTTTTTAGTACGAATTGTTTTGTTTTACTTGTTTTTGTTTATTTTTATTTTTTAAATGTTTTTGAATTAAATAAAAAATATTTTTTTAATTTTATTCTATTATTGTTAATTGTTGTTAGTTCTCACTAGTAACATCATCGATTACTTTTATATTATATTACATCATAACATTTAATTCATTTTTATTTATTTATATTTTCTAAACGTAATACTATTTATTCCATATATTACTTATAAGAATTATTATCTTGCTTTATGAAATCACAGAACTGAGCTGGATCCGCATAAAGAGATTTCAATTTGTTGCTCATCTACGGATAATCCTCTAATTAATATAGAAAATGTCATTTTTTAGTCCATATTTAATATATAAATACAGGTAATGTTTTCGTATAATAATAATCTTACAAATAAAAATATTTTTGATTACTGAATGAATAATATTTTGTGTCCGAATGAATGGCTCATTCGGACCCAAAAAATTATCTTTTAATAATGAATATTTCTAAATTTTGTTCTCATTACTCTTTTTATTCGCACTCTATCAACAAAATTTAGTGCTGCTTGTATCTAAAAGTTATTGTAGAATCATTTTTACTGCTATTATGTAAGTTTATTACGCTATCAAACGCATTGATAAAACACAGAAAAAATTCACATTTTACTTACTTTTAATATTGAATATACTGCTTGCCATCAACGCATTATGAATGTTAAAAATGCTGGAGATATTTTAAAATATCCAGAGCCATAATAGTGATGGATTTTTAAAATTATTATTAGGCTTTTTATGAGAAAATTATAAGATCTATTTATAATATTATTTATTAGAACAAAGAGATTTATAAAATATATATATATGGAGAGAGAGAGAGAGAACGACTAGCTTATTTTATGTTGAAATAGCAAACAGTTTCTTAAGTTAAATGTAAAAGTAGCCTAAGGTCTCGTATTTAGATAGTACGTTATCCATTGTCGAGAATAAAATTTGTTTGTGCTTTGTTAAGCGATAAATTTTAAAATAAACGAATTTTAAGAAAAAAAAAAGGTTACTGAATTGTCCTTGAAAGTTAGTAGAAAGTGTATTCGTTACGAAAGAAAATTAATTGCTATGTTTACTATTCCATATTAAAAAGTTTTAGCCCAACTCCTAAAATGTTTTCTTTTTTTTCAATATCTTCCCCTTACGAAAGAGAGTATTAGGGATAGGGATAAAAGTGATAATTATTCACAAAGAAATAATTTTTAATCTGCTTAAAAATAGCATTAAGTCTCACTTATTGGAATTTAATTCAGTAACGAGTTTTAAATCAGAGTAAATTGATTATATCCTAAATTATTTTAAATTATATTATTGTATCGATGTAATAAAATCATGACTGCTTTTGTACTTTAAATGATCAGTGTTTCAACGGGACGATGTTTAGTATACACGGTAGCCAGAATATACACACAGAGCGCTTATAGACACGCCTGTCCGATTTTCTTCCGGTGAACCAACCAGTAGTCCTTTACCTCCAGTAAAGGACTTGCCAATTGGAGCCGTTTTAATGTAAACGGTCAGAACTTAACGGAACGCGAGGATATAGATGTTTTATTCCCTTATTAATCACAGATCCTGGACATCAGCTCCTTGTTTGTTGAGTCTTCTCTATTTACCAGGCGGGTATTTAATTTTAATGACTTGTGTATTTTTTAAGGTGAAAGAATTTTGGATTGCGTTCCGATCCTTTTTGTAGAACACGGGTGTGAAAGTATTTTTAGTCAGGTTATTCCTTAATATAGGGAGATTAGAATAATGCCTGCGTCCTTCTCATGACACGAATTCCCTACAGTTTATCCATTAGCCTTTCAATTTAAATTTCAGAAACATGGTCATTACAAGTTTATTTATTTCCTTAATTTCATCACATTGTATTTTATTCATTCGGTTAACATTCTCTGTATCACTATGTCCTAGTCTTAATTTGTATTAAAAAAGATTAATTTTCATTATTGTGTTATTTAGAATTTTTTTGAGCTCGTCTATGATTTGGATTATGATTTTTCTCATGTCCTTTTACCGTAAAATATTTTAAATGTTTTAATAATACTTTAATTTCCAGAAGTATTGCAAACACATCCGTTATCAAATTTACACTCTGGTCGTACAATAATAGTACATTTAATAAAAAAGTTGTATATGCTCCCGTTTCCAGGAAATTAGTGATTCAATCACACCAGAATTAATTTTATTTACTAATATATATAAATAGTTTGTTCCATTTATTCAAATTGTTAATTTGTTGATTTGTCTATTCAATCATTCAAATAAACGAGACGTATTTTTATTCTAAAAAAATTCTTGGTTAAATTATACATTATATAGAAAAATGAAAAAAAACATATATTTTTTTAAATTAAATACAGGCGCTGTCAAAAGATATTTTTTTAAATTATGGTATATGGAATGTTTAAATTCTAATATTCATATTTTAATTGGTTTTAAGCAATAATACTATTTTAGAAAAGTGTAAAATTACCTACCAACGATTTTTTACTAAGTACAAAAATGGTACTTATAATAAGAAATTAAAATATTAAAAATAAAAACAAATATCATATTTTAGTACTGTATTTCTGATTTATTAATGGTGGTAGATAAAAGTTATACCTATGCTGTGTTCTATATTAGTCATACTCCTACTGACACAGTTTGCATTATTATTTTTATTTTAGTATATATGAATGTGTTAGCTGTGGTTTTACCTCTTTAAAGATTACTCTATCGAAATAATTTTTGTACTAGATATTCGTTGGCCTTGTGGTCATGAGTTTCTTTTCTTGCCTGTTCTAGATTAAATACAATAATTTTTTTTCGCTGAAAACTGATGTACTGCTTTTTTTGTAAATCAAGGCAAGGGATAAATAATTTGTTTTCCCTTTTTGAATGATGCAAAGTTTTAGTCTTTCTAAACAGTATAGTATATAAGGCTAAGTTACAAATCCTATTACAATAACAGTACATAGATATCTCTTACCTGCTTTTCTTTTTTTTAAATAAATTCCGTAATGAAAATTACAGTTTTAATATAACTCCCTTCAGATTATATTTCCTATTCAGAAAAATTTATAAACATTTACCAAAGATAACTTTAAAATTAATTTGTTGTTATTTATTAAAAAACGTATACGCTTGATTAATTTTTACATATTCTTTAATTGCATATTCTCTTTACAATTTTAGGACCAAAATAAATAACCATTATGCACAGCTATCTTATAAATTCCATTCAAATTATAATGTTTGCTTTAGGTTATCAAGGGAATAAATATAGTAAGGTTTAAAAGGGTTAACAGTGAGATGATGGAGATAATATTATCGCTGCCACTCGTGGAATTAGGGATAGACACCGGCATAGGAGGGAGAATCTAAAGTTAGTTAGACACTTAAAATTAATTTTGACTAGTACCGAGGTGGGAATGATAAATGGTTGTGGACCCCACAAACAACTTAACCTCGTTTTGTTCCGGAGCCGACCTACCGGACGAAGCTGTAATGCTGGTTTGTACGCGTGCGCTTTTCCGGTATAAAGTTTGCACCTAAATTCTAGCTTACCCGATCGCTGTCGGGGGGTGAAAGTTGTTTTAAAGGGAGTTTGGTTTGTTATATAAGGAAGGATAGACGGGTAGTGGGTTGCAACGATCCGTAGGGATAATTTGTGTCGACTTTGTTTTCATCGTAGAATAGGCAAGGGGTCGACTTGGTAGAAGGAATCGGTTTACTTCCCGCACAGAGTTGTTCAGTTTAGCCGCTCACTATTTCTCTCTCACTCTCTCTCTCTCTTTCTATTTCTCTTACTCTATCATTCTCTTTTGCAAAGTCAAGTTCTGAGTAGTGTAGGACTCTACATAGCTACAGCAGAAAGATACAACAAACCCTCAAGCAAACCTACTGTACAAGTTGGATTAAGTTAGGTTAATCAACACTCTTCTACTAACAACTACTGGCGCCTCTCCCGTTGCTTTCTTCACCGCCGCACACATCTGTTGCAATTATTATTACTTCTGCCGATACCGCTATCACTATCCTTTACTAGTGTGTTGCTATTCCCTCTACGTAATAGTGATGCTTTTGCAATTACTCTGAACTAAAAGAGAAACATTCCACTCAAGTTATCTCAAACTAAACGCCCTGACTTGGCTTTCTCGCTTACCTCAGTCTTTTACAGATCTCCTAAAGGGTTATCTCTCATCTATCAGACGGATCACGAAACTAGATACTTCAATTTAACTGAATTGTTTTATTTATCGAACGTTTTTTGCTTTACAATTAATACAGTTGGTGATTTTAACCAATACATACTATAATAATGTGGACGATTCTGTATCGTATTGATTTTTAAATTATAGAAGTAACGTAATTAATTATTTATTATTAAGATTGATCATTATCCATAAAGTAGTCTTGAGTAATAAAAAAAGGTATTTTGTTTTTCCTTTATTAAATTATGTGTTTTCATTGAAAATTCCTTTTTTTATTATTTCATTTAATATTCAATATATAGGAAAAAATTATGAAAATATTGATGAAAAAGTAAGTATTATTGTTTCAAAAAATTATTGTTAAACAACGTATTTTTTTTTGTTCAAATAATCCTCTTTGGACCATGAAATTCATTTAATCCAATCCATTTTGGAAATTTTTGTTCTTCCATGTTTCTATCAAATAATCTTCCTGTTTTTCTCTTTCCTTTCTTCAGCCCGAGTTGTTCCGGTCCGATATCTTGTTTTCTCCTGAAAAACTGCTATAATTTGTTTATTCGGTATTCCTTATTCCGTGTTCGTTTACATTTTATTGAAACGAGTTATTGTTGTTTTTTTGTTAAAGAAATGTGTGAAAATTTTATTTGCGATTCTGTTTGGGTCCATTCTTCGTAGATGTCCATACAATACAATGCAATTTCTGATAGTGCGTGTAATCTTTTTAATGTGTGTATACAATTTATTTCATCTTCGGTACTGCCTATTTTCTTTGATTGGTCCCAATATGTTCCTCAGTATTTTTCTTTTTCCCAGTTAACTTTGATCATCCTGTTTCCCAATGGTTAAACATTCTTCTGCGTAAAGGGCTTCAGGTCAAACTACTGTCATATATTATCTTAATTTTGTTTAGAAAGAAAGAGGTTTTTTGTTGTACCGATATTTGGTGAACTGGTAAGCTAGTCTCGTTTTGTTGATTCTTAGACTTACCGCTTCTTTTTCTGAAACACTATTTTCAATTAATTCACCTAAGTATTTGAATATATAAGCTTTTCTTATTTTCCCGTATTTCGTCTCAAATGTTTTTTGGGATGGCTTTAAATTGATCGTTTATTCAGACTTTCCAAAAGAGATCTGCATTCCTACATTTTCAGCTTTTTCTTTGAGAATGTTAATTTGCTGGGTGGTTTTCAACCAGTCCGAGAGGGTCATCTGCGAATGCTAAATAGTTAATAGTTAAATTCTGCTTTTTGTAGCCAAGTCTTTTCTTATAATTTGTAGATTAAGTTATTTATTTAAGTAAACAATATTTAAAATATGCTTATTAGAATTCCATACGCCGTAATTTAAAACATTATTGGCACCTATATTTAATTCACTAAAATTTGATTCACTAATTTGTTTTAGAAGAATAAATGTTTTTTTTAATTTTTATATATAAACTATAATTATAAACTAAGAATTTTTTCAGAATAAAAATAAATATACCATTTAATTTGAATGAAGAGAAGACAAATTAGAAGAAACTAAAATTTATAATAGGTTGAAGTTTTATACTGCGTTAAACGACAAGTTTGATTAGAGGTGAATTTTTGTTTTAGAATTATGTATTTTTTTAAACAAATATCCATAAAATAATAACTAAAAATGTTTATATAAATACAATTTATGAGTCTAAGAACATAAAAAATAAGATAAATAAATAATAATGACAATTAATATTAATAATAGTAATAACAACAACAATAATAATAGCGAATAAATGACATAGTATTTCAAATAGGGACAAGATTTGTTTAAAGACAGTTAAATTATATATATCACCCCTAGTATTGTTTTTTTTTAATTACAAATTTCTTTAAAAAATTCAGTAATACAAGAAGTTTTTCAGAATACAAGGATATAAGCTAATAACAAAGAAGAATTTCAGAAGGTAATAATAAATTAAAGAAATCTATTTTTGAGTTCAGGAAATAAAAGAGGACGAGGAATTAATCTATTAAATTAGGGTGAAAAATGTAAAAAGAGAAAAACAGAAAGTAGCTTTTTATCTGGTGTTGTCATTTAGATTTACTCGTATGTCAAAATGACAGAATAGTTAATATAAAGTACAACCCAGATAAACTAAAAGTGAATAACAAATACAGTCAATATAATGTTAAAGCTTTAAGTCAAAACTTATCAATCAATCGTTTCATTCCTCATTTTGTGTTGAGATAATTTTTTCATAAAGATCGGTACCGGTAACGAAAAATATAATTCAACAGGATATTTTTGAGCAGTTCATATACCACGTTAATAATAGAAAATTATTTCATTCTACGGAAGTATTTTCAAGTTAAGCAAACATTAATCTTTTCACTTAGGTTGTGGGCGCTAAACTATTAGAAAGGCATTTATACATAACTAATGACACTGTCTCCACTGTTTATGCTTACTTTAACATTAACTGGATTCTAATGCAATGTGAACACGCTAAATAAGCATAATTGTAAAGAAGCTAAATCTCTTCATTTAAAAAATTATTCTTAGATGTTCTGGGCTACACCGCCTTTAGAAACTTTAATTTTTATTTCCCTCCACTTCCAGTACTCATTTGAGCTCTGATCGCCTAGCCACATGGTACAGCAGTTCCTCATACGTAGAAGCCTATTCAATACTTGGTAAATCTATTCAAATCTTGCTAAATCTCTTCATTTAAAAAATTATTCTTAGATGTTCTGGGCTACACCGCCTTTAGAAACTTTAATTTTTATTTCCCTCCACTTCCAGTACTCATTTGAGCTCTGATCGCCTAGCCACATGGTACAGCAGTTCCTCATACGTAGAAGCCTATTCAATACTTGGGAACAGGAGTTCCATTGTCTGAATTTCCCCACAATCACACCTATCGCTCTAGTCCTAAGTCCAGCTATTTTTGTTGGTACAAGACCCATTTCATTTGGTATTGCCATCTTCGTTCACAACCTTTCGCGCTAAATCTCTGGTGAAACCTCCAGAGATGCTGTTCTCTGAATGAAACTATTTCTTTTCGAGTTAAGCCGAGAATTGACAACCACATGTTTGTACATATGATTTTTAGCTTCTGTCACTTGTTTTTTCTTTCCATTTCTCGATTACTTTCCCTGTTTTTCTAGGAGGTGCTATAACAGCTAAAGGTTAAATCCTATGAACTGGTGTTGGATTCAGACAATTGGTTACTAGGCGCACTATATTATTCAGAGCCACATCGACATCCCTATTAGATGATTTCTTTCAACTCCAGGCAGTGCTGTTTATACGGTAAAGCCTGGCCTGACTCCTAAGTATCTTGGATTGCTAGAATATTCCAATCCAGATCCTCTCCATTCTATATCAAGTTCCATTCTCGCTTCTTTATTATAGGTCCTCGTGCGAGAGTTACAGGAGTGTTGTCCTCGGTTTCGTGTTCTTATATTGTCTAGTATGATCTTTCTTAAAATTATTTGAATATTCATCATTCCCCTCTTTTTTGTAAATTATACCATTGCACCTATTTCCGAAGTTAATTATTTAACAGGATTAGAAATTATTAATTACATAAGTTGTAGCCGTGTAAGTTAAAATATGGATGAATCCTCGCTGATATATACTTACACTCAAGAGTTGGAGATAAATTAGGTAATTTTACAATCAGTAATTTCATTAATGATTTTTAAGTTTTGTTTACCAGTTTGAAAAATTTCTGTAATTATTAAAAATATACGTATATTATTTTTATGTATATGTATAGATTTTATGATATGTATACATTTTATGTATATATAAATAAAATACAGTATTATAACATGAGGCTACTTTATAAACCAAAATTTGTTTTAATCAGATCGTTATTTTCCAGGCACAGGTACAAATAATTTAGAAATAATATTTATTACACACCAAAAAAAGATTTACGCCCGCTTACTGATGGATGATAATGAATCTTTAGCGTGCGAAAAATGCCTGATCGGGATTCGAACCCGGGATCTTCGGATGAAAGCCCGAGTCGCTACGCTAATATTATTTTACAATATAAAAATGCTTATTTTTCCATTCTTTTATATTATGAATATTATTTTAAAAGAATCTTGTTTTTAATAAAAGATAAATACACCTCTATTAAACTATACAATAGAAAAGTTTCATATTAACACTATTAAAGAGATTACAAGTACTTATTTAAAAAAATCTTTGCGCATATTATTTAAATTAAAGGATTTATTTTATAAAACAATACTACATTGAGCTTTTAATGAGCAGTAATTAAAATAACCTGTTTTATCTACGGAATAATTTTTTTTAAAGCATCTCAAATTTTTTTTAAATTTTATATTGAGTTTATTCATTATCTTCACGTGTGTTTTTATTATTACTACATATACTTATTAATTGTAGCGTTATTATGAAATTTAACTGTTTTTACGTATTATTCTCTATTTTAGAGCACTGTTTTTCCTTGAGTACAGTTTGTATTTTGTCTTCGGTTGAACATTACCGGAAAATACTGGGACAGTTCTTTTTGTTGATTTGTTGAGCAAGACGCCTATCTCTACCGGACTTATTTTATGTAACACTTGAATACATAGCGATTTGAATAAAATATTTATTTATTTAATAATTGTACCATTATTATTATTTTATAATGTAATAACTTATTATTATTTTTTTTTTTTTATTTTATTTTTACGGCCATCAACTGCTACGGTCATTAGCCCGATGGGAATCTGTAATGTACGAAAAAATGCCATGTCTATCCGGGGTTCAACCCGGGACCTCCGGATGAAAGGCTCTGACGGTGCCACTCCGCCACGGAGATCGGCAAACTTATTGTTGTTTTGTATCATAATTAATTTTAATGAAATATAAATTCATGAATACAGGGTATGAAAACAAATTATTTTAATTTATAAGTGAATAATAAAAGTTAAACTTAGTATAATTTACGCTAAAATGAAAGTTTTTGTTATAATTTTGATTCAAATTTTCTTGTTATTCTAAGATATTATATTCTGTTTAAATTAAATATATCTACGTATTATCTTCCAAGAGGAAAGATTATTATCTCTTGGGAGCAAAAGAGTAAGAGAGAGTTAGCAAACAGTAACAAATTCAAAAGTAAGAAAAATGTTTTACGGTACAAAGGCTGTTTTCAAGAGAATTTAGGTGAAAAGTTAGCAAGCAGTAGGTCCAGTACAGAACAAAAAGTGTCTTAAATTGTTTGCCGGGGTAAAGCAGTTTATCATTCGAAACAAACTTGAGTCCTCAGTCACCTACTAACAGTCAAAATTAATTTTAAGTGTCAAAAGTTCTGTACTCACCTCTTTTTACTTATTTCTATATATTTTCTTGTTTTCCCCTTCATTTTACAGTTTTACATTTCTTTCTATCTTAATTGATGCTTGTTTTAAAAAAGTTTTGAATGAATTTGATTTATTTATAAGTAATTCTTATTTTTTTCATAATTTTATTATCTAAATATGCGTATTCATGGAAATTGTAGGTTCATAATTTAAAACTTATAGGTGTAAAAAAAAAGTAATTATATAACCTTATGTAATGATTATTCGTTTTTTTAAAAAAAAGTAAAATAATTTTACAAAATTTTGTTCTACCTCTATTGAAATACATACCTTTATTATTTTTACGTATTTAATTCCAATCATCCATGTAATAAAATAAATTCCACAAAAAAATATTTAAAAAAATGTATTTATAACATTGTTTTTATTAATCTATTACACTAAATTAGTGACAAGCCAACACAGTTTATCCCATATCTCTGAGAGTTGGCGAAAAGGTATCGCAGATTTACAAAAACTATTCATAAGTAAAAGTTGTAATTTGACATACGGTTCATATATTCAAATTGTTTTTTTTGGAAAATAATATTTCAAAATGAAAAAAAACTGGTTATAAATGCTTCCCGAATAACTGCTCTTAAAATATCATATGTTTTTTCCCATGATTTACTTTAGAATATCTCTTGTAACGGGTAAAATAGTTTTAAGTTAATTTCCAAAACCCAAGCCAGGATAATATTTTACGTATTACGAGTATTTACAAAAGGTTTTCCGTGAATTTCTGAGATATTTATTATCCAACTAATTCGCATGAATTTAATTCAGTGGTAAATAACCTTACTGAACCGCATAGATGATATTAAAACAGATTTTATTAATGCTTATACAAGTAGAACAAAGAGCAAAATAAATATATTTTCAACAAATTGGAAGTGGGTGAGTTAATATATATATTTTTCGTAAAATTTAATCTAATTTGTCATTTTTTAAAGGATCTTATTGGTTTTAAATCTATTATTTATTTTTGTAAAAAAGAAATTATATTAGAATTAAAAAGAAGAAATAGTTAAAATAATAATTTTGCTTTACTTGTAGGAAAAGCTAATTTTGCAGTTCACATCGCAAAAGTAAATCATATAAAAGAAATGTTTTTATCCAACAGCGGTAAAAAACATTTTGATAATTTTAAATTATTTCTTCATATATATATATATATATATATATATATATATATGCATATATATATTCATATATTTATATGCGTGTGTGTTAAAGTTTTCATATCAGTTTCAGCCTCTAAATTTCATCTGACTAAATAAATAATAAAATAACTTTTTCAAAAAATATTTGCTTATTTAATACTCCTTTTATATTATTTATTTATAATATTTAAAAATTCAATTCGTACTGAGCATTTAATAAAGTAAAAAGAGAGGAACTCTTAAAAGAAATTTAAAAAAAACACAAAACATATTCTACTTTGTTGAAAGCTTAACTTTTTTTAAAGTCAAACGAAGCCTACTGTTTTTAATGTTACTTGAAGAACAAAATATTTATTTTGATATTATGATGTTGTAACGCTACAATCACGTGTTTTAACAATTAGGTAGTTGAAATGAGGGTGAAAAAAATTCACACCAGTGCCAGCAATCGAACCAAGACGAGCTGATCTATGTTAACACGAATACACTAACTATTGGCTAGTTATAAATAATGCACGAACAAAAAAAATTACTTAAGTAGGCGATAATTTTTTCAGATTTGTCTTAAACACAAAGTTATTTTTGAAAAGATAACAAAATAAAATAAATGAATACGGTAAAAATAAACTCGTTGGTAAATTTATAATTTAAAATTTTCCTATAGCAATATTTTTAGTACTATTACGTTAACTAACTATATAATAAGCTATAAAAATTTCATTGTTTTCTGAATTTACTATAAAATATTTCTATGAAACTTCCACCTTAAAAACAGTTTTAATAAATATTTCAAAAAGGAACATTCTAAATTGTAAAATCCGCTGTTATAATATTACACAATTATTTGTAATTAGCTTTATTTAAACTCTTCGAAATGTATAATACAATATTAAACCGATCTATAATAGAATTTTCAGTGTTACCAATCTAACAACCTACCTACCGAACAGTTTGATATTTCATTGTATTTTAAGTAGAAGCTATGTCAGTCAGTGCCTGGTGGCGAAAAGTTTTAAGTTATTTTTTCATTTATTTTTATTATTATTATTTTATGTTTTAAAATATCTGTTTAACAATGAATCAGAATTTATAGACTTTTGCGTGTTCCTTTATTGTTGTTAAATTTCTACCTTTCAACTTTATATGCGATTAATGAAGGAATTTTAAAAATGATTATAGAAATTATTGCACAATGAAAGGAAATTTATATCTTTTTATGTGAATAAATGTATTTACGTACATTCTACCTACCCAAAAAGAAGTAATTAATAATTATTTGTCAATTTAAAGAGCTGTTTATGATGTTTCTGTACTTTCTTTGTGCTTTTGTGAATTTACATTCAAATCATTCCCCTCATTGATAAAATTAAAAAAAATATTTTTTTTTGCCATCTCCAAAGTTTTATACTATTTATTCGCATTTTTATCGAAAGCAATACGCGAGCTGAAAGTTTGCTCTTCGCCAGCTGCTGTATGTAGTGTACTGGTGTGTTGTGTTTGTATTTTATATACAAATGTGTCATGTTATTAGTAATCGGATGATGTCATCTAGTTAGATAGTAGAACAAACTCCGCTCACCCGTCTCGCTAAAGCCAGCCGATACTTCGGTTGACAAAGACAGGGGAAACCTTCACCTCACTTAGTGTTCAATTAGGAAAAAAGTTAGAATAAACATAATTATAACTGGATCAGATTACTATCTTTGGTCAGTATCTTATTTTATTTAAAAAATTGATGGCGTATATAAAACGATGTAATAATCGCCAACTGAAAAGCAATCAAAGCACATAAATATGAATTCCACTGATGTAATATCGGTATTGATTTTTATGTAGTATATGTATATGGTATTATAGACAAAAATTACATGAAGAAATTAATTTTGTAGAAGCGGGCGCCGATTCAAAAAAATTGTCTAAGGGATTAAGTATTTGGACAAAATTATGTCTTATATTTTAGCGCATTATAATGTAGGTTCCATCTTTTTTTTAAATAATTATTTTTGATGCGGATTGTAAAAATTATTCTCCTTCAAAAAACTGTCTGAATTTTTAAAACCAAACAAAATATTGCAATATCTTACTTAATATAGACAAGAAAACTGAAAATTATCGTCACATCTCTTACTTTCATGGCATCGTAGTTCTTCAAACTTCTTGCAGCGTATTAATCAGTCAAAAAATGGAGTATGGTTTTTTTTTAATTTCTCGACGTTTTATGATTCAAAGACTAAAAAAAAAAACAAAAAGAAGTAGCCGGGTAATATTCGTACGTAGTATGTACGTGTGTTGGCGTGTTAAAATCTTAATAGCTTTTCACTGGTTAAACAGATTTTAAAAATTTGCGCAGATTCGTATGTATGGAGCAATTTGTGGGTAAAAATTTGGGATTAATATCTTCAGGGAGTGGGGTAGATATTTTTGTGAGGTCAATATTTAAAAAATTTTGCAAACATAACCCCACATTATATCAAGATCAGTAGATGCATACATGGTTATCTTACCATTTAAAAAAAGAATTTTTCCCACATTCTCTTAACCCAAACATAAAAAAACAGAAACTATCTTTTATTTGTTGCATACATTTAAACCGATCTTTTTTTGGCTTCATAAGCATAGTAGTAGTATAAGTAAGCCAAAAATTAAATTTTGGGGGAATATATTTTTGGAGAGGGGATGCCAATAAAAATTTAAAAATATCGATGTTTTGAACTTTTTAAAGTTCTTTCATGTATAATATTTTCTTTAGTAGATAAAAATAAGTAACCAATGCCAAGAAAGTATAATAACTTTGTAATCAGCATTTTTTTCTATTCTTCCCACAAAATTAAGTACACTACGTATATAATAACCGAATTTTGATGAATATGTACATAAATATATTGAGTCAGCGTGTTTTTTGTGTCCGGCAATTCATGTAATGTATCTTTAAGAATTTTTCAATGGTTTTAAAGTTTAATAAATGTCATTATTATATTATCTTATCTTATATTATATTATATTATCTTATGTGAGATCTTTTTTTGAAGATGAATTTTATCATCCAAAATTTACTAATTTAATGTTATTTATTAATGAAGGTATTTCTCTATGATTAATTTCTCTCCCACTCATTCTCTCTCTCTTTCTATATATATAGAAAGAGAGTTAGATGTTATGCAGAGATAGATTTAGGCACACATACACACACACACACACACACACCTATGCACGGACATGCACATACTCCTTCATGAAAGTTTCACTCAATTCCACCATTCCTTATCAATGTTTCCGCAACTTCCTGAAACTTAAATAACGGAAATTTGGCATAATAATTTATGACAAAAAAAAAAATACTAAAAATAAATTATCCTATTTAATAACCTTCAAGTGATTAAAAAAGTGAAATCTTGAAAAACTATTTTTTTTGATACTTGGAAAAATAAAATATTTTGAAATTATCTTTGGAAAAGTAATAAAAAAGTGATTGATTCTGTGAATTTGATAAAGAACTGGGTACAATGAGGTGAAAAGGGGTTAAACCTGAATTAAGATATAATTAAGTCTCTATATGATTGAATTTGTTTGACAGCTAATTTTTCATATTTATTTGTAAGGGACACCAGTAAATATTTTATCTAGAATTTTCGTTTTGAACAACAAATCTCAAAAATTACTAAATTAGAACTCTACATATAATATCGATGTAAAGTTTTGTAATCTAGAATAAAAATGAAAAATCATACAGTACTTTTGAGTAAATATTCTTAAAATTTACTTATAGACATTAATTACAGGTTATATCACCATTAAAACCGTACAGAACAACAAGAAGGGTTAACCTATAAACGTCTCCAACATTCTCTGATATTTGACGTTAAACCTAATAATTTGGCTGATGTCAGAATTTTATATTTTTATTCCCTCGGATGGATAACACAAACGCCTAATATTTATTTCTTTTTAAATTAGGTCCCAATATTTCGTTTTTATCAGTAGATAATAAGATTAAAATGTGACATAGATTGTAAGATCTGGATTTTTTCTTAAATTAAATTTTCTATTATATTTTTATTAATTAATGAATATTAATCTTTTCGAAGACTACATCAGTACTTCACATGTTTGCATTATTAAACTTTACTCATAACTTATACATTTAAAATCGTTTGAGTTAGAATATCTAGATTCGTTTGCTCCAGTATCTTGGCGGCTGATCATCGATTGCTTCTATCTTTACTTTCGTTGTAGATTTTATTATGTTTAAATGTTATTTGTTTATATCTGTTGAACCTTTCTTTCTTTCTTTCTTTTTCCTGTTTAGCCTCCGGTAGTTACCTTTCAGATAATACTTCAGAGGATGAATGAGGATGATATGTATGAGTATAAATTAAGTCATGTATAGTCTCAAGTAAATTAAGTCTATGATATGTATGAGTAGTCTCGTATAGTCTCAAGTTCGACCATTCCTGGGATGTGTGGTTAATTGAAATCCAACTACCAAAGAACACCGGCATCCACGATCTAGTATTCAAATCCGTGAAAAAATAACTGATTTTACTAGGACTTGAACGCTGGAAGTCTCGACGTCCAAATCAGTTGATTTGGAAAGACGCGTTCACCACTAGACCAACCCGGTGGGCTTATTTCTATTGAACCTGTATGTATTTCACATCAGTAATTAGTTTATTATTTATTTGCATATTCATTTTATCTTTACTATTATGTCTTTCTTATTGCTTTTTATACTCAAATCGAGGTGATTTATCTTTTATCCTTCCAAGACACATAAGTTTTGTTTCACAATACATTTTACATGTTTGTTTGTTTGTGTGTGTGTGTGTGTGTGTGTGTGTGTGTGTGTGTGTGTGTGTGTGTGTGTGTGTGTGTGTGTGTGTGTGTGTGTGTGTGTGTGTGTGTGTGTGTGTGTGTGTGTGTGTGTGTGTGTGTGTGTGTGTGTGTGTGTGTGTGTGTGTGTGTGTGTGTGTGTGTGTGTGTGTGTGTGTGTGTGTGTTTAATAAACTTATCAATGATTTCATTCTTTATATTTTAATTTATGGTTGATAATTACTTTCTGGTTATCATTCGTTAAAACTCCTCCCACTATAAACAGTTTAAAAAATTTACATTCATTTTTAACTCTTTAATGTATGAATATGAAATATTTAATATTCTGATTTTTTTTATGTTACATGAACTAAATATAAATTACGGTGATCACACAAAATCACTGGTTTTCCTTCTTTTTTAATTGTAAAGATTTTCTGTTTAGATTATTATTTTAAGACATATCTTTGTACTTTTTTTTATTAATCATGCAATAAACAATGCATTATTAATAATAGGAATATGTTGGAAAATGTTAAAACATTACTTAATAATTTTATTTATTTTCCTAATGTGTACATTTCAATCTGTTCAACTAGCGAGCAATAAACAACTTCCCCAAGGCCCAACGAGATGAGGATGATGTGCATGACCCTCATACGTATCCTCATATAAATGAGGTATAGTCTTGTGCAGACTCCGGCCGATCGTTCCTGGGACGTGTGGTTAATTGAATCCCAACCACCAAAGTACAAGTGTATCCACTGTCTAGAACTCAAATCCGTATAAAAAAAATTCTAATACGATTTGAACTTCAAAACCTGCGACTCAGAAAATCAGTTGTTAAACAACTGATTTGCGACGAGTTAATCACTAGACCAGCCTGGTGGGCTACTTAATAAATGAAATGGAAAATTGTTCTCTCTATTATTAAATATAGCATCCCCCGTCACGGCTTCGCCCGTGCTGAATGCGTACAGTACTTCAAAAATTGGAAAGAGTATTTTAGTAATTATATGTAGGCTCTTGCTCTCATTTATCGATACTCACAACTTATAAAATATTTCTCAACGGTTGAACTTGACTTTGAGCCGAGCGTATACGTTGCTTTTCAAATCTTTCAAATGCTTTGGCAAAAATTCGCATTATATATGATCATAAATTCTAGTAGCCCTATTATTCTTTCTATCTGTGATCTCGCCAATCTAGGCAGTATGAAAATATTAATATACCAAACTGAAAGTCGAATCAATGTCAATTATGTTTATGGCTTACCCTGATCGAATTTTATAGTTCAAGATAAAAAAATCTACAGTGTTACTTTACTATGCGTTCTGGCGGGTCGCCGTCAGATTAGACATTAAATTTAGAAAACCGTATAACTGTCTGAAGAAGTCGATGTTCACATAAACAATGACAATCTACATTGGCAATATATAGAGATACATTGGCATTCGATTGAGATAACCAAAAATTTAGTAAATGAAGTTCTAGGTTAGGCTTTTTTTTATATTTATGATTTGTATAGCAGTAAGATTGACGAGGAGGTCTGAACTGTGGTATAAACGTTTGAGAGTTATAAGAAAGGTAAAGATAAAATTTCGTAATGATTGGTTCAGTAGTCTTTGCAGTTACAGTTAAATGAAAAAGACGCCCCTTTATACAGTAGTGAGATGAGATAATTCATTACATAATGAGCTGTTCATTACATTTCAATACCCCATTTGCTGAAGTACTCATATAGGGATACTTGTTTGCTCCTTCTAATTATTATTGCTATTACTACTACTATTATTATTAATATTACTATATTATTATTATTACATAATCCCTAACCCACGCCGATTAGTTGCAACTAATGCAATGTCCAGTTACCCTAGTCATTTCCCCCTCCATTACCCTTGTACGTCGACAACGTATATTGGCAACATACGTCCCCCTTACAACCCTTATCCACATCATGGTTGTGTGTGTGTTCGCGCGCGTGCGTGCGCGTTTGACCAATTACTGAATTATTAACGACGCTAACCGTCCACCAGTCAAGCCTATATTATATCTATTTATCAAATAGTGGCTGCATTATAATAATCTATACAGAATGTCCACATATCTATTAGTACATTGCCTATTATACTCTTAATATAAATTAATTGTTACAATATTTTGTCTTTATTATCACCATTATGTTATTGACAATGTTATTATATTAATTATTATATTGACCTATATTATAAAACTACTTTTTATAAAATATATTGATAAAAATCTAGTACGTTGCCATGTATTAAAACCGTTTCGCTTTGTTATTAATCTGTAGTAATGTTTTAAATACTTTGCATTACCCTTTGTTTCATAATTACATTTTATACACAAGTTTGAAATTAATTTCTTTCGTTTTTTTTTTGTTTTTTTTTTACTTTTATTTCTTTATTGTGTTTTAAACAACAAGTAGAAATGATGATATAAAATATAGTGAATGAAATATTCTATAGTACAACTGCAATTAAAAATGAAACATCAATATACTTTACCTGAGTATAAATTTAATTTTAAATCTCCTTCCAAATCATTTCTGGCGGTTTCCTAGGAAGTAGAGTGATGTCAATAACGTGGTTACCGTTGATGCAGTGTTTTTACTTGAAGCGTGCACAGAAGGGGAAATAAAGTGTTATTGATGTAAAGGTTCGTTTGTAACGTAACAGGGCGCATCAACTATCATCCGCAAGCATTTTCATTAGAAGTTTTGTAGTTTAATGTACTGAAGAAGGCTTAGTGGAATCAAAACCCTGGGACTTTTATATTGAATCTGGTTATATGGTTGTCTTCTACATCATTAATTTTATTGTCAAACTTGACTTTCTAATAAGAATAGTTATTTTTTTCTTTCTATTATCAAACGGCTTACATTTTATGCCCATAAGTTCAGAAATAATTTTTATTTTCTTATAAGAATTATGTTTTTCAGTAGATGGAAATTTTAATAATTTATTAAAACCAATGAATAAGAATAACGTAACTGTTAATATTATATTATATATATATTTTTTTTTCTAATTTAAAAGGTTAATTGTACAGGGAAAATAAATTTCCTTTCTAATAGTACATATAGACATTTTTTTTAAATTTATTCTATTTACTTTTTCAGTTTTTTTTTTCTTATAAGACTTTTTGTTTCATTCGAAATTCAAAAAGGAAACAAATATTTTTTGATGTATTAGTCATATACGAGTATTAAAATAAAATTACTTAAAAAAAATATACCAAAAAAAAGTTACATGATTCAGGTAAACCGTCATCTAACATATTTTTAAAATGTGACTGTATAATTAAAAACAGAAATTTCATATCTATAACAAGTTATCGTCTGACCCTAAATAAATAATCTTAATTCCAATATAAAAAAATAATAATTTTTTACATTAAACTGATAAAATTATTAATATATATATGATCAGGAAAAATAATAGAAAATCTAATATTGTGTAATTTATTTAAGTTATTTAAAAAAGATTGCGCCAATAATTTTTTTGAACTTTTATTAAGCATTTAATGAAAGCTTAAATTTAATTCAGCCACCAACGATAAACTTTTAAATTAATATTATGACCTTACTTATTATTATTTTCTTTACGTTTTCTCAAAAGAAAAGTAATAAAATATACTTTTTTAGTATTTAGTTTTTTTTTTTCTGAGTAACAATTATAATTATACCCCCAAAATAAATAATACAAAATAAATAGTTGCAAGCAAACTTAAAGTCAAATATGAAATTTCAAGCGCAGTCATAGATCACAAACCATTAATTTCAGCACAATTTAGTCCACAAAACAAACATTAATATCAAATAAAAAAGAAAAAGAAATAGAAGTAACAAGAAATTAGATACGACACCACTAAACTTGACGGTGTTAGATTCCAAACTGTTACGCAGAACCTAAGTTGAGTACATGGGCTCGTTTTAACCGTCGGATGTCTCTGCTGTTATCGAGCAGATTAATTGCAAAGTGGTTTACATGATTCTAAAGCCTCTGCAGGTATTTGACATTGCGCTGTTATGCAGTCTTACGAAGCGATGGGAGCTCCAGATAATCGTGAATCTCATCATTCCGCATGAACACGGAGCTTCGGCAATTACCCTCGCTATTTTGTTCTGAAATCGTTGTATAATTTCCACATTACTAGTACTAGCCGTTCCCCACAATTCTACTCTGTACGTCCAGATTGGGCGCAGGATAGCCTTATAAAAAGATCTTGTTGGATAACGTGAGGCCTGAGTTCCTCCGTTGCAGCCAATGAAGTTCCCTGTACCTTACTTTTAGCTGTTTCCTCTTCATCACCACATGACACTTCCAGGTCAAACGACGATTGAGGTGAAGTCCCAGATACCGCACAGTCTCCGTTTGCGGGATCAAAACACCATCGAAGTACGCACCGGGACAGTCACCTCTCCACATGGCAAATGTTACGTGCCTCGACTTACCTTGACTAACCTTAATCCTCCACTTTTTCTGCCACACGAACACACGATCCAGCGCCATTTGTAGGTTCTGCGAGGCTAGGCTAGGGTATTCGTTAACGGCCAGGATAGCAGTGAACGTGGCGACGATGCATTCATCCAGGACCGGAATGTTCCCAGCGAATGTGGAATACAACACAGGGCCCAGCATAGAGCCCTGAGGGACACCCGATCCAATCTCAAAGAACCTTGAAAATTGTCATTACATTTCACTTGAGCAAAACGCCCCTCAAGATAATTCAGCAAGACTAGGAAATAGGGTTGAGGAAGTTGTAGCTTTAACTTTAGAGTAAGCCAGGTAACCATACCTTATCAAAGGCCTCTTGGATGTCTAAGAACGCCGCCGAGCAGAATTTTTGCTCCTCCAGACACCTACTGATGACTCTATGGAATTGTTCGATTGTGGAATGGCCACACCTGAACCCAAACTGATGGTCCGGAATTATCCCCTTACTCTCCAACACTGGCCTAAGCCTGTGCAGTAGTAGCTTCTCAAACAATTTAGATAAGACCGGTAACAGGCTAATTGGTCTGTAAGAAGAAACTTCCTGTGCAGGCTTCCCTAGCTTCAAAATCATCGCCACCTGTGACACCTTTCATTCCGCTGGGAAGTAAGACGTCCGCAGAACAGCGTTAAATAAATTCCTGATGTACTCGATGCCTTTAAGGGGTAGCATGACAAATATTTTGTGCGTCACTAAGTCAAAGCCTGAGGCCTTCCTTAATCGTCTTCCTAGGTTGGCTAATTTCAGTATCTCTCTTGCAGAGATCGGTTTAATAGGGAAGCTGATTGGCATCGGACTCTCAAGGAAGTCGTTAACATCCACATCACAGGGGCCCTCTGCATCGCGGGATCGGAGCGTTACCTCTAGGTGTGAAGCAAACAGATCGGCCTTTTCTTTGTCAGTCCTCGCCCCCACGATCCAGTACGCCTCCATACAGCGGGGAACGTTCCTGATGATCGTTGCAGCCTCTTTGTAGCCTTCCATAAGGAGTATCCGTCCCCATTCAGGTGAGAAAGAGTTCCTATGTACCCCTTGAATGTCTCGTCCCTGATAGTCCTCAACAACCTCCTCAGCCTCCGCGCCGTCCTATTAAGAAGAGTCCTACCTTCTGGCCTTCTGAAACGCTGCCAATTCCGCCGAAGACGCCGCTTCGAGACAATTAGTTCTGTCACTTCCCTCGGATAGGTATTGCGTCTGGCTGAGTGCAAATCATCAGGTGTAGACCGCCATGCTGCCTCCTGCATGACCGACGTCAAAAAGTACGTCGCGTAATCAATATCCCTAGGGGTATCGAGTGGAAACGGGTCAGTCAGTTTCTCTTCGATCCAATTCTGGCAAGAAACCCAATCTGTTCGTCTCGTATGAAGAATAGACCTCTCTTTCCTCCTTAGCACCGTCGTGCTCAATGTAAGTAGAACGGGCGAGTGGTCCGACGATTAATCATAGTTGTTCTCCACCGTTCTGCATACATAGAGTGTATGCAGATGATATACCCGAGGTAACAAAAAAGTCAAGCAAATCCAGGATCTTCGTCAGGTATTTAGTTAAAAATAATATTTAGTATTTAGTTAAAAATAATAAAATTTGAATAAAGATTAACTCAAACCAAGTCTTTAATAAGGTACTTTGTTCACTAAACCTTATGTCAATACATTTAAAATGACAATATTTTTAGGCATTTTAAAAAAAATTAAAAAAGAGGAAAATTTACCTTTTTTCATTCCATAGATTTTCCACAGATAATTGTAGTAAAAATAAAGAAAAAATTTGTTTTTTGTATGTAGATTTATTTGCTAATCTGTCAAAAAAAAAACAACGATGTTTTAGTTTCATACTGTATCAGTAAAACAATAATCATAATTTGATAGTTTGAAACGGTCAAAATCGAAGAAAAGTTAAAAGATTGGAAAGTTTTTTGGGATGATAAAAACCTTTTTATTTTATTTACTTATAAATATATTTTAAATTTATCTGTGGTTTCTAGTTATCCTAGGATTCATGAATACTTTTAATTATATCTAATTCTTCTTTGGGATAAAGAATTCACTCAATATTTCCCAAAGTTCACCTCAATTTTTTTTTTAATAAATGGAATTAATTCAGTTCTTCTAATATACAAGTGCTCACAGTAGACATAATGAATGGTTGTTAAAACGCTCCTGAAATATAATAATTAAATAAAGGCGGTCAAAGACCACTTGAATGAATGTGCATGTAAATAATTTTATAACAAAGATTTTATTTTTCACTCGGGGAAATGAGTTTTTATATTTTTCTTAAATGTAAACACTACGAGAGCCAGATATCTTCTTTTTTTCAAATGATTAACAAAATATTAGTACGCACGTAAATAAAATTTATATAAGTTTTTTTTAAAAACTATTTCAAATTAAAGGCTTGACATTTTTTAACATTATTTCTTCGAAATCAGGCATTATCAAGATGGAAACCGTTTTCACGCGTTATAGAATTATATCTGAAATTGTCAGTAAAATGACATAAGACATGTATAGTAACAGTTAAGTGTACGTATTTGAGCTCTTTCATTATTTAAGTCTCATTATTTTGTTTAATTTGTTGTTTTATTGAAATAATTTTAGCTTAGTTTTCCAAGTTTATTTGTTGTGTAACTTTACCGTCTATTGGCAGGTTCATTATTTTCTCTACGATTAATAAAGATTCAAGAATTATTTATTAGTTTGCCAACTTTTCATTAGATATCCGTAATTTCTTGTTTACTTAGGCATCTTTAAATAATTTTTATAAAAATAATTAGATTATATAAATCATTTATATCAGTTACTTTAAATAAATAAAAAATTACCTATTTAAAATTATGAAGAGTCTGTTCGAGTGAGTTTTTTTAATTAAGTTTATGTTCATTTGAATTACGTTCAAATTGTCTTTTTTTTCATTGGATTATAAATTAGGACACTGAGGTTTAAAGGACAAGAAAGTGAACCATACCAACTGATAAATTGTTTATTACAGATAATTTTATTGTAATTTCCTACTCGTTTTTAAAACTCTTTATGATTAATTTTAACAACCTCCTGTAAAATTAGTTTCCTTTTTTTTTTTGTAAAAAACAAATATAATATCTTCATTTATATTATCTAAAAGTTCATTAATTTTCCCATAAAAAACTTTTAAAAAAATATCCTTTTATTATATGATGGTAGAATTGTTTGTCAAACGATGTATAAATAACTGAAAAAATTCCTCACAGTTAGAAGAATATCTTTAACGATCATTCATCATATTATTTTCGGTATTTCCATAGCGCTAGTATACATATTCCTATAATCGATAGATGAACTTTGTGAAAATCCATAATAAAAAAAGAGAAAGAATCTAAAAACAAAATATATAAACATGTATTATTTTGTTTTCATTTTCTTTTTATTAACAAAATACAATTCTCAAATTTTAGGTGCGGTTTATATAAGATAAGGACTTAACGAATATAAATATTTCATAACTATCGCTGCGTTTTCGAATATATCCAATTGGTTCGGTAGGTACAGTAGTATATATATATATATCAAATAAATGAAGTGAACCTTTCGATGAGACGCAGAATATATATATATTCTGCGTATGTGTGTGTGTGTATGTATGTATGTATATATATATACTTTTTTCTTAACTCTTAAAATTCCTGAACTATTTTTTGTTATTAACTTAATAAAAGCAGAATAAAACTTTTAGTTTCTTTATACGTAAATAGCTTGTTTGAGATTACATACGAACCTTGTTGTTGGCACTTACACCGTACGAAACTACGTTAGTTCTGTAAAAATCAAGATTTCATCAAATAACGGATGGTAAAAATAAAAATTAAAAATACTTCATTTCTGTTGCTACAAATATGTTTTTTTTGTTTTTTTTTTTTTTTAGTAACCAAGTATTTTTTAAATAGATTATTTATAATTTTTATTTATATCTTTTTATTATTAATTTCTTTTTTTACGTAAAAGGTATTTATCAGAAAAATGACTGCTTTTCTTAAAATAAATGATCATGTGTGTGATATAATCACAAAGAATTCTTTGTAGCGTGGAGTTCTTTGACTTAATATTTTTACTTAAAACAAAAGATTCCAATGTTATGTAGTATTTTTAATTAAAATGTACTTTTGCCAAATAGTAATGATAAATTAGTTACGAAAAAATAGTTTTTTACATAATTAAATATATCAACATAAATTTAATAAAATGAATGTATATAAAAAAATAATTCTTTTATTTACCGATTTCATAAAGAAAATATGATCTTAAAATGATTCTAGAATTTGTTTTAAGTGCACTGAAACTTTATCATCAAATATATAAAATTCTATTACTTTTTTAAGTAGGTGAAGTTCTACTGGTAGTCCAGTAGAAACTCTATTCTAAATAAATTTAATAATTTTTTTTTTAACGGTAAAGATTACATTAAAATATTCTGATATTTTAAATAAATTGACTCATAAATATATATTCCCGCGTTTCAGGCAACTTCATGTTAACAAATAAAAGTCATTTTTGTGAATTCCTTTTCTCATTTTTATCAAGATGCTAGTCCTTTACCTCATATATTTCTTATCAAATAATCTTTATTCACTATAACTTTATTTATTATAGACTTTTTTAAGTTTAAATAAAAAACAAACTGAAAACGAGCTAACTTAAAAGTATAGTAAAGTAATAGACTATAGTATTGTGTGGGATTCGTTGACCCCACATATATACGATTGTACATACGTGGTTATTCCTATTTATTCGATTATTATTTATTTTTGTAAACCACTAATTAAATGCGGATATATTAATTTACAAAATGTATGACTGTATTTGACAGCTAATCCCTATGAATTACTCGAACAATCTTTACACGAAGCGAAAATTGGAGTCTGGGTTGGTGTGAGTAGAACGCGCATTGTGGGTCCAATCTTTTTTGAAAATACAGTTAGTAGTGATCGTTATAGTGCTTTTTTTTTAACAAAGTTCATTAGTCAGTTAACAGAATCACATAGCGAACAAGTCAATGAATTTTTACGAAATGTCTTTGATAAACAAATTATTTCGAGGGGTTTGGGGTCTGCACATACGCACGATCTGACTCCTCCAAATTACTTTCTATGGGAGACAGCAAAACAAACCTTGTATTGTATCAGACCAGACACGATTGGCGAACGAAATACCGCAGTAACGGTATTTATAACATACATTTTTTAAAAGGTATTTACGTAAGTAGTTAACGTGTTTGAAAACAAATTGAAACGCGTACAGTGTTGTATTGATGTCGGAGGAGGTTATTTTCAACACCTTTTTTTATAAACTATCCCAGTTATTGTAAAATAACTGGGATAGTTATTATAAAATAATAAAAATAATAATCCCGTTTCTATAAAATAATAAAATAAAAATACAAAGTTATAATTAAGAAAGTCTCATCGTTACACTTTCAAAATTCGGAAAGTTACTTTTCCGAACGCACTGTGTTTTGTATTTTTATATCTTTTACAGACATCTACTACGATATAATTGCATAGTTAACATTATTTTTATTATTATTGTTATTATAGTATTTTAAATGAAAACAAAACTTAAATAGCGAAAACAATGGGAGCGATTTATAGAGAAAGATAAGAATAACAACATCTTTATGTACTCTATGTTGTTGGAAATAGCTTGTACGTACAGGATAGAATGAAAGTATGCAATGAATGAAGGAAGGAAGGAAGGAATAAATAAACCATTCTAAAGGAAAAACAGAGATGAGACGAAGATATAGGTACTGGAGAAATAAGAAAAGAGAAAGATAAGTAGCTAAAAAGGAACAGACATAACAGCGACATTTAATATAAATCTGAATGTTTAGTGCACAAAGATAAGTTACAGTGGAAATTTAGACAAGAGATCTCAGCTTATTAGCCACGGAAAAGGGATGTTCAATCCGATTAACTTTTAAGCTGTTGTGTTCCAGAGTTTTCCTTGAGTAACTCTCTGTCCTAGGTCCTTTTACCCACGTCTTCCGTCTCTTAGAACTTACCCTTATTCTCTGCATCCCATGTTCCATCCGTGTCATCAGCTTTGCATAAACTCTACTTGCTTTACCATTACAGATAGACTTGTCCTTTCTGTTTTCTCGTCTTTCACTTCCTTATCCTTCTCCTCATTTACCCTTATATTATTTACTCTTTTCATTTTACTTTAAAATGCCATTCTCTTTTTCTTGTATCATTTGTTTCTTATTTTACTCTTTATATATCATGCATAATCCGTTTAAAATACTTGTGCTTGCTTGTTTACGTTTGTTTACGCTAGTAACGTATCAGCCGTATGTTTTGTCCTGTTCACACCGATTGGATTCCCGCCAAAATAACAGAAAATGTTTATTTCACTACCACAGGATATTTGTAAAATAAATAAAAATCAACTGATTTTGTTGTTTCTGTATTTCATTAATGCAATTAAAGGAAAATCCCGTTTCTTCTCTATTTATGTTTTTTTTTTAATTTGATTCATGTTTATATGCATATATTATTTTATTCGTATATTTATTTATTATTATATTTACGAGTATTGTTCCCCCAGTTTCTGTCAGAAAGCTACATCCAGAAACTGTCAGGTTCGAATTCTAGTCATCCTTGACTTTTTCAGACAAATAAATGTCAACATTATTTTATAAAATTAATTTCTCATAAATCATAAAAAAGTAAAATGACTAATTAGGCGTTAGTTTGATATTGTTTTTTGTATATAAATCATAAATAACTTTCTTTTTCTAGATTTGTTTGAGCAAAATATTCGTAGTTTTCTTACATCTTCAGTTTGAAATAATTATATGTTACATACGTATTTATCGTACTGGTGTTACATGTACTCTAAATGCACCCAATGTAAGATTATAAAAATAAAATTAATATATAAATAATAATAATATATATATATATATATATATATATGCACCTATACACCTATAAATATAGATGTATCAAATTTTGTTGTGCGCAGCTAGTAGTGTTAACATTGGGGTTCATTTTACCATTCTTGATTACTACTTTTCGTTTTTTTTTCAAATTGTGTGCTGAAATCGTTTCATTTTTTCATAGAATATAAACGACCAACAAATAGGGATTAAAAAGCGAAAGTCTTCCTTTTATGCCTTATATAAAGCTATATTGAATGAGACAAGACATTTTATCTTAAAGTGTTTACAAAGCGACCGACATGTAATAACCGTATTTAGTCGTATGACCTTGGTCTTTCATGCAACTAAACACTTTTCGCTTTCGATTATGATGAACAATTAATCAATATTTTAACACCAGAAATTTGTAAAGCCCTGGATTTGTATACATCAAACATAAATTTTAACAAGAACTGAAAAAGCTACACTGTTTGTTGAATATTCAGCGTGTTTCATATTTTTATACTAACTTTAGGAAAAATATCTTGATATTTAAATATGATTATAGTCTGATTAATGAAGAAATGCACTAAGTTTTGAAGTATTCTGTAAGCAATAGGAATAAAAATATTATAATATTCGCTATATTAAATTCTATTTTTTAATTACGTTATTTTATTAGGAACTGTTTAAAATCCAAATAAACTCGTCGTTTATTTTAAGAAAAAACACAATATTTTACTGCCTTTTGTTTCTTTACATACGCAATCTCCTAATGTCTATATAACGTCTATAAATCAAGGCTGTAACATATATCAGTAAAATGTTGATTTTAATAATTTTGCACTCACAAAATTTCAAATCTTTTTCGTGATTATTTTTGCAATAGTGGACATTTTTTAAAAAAGAAGATACATTTGTCTGGAAAGGATTTTTTTAAGTACTAAACAATTTTATAATAGAAATAACAATTTGTTACCATTTATAAATTTTGATGAGTAATTTAAAATAAAATGAATTTAATGATAATAGAAATTTATTTTAAAATATTGAGTCCTGCGCTAACTTTGTCGTATCAACATTTCCTCTACATTCTGAAGGAACACTCACTGTCCAGTAATAACAGTAATAGGAACTGCTTTCTTATGTATTAATTTATAATTTTAGTTTATTATAATTAATGATTTTTATTAACATACACAACGTTGATACAAGTATATGCGAATTATGTTATTACTATTATTATTATTATTATTTATTAATTTTTTTTCTGAATTTTTATGGGCATCGACTGCTAAGGTCATTAGCCCTCGTCACAATCTTTAAAAGAAACTACTATCACCATCTGGATCGTCATATGTAAGGGTGTAAAGGGCCCTTACATTTTATTTAAAAGCACAAACTACACAAAACATTTAAGACATAAAGACAAGGACAATCACAAAACACTTATGGGGTGTAAAGGGTCCCAATATTAAAATATGAGGTAGGTTCCCAAAAGACCATTAAATTAAAATTAAAATTAAAACTTATCCTACCGTATCTTTCTTTCTTTCTTCTACGAGTCTCATTTATAGTTTGTTTAAGCACCCTCGGGGCGACCAGAACCGCCGTTGAGCAGTATATCAGTCGCGCCAGGATGCCGTGGCAGTTGAATCCTTTTTATAAACAGGCTATAGGCATGCACAGCGTACACCCACAGCCTCGCGCCCTCAATCCACCCTTGAGGGTCCCCCATGCCATCATCGGACACACCCCGACTCACTGCTCTTGAATGCAGGTGAGCCAAAATGGCCTAGGCAAGAGGGCTACCTCCCGTCACTATACGTGCCACGTTTCGAGACTCACTTATGTATATATGCATACATTTAAAATTAAAATTAAACTTATCAATACCATTTTTTCTTTATATATATATATAATACTACCGCTTAGAGTATCTTTTACCACAGCTTTAAACTTCCATTTTATAGACTTTTAAGAAGTCCACTGGCGTGTAAAAATGCAACTATATTTTCTTCATTTCCATTATCCAGATCAGCACTAATATTATTTGTAAGACGGAACCTCTTTCTGAGGTCCTCATATATGGTACACTCTTCTATTAGATGCTTGATTGTCAGTGTTTTATTACATACACCGCACATTGGTCTCACTTCGCCGGTTAACATATATAAATTTGTTAATCGCGTGTGACCGATTCTAAACTGGTCACCGCTACTTGTTCTCGGCGAGTCAACTTAAAGTCGCTTTTCCATTTATAAGGAGAAGTTTTAACCGAGTTTAATTTTGTATTTAAACTCCTCCATTCAGCGTTCCACTTGTTTTTTACTAAGTTTGTTAGACGGTTTTTAACATCTGCCACTATTACAGGAAATGTATCCAAATCATCGCAGGCTGTTGCCTTTCTGGCAGCTTCGTCTGCGATTTCATTACCTGTAATACCAGCATGCCCTGGAGTCCATACAAATACGCATCGCTGTCCTCGTTGTTTTAGTACGTATAAAATCGATAGGATGTTTGCAATTAAGAAATCTTTAATGTTCTTGTTCCGAATTGCGACGAGTGCACTTAATGAATCGGAACATATTAGCACTCTCTCTTCGCAATAGTGTTCAGTGTAGCGAAGAGCTTGCTGAATTGCCACATCTGGCAGTCTCCAAAAGTGGGCTTCTTCATTTACATATATCGAGCATCCAACACCATGTTCGGTTTTAGAACCGTCAGTATAAATTCTAATATGTTCTTCGTAACTACTGACGGTTGCTAAAAATTCCTGCTGGATGATCACTGCTGGTTTCTTTTTTATTTCTCCTTGAGAGAGATCCAAATTTGTATTTACCGATCATCAACATCATCTACATAGACGCTTTTGCTGATTTCTACTGGAATGGCAAGTATCAATTTATTAATGGCAATGGTAAACAAGGTACCGCTCAACGGCGAACCCTGCGGTATGCCATTTTCCAAGATTCTTTCACATGAATATTCATTGTTGATACGTACTTGGAAGGTACGGTCATTCATGTAGTTGCTGAGCAGTATAGGCAGATTGCCACGAATGCCCCATTCATGTATCTGGAGCATTATACCATGACGCCAGGTCATATCGAAAGCCTTCTGAAGATCAAAGAAGACTCCGATACAATGTTTCCTTTTAATAAAGCTGTTATATATAATGTCCTCTAAGCTGATCATTTGATCAGTGGTAGAATGGTATTGCCGAAAACCTGCTTGATACGGTGATATCAGGTTTTCTTTTTCCAAAACCCAGACGAGTCTATTATTAATCATTTTTTCCAGTATTTTTCCCATAGCACACGTCAAAGAAATAGGACGATAGCTATTGGGGTCTGTAAAATTTTTATTTTTCTTTGGTACTGGAACAACATGAGCTTTTATCCACTGCCGCGGGTACGTTCCATCCCGCCATATTTTATTATAAAGTTCTAATAATCTGCGTTTTGCAGTGGTATTCAGCTGCCTGATCATATTATAATGGATTTCATCCGGACCAGCAGCTGTGTTACCTGCTTTTTACAACGCTTTCGCGAAATCTTCCATTTTAAATGGTACATTATATGAGTAATTATACTCAGTTCTAAAATTTAGTAGACTTTCGAGTTCTTCTTTTTTGGTTCGAAAACCTTTCTCGTAGTTGGCCGTTCTGCTGGCCTTTTCGAAGTGCATTATTATTATTATTATTATTATTATTATTATTATTATTATTATTATAATTATTACCATTATTATTGTTATACATATATAATATATAAATACGAAAGTTTGTTGCGCGTTTTGTCTGTCTGTTTGCAACAGCATTATATGAAAACCAACCGACCGATTGCTTTCAAATTTTCAGGATACATTTGTGTTATCCCAGGGAAGGATTTAAGCCATAAATTGAGGCTCTAGCCTCCTTGCGGATGAAGTTTTCCACGTCAAAAGACTGTGTACTTTAGTTACTACTATTCTGTCTTTGGTAATTTAGTTTCTTTTTCAGGTATTTGTTAAGTCTGAATACTTTAATTGTTATTTTTCAATATTATTCTCCCAACCATATGTATAACTAACAAGGCGGCAGTTCAGAGGACGGAGCTCTCTGGCTAATTATTTTTAATTATTTCGTCATAGAAGCTTAATATTGTTTTGAAGTTTATAAACAATATGTTTTGTATTTACAAATAGATTTGTATTTCTATCCATATTTCTAGTAGTAATAAATTGATCTAATTAGCCAACAAATAAATCTCCTCATATTTTTATTTCATAAAAAATGTATTACATACCTCATTTTAAGTAATGCTTTAAGCAATAGCGTTTTAATAACAACTATAATTTTGCTTTCTTATCGATGAACAATAAATATATGTTTCTTTATAACACATAATAAACGTTATTTAAATAATTAATGTTAATATTTACGTTAGTAAGTGGTAAATATAGATGAGTAGTGATTAGTAGTTTTATTTTACGCAATAATAATAAATATAATGCAATAAGTATTACAAAAATAACTTAGTTACGGTTATTATTTTTATAAATAACGATTTAGTTAAAACCTTATTAGTAAGGGAAAACAATTAACAAAATATATCAGTCGTACTTTATATTACGTTCTCGTCCAGATAGCCTATAGCAGATCTATAGCTCTAGAAGGGAAAATATTGTAATTGGTCCAGTTTTGGGTATTTGCGTTTTCACCGATCTTGACGTTTTGACACCTTAGGAACCCAAAAAACTGGTAGGTAATTTCCCGGATGTACATATGTTCGGCCTCTAAATTATCTTATATCTCCAAAACTACTGGACTGATTTTGACCAAATTTGGTCAGATTCCTTCTATGTATGGGGCATTGATGTCATTAAATTTTCAATTTAGAAGGTCAAGGGGGTGAAGCTGTAGAGCAAGATCACCTTCAGTATCTCCATATTTTGCCTATTTCAAGTCATATTTCTTAGGCACATTTTTAAAAAAATAACAATATATGAAAAAATATGCAAAATCGCACCCCCACCCCAAAAAATGCTTTAAACCACTGCTGCTATGTTTTGAGGTCACAGGTGAGCAGTATAATTAAATAAATTAATAATATTCAAAGTGTAAAATATAGGTTTGTCTGGGTCTTGAACTCGATTGTCCGTTTGGTTCGGTTCCTGGTGCGTTAAGCCTCGCAGCTACATCAGTCTTCCATCGGTTCATCTCAAAATGTCCGCCAAAATTAAAATTTTGTAATAATTACGTAATTACAGTGTAAGCTATCAAGTTTGTTCAAAAACAGTAATATAAGGTTTACTAAAATGCTCAAAATATATAGATATTTATTTTTTAAAACAAATGTATGGCCCCCAAAGTGGCGGAAAACCAACTTTTAAATAATTGAATAAAGATGCCATAAAATTGCCAAAAAAAGAGATAAACTATATTAACTTAGTGTATATAGCGTAAGTAGAAGTTAGATAATAATTTTGTTAGAAATGAATTAATAATTGAGAGAACAGTAATAATAACTAATGTTCGTTTAGAAAGTCTTATTAAACTTTTCGTTTATAACTCGTATTTATTGGAATTGCCTGATATGTTTTGGAGTTACAAATGTTTCGGTAATGAGAAGTTATTAATGTTTTATGTGATACTCTAGTTTATTGTCATTTTTATTGTATTTTTTTCTTGTAACTTTAGAATGGTTAAATAATTTTGGGTAGCTTACAGTTTGTCGAGATATTTTATTAAACAGCTAATAAAACGGGACAGTTTCAAACGGATATGAGAATATTGTTTTCCATTTTTTTTTTTGTCAAAAAATATTTCATTTTGTTTACCGTACAAGTACTGTGTATGGCGGTTCAGTTTTTATTGTTATTGTTATCGTTGTTGTTTTGAGTTAAACTGCTCTCGGTTTAGATAGATGAACGGGTAGGGAGGTCGTTACATAGAGAAGGTAGTTGTCAACGGGCGTTGTAACTGTCGATTGGAATTTTGAACAGCAGTATAGACAAATTGAAGACAAGTTTTACGCGCTAAACTACATGGACCTACTAGGTCATAATGTCCGCTAATTAATGCAGAGTAATGCCACTAAAATGCCGCTAGGGGTCACTAGTGTTCCCTTGACTAACCTAACGCATTGATCCGCCCCTTCCCCCCTGTAATTTATTCATTCTCTCTCACTCTTTCTTTCTCACTCTTGTATATTCTATCTCTTTTCCCTTTACAACCCTATATAAAACCGTCCAAACCAACGTTCAATTTTGTTTTTAGTTAGCCCTTCTCGTAACTAAAGTCCTCCTTTGACTCTGAAAATCGTAATTAATTTGAAAATAATTTTAAACGTAACTCTTTCTCGCTTTCTCTTTTGAACTTCCTCTTAGTTCCCTTTTCCTCTCTTTGGTGTGGTCAAACATTAAAAAACCTTTATAATTTTATTATATTAATACTTACGTTCTATTCGTATATTCTCAATGCATATTTTTGTATTTATTTGAATTCTGTATTAACTTATTGTTCACTTTTTTTAATACACGTAGAAATGGCCTTAACAGTTGAAGATTTTTTTTTTTAATATTACTGCAAAATATCTAAACAATTTTTATTAACGTAAGTTATAAATCAGAACCTTAAATTATATTAAACGTATTAATTTTCATACATATATTCAAACCACCTACTGTAGGCGTACTTTTTCCATTCTCCCTTATAACCTCGTTGTTGAGCTCGACTGGAATTCTTTTGTATGTGAAAATTTCTTTACCCAGCTAACTAATAAATTAGAAAATAGTCTGTCCTGTAATAATATAACCACTTATTACTTCCATTTTATTCATTAAATTTCAGTTATTTCAATGGCACAGGAAAAAATTATTAAAAGAGGACAGTATTAAGAAGGAGAAAATAAAGTTGTGCATATAAAATAAGAATCAAAGCAAGATAATGATATACAATGGTGAATATATATCCGTTCATACTAGTGAGATTTTTTTTTTTTTGTAAGTTAATATTTTGTTGTTTATATTTTGTCATAAATCTTTTCATATTAACGAGAATGAGAAAAAATATCATAATGAGATTAAAATTTATATCGATAAGTATAACTCATTATACGCAAAATAGCTAATTTAATTTTACCCATAATAATACAAGAAGCATTCAATTAAAATACTCTATTGAACACCAGTATAAGCCGCAATCTATGTAGCGGTGAAACATCCATTACGTCAGTTGGACTTCAAATCTGCTTATCGAATCTTGGTTATTAGAATTCTCTTCGTATCGTAAGATAGAGAGAATATTTGACTTCTAAAATATAGAAAGCTTATTTATTATGAGTATATCTTAGGCATATAAGTTTATTTTAAATTACTTTTTTTTTCTTTTTTTTTTGAAGAGAGATTTGCAAACTATTATTTGGTAGTAAGATTGAATAATATTTTTAAGTTTGAGGAAAACTTGGATTAAGATTTAGAAGTCGAATATATATATTTATGATTTGTTTAAGAATCAGGAATTTATAATAGTAGTAAAAAACAATTGAAATGAACAGTGGAAAAACATAAAATATTGATAAGGGTGTCGCTTTTCTTCTTTAATTTTTACTTTTTTATGTTAGAATAAGGTAAAAAAACAAAAATAAACTAGCAACAGTCCAGGAGCGAAAAATTAAACTTTTATCGTAATTTCCCGATTCTGGTTGAAAAGCAATTATGGACCATATGGATTCACTTTAAAGAGTAAAATTTAAATTAAAGTGAACAAATATTAAATAAATGCAATGAAACGCGATGAAAAAGAAATGATCAACATTTAATTATATAACATAACAGAACAATAAGTATCGGAAATTTGTATTTTAATTTTACAACATGGTTGTAAAATTAAAAAGATGTTCAAAATAAATATATATCACAAGTACACTGACACAGGCAATCAGATCAGTTACGCAGAAATACATTTTTGTTTTTATCAAACATACATTTAGGAATTAAAAATTATTTTTTTAAGTTATGTGAAATGATTGGATTTTTAAAAATTCAATTAGATAAAGGCTAACATTTGGAATAATTTTTAATAATTAAGTAATTGTAATAAACTTAATAATTTTATGATTGATGATTTCGAATTTTCTACAACACCCCATTTTATGCAATAACTCTGTCAACTCTAGTCTTTCTATATGCATGTGTGTCTAAAAGAAAGTTATAAAAGTTTGTTTTATTTTTTTTTTTGTGAAAATTCACTAACATGCGATTGCTGACCCCCTAAATTACGCAAATAAATTAAACTAATATTTAATTATAAATCTTCCCTATACACATATATCCTAACATCAGAAGAAATAATCCAATAACGTATCCTAATAACAGAAGAAATCCAGTAGCCGTAAAACGAGGAGAAAGAAGAGGTCTGCACTTTCCTTTGTGAAGCCCTTCTCAAGGCTCACAGGTCTTTCAAAAGTTACAGTTGTAAATATTTACAACCAACAAAAACACGTAGTCAGGCAGAAAGAAAAAAGAAGTTACAAAAGAAACAAGAAAGCCATATTACGTCAGCGAACTCAGATCAGGCTAGATTGCAAGAAGAATCTCCGCAACTAAATTCCCAATTCCTTAATCTTATAACAACTAGCCAGGCAACCGGCTATAGACACTAACTGCGCACAGTGGTCAGAATAAAAGGGAATCGCTTCAGGTGAATATAATTTAGTGGTACAAACTATTAACCACCAAGTAGAAAAAGCAGCCCAAAGTCGTAAAAGACGAAAACAGACGTTATTGAACAAAATAGTTCATCTCCAACAAGGAATGAGCCTTCAAAAAGTTCCAACGCGAAGGAGAGTGAAGTGAAAATGGACAAGAAGTCTGTAGCTAAAGTAGAAATCGCAAAAATCCCTATACAGGGAACAGAGAAAATAGAAGTAAAATTATTAGAAAAAGAAAATGTAGAAAAACATTTGGAGACACGGTAAGCATGGAGGCTTATAGGGGAGAGGGCCAGTATTTCAGCCGCTCCACATGCTTTAGCAGTTCTGGGGGGGGAGGTGCATCGAGTCTCTCGATTCTGATTCACTCTTGACCGCACCATCAGAGTCGGTATCATCTGATGCCGGCAGTAAAGTGGTTTACTGCGGAGGATCAGATGATTCCATCTCCGAGGTCTCAGATACCTCGGAATTTGCAATAGAGTCCTTCAGGAAGATGAAAAAGGAAACAAAAACAGGTTGGCCTAAGGGGAAGCCTAGGCGATAGCGTAAAGAAAGAAATTATATTCGTGTGATGTTGAGGATTTGAAGATTTGACATTTCCCTGGAAATGGTTTAGGTGTTTCTGAAGTGTTTCAATGTGAAAACTTTTAGTGATTTGAAGTGGCAAGGACGCTTTACATCCTTTCTTTGTTGTGTTTCTTTTGGGGTTTTAATTCCATTACTATTATACTTATTAGATTATCTGTACTGACAAGTCTATTCTACTGACTAAGTTGCTAGTGTTTTGTCAGGGGGGAGAGAAATATTCTCTCTATTTTTTTTTTTTTTTGAAGTGCCAAGGGCTAATGACCAAAGAAGTCAATGCTCCTAAAACCTAAAAAAAAATTTTTGGCTATCGTCTTATTAGATAACAGTGCAACAATTCTACGATGTGATTACTTAAGTGTCTGTAATGTAAACACCTTATATACATCTAACACTTCTCAGAACCTTTTACGTTTTACATTTCATCAAGTTCAGAATTCTAAATGTGATGAAGTGTAAAATTCAAATGAAACCGATGACGATTCAAAGGGTTTGGTATTGTCCGAATCCTATACAATAAAATTTATTTACATCCGTTTCATATAATGAGCAAACAATGCAGTAATATCTCCTCATTCTCCTTTAATGTTAAAAGATGATGAAACAATTATTTTATTGTTTGTTATATATGAGACAGAAATTCTGTGAAATTTTTACCGTTCTGTTCAATAATTTAAGTTTTATTTATTATTTAATTTTGTTCATTTTTATAGGGGGGTTATCATTCATAATTTTGTTACTTGTATCATATTGTTTATTGTTCACTGATTAAACATATCATTGATCTTTTCAGGATATTAATAAAAGGATTGATTATTTAATTAAGAAAATAAAAACAATTCATAGTATCATTAAGATAATAATAATACTAAATTTTATCAGAGAGTGAAGGATTAAAATTTGTACTAATAAGAAACGAATTATGGTCAGTTACAGCCTATTATTTTCTTATGTTAGTAAAAAAAAAAAAAAAAAAAAAGTTAAAAAAAGGTGATGAAGTCTGATTTGAACCGATGTGTCTTCTCCTAAGATACAGATATGTTATTAATTTAAATTTTATTTGTCCATAACTCTGGAACCAAAGAAAAATCCAAATTTGTTTGAATTTTTGGACACTTTTGGTTGCAGTCGACTGCAAAAAAAAAGGGAAGGTGAACACTAGATATTACAACAGTCCTAAAACCAAAATTTCAATATCCTACGGTTAATCGTTTATGAGAGTTATAAGAGATATGAACACGTACGTGCAGACATCACGCCGAAACTAGTCCAAATGGATTCAGGGATGGTCAAAATGGATATTTTCGTTGAAATCTGAAAACCGAAATTTTTTGCGATCGCAAAAATGTTGAAGGAAGTACCATTTTTACACGACTGCCCAAAAAGTAGTGTACGTAAGGAATGCATTGGGATCATCCATCCCTGAATCATACATCCTATGATTTTCCACAGTGCCAGCTCAACGGCTGAACCAATTTAGATGTATTAACTCGCGTTGTAACTCTTACGTTACCGGGAGTGTCTATAGGCTATATTAAAAAATATATATATATATAATGTTTAAGTAAATTAAAAAATTAAAAAAAAAGTTTTACTATATACTAAATTGTCACCCACATGCTCTTTAATTATCCTATATTAGTAATTACCCTATATTTAAAAAGCAATATTTGTCAGAAATGTTTTTTTGGCAGTCGTGTTTTTTTTATAATTTATTTTTTAATATTTTATTATAATTTAATTGATTTTTCCATACAGTGAACTAAATAATTCGTATTATAATTGTTTTGTTCAGAAATTAGTACTTTAATTTCACGAAGCCTAAATATACCGAGTTATGTACAACGTAATTTATTATTAATTGAATACGTTAAAATTTTATTAAAGAATATATATATATATATATATATATATATATGTGAATAGATTTATAAATTTATTTGTTGTTGTTGTTATTATAATTAATATTATTGTTATTGTATGTTTCAATGTCTGCTTATATAAGTCGGAAGAAAATGGTTGTAGTACTGCTAGATGCAGGATATAATAATGCTTAGTTTACTGTTTATATTATTGTGAATGAGGTCCAGTCTATGAGTTTAGGAAGAACTCCTACGGGGTGAATCGTGCCGGTAGAAGTAGCTCAGGGAAGCAGAAAAGCAGTGTGTTTGTTAGGAAAGTGTGTGGGAGGGTTTGGTCGTACCTTGGATTAGGAAACGTGACGTTTATAACGAAGCCGGCGGCGACTTTATAGTCTATCCAGACCCGTAATCGTTGTACCGGACTTTAAGCTAAAGGGGCGTTGCGTGGAAGGAAGAGGTTTAAAGGGAGTTTAGGTGTATATAGATAGAGTTAGAAGAGGGTTGAAATTCAGGAGTTTACCAGCAGTGAACCGTTAGAAACGAAATTAACCCTAGTCTAACTCTAACCTAACCTCCTTTTAACCCGACACAGGTCACGATAGACCGACTGGAATGAATGTTATATACGTATATAGATTCATATATATGTATGCTATATTCGGAAGGAAAAGCTGGGATACAAATTCGCAATGATAGCATAAAGCAGTTTAATAAATTTCAATTGCACCTAGTTGTAGTGTTAGCAGCGACTGAGGGTGAGATATACAGAGGGTGTAAGCGAGATGGAAAATACTGAATGTGAGTAGGGTTGAGTTTGATATAATTTATACAGTCATTACACGGCCTTTGTCAGGCCAATACAAAGGCAATAGCCGTAACAGTATGAGTTATTAGCCGGCGGTATTCGCATTTATTGTTGCCTTGGCAACTGGGGTAGAGAGAAAGAACTGATTTACACAATCTGCACGCCTCCCTCTCTACAGTTCACAAACCGTACCGTTGTTTCCTCCACACACCTCTTCTATACAACTACATCTCTTATCGCTCTTGAGAAATGTACTAATTGTCGGCCTCCGTGCACGCGGGTTTCTACACACTCTGTTTCCGTTTAACTGAACCTTACCTATTCTTCGTTTATAGGAATATCAAAAGCAGGTTTTCTACCAAGGGACCAGCACTTATTGTTGCAGAAAACCATGTTCTGTGTTATGCTTTGTTTTTGTTTATTATATGAAAACAATGATATGCCATAACTAGCACGTATGACCTTCCTCTAAACCTATCACTCCTCCCTCACCGACTAGTACTACTACCTCTTTTTCGTACATACACGCAACTGCTTCTTCTACTATAACAAAATATTCATGCATACTATATACATATATTCTTTCCAAACATTTCTTTTTCTTCTGTGTTTTTTTCTACTACTACAGCTCTCTATGGATTTCACACAAAAAAGATCCCCTCAAATTGGAATGAGAAGTATGTCTCGTGACATACTTCCTTATATTTCCTCTTTCTCTTCTGCCCTTTTTTACTAGTAACCGAGAGACTTTTCTTAGAGTATTTTCTAAGTAAACAATCTTACGTATAGTTTTTCATCTATTATTATTGAACATACACTCATAAATTGTACAATTAATGTAATACGTCTAAAATCTACCAACATATTATTTTTAACTTATTAGACTTTTTCTGTAGTTACTTAAAATTTCAATAAATTAATTCTAACTTTGAAAAAAATGTTTTGTTTAAAAACAATTTTTATTTTTATTTGTGTGTATCTATCTGTGTACAGTATTTTTAATGTCAATAACTTTATTTAAAAGTGATATAATCTGATCTCTTGTTGGGATTCGTATATATATATAAAATATTCTCTATAACATTGTAATTACATTTTTGACATTTAAAAACAGTATAAAGAAAATATTCTTATAACAATCTATTTAATGAAGTTTGTATCTAATTAACTGCATGATGTCCAATCAAGAAACGGGATATATTTAAAAACATTTTCTACAGGTGGAAATGAACGTTTCAGCTTGTGAAAAATTTTCCCTTGATCTTTGCTCAAAGAGTAAAATGAAGCTATTTTGAAATATTTTTAACTTAAGGGATACATTTGATAGTTTTATATGATTTCTTATCTGAATACTTGCATAAAATAGGCTGTAAAACTGCGTCTCTTACTTTTCATCACGTTTACTTTCCCGGCAAATATAGCTAGAATTAAAGGGGAAAGTATGATAATCATATCAAATATTGGATATCAGGGTTTTTTTTAATTTTTACGTTTTAGGGTCCAACTAATTCCTCTAGATAAAAAAAGGAACATATCTATGTCCCTATGTATGCATGTACGTATGTGTGTAGTATTACGTTTGTCCTTATGTCTCAGAATTGACCATACCGATTTTCTTTAAATTTGGCTCATATATATTGATCATATTAACTTTTTTCAAAATTCGTTAAGGGGGTGTTGGGATTCTTCAAAGGCACTTTAGAAAAAACTTTACTTTTCTCTAATTTGTTACTCACATTACATATATGAAAAATAAAAAAATTAATTTTTTTTTTTAAAAAAGATCAATTTCCACTTCACAAAATTAAAACATATATTTTTTTTGTTTTGTTTATCTCCCTTCGGTTTTAATGATTTAAAAAAAATGTTTTGATATTTTATATATTATGAATTGGGCTATCATAAAAGGTCTACAATTTTCCAAAAAATAAACCCTGGACCTTAAACAGAAAGCTTTTTCAAAAATGTGTTGTTTTTTTTAGAAAATTGTAGCAAAACTCAAAAAACTGGTGTCGCAAAGCAATTGTTAAGGTTTTGATGGGCAACTTTATTAAATTTCCAGTAACCAAATAAAATATTGTAAAAAAATTTGAGAGATGAGAATTGTCAACTGAAAATGAAGAAGTGTTTGAGAAATTTTAATTTTATTAAAGCAAAACGGACCGAAATTTTTTTCTTTACTTTCGTTACAGAATATGTAACGAGATTCTTTCTGTTTCTTCATTAGATGGTATTATATTTCTTGTTTTTGGTTTTAATGATGTAAATATTACTAAAAATATTTCTAACTATAAAAGTTTTCTCTAACATAACCATTTTTACTTAATTCTGTATTTATAATGCTTGAAAAATTCACGTTGTTAAATTTATTTAAAATTATTTTTTAAGTATTAAAGAAATTTTCCAGTGAATAAACAGTTTTCTTTAATTTATTCTTAAAATTAAAATAGGATATAATATTAAAATAGTTTCATACATTAATTATTAGTAAAGTTTTTACTTAACAAAAATAATGAAAGACCTACAAATTGTAGAAGAAATTCAGTGAGACACAAAGAGAAGGAATCATCATTAACTTTATTTATTTTTTATTACATTCCATATTCAAATTATATATTTTTACCCCTATAAAAATTAGTGTAATTAGAGCAAAGAAAAGAGAGGGGGAAAAGACAAATTAGGAGGATAAGCTGAGAAATCACTACCATTATAAACAAAAGGAGATATTCAAGGAAATTTATTATCTCTCGCACAAAATGTATAGTTTTAATTTGAAATGGTTTGATTGTCATACTTTTTTTTTTATAAATAATTTTCATTGTTATCTTTTAGGGTCTTTATTTATATAAAAATAAAAAATAAAAAAAATAGTTTTTAAATTCTTTAAACAGTTACTTAATTTTTTTTTCAATTTTATGAACTTTAAGTAATTTATAGATACCTGATTTTAAAATGTTTTGTATTCTATTCTAATTATTATTATTATTTTTTTTAATTTATTTAATGTCGCATCAACCTTATTGGTCATTAGCGACATTACTTGGTGTAATTTAATTACACTTACACATGTAACGCTGAAAATTCAAGTCCTTCAGATAATTTAAAGTTTTCTCGCAAATTGTCACTTTAAGAACTTTTATAGATCTTGAGGTATCTTGTTTCATTCTTTTCATTTGGTAATATGGACAGTCGGTAATGTGTTTTATTAATATTTGACCCTGGCAATATTCACATAGATTTAGCTTCTTTTTCATAATGAAACTTAGGTGGTTGAAGTTAACGTGTCCTACTCTTAATCAAGTTAAGATGATTTGCTGTTTCCTGGGAGTAAGCAAATAGGATTTTGTTTAGAAATACATTTTCGTATTTGATAGGAATTTTTGAGGTATGATTTATTGCCATTTTTCGTTCCAGCTGTTGATTACTTTTTTTTTTGGTAAGTTTTTGAGATTCTTTAAGCGCCGGAAAAATATTCAATTGTACAGAGAGTTCTTGAGATTCAGCAGCTTGTTTAGCCAACTTGTTTGCTTCTTCATTCAGTTTAATGCCTAATTGGGATGGTATCCAGCCTGAATGAGATATCTGTAGAAAGTCTCTTGGCTTTGATTAGGTTGTACGTTTCATTTACTTTTTCTTTTTTGCATTATCCCTTAATTTATCTTTTATTTCTGATATTGTACTATGAGAATCTGAGAAGATTATTACTTTCTCTGTATTTGCTTCGTCACTTTGTTTCAGTACGTGCAGAATGTCAACTCCTTCGCTGTTGAAGATAGAAACATGTACATTATCTGCGTAATTGTCAATTAGTAGGCTATATGTATGTCTGTGTAATCCATAATCGTGTGTGGATATGCCCATATTTTCTTTCAGTATTTCAGGTGTTTATTGAAGCCAAGGAGGTGTTTTAGCAAATTCTCGTTTCATTGTGTTAAGATTGGTAATGCTGAGATCATTGCGGTATTTTATTACTCTGTTCGAATGGTTTAGGCGATTTTTTCATATTTTTGAATTCAAATGAGGACTGTATGGATTGTATAATTTCATTAACTAGGATAGATGTTGTTGATTTTATCTACATGGCATAATTTAATGTTAATATTTTTCTACGGTACTCTGCTAGTGGAGTAAGATTTGCTTCGTATAATATGCTTTCGATTGGGCTACTACGGAACGTTCCAGTCGCCAGCCTTGCTGCAGCATTGTGTATTGTTTCTAATATTGCAGAAACTTACATTTCGCTGAGTTATAAGCTATGACCCATAATCTAGTCTAGGTTGTACAAGGGCACGGTATGTTTTAATTGCAACTTCTTACTTTGCTCCCCAGTTCTTTAAAGTTAATATTTTCAAGATGAGTCTTTTAAGGAAGTCGATTTAAGTATGCAGATGATCTTTATAATACTTATTTATTTCACGACTGCTTACAAAGGAGTGTAAAGTACAATGTATGTATGTATTTTTGTTCCACTGTAGCAGCTCAACAGCTGAAACGATTTAGATGTATGACCCCGCGTTGGAATCCATACTTTACCGAGGGTGTTATAGGCTATATAAATATGTAATATATATATTTATATAATATAGAGAAATAAATTTAAAAAAATAAATTACACCATATAAAAATACTATATACAAAATTGTCACCCGCACCATCTTAAATGTTTTAATTATCTTATTTTAGTAATTATTCTATATTAAAGAGCAATTTTTGTCAGCAACAATGTTTTTCGAAGTCGTGTTTTGTTTAATTTTTAATATTAATCTCTTGTTTTATTAATAAATTTATCATTGTTTCAGATGGTTACGAGGACTAAGAAGATCTTCGTTGGGGGTTTATCTGCCCCCACCACGTTAGAAGACGTCAAGAACTACTTTGAGCAGTTCGGCCCGGTAAGTAAATAAAAATTTATATTTTTTTTTTTTTCAGATATTAAAGATAGATGACAAAAAGTTGTTTTTAATTCTCACATTTTAAAAATTTACTACATATATATTTGCTGAAGCAATATCACTTGGATGAAAAGTTATATATCTTTTTATTTTATTTTGTTATGTACATCGTTATCTAGTATAGTATTACCAAATAACAAAACTTTACTGTAGCGTTATTAAAATAATAAAAACCGGAATATTACTAAATTACTATCCTCACTAAATACATCCGTTATTAACACAGATTAGAGAAATTAACAAATGAATTTTTAACACCAGTAGGTGTTAGTTTCATTAATGAGTTTGTCGATAGAAATACTGGATATCAGGAGATAAATAAGGGAGTAGAATGTTGGTAACAAGAAGCAAATTATTATCGTTGTTTATAAATTACGTATTATTAAAACTTAAAATAAAATTTTCCAATAAAGTCATCAAAATTGTACGGTTATTTTGTATTTCCACCTTCTTAAATTAATCTGAATGAAGTTTTTTAAACTTCGGTTCTAGGTTATTATATTAGTATTTACATGATTTAATTGTTAACTTTTTTAAAATTTTTTACGTATCTTTTAAACTGGTATTTTTATTATTATTATAAGTCGAGAACTTCCCAATGGAAGAGGTTAAGCATTCATGATTCATATTTCTTTTGCTTGGCATTCTTCTTTTCCTCCAAAATTCTTTCATTCTTTCAGAAAAGGCCTTCTTCCGTTCTTCAGACCAATTCGAACGATGTTGTATATTTTCTGGTTTAACTTCCCATTTATCTATTTTATTTCTGTATGTGTTTCTGTCTATGATCCCTCTAGCGTAATTCCGGCGTGTTCTAAATCTTTTCTTGTTTCTACGAGCCAGGAGATTGCAACTTTTAATGATGTTAAGTACGCGATTATTCTTTTGGTCAGTCGTTTTCCGGCAGCCTGCAAAGGTGTCCGAACAATTTCATTCGTCTTTTCCTTATGTCTGTTTCGATATTAGAGTATATTTCAACAATTTCTTTCGGTTGTAATCAGTATTCTTCTTCAGTTTGTCTCGGTCCCAATATTTTCCTTATAATTTTCCTTTCCTGTTTCTTTATTTCTTCTATTTCGGTTTTCCTATTTAAGGTCAATCTTTCACTAGCATATAATGCTGTGGGTTTAATAACTGTGTTGTAATGCCGGATTTTCGTTTGGCGCGAGAGGGATTACTTGCTATAGAGATTTTGCACTAAACCTAGAGCTTTCCTGACCTTCTGCAGACGGTCCAATTGACTTGGTTTCTCAGAGCTGTTGGGCGTAATAAATTCCCAAGGTACTTAAAGTGAGGGACTTTATTTATTACTCCATATTTTGTGTTTAAATTTGGGATTTCTATTCTGGAGCAGATGAACACTGTTTTTTCAATCGAAATTTGTAATCCCAAATAAAGTAAATAAATAAAAAATTTTTTTTTTTTTCTGAATTTTTATGGGCATCGACTGCTAAGGTCATTAGCCCTCGTCACAATCTTTAAAAGAAACTACTATCACCATCTGGATCGTCATATGTAAGGGTGAAAAAATTATTATTATTATTATTAATCAATTCGTTCTTGTGTTGTTTATTCAAAATTCAACCTTTCTTTTTAGATTTTAAACTTTAATTCTCCGTGTTAATTAGGTATATTAGAAAAGCATGTAATAATAACATATACAAAATGTATACATAAATCGTAGTTATAGCTTTTAATTTATTATCTTTTACAATTATTAACAAAACTTGTTTATTTTTCTTATCTTATTTGATAGTTTCAATATTTTTAATTAATTTTTTTTTATTATCAATGTTTAATATTAACAGTTAGCACTAAAAGAGAAATAGAATACGTAAACTGTAAAAAAGTAGTCAGTTATGAACATTTCTTAATACTCGTACTAAAAAAATAAAAATAAATATATATTATACATGTATTAATGATTTGTTTTATACTATTTTTGTTATATTGCTAATCGTATTATATAGATGTAATTTCACATTGAGCTGCATTGTGATTCGTATAAGTTGTTAAGTGTGTAAGGGAGGAAATGATATAATAATAACAACAATAATAATAATAATGTAAGATCACTAAGATATACTGGAATGAGAGACAGTAGTAGGAGAGAGGTTGTTGCAAGAAATGTAATGCGATAAATGTAGCAGAACGTCTCAATAAAGTATTATCATTTGGTTCATAGTACGTATAATCCTCATGCTGTGTTGACTCAGGTGAGGACAGAGAATTGGAATTGAAAACACGGAACTGCACTACATCTGAATAGATGGTACATCAGCAATGCAAATAGGCAATGAGAGAGTTAGAGTAAGAATGAGTGGGGGAAGTCTGTTGGAGTGTGAAAGTGAGAGAGAATTGTTGGGTGAGAAGAGGATGTCATTTTCTAACAGTACGCATAGCACCGTAGTAGCTAAAACAAGAGAATACCAACTCCTCTCCCTCCGTTCTCTTCTCATATATATATATATATTACTCTCTTATTCGCCTTCCCCTCACTTTTGTTATACCCTCTTCTCCATCATTTATTTTCTCTCTCACAATATTTATTCCCTCTGAAATACAAACTCATAAAAGAAATACATAATTCTATTGTTTTTTTATTTTACCTGAGGCAGTGTTTTTTAAAAAAAACTTTGTATGTTAACATGACATGTTGATTTCATATTTATCTGAAATCTACTTCATTCGTTTTCACATTGAGCATGTTTGAGATATTTGAGTTACTTTATATATCTGATTTTATCCATAAGACACATTTAGTTGATTCAATTTTCTGTTATCCAAGAATATATTTATCGAACTTTTTGTATGCATGTTCATTCAAAGGTTTCTTTTATATACAAATATATTTTTATTTTATTGAAGATTTCATTTTATTATACTTAACTAACTTCTTTTGTTTTTTAACTTCCTATTTTTGTCCAGGATATTTAATATTAAAGTAGTATTTAAATATTATAAGTTGTGTGACAACCATTTTTCTGTCCTTAAAAAATTCTAAAATATTTATCTTGAAATATTTTATAAAAGAAGGAATGTTTATTTAATTTATTAAAATCTAAGATTTATTTTAGTGTAGCAAAATGGGAGGTGGAGATATAATAATTTATCGGTCCCTTCTCGCATCACATCATTACATAACCACGTAATCTTGCTGAGTCTTGTGTGTATTTGTATAAAATACAGTAAAAAAGGTTTTGAGTTTTGAAATATTTCCGTTAGATTTTATACTAGTATGAAAAAATATATTTAATGAAACTTTCTGGACAACTGAAATATTTTCCGTTAGGATAAATCTATAATATATTTATTTTAGTTCACTGGAATTATTTCTTTCAGCTTAATAGTCAAAAGGGGTAAATAAATTACTTTTAAATTTATTAAATGATAATTGTTATAAGCTACCTTTATTATAAAAGAAAAATAAATCTCTTGGGAGAATTTTCAAAAATCGATTCGAATTAATAAATATTTAAAACATATATGCTTTAATTGTTATGTACCAGATTCTTTCCCATCAGAGAGTAGACAACATATTTTATTACACTTGACGTTTTTGTTTTTTAACTTCCTTTTTTTTGTCTCGGATATTTAATATTAAAATAGTACAAAAGTCTTTAGGTACTATAAGTTGAGTGACATATTTTTGTGGCCTTAAAAGATTCAAGAATATCAAGTTTTACAGATTTAGTAGAAGAAAAATCAACATGTAAATTCTTTAGAATATATAAAATATATATTACAATCACAATAATAATAACTTTAATTATCACAATAATCTCAGTAACTAACATTGCAAGAACATTTGAAGGACCACTAAAATAAACTTATATTAAATCTCTGCGAATAAATAATAATAATCTCTGCGATAAATCTCTACGAAAAATAAACCCATTAAACTCATTCTTAATTGACCTTCCAAGACCATCAAATATCTTATTATGATTAAATTTTGGTTCAGTATTAGGAATATGTTTATTAATTCAAATTATTTTTAGCCATACATAAATTTCCAAGTATCTTAAATTATCATTTTCCTACGGTAATTTAGCGTTACATAAATCCATCTCTATATTTTGTCTTAATTCTACTATTTTCAGCTCATCTTTGGAATTCCTGATTGAAGACACTTCTTAGATTTCTTTTGTAGATTATTTTACTATTTTTCGCCCACTTTTTTTTCTATATTCAATTAATTGTTCAGCCCTTTCCTTCTCTTAGCATGTCTAAAATTGTAGGTTTTGATATTTTTAATTATTCTAATTAAGCTTTAATTTTTTATCCCTTTCCTTATTAGGTCATCATTTTCACTACGTCCGCCTATTTTATTTAGCTCCCCCATGTTCTCACTTCAAATTCTTCTGACTTTTTCCTATACCTTTTTCTGTAATGTTCATATTTTACATTTATATAGAAGTATACAATAAAAATAATATTCCACAAGATATTTCTTCAAGTCCAAACTAATACATTATTGTTTTCTTACAGTGTTTTTTCATACCTATGGATTTTATATCCTTCTTTTTTTTAAAATTATCCTTCTACTTGCATTCTTTTTGATGTGTCTTTTAAAACCTCCGTGTTGAATCCTTTTTCTTTAATTATTGTGAAATGTTGTCAATCGTTAATATTAGTCTGCCTTATGAATGAAAACAACCATTAGATTTATCGTCCTGAATTAAAAAAAATTATACCTTCTAAGCCATTGTAATCTCTATTTATGTAACACTTTTGCAATTTTATTATGTTTAAAAAATAGTTATGTTTTTCCTATGAAACGTTTTTATTTATTTTACGTAGAAATTCCTTTTTTATCCTCTCATTATTATTTATGTTTTGTTAGTAATTTTCATATCGTATTCTATGATAGTTCTTATTTTTGAAGTAAATTGTTAAATTTTCTTATTTTCTCTCTTCTATTAAAATCGCTGTATCATCATCTCGTATCCTTATACAATTTATTTTACTTCCTACAATTATATAGTTGTAATTTAGTAAAATAATATAAAGTAATATTAATATAGTTGTAATCCTTCATCATATTCTTGAGTGTATTTGATTTTATCTTTAATATACATATTATATAAGGTTTGAAATACAAATACCATTGCTTTATTCCCTTTCTGAATCCCCTTCCAGTATCCTTTATTTTCAGAATAATTTAATTCAGGTAAAATGTGTTTAGTTTTAACAAGTATAGTTAAATTTTTCAATAATTTAATTTTAATCTAGTGTTCTGTTATACTTTACGTTTTCTAGTTACAAATTAAAACTTTAATTAATTTATTACTTGTTTTTTTTTAAATGTTATTGAATTGTATTTGTTGGTATTTTTACTATTTTTTTTTTTTCATATAAATTACAAATTATCTTTTATTTTATAATTCTTTTTCGTGATTCATATTTTTAAAGATTTATATAAAATAGTGTATATATATTTGAAATTTTCTTTTAAGTTATTTTAATGAAAAGCAGCCTCTATTTGATGAATTTCAGATAATTTTTATTTATGAACTTGAAAGAAAAACACAGTTTGTCATTTTATTTCTACAAACATTTGTTCATTCTACATCATTCATTCGATAAAAAAACAGTCTTTTAATATCTATTATTTTAAAATCTGTAGTCGTGTTGGAAGAACATACAAACGAAAGAAATTACACGGTAACGACCGGTTAAATTTTAAGAAGATATAAAATAATTTTTTCCGATAAAAAAATCGATAAAGTTCAAAATATTTTGTAACAGGGAGCATAATCTGAATAGTATTTCTTCTTTTTTTTTTGAATCAATTATTCTTGATTATTAATTTAATGGTTCACGTAATAAAATTTTGTGTAAGTTTTGTTGGAGAAGTATTTTGTTATTCGTAAACTTTACAAGAGTTTCTCTAACAATTTAATATTGAATTTATTTTATTCAATTAAACTAGGGTTTGTTAATTATGCAATACATTAATTATTTATACATAATTAAAAGGAAACCGTAGCTAATTAAATTTTAAGACTTTTTTTAATTACGAATATTTTACTTATTCTTTAGTTTTTTTATTCAATAATTAATATTTTATATTATAAATATCCTTTAAGCGATTGAAATTTGTATGTATGGAGTTCTATAGAGTAAGATTTTTTTATGTAGAACCTTAAATTTGTAAGAAAGATTTAAGGAACACTACATGAAATGTTTGTTTTTTTACATAATTTTTTTAATTACAATCGTTTTTATTATAGGAAGTGAATGGTGGTTATTGTAACACAATTATTTTAAATTAAATCAGTCTATTCAGAAATAAATGAAAAAATAATATTTTGGTATTCTTTTAAATTTGGTTAAACTTAAGAAGGATGAAGTGATACAAATGCCCAATGTAGACTGTTGAAAATAAGATGAGAGAACATACAAAAAAACTATTGTCAAACATATGTAGATCAACTAATTAGAAAGAAATTCTTAAAATTATTTGTCTGGTGTGAAGAGCTTTGTTGTAGAAAGACATAGAAAAAAGTCAAATTGCAAAAGTCATTATTGTTTCATAATGAAAATTAATGACTATTTAAATGTGAATACAAGTCTTTTAATAATAATAATAATAAGAAGTTCACGTTGTTTAATTTAGTGTTAGAGGGACTTGTAGAAGGTAATGTATATAAAAACAAACATTGGAATATGTAAAACAGATAATTAAGAATGTAGGATGTAGTAAATGTATTGATGTTAAAAGTTTAACAGACAGAAAGGAACGTAAAATAGCATCAAACTTACTGAAACTGATAAATTATTGATAACAAAAAACTTACGTTCACTTCTCTTCCCATAAAGTCAAAAAGTAAAATTAAAACAAAATAATACATAACATATGAGTGTAATGTTTAACATGAACACAGTTATGAAAAATATAGTTCTTAGAAGAATATTTTAATCTAGAAACAACTATTAAATGTATCAGAATGTAGAAAAAAATACGCTACGTACACAATGAAAAAGGAAGATTGAAGTTCCTTGGTCACCAAATTAGCAAAAATCGAAAATAAAAGAACACAGATAGAAAATATATCTTTTAATAAATATATTATATTTTTGGATTTTTTTTTTATTCTTTTACATTAACAGAATAAATAAAAAAATAAAAACTTTGACTTTCATATTGTTGAATGTATAAAATTCTCTTAAGAAAAGAAAACATTCGTTCATGTTTGTTTCAACGCAAGAAAAATATGTTTATAACATTAATATGATATTATATTAAAATAAAATATGTCATATTAAGTTTAAAATCCTAACTGAAGTTAGTTACTATTATACGAATTTGAATACTAGACAGTGGATAACGGTGTACTTTGGTGGTTGGGATTCAATTAAACACATTTCTCAGGAATGGTCATCCTGATTCTGTACAAGATTACACCTCATTTGCATATCATACATATCATCCTCATCTCATTGGGCCGTGAGGGGGGTTGGTTGTTTATATTGTTCACTAGTTTAATAGATTGCAATGTGCGCGTTAGGGAAAATAAAACATACAGTATTACGTTTTAAGTATTAGATGGCAATATCTTACATCGTTTAAATCAACTGTTTTTTTTCTTTTTAACTGAAACACGTACTTCTTCTTTTACTTTAATTTTTTCCTCTTACTTTTAAAATGAACTATTTAAATGCAAGTGTTATAAATTTTGTAATGTAAAGGGAGATTAAATAACTATATACATTTTCCTTTTGACAGATTAAACGTTTGTCAAGTCTACAAGAAAAGTGTACTCAACATTGCATAATTTATATTTGCAATTTATAGAAATTTTACCTGAACGATCTTCAGTGTACTTAATGAGTTTATTACGCTATGCTTTGATTTTGCTGTCACAGTGGAATAATTCTACTTTGAAAAATAGAATATTTTTAAATATTTTCTGATTCTAGGCATAGCTATTCCAAATCTGTTTTTAAATATTATTAAAATCTTTAATATTATTTCAGTGCGGATGTACATCTTAATATTTATTAATTTTGAATTTACAACTATTATCCAGCTTTAGTAAGTGAAATAATAAAAATTTCTCAATGTTGAATTATCATAAAAAATATAATATTAATTTTATATTTTTTTTTATAAAAAATTAATTGTAAAGGTACAACTCATAAAAACAGTTGACAGAAATTATATTTATTTAATTATATGAATTAATGAGGAATAAATTCGGAAATTTTTGAACTGCAAAGTTCATTGGTTGAGTAACAGTCGGATATATTGAAGATCAAGGGTACGATTCCCCTAAAAAAGTAATTTAGGATACTTCAGAATCTCCCTTTAAACTGTACGAAGAAAAATTATAATTGAGAATATAAATTCATCACTCGTAAATAATAATTTTACTTGAGCGACTATCATATTTCTTTTTGTTCTTAATTGGGCAAACTGCAAGCTGCACTCGACCTTATAAACGAATGACTGCATAGATGGAGGGTGAAAGTCAATCCTGCAAAATCGAGTCGCATGATAATTACCATGTGAAGGAACAAATGTCCTCTGGTTCAACTGGACAATACTATCATCCTTGAGGGGGATAAGGTACAATACGTAGGGTTATATCGTCGAATGACATGGAGGGATCACGTTATAGAGAAGAGCAGACAAATGAATACTAAACTTGCACGAATGCACTGGCTCTTTGATAAACGGTCTCATTTATCCTTGACGAATAAATTTTTGCTGAATAAGGTTTTACCTGAACTAATATAGAGATATGATCTAAAAATTTCGGGGACTGTTTGTAATAGTAACGTTGAAATCATCTATTGGTTTCAAAACATAGTGCTCAAGATGGTATCAGGGGCTCCATGGTTCGTTAAAAACGACAAGGTGCACGGGTATCTTGGGGTGTGACGTGTTAGTACGGAGGATCAGTAAGACTACATATCCAAACTGGATAAACATATGAATCATCTGGCGCTGAATTTACTTGGAAATTGAGAGGAAAATAAGACTATTGAGGAGACTACATGTTTAAACTTTAAAGATCTACACTGGAATTTGGCATATGTTAAAGCTAGTTGACTCTAAATAAATTGCTAAAAAAAAAAAAAATATATAGTTTTAATTTCTTTCTGAACCATTATAGTTATTCTTCTATTAGATTCTCAACAGTGTTACTAATATACCTAATTTATCGTACCAAAATTGTCAATGGTGTAAAAATGTCGCTACGCAGTTGCCTAGTAAGTAATAGTTGAAGTATGTACGTATAATACATACTCCGTAATAATATTTCCATATTACAAATATCAATCAGCATAAATTTAAAAAAATCCTACCATTAAATGGTTCTACTTAAGTACTGTGCTAACGAAACTTTGATTTATTTGCCTATCAATTTAACGATTAGACCGAAAATGTGTGATAAAATTTATACGGATTGATACAAAATTTAAATTATTATCTTTGTTTAAAGAATGAGGTATGCTATTTCTCGTAATTAGTTTACAGATTTATTAACCTATTATTTAATCAATTTTATCTTATAGTATTTTCGTATTATTTATATTAATCATATTTAGAATTCATAAGGAAGAACATTCATATCGTAAATACAACTCAATATTCTCTTACCGTCATCTATTTCCAATGGTACCATCCTTTTTGCTATACTAAAGGTATTATCTCGTGAAATATTGTAAAAAAAACCTTCTTTTACTCTGGCCCTCAAGATTAATAGTGGTACTATAAAACCGATTTACTGGCCATCGGTACCCTCCTATCCTTATGCCTCCAGGTCCAGTTAAAAGGGAGGGTACCATTAAATTCAGCAACTACGGGTGGCTTAAATATATCGGTCATTCATTTAGGTCAGCCAACAATGAACCTCCTATAGATAATGCGTCCGGCTTACACCTCTCTTTATCACTTTATACTCATGAATTCGACTAGCATTTATTCTCTCTTTCACTTCATTCTCATTTTGTTTATATTCCTCTCTATTTTTAATTCAAATATTCACAATCTACCTCATATTCCTTTATTTTTTTCTGTCTCTCTTACAACCACTTTACAGCCGTTTTTGCTTGCAATAAATTTCTTTCTTACCGTGTTAATAGACATATTTGGACGATTTTATAAAGTTATATCCGTAGTTTATTTGATCAGGGTCTAATATTTAAAAATATATTATTTATTTAAATACTGATTATTTTTTTATGATTTTATCTTTCTATATCAACATATTTATTAATTAAATTTATTTTTAGATTTTATATTCAAATTTCGTTATTGCAATAAATATTTTTAATTGAAATTACTTTACTCTTTATTTATTATTTATTTCTATTTATTTTTTGCGATAAAAATAATTTGTTTTTACATTAATTTTTCAATTATTTGTAATATTTAGGATAAGTTTACCTATATAATTGTAAAATACTCACTCAATCATATGTCACTCCTGAATAATTAATTTAATTTTTTTTCTGCTTTGTTCTTCATTTATTTGTTGTTTTTATATTCTATTTCCTCAACACCTACTGTAAATAAGGTATCAAATGAAATTGTCGTCAATTTTTAGTTTTACAACGGTTATCTTAGAATTTTTTCGATTGTTTTCCAACTCAAAACAGAGTACTCTTAAAAAATTTTTTGTCACCTTAATGTTGGGAAGGAGTATTCTGTTAATTTTTTTCTGTTCTGCTGAATACAAGATAGCAACACGGACTATGCAGTCCAGTTTTACACTAGTTCTTAATGAAAATAAGTAATTAATATAGGAACATGACTAAAAAAATTAATTAGTAAAATAAAGCAACAATTATTAAACATGCATTTTCTTCACTAGCTGGGGATAATAAGTAAAAAAAAATTCAGTTTAATTGCATTATTACATTTTACATAGTCAGAGGGTATATGTTGTATTTTTTTTTTTTAATTTTAATTATAGTAACTTTTTACTATCTGTTAATAATAGCAGCTTAATAGTCGTAATAAGTAGTTTGTTATAATTTTTTTATTGCTTGCGTTTCTCTTTTTTGCAATTTTATTTCAATAACCATTTATCGAAGCATGTGTTTTTTGCATAAAATAGTAATGGATAAAACCACTCCAATAATTAGAAAATTAATCCAAGTTCCTTTTAATAAAAAAAATAAATAAATAAATAATCTATCATTATAGTAAATTCCAGTATTTAGGTTACCTTATTGATTAAAAACAAATTTTCAAATACGATTCTAAATAAAGCTGTATCAAATCCAA